>NC_092334.1:113137500-113760000 GCF_046630445.1 Rutidosis leptorrhynchoides
AAGTCACATATATATATATATATATATATATATATATATATATATATATATATATATATATATATATATATATATATATATATATATATATATATATATATATATATATATATATATATATATATATATATAGGTGCCTTACGATCTTTATTAAGACTATAATATATTGTCGTAGAACTTAATCACGACTATTATAAATTGTATTTCCATAAGTTCGGGAATAAGACATGTATAAATACATGTAGGATACAAGGTAAGTTAGCTAGGATAAGGTTAGCATCCATTTTTATGAATCATGTCCGTAGCTAAAAATTAAGAAAAATATCCAATTTTATTTTACCCATAATTTCTTCGTTACAAATCCGTTTTGAGTGATTCGAGTTGCCATGTGAAATGTCCCGTTCTTATTAATTAAAAACTTTCCATATTAATTGATTTCGTTGCGAGGGTTTGACCTCTATATGAGACGTTTTTCAAAGACTGCATTCATTTTTAAAACAAACCATAACCTTTATTTCATAAATAAAGGTTTAAAAAGCTTTACGTAGATTATCAAATAATGATAATCTAAAATATCCTGTTTACACACGACCATTACATAATGGTTTACAATACAAATATGTTACATCGAAATCAGTTTCTTGAATGCAGTTTTTACACAGTATCATACAAACATGGACTCCAAATCTTGTCCTTATTTTAGTATGCAACAGCGGAAGCTCTTAGTATTTACCTGAGAATAAACAGGCTTTAAACGTCAACAAAAATGTTGGTGAGTTATAGGTTTAACCTATATATATCAAATTGTAACAATAGACCACAAAATTTCATATTTCAATATACATCCCATACATAGAGATAAAAATCATTCATATGGTGAACACCTGGTAACCGACATTAACAAGATGCATATATAAGAATATCCCCATCATTCTGGGACACCCTTCGGATATGATATAAATTTCGAAGTACTAAAGCATCCAGTACTTTGGACGGGGTTTGTTAGGCCCAATAGATCTATCTTTAGGATTCGCGTCAATTAGGGTATCTGTTCCCTAATTCTTAGATTACCAGACTTAATAAAAAGGGGCATATTCGATTTCGATAATTCAACCATAGAATGTAGTTTCACGTACTTGTGTCTATTTTGTAAATCATTTATAAAACCTGCATGTATTCTCATCCCAAAAATATTAGATTTTAAAAGTGGGACTATAACTCACTTTCACAGATTTTTACGTCGTCGAGAAGTAAGACTTGGCCACTGTTGATTCACGAACCTATAACAATATATACATATATATTAAAGTATGTTCAAAATATATTTACAACACTTTTAATATATTTTGATGTTTTAAGTTTATTAAGTCAGCTGTCCTCGTTAGTAACCTACAACTAGTTGTCCACAGTTAGATGTACAGAAATAAATCGATAAATATTATCTTGAATCAATCCACGACCCAGTGTATACGTATCTCAGTATTGATCACAACTCAAACTATATATATTTTGGAATCAACCTCAACCCTGTATAGCTAACTCCAACATTCACATATAGAGTGTCTATGGTTGTTCCGAAATATATATAGATGTGTCGACATGATAGGTCGAAACATTGTATACGTGTCTATGGTATCTCAAGATTACATAATATACAATACAAGTTGATTAAGTTATGGTTGGAATAGATTTGTTACCAATTTTCACGTAGCTAAAATGAGAAAAATTATCCAATCTTGTTTTACCCATAACTTCTTCATTTTAAATCCGTTTTGAGTGAATCAAATTGCTATGGTTTCATATTGAACTCTATTTTATGAATCTAAACAGAAAAAGTATAGGTTTATAGTCGGAAAAATAAGTTACAAGTCGTTTTTGTAAAGGTAGTCATTTCAGTCGAAAGAACGACGTCTAGATGACCATTTTAGAAAACATACTTCCACTTTGAGTTTAACCATAATTTTTGGATATAGTTTCATGTTCATAATAAAAATCATTTTCTCAAAATAACAACTTTTAAATCAAAGTTTATCATAGTTTTTAATTAACTAACCCAAAACAGCCCGCGGTGTTACTACGACGGCGTAAATCCGGTTTTACGGTGTTTTCGTGTTTTCAGGTTTTAAATCATTAAGTTAGCATATCATATAGATATAGAACATGTGTTTAGTTAATTTTAAAAGTCAAGTTAGAAGGATTAACTTTTGTTTGCGAACAAGTTTAGAATTAACTAAACTATGTTCTAGTGATTACGAGTTTAAACCTTCGAATAAGATAGTTTTATATATATGAATCGAATGATGTTATGAAAATCATTACTACCTCAAGTTTAGTAGGTAAACCTACTGGAAGTGACAAGAAATGATCTAGCTTCAAAGGATCTTGGATGGCTTGAAAGTTCTTGAAGTAGGATCATGACACAAAAACAAGTTCAAGTAAGATTTTTACTCGAATTAAGATAGTTTATAGTTATAGAAATTGAATCAAAGTTTGAATATGAGTATTACCTTGAATAAAAAAGATAACCTACTGTATATAACAAAGGTTTATTGATCTTAGATGATTACTTGGAATGGATTAGAAAGCTTGGAAGTAAATTAGTAAACTTGAAGGGATTTTTGAAGTGTTCTTGAAGTGTTCTTCCTATGATGATTATAGCTTGATTCTTGAAGTGATTTTTGATGAAGATGATGATTAACTACTGGAAAAATACGTTCATAATAGTGTGTGTGTGTGTGTGTTGAGAGAGAATTAGAAAGAGAATTGGAAGTGAAATGGAGTGAATGATGAGTGGTAATTGGTGAGTGGTGAGTGGGGTTAAAAGGAGTTCTAGTTAGTTGACTAGCTCATGGTAGAAGTTAAAATTGATTAGTCATACATGAAATAATCAAGAGTGGAATCCCATGCTAGTTCCTATTGGTATATACCAATAGTAAGTACATTTTGAAGCTGTGTATAATACGGGTAAGAATACGACTAGAATTCTTGATGAAAGAAAAGAATGGGAAAGTAACTGTAACCATTTTCGTTAAGTATGAGTGTTTTGATATATGTCTTGATGTCTTCCAAAAGTATTTTAATACATCTAAATACACTACATGTATATAAATTTTAACTGAGTCGTTAAGTCATCGTTAGTCGTTACATGTAAGTGTTGTTTTGAAACCTTTAAGTTAACGATCTCAATTAATGTTGTTAACCCATTGTTTATTATATCTAATGAGATGTTAAATTATTATATTATCATGATATTATGATATATTAATATATATTAATATGATATATATACATTTAAATGTCGTTACAACGATAATCGTTACATATATGTCTCGTTTCGAAATCCTTAAGTTAGTAGTCTTGTTTATATGTATATAACTCATTGTTAATATACTTATGGAGATACTTACTTATCATAATCTCATGTTAACCATATGTATATCCATATATATATATCGTCATGTCGTTTTTACAAGTTTTAACGTTCGTGAATCGCCGGTCAACTTGGGTGGTCAATTGTCTATATGAAACATATTTCAATTAATCAAGTCTTAACAAGTTTGATTGCTTAACATGTTGGAAACATTTAATCATGTAAATATCAATCTCAATTAATATATATAAACATGGAAAAGTTCGGGTCACTACGATACCAACTGAAAGGACCCGTCCTAATCCATCCGGACGAAGTTCGTATCGATTATAAACGATTCACAATAGTTGATTACATCGCGAGGTATTTGACCTCTATATGATACATTTTACAAACATTGCATTCGTTTTTGAAAAGACAATATTTCATTACATCGAAAGTTGACGGCATGCATACCATTTTATAATATATCTAACTATAACTGATTTAATAATAATCTTGATGATCTCAACGATTCGAATGCAACGTCTTTTGAAATATGTCATGAATGACTCCAAGTAATATCTTTAAAATGAGCAATTACACAGCGGAAGATTTCTTTCGTACCTGAGAATAAACATGCTTTAAAGTGTCAACCAAAAGGTTGGTGAGTTCATTAGTTTAACATAAATAATCATTTCCATCATTTTAATAGACCACAAGATTTTCATTTTCATTTCTCATAAATAAAACGTCCCATGCATAGAGACAAAAATCATTCATATGGATTGAACACCTGGTAACCGACCTTAACAAGATGCATATAGAATATCCCCATCATTCCGGGACTCCCTTCGGACATGATAAATTCGAAGTACTAAAGCATCTGGTACTTTGGATGGGGCTTGTTGGGCCCAATAGATCTTTTTTTAGAGTTCGCGTCAATTAGGGTGTCTGTTCCTTACCAGACTTAATAAAAAGGGGTATATTCGATTTCGATAATTCAACCATATAATGTAGTTTTGATTTACTCGTGTCTATTTCGTAAAACAGTTATAAAAGCAGCGCATGTATTCTCAGTCCCAAAAATGTAAAGAGTAAAAAGGAATCAAATAAACTCACAATACTGTATTTTGTAGTAAAAATACATATGGCGATATTGAACGCCTGAACAATGCAGGGTTGGCCTCGGATTCACGAACCTATATCATTTGTATATTCATTAATATATATATATATATATATATATATATATATATATATATATATATATATATATATATATATATATATATATATATATAATCGTAATCAAATAAATATATATATTATTATTAGTGATATAATTTTTATATTAATAACTTATATATATTTCATTATTTAATTAAATGTATTCATTTTATATATAAAAATATTAATATAGTTAAGTTATGTATATTAAACATATTTTTATGTAATTACTCTTTTGTTTACAAAATACTAGTTATAATAACACTAGAATAATTATACTGATAATAATAATTTTGATAATAATATTAGTCATTTTATTTGTAGAAATAATAATATCATAATTAAAATAAGGTAATAACAATAAATATATTAATAACAATGATAATAATATTTATAATTAGGTAGTAATAATGATAATAATAATTATACTAATAATCTTATTACTAATATTAGTAATAATAATAATTTCTTAAATACAACAATAAATAATAATAATAATAATAATAATAATAATAATAATAATAATAATAATAATAATAATAATAATAATAATAATAATAATAATAATACTAGTAAAATTACTACCTCACAAGAATAAGCTCCTAAAAAAAAAAAATTGCCTTTGCCTAGACTTGAACCCATGACCTCTCGCTAACACAACACCACACCAAGACCACTCCTCCATTTCAGTTTTTCTGGTTTAATCCCAGCTTAACCTTATTTAACCTATTATCTGTCTCAGCCCAACCTTAAACCATGAGTCTCGGCCCAATTATACAATAGAATACGGCCCAATAAGCCCTGTTATCTAAGCCCAACACGATTTGTCCAGTATCCCTATTAAATTAAATAGCTGATGTTTTCTGTGTTCAGTTGGAGAAAAAAAATATCGAATAAGACATCTTGACCCAGCACCATCACCATGACATCACTTCATCATCATAACCGTTTCATTTCATCATCATCATCATCATATATCACATATGCCATCATCATCATCTCATCATCTTTAATCATGACCACGACATGATCATAATCATAATCATAATCATTTTCATTATCGTTTTCATTTTAAGTATCATCATAATCACCTTCACATCATCACCGGATAATCACTTAGTGGACTCTATTTCGGTCCCATAAACCCCACCCAAGACATCATTTTCTCTAACACTCATTTGATACCCTTCATTCATTTTTTTATATCACCATAATTTATCTTATCATCATCCACTATCTCTACTTTAATATACAATAATGCTATCATTATTTCTTACATCAACGAGACATTACCAGCATGATTATTATCGTTAATTCATCAATAATAACTTCATCTCCAATTGCTATGGTGTCAAATGGAAATAGAAAAGAAAAAAAATAAAAACGCAGCCTAGCTACACGAGTTGGGGGTGGGTGTAATGGGTAAAGGTGGTGGCGGTTATTCAGTGGTGTTTTGTGGTGTTTGTACAAGATGAAAAACACAAATGTGAAATAAGGTGGTGTCTATATGCATAGGTAATAATATATAAGTGGTGTTCGAATAAAAATAGAGACGGTAACTGTAGCAGCTGTAGCAGTGGCTTCAATGGTGGTGATTAAATGGGTTCGATGGTGAAGAGGGTGGTTTTGTATGTGTTGTTCGACATAACTATCATACAAACGAGTTTATGGTTCCGTCCATAGTAGAAGTAAGAAACAGAAGTAACAGGTGCATTAGCTTTCTTCATTTATTGGTGTCTTGTGGTTACATAGAATAGACAACAAACAAACATGATAGCGGTGGTGATTTGTTTTGGGTTCAGTTACATAGTATGTAATTGTAACGGTAGGAAAAGGAATTTGCAGTTTCACTTACAATAACGTTCACTTTTCACCTTCTTTTCCATTTATCTCCACCGTAACAGTGAATGGAACACGATGCAGCAACAAGCGTTATCATCTTCTCAAATTACGTGTATTGTTTTGGATATTGTTATTGTAGCATTCATTCTCTTAATGGTTTTAACCGGAACAGAAAAATATAAACTTAGTAGCAGGTGTAGTTGTTTAATGAGCGACGTTTGTGGTGGTTGATGGTTTGATGGTGATGAAGGTGGTCGAAGTGAGTTACACGAAGAAGGTGGTTCAAGAGTATTTCAAGTGGGTTTGATGATGGTTTATGATGGTGAGTTCTTGGTTGTCTAATGGCGATGGATGATGATCGAATCATACACAAAACATAGAATATAAGTGGTGCTCAGGAGTGGTTTGTGGTGCCCGTTAAGAAAAAAAATAAATAGATAGAATAAAACATAGGTCGTGGAAGTTGTTGGTGGTTGTAATGGAAGTCGATGGTGGTGATAGGATATGATTTCAGTGACGTGAAGATAGAGGTCGTCGGTGGTGTGATGTTGAAGAAGAAGTAGTGAATTTGTGTATGTGTGTGTTTTCTATATGCATACAACACATATACATATAATACCATATATCAATCATCAATCAAGTTGATGAAAAAGGAAGAATGAAAACGTGTTAGTGATACAGTGAATCTCAAATAATTGATGTAAATAGTTAGCCGCCTAAGTTTTTAATAATATCTATTCTTGTATTGTGTACAAAATTTGATTTGATTTTAGATATTTCGAATCTCTATCGACACTTTCAAAAAAAAAAAAAATACTCTAAGATAATAGTATTTAAAAATATGTATATGTTTTAACTTGTGATGGTGAAAACAAACACAGAATGTAATAAAGAAAGTCACGGGTATATTTTAATAAAGCAACCCACTTATTTTAAATACATAGACAATCATGTCTAATTACATAACAGAACAACAACCACCGTCAGTGTTTTATCCGTTACTAAAATACAACGTTTCTTTTAGGTGATCCTAACAAATTCATAAATAGATATAATATGTGACCTATGTCACAAAGGGTAAACACACACCTACTCCTTCGATTTTTCTTCTCCTAACATATAGTTTCACTTTTATAGTAAATTGAAATTAATTATTAAATTTTAATAGTATATTTAAATATCACTTTTATATCTATATTATACAATAAATTAATTACTATTTACATATAAGTCAGGAGTTACATAATATATGAGAGAAATTATATACATTTATATATATCTATTTATTTATACAATTTTGTTCGTGAATCGTCGGACTGGTCGAAGGTCAAATGATTTCATGAAACAGTTCAAAAATTTTGAGACTCGGTATAATAGACTTTGCTTATCGTGTCGAAATCATACAAAGATTAAGTTTAAATTTGATCAGAAATTTTCGGGTCGTCACACCATGGTTTCATGTCGAACTCAACATTATTAATCTTAACAGAAAAAGTATAAGTTTATAGTCGAAAATACAGCTTAGGTGTCAAATAAGAGAAGATAGTCATATTCGTCGTAAGAACGACATCTTGATGACCCTTTTGAAAAACATACTTCCATTTAGAGTTTAACCATGGATTTTGGATATATTTCATATCCATATAAAATAAGATTTTTCATTAAAGGAAATCTTTTAATTCAAAGTTTAAGATAGGTTTTTAAAATTAAACCCAAAAAAGCCCCCGATGATCTATGACGGCGTATGTTCAGTTTTAAGGTGTTCTTCGTGTTTACAAGTTTTATATCCTTATGTTAGCTTGACATACTGTCACAATACATGTGTTGAAGTATTTTAAAAGTCAATTTAGAAGGATTAAGTTTGTTTGCAAACAGGTTTAGAAATAATCTAAACTATGTTCTTGTTATTATTAGTTATAAACTCAAAACAAGATAGCTATATGAATACTAATCGAATAAGATTATGAATAAGGTTACTACCTCAAATCAAATGAGTAAAGTTACTAGAGAAATAAGGAGAATATCTTGAGTTCAAAGATACACTTGATGGCTTGGAATTCTTGAAGTATAAACATGGAATGAACAAAAGTTCGAATAAGAATTCTATCTTGAATTAAGATAGTTATAAGTATATAAATTGAACCAAAGTTTATATATGATTCTTACCTTGATTATTAGATGAGAAGCTACTGATATGAAAGTAGGATTATGGATTCTAAAGAGTTGTGGATTTGGATTGAAAGATTTGAAGTAAACTTGTACACATGGAATGATTCTTGAAGTGTTCTTGATCAAGCTTTGTTATGATGATTATAACTTGGATTATGAGACCAATACTTGCTGAATTGAATGGAGGTTTGAGAGAGTGTTTGAGTATGTGTTTAGAGAGTAAAATGATGTAGTTAATTGGAATGAAATGGATGGTTATTTATCCTATATGTTGGCATCAAAATGGGGGCAACAACATGGCTCCATGGTTTGTAATTTTATGCATTTAGTCATACTAGTTTCCAAGCCATGGTTCCCACAAGTCTACATCATGTTTATACATGTCTCACAACTGATTGAGGGCTACTAAGATCAATGATTTGGTATGTATATACCCATAGTAAATACGTATAGAAGCTGGGTATGATACGAGTATAAATACCGTATGAATACGAATAGGATTCTTGATAAAATTGAATGAGAAAATGAGTATAGCTATCTTTATTGAGTATAAATATATTGATATATATTATTAAGTCTTTCAAAAGTGTATTAATACATATTAATACAATACATATACATACATTTTAATTTAGAAGTTATTACAACGTTAATCGTTATATATATGTATATAGTCTTGAAGTCTTTAAGTTAGTAATCTCATTTTATGTATATAACCAATTGTTATTATATATAATGAGATACTTAAATATCATTTTAACAAATCATAAGTATATATATATCCATATATCCATCATTATATAATTATTTCAAATAATGACGTTCGTGAATCGTCAGACAGACTGGGTGGTCAAACATTTGCATAAAATCCATTCCAAATATATATATCTTGACAAGTTTAATTGCTTAACATGTTGGAAACATTTAATTATGTAAATATTAATCTTCAATATATTAGCGGAAAAATCCGGGTCGTTACAATGTGTGTGTATATATATATATATATATATATATATATATATATATATATATATATATATATATATATATATATATATATATATATATATATAAGATCTTACTTTTATAAGAATATATAAAAATACACACATTTCTCAGTTTTTCCATTGATTCCTGCAAAAAAGTACAAGTATTATACTCGTGTATACAATGTCTTAAGATAAATATATAGAGATATATGATCATCATAACTTGTAAAGAAGCCAAAAGGGGTTTCTAATAAGGTTTGGATTGATATCATGTATTGGTTTGAAATCTTAATTGAGATAACACAAGAACATATTTTGTTTGCATACAAGGAAAATCAAAATCAAGTAAGGAGTAATAGAAAATTGTATGTATTTTCATATATTCTTATAAAAGTAAAATCTCATATATATATATATATATATATATATATATATATATATATATATATATATATATATATATATATATATATATATATATATATATATATACACACACACGAGTATAATACTTGTACTTTTTTTAAAGGCAGGAATAAATTACAAATTGATAAAAATTAGAAAGAAGCTAGAAGCTAGAAGTATAAAATGGAAAGAAAAATACAACGATTATCACGACCTCAAACTACTCACTACACGACCTCAAGACAAACAACCCGACACACAAATTGACTAGAAAAAAATCATAAAACTATGAAAACTATAAAATCAAAATCTTGCTCGAATTAACCAACGAACTAAAGAAGAAACCATTATCTGAATTAAGCACCCATGGCCAACGTTCTTCAAAGCAACACCATATGCGATCACAAGACCCTATGAATCCGACTTTGAGCAAGAGCAAACTTGGTTGTCATCATTATCATCATCATCATCACTATCTTTGTCGTCCGCCTTCATCGTAAAGAGCGTAAATCTTCGGTACTACGTAATTTCATTCTAATGCTTTTTATGAATCAAACTTTTCTTAAACATGTATAGAGAACGTAAATCTTAGGTATGATACATGTACTTTATTAATTTAATGTTAAGTACTAGTATATCATTTAGATGATTGTATAGATTAAAAAGAATGACAATTCTGGCGGTGGCTGCGGTGGCTGAGTGGTATCCTTGGTTTCACTTCGGTGGGGCCAGGGCAAGGGGTAGCAGTGGATTCAAGTTCGAATCCCACTCTTTAAAAATACCCGTGGTAGGCTTACTTACCATAAGCCGGGTTGCCCCTGGGAAGGTTTTACCGACCTATTCAGGACCCAGATCCGACCCGCCTGCCCTTCGGGATGGTTTAAGGTTCGGATCCCTGTAATATGGTTCGGGTTTCCTGCCCGAACGCGTGTGTATCTGCAAATGATGACTAGGCTTCGGTCCGGACTGATGCAAGCTTGCCGTTAAAAAAAAAAAAAAAAATGACAATTTGGTAAATGAGCTTGCAACCCAAATAAAGTAGTTTAATTAGTTGATTAATTAATAAGTGAAATTAATTGAAAGTTTCAGAAACTTGACTAACTTAATTTAAATTTAAATATTAAACTAAAAAGGAAAAGAAAAGTATATTATGAACCATATGGTCATGGGACTGATGGGTAGGGGCCATACAAAAATCGGCAATCTTGTTTTTACTTGTTGGTCAAGATCAATATGTCCAAATGTCCAGTTGCCATAAGCCCATAAATGCCTTTTTGCAACCAAAAGAACCAAGTCAGGGCGTGCTCGCACATATTAAAATGGACATCATTATATGTCCCTAAAAGACAAAGTAGAATTAACACACATATATCTACCACACCATACGCATTCATTCAACTGAAAACAAGCAAAATCAACCTGCCAGTACACATATATTTTCATTTGTACTGGGACATATATCTTCTTTAAAAGCAACTCATACACATATTATCACGAATTAAATCATTAATTCACAAATTTATATATATATATATATATATATATATATATATATATATATATATATATATATATATATATATATATATATATATATATATATCTATCTCATTTCAGGATTTTAAAGCTCAATCTCAACGTTCGAAATGTCGATACAGCTAGACCAATGACCATTTGGTATACTGGGACGTATATACACTACCATAAGATACGAAACCGAAGAAATTCTTCATCCACAAGAACCTTATATCAGATGATTATACATACTATAAACTCTAAAAACAGCAAAGCCCATTTTGTGGTCATTTTGACCTCAGCGACTAAATCTTTAGAGTCGCCTATAGCGAGCCTTCACATGAGACTAACTTTTTTTTAAAACTCAAATTCAGTCTAAACCAACGGATCACAATAACTTGATGGAGGATTTTGGTAGCATCATTTTTATAGGTTCCGATTATCAGGACCAAATGGCAAGAAGGGCCATTAATGCAGCCCCAAGGAACAATGCAATATAAGGCACCACTTGAAGCCTTGCATTGCATCTCATTTTCTTGCTCATGAAATCAGCAGCAATTAGATCAACTAAAGCCATATAAACCAAAATCTCAGCAGATATAGAATCTAATATTCCTTCAATTACTAGAGCTCTTTGGCTATATGAGTTGTAAAATGAGCTAATAATCATGCCTATATCGACTCCTAAAGGAGTCGTATCAGCAAAAAAGCATGCCATTACAGTCGAATGAAACTTTGCCTGGGGATGCAGCCTCCTAGTGCAAACCCTTCAAAGAATTGATACTATGATAATGCTCCAAGTAAAGGTCTTATGTTACACGGGATTTGTGAAATGCCTAGTGAAGATCCGATCATAATCAAAGGGGATGTGATTCCAACTTCTAGTACCTTTTAAAAACAGAATCATGTTAAAAAAATGCTTCTCAACAAGAGCTTCTATCCTAGCTAGGCCACATCCCCTTATTGAATCACTGGATTAGAACAAAAATTGTGTATTTAGTAAAATAAGGGTTGATGGTTAACATATAGGTTTTTCTGACTATCCGACGGAGCGGTTACGAAACAACGTTGTGATGAACGCAGAACGAAGTTGATCCTTTTAATCTAGTGCATATAATGTCTTTTTCGGGAAGGTGCACTAGTTTCAGTACGCAGTTTAAACAGCTTATCCCGTGACTATTTCCCACTTTTTCTCTTGCCAGTCCAATCCAAAATATGTTGCTACTAAGGTTTGAACCTTACACATCTTGTGAGAATGTCAAGATAACAAGATATAACTTAGTTAACTCGATAATTGAGCCAGTACAAATACCCGTGAAACCACAACATGCTGAATACTACCCTCGTCGTCATCATGATGAACGCACCACCATCTTCGGCCTCTCCGTCTATCAAAGACTGTGAATCAGAATCCACCAATACATCTTGAACATCATGTATTTCTTTGTTTACTCTCATGATACTGAGTGCTAACAAAGTCAACAAGAAATGTTGTTAAAGCAGCCATCATTGAAATAAAACCCGAAAAGAGAAGTGGGCCCATGGCGTTTCAGGGAGACATTGGTTCGTTAATGCATATGTAGCATCTGGTAACATGAGAACAAATCCAGTCGCAAGGATCACACTAGCCGTGAATGCCTTGGACCCTTGGTGGCAAAAAAAGAGTTTATAATCAGTTTTGAGGAACCGCCAATTCTTGCCTCCCAATGGATTGCAACACCAATGATGCCCGCAACAAGACTGACAGAAATCGGCACAAGTTTAGGGATAAGAGCGGTTTTATCATCGCGACTTGGGTATAAGTCGATCCAGTTGATAAGTCCAAAATGGACGGTTTTATTTGTGCGGTGTGTCGGGCCACAGCACGCCAGAATCAACCACCAAGGGGGTGGTACTGTTTTAAATTTATATTTAGCGGGGCCTAAATCGTACTACTCATTAGCATGAGTAAGGGAAGTATGACCTAGAGTCGTATTTTTGAGATATCAGTAGAATCGAACCTATATTTAAGCCTAAGATAGTTATGAAGGAGTAGTGGTTACTTAATTTTGGGATTTTCTAATTTATAAGACAGATAAAGTAAATGCGATAATATTCGTAATTCAGATAAGGTTAAAATGAGTGCATACTATGATTTCATCAGTTATTCTGCCGAGATTATGGAATGCTGGCTCATGAATAGGAAGAGGCCTTGTATTCATTACACTGGTCCTAAACGCCCCTGTCATAAGACATGTCACTGGGTACTGCGTTGGGCTTGAAGATTCTGAATAGACAGTAACGTCCCTTACCCCCGACGCCCGTGCAGTCTGACTACATGCATACAGGTTCAGACGGCTTATCCAATTGAGCGACTCGGTTGGGTGACGTATTAACATTCCACAATGGTCTAAACTTTCTTAAGCATAATAGAATACATGGTTTACCATATCCGAGAGATGTGATGTGTTTCAATGCTTTCGTTAATAATTGGTTTTAAAAGATAGTTAGGCCCTTAAAAAGAGTTCAACCATAAAGAACACCATGGCCAAGTCAAGCTGAATTCCATGAACAGGTTCGGTTATCCTAACGGTCCAATCCTTTATGTGCCTAAACAAACAGTTCCTTAATTAACTAAGAATCCCTCAAGCGGGGTGCAATGCTTGAGACTGCATTATGGTGCAGTGTAATAATCAACACTAACCAGGTTCCATGGCCTTACTTAGCAGAGGTACAGCTTACAACAACAGTTGTGCTTCAGCATGCACGTACGAAGTTTATATGCTTGGTGACTACACTAGCATGGTCTAGGACCGACAATGTACTAAGGGTCTAGTCAGATGTTTCACTACGAAAGAGTCCTCAGTCAGAATCCAAAGCTTGATAGACTTACTACAACCTGTGTGCCTCAGTCGATCTTATGTTGTATCCGATAGACTTCTCTTACCAAGGGGTGACATAGATAGTGTATTCTGAATTGGGGTTCGCGACTTCCCAATAACAGAGCCAATAACTACGTTCTATTAGTTGGAAAAGCGATTGAGTTTAAATCATAATCGGAAATCATTTCAACAGCATACACAAACCATAACATTATTTCGGCATTATAACTGCTTACATCATAGCGTACACTAAAGATAACTACTCACTAATCATGGCAACAATATCATAGAACATATTGATAGAAGACATTATATAAAGATAAGGGATAGAGGTACCAGTAGATTAAACGAGTTTCGAATACAAAAGTGACAACTTCAAGACTCCAGACCGCTCCTAATACAATCTTCGGCATTCTTCTTCGGGTACTAGGTTTCCCGCACGGAGTCGAAGGCCTTGAGAGTATGACTAATATTGCACAAGAGAGAGAAAGAAGTGAATTGTAGTGTGTGTTGGAATGAATGACAAAGACCCTTTAAATAAGCTCAAAATTTGTCTGCAAACGGCTGGTAGGCTGTTTGGCAAGCCGTTTGTAGGGCCCGTTTACTAAGGCAAGCCGTTTAATGAGGCCGTTTGATCTGGGTGTTTGGCAGGCAGTTTGCCACACTGGCAGGCCGTTTCGTAGCCCGTTTGGCAAACCGTTTCGCTTGATGATTCCCTGGATCGTAACTTGATTTCTAATCTTTCACCACGCTCTAGAATCTTCGTTTTAGCTCCGATTCTCTTGATTCTTTTTGCACCATCTTTGTAATTACTTGTTCTTCAATTCTAACCGACGAAGTGGGTTTTTGCTGACAAAGATCGAATCTTTCTTATTTTTGGGCCGTAATACCGGGGTAAAAATGAGACTTGTTAGCCGATATCAAATATCCCACACTTAGACTTTGCTTGTCCTCAAGCAAACTCTCATTTCCTTAAGAAGCTTTTCGGAGTTTCTTTTCTAATAGCCTAAGCGGTTTGCTTTTATTATAAGAGCAAAAAGATAAGGTGAGTCATCTATGTTATGATTGAAACTATCTCTGCAAGCATGCGAGGAGGTTACATGACATAGGCTAGCTTTCACGGGTCACTCAAATCACACAAGTGTTTAGGGTTCCCTATAGATCTAAGAAATGAATTCACTCATAGCCAGTCATGCTGTACCCATCATCATAGGATTGATAAAGACTCAAATCCTTGCTGCTAATGCGAGAACGGTAGTAATCTTAGCTTCTAGGTCATTTTCAATGATGGAA
Organism: Rutidosis leptorrhynchoides; assembly: GCF_046630445.1. Classification (NCBI taxonomy): domain Eukaryota; kingdom Viridiplantae; phylum Streptophyta; class Magnoliopsida; order Asterales; family Asteraceae; genus Rutidosis; species Rutidosis leptorrhynchoides. Next base: position 113,153,154 of record NC_092334.1, read on the forward strand.
CAAGAATTTTGGAGTGGTAGTGAAGTTGTTTTTGAGGGGTGAGAAAAAGGATAATGTAGTCTTTATACAGACTTTTATTTGGATAGATAGGAGTGCTGAAGTGTTTGAGAAGCACTTTTGAACTTTTCTTCATTTGATAATCATTTTCGGTAGTTTTCTTCGACATTTCTCTTATTAAGTTCTGCTCCTTTTTACAGAACTTTGAAATATTTATTTTTTTTATTTTTTTAGATTTCATCTCGAGAAACTTTTTGCCGGTAAACTTTTTCAAGACCTTTGCCATGATACTTGAGAGGTTCATAACATCGGGTTTTCAGAAGGAATCTCATTTTCTGGATTTTTTGAGTAATAGTAAAGATGATGTGGGTGTGGTGGTGGAGTAGAAGTAGTGGAGGTGCGAAAGGCTTATTTTTGACAAATGGCTAGCTCTTCTGATTATAACCGAATCACGTTTCGCTGCTCGAAAATGTAGATCTAAAGCAAGTTCCGATTCTGAGTACAGACATCGGCACTCTCAATGGAAAATAGTAAAGCATTAAAAATGAATGCTGGTCTTATTTGGGGTGCCTCACCATAATCAATTTAGGTCGATAATGCCTTAGTCATGCAATGCTCTATTAGAGATTTGGTTCAACCTAACAATATTTTCACCCAACTTAAGCCTTACTTTTATTGACAAACGTGTTAGGGTTTCAAAAATACTTTTTCGAAAAGGCTTTCTTTTGCAAAATTTTTGAAATTTGGCTTAAGGACTTGGAATCTTCTTAATGGGTTATTTTAATACAGCATAAAAAGATTATACCAACATCCCACACTTAGACGAACATTGTCCTCAATGTTTCTAGTGTATCCCACACTTAGGAGTTTTAGTTGAAGATTTAGGAGTATTTGTCTAGTGTTTTTAATTGGTTTGGAATCCCACACTTAGTGATAAGCTAGGATGTGGCATAGTTTAAATCTTGAGCTAGTAGCGAAAAGAAAGAAATACTCCTAGCAGATGTGGTTGGTTTTCAATCCTTGTGTCTTTTATTGATCGGCTCATTTGTCATCCTTTTATTCTTCTACTCTACTTTATTGCACGGGTTGCCTCCCGAGAAGCGCTTTTGTTTAAGGTCGTTGGCTCGACCGTAGTGACGTTTTAAAAAGCAAACATTCCTCGCTGATGGTTGTAATCTTGGTCTTCTCGAGGGAATGTGAGTCTTGACGGGTAAATCATGAGAAAGTGTCGGACCAATAGTGGTAGAAGGTCAGGTACTTCTCTTGAAGATGTTCTGAAAGATAAGTAGTGCGCAGTTTCGGCTCTTGATAAGTCTTGAAGTCCGATGAGAATGTGATCCACGACTCTGCTGGTTGACCCATGAATGTCAATCATAGAAGCAGTGCTGGTGGTGATTGTTTCTCTGATGGGATGCTCATTTCGGAGGTCTTCAAACAATGTTAGAAACTATATATTTAGAATTTTGAAGTCTTCGGAATGGTGATCTTCACAGTAAGAGTCTGTAGCTTTGCACAGATTTGTTAAAAGACGAAGCTGAAAAGAAGTGAACAGCAATCCTGACCCGAGCATTAATTGTAACATCCCGCGTTTTTCCGTTAAATTTATTTTTAACCTCGTCTTTTTTTTAGATAATATCTTTCGTTATCTAAATTCGTATCTTTCGTTAACTAACGTTCTTAATATTTCCGTTATTTGATTTAACATCTCTCGTTTACTCTAGCGTTTTTAAAATATTCGTTCGGTTAATTCACGCACCCGCTTTGAAACTTGAGGGACCAAAGTTGGCTAGTGGGCAAACTAGTTGACTAGGTCAACTAGTCAACCCACCATCTCATCCACTCATTCACTCCATCTTCCACCTCCCCATTTTCTCTACTTCCACTTTTTGCTCTTAAACTCCAATGTCACTAAATCATCATCTAAATTCGATCTAGGAAGCTTGCAACAAAACAAATTACATATTTGTGATCCTCTCTTCATCCTCTACATTTTAGTATGAATTTCATCTCGTTTGAGTAACATTTCTAAAACTCTAGATTTCATGTTCTTAGTGTTTTTAACTTGAAATGGTGTTAATTAGTGTCTATGGCTCAAGTCTAACATGAATATGTGTTTGGTTTGCTCGATTTGTTGTTTTGAGTAACTAGCTTGAATATGAAAAATGGGTGTGCTTAATCTTGAATTTTGGATGATTAAATGTTATTTAAATGCTAAAGTTCGTGTATTAAATGTGTTACTAGCATCATTAGCTTCGTTTTGGTATGTATGTTGATTTAGAAAAACTTCATTAACATGATTGTTGATTTTGTGATTTTTAGTTAGGGTTTGATAGACTTAAAATGAACTTTTGATACATTTAATGCTTGTTAATGTTGTTAGTAAGTTTTTAGTTGCAATGTATGTTTAATTACCTTCGAAACGGCGTATCGTATGCGTAAATTGGATTCCCGAATCACCGTTTGCATTTTTGAGCTTGAAACGTTAAATAATGATCATTTATTTAGGTTTTCATTGTTGTTAATGATGGATTTGATTGATGAAATATGTTTAGTCGTATTACTCATCAAAATACCTTTCCAACGGTATAAGATACGTGTTGTAAGTGTTTTCGGTTCGTTATTTGTGCTTAAATGAAGTTGGTTGAGACTTGAACAATTGAAACAGCCCAGGCACCAGGCCACGCCTATTGTCGCGGCGCGGCCACCATATGTCGCGGCGCGACATTTGCCTTGTTCAGGGGCTGATCAAATTTGCTTTTATACGAAAAATTCTAACTATGCTACGCACCTCCGATTAACATGTAACTTGTTCTAACATGCTCATATATGATTAATTAGCTCATAAAAATAGTCCGAGACCCGACCTGAACGTGTTAACTTTTTCGTTGACTTTGACCAAAGTTTGACTTTTAGTCAAACTTAACCAAACACTTATGCAATCCTCCTAACGTGCTTTTCTACTTGATTCTTGCATGAAACTTGACCACTTGATTCACATGCTATATAATCGAGTCGTAACGAGCCATATGACTAATTGAACACATTTCGCCCGACCTTGTGTTGTAACCGGTTAATTGATACAACTACTTGTTTAGGTCAAGACTAAACAACTTTCATGCACACGCTTACTTTGTGAAGTACCTTTTTACTCATGCACTCGAGGTGAGATCATAGTCCCACCTTTTCAACAACTTTTATTCTTTTAAATCGTGGGCTGAGAAACATATACTTTGTTACATCTTATACTACTTACTTTTATGCTTTGAACATAAGTACGAAAAAACAAACATTCCACAGCGAGTTTGAACAAAAATCCTCAATTCGATTATCATTAGTTACACTTGCCGGGTGTAAGCGAGAACTTATGTTGTATGGCCATACGGGTTTGACAAACCCTCATTCGGACGGTTCGCTACCATTATACGAATGAAATATATTTTCGAGAAACAGTGTATGTTCTAACACTATTGTGATGGGGTTCTATGAAAGGAAAGTTAAGCCTTGATAATTGGGTGCTCGCGAATAACAACTTTTGGAATGCAAACGATTTGGGTAATCAACTTTATGGAAATACTAAATCTTGTGGTTCAAAATATAACGTTTACAAACACCTATGATTTCACCAACGTTTTTCGTTGACAGTTTTCTATATGTTTTCTCAGGTTCATGAATGGCTGTTTGATACATGCTTCTGCATACAATTTGATTACTTGATTGGAGTCAAGCATACATGCATACGCTAGCGATAGCAACTTTTGGATTTAACTTAAGCATACGTACTTATGCTATTTATAGCAAACCGTGATTTTCAACTTATATTATGTCGCAAGTTGTTTCATTTATACTTTACTACTTTTGTAAACTTAAACTTATTGTCGAACCATTTGGCAACTTAAAACATTGCAAGTCATGTACGTTTCAAATTAATGCGACATAATTTTGGTCAAGTGCATCTCAGTTAGAGACTATGACCACGAAACGAGACCTAAGTTAACGGCGCCGTCAATGACGATTTTGTCGGGTCGTTACAGATGGTATCAGAGCGTTAGTTGTAGGGATCTAGGATATGCATTAGTGTGTCTGACAGAGTCGTTAGAACACATTAGTGAATCTAGACTACAACCGGATAGTTAATCATTGCATTCTGACCTACATTTGCTATAGATAGCACTTACTTAACTACTTGTGCATTATACTTAAATCACTCTTAGGCAAACTTCTTAATGGTACCAAGTTTTTCATCATACGAACTCGTACTCTACCATTTTCTGGTAACACGCGTAAATCCAAGATTCATACACGTAAGGATGACGACGACTTCATTAGTATTACTAGTTAGGGAACTCTGTCTCTCACGTTGTTATTCACCCCGTCTCAGCTTACTATCCACAAGTGTTGTAAAGTTACCACCACTACTTTAGATAAGTATCGTCATCACTATTTATCACTACGGTTACGTACTACTCGTTATCATAATTTGTTACTCTTTTCGTGCCTAAAGACATTATTGTCTGAATTGAACCGCATTGACGTGAACAATCATTTATACACTTCCCTCGGGAAATGCTTCTTCAGAGTTGCACAAATTCTTTCTATCCAATACGAGTCACGTTTGAGACGTCGTTACACTTTGTTCATTTTAGATCTTCACGATTACACGAACTTGATGTTATGGAGTGATGTGGGAATGGAGGTATGAGTTAGCATAATATAACGTCACTCGATCAACGTGGTTATATTATGGTAAGTCATACCAAAGTTCTAATGACACGTGATGGTGATTAGACTCGATCAACCTAATCACCACCATGTGCCATGTACATGACTTCATTTTTTTTTCTTGTTGGATATCCGAAAACTCCAAGAATATTGATGACAACCATACCAAGGACACACCTTTGATTATTGCCGAATCATATTTATGCTTCCGAATGGATGACAAATTCCTTCAACTTCGAACATATGTTACACGTGTATACTATCTCATTTTCGCACAGTTTTATTGACGAACTACAATATGCTTGTTATGCTCACATCGAGGCGGAAACTTCTCTCGCATCACACTCGTACTTCCGTATAAGGAAATCTTTTATCTAAATTCTCAATGGAGGGATAGACTCTTCACGTTATACTAGTATTCACCACGAGGGTGAATAGTCCTAATGAACGTTTTTCAGAACCCGATAAGAAACTTGCTCTAACAAACGTTTTTAGAAACCTGTAAATCTTCCGCGACGCGAATTTCTTGAGAAACAAAATCTTGTTCAAAAATACATTTGAAGAAATGTACCTCGTTTCGGATCGAGATGCTCGTTTCACTTCTAAATTTTTGGAGTGCCTTACAAAAAGCCTCGGGACCACGTTTAGACATGAGTACCGCGTATCATCCACAAACCGATGGACCAAGCAAACATACGATTCAAACCTTGGAAACCATAATACGAACTTGTATCTTATCCTTAGCCGAATTCTCTTACTACAATAGTTATCATCGAGTATTAACGCCACACCTTTCAAAAACTAATATAGCCGCCATTGTCGTTTCCTTAATTGTTGAACCGAAGTAGGTGACATGCAAGTCACCGAACCCGAACTCATTCATGAAATAACCATTAATATCGTTCAAATCCAAGAAAGGCTCAAGACGACCCGTAGTCGTCAAAAGAGCTATGCCGATGTTAGACGTAAACCTCTCGAATTCCAAGTGGGTGGCCGCATAACGTTAAAAGTCGCACCTTGGAAAGGTGTAATCCGTTTCGGGAAACCTAAAAAGCTAAATCTGTGATATTTTTGATCATTTAAAAATCTTTGGGCATATTGTAACCGTTGCTTACCGTTTCGACCTTCAAACGTAATCAAGTCCCGTGCATCCTACGTTCCACGTGTCAAACTTGAAAAAGTGTCTTGCCCAACAAGAACTTGTTATTCCTTTCGATGAGTTTACTATCGATGACAAAATCCACTTCGTAGAAGAACCCGTTGGAATTATGGATCGCGAAACCAAACTTTAAAACAACGTAAAATCCCGACTGTCAAAGTTCGTTGAAATGCCCAAGGAAGTAACCTCACTTATTCGTAGAATTTGCACCTCAAGATTTCGAGGAAGAAACAACGACTACTACTTCCAACTAAATTTCAGGACGAAATTTCTTTTAAGGTGTAGGTAATGTAACATCCCGCGTTTTTCCGTTAAATTTATTTTTAACCCCGTCTTTTTTAGATAATATCTTTCGTTATCTAAATTCGTATCTTTCGTTAACTAACGTTCTTAATATTTCCTTTATTTGATTTAACATCCCTCGTTTACTCTAGCGTTTTTAAAATATTTGTTCGGTTAATTCACGCGCCCGCTTTGAAACTTGAGGGACCAAAGTTGGCTAGTGGGTAAACTAGTTGACTAGGTCAACTAGTCAAACCACCATCTCATCCACTCATTCACTCCATCTTCCACCTCCCCATTTTCTCTACTTCCACTTTTTGCTCTCAAACTCCAATATCACTAAATCATCATCTAAATTCGATCTAGGAAGCTTGCAACAAAACAAATTACATATTCGTGATCCTCTCTTCATCCTCTACATTTTGGTACCAATTTCATCTCGTTTGGGTAACATTTCTAAAACTCTAGATTTCATGTTCTTAGTGTTTTTGACTTGAAATGGTGTTAATTAGTGTCTATGGCTCAAGTCTAACATGAATATGTGTTTGGTTTGCTCAATTTATTGTTTTGAGTAACTAGCTTGAATATGAAAAATGGGTGTGCTTAATCTTGAATTTTGGATGATTAAATGTTGTTTAAATGTTAAAGTTCATGTATTAAATGTGTTACTAGCATCATTATCTTCATTTTGGTATGTAGGTTGATTTAGAAAAACTTCATTAACATGATTGTTGATTTTGTGATTTTTGGTTAGGGTTTGATAGACTTAAAACGAACTTTTGATGCATTGAATGCTTGTTAATGTTGTTAGTAAGTGTTTAGTTGCATTGTATGTTCAATTACCTTCGAAACGGCGTATCATATGCGTAAATTGGATTCCTGAATCACCGTTTGCATTTTTGAGCTTGAAACGTTAAATAATGATCATTTATTTAGCTTTTCATTGTTGTTAATGATGGATTTGATTGATGAAATGTGTTTAGTCGTATTACTCGTCAAAATACCTTTCCAACGGTATAAGATACGTGTCATAAGTGTTTTCAGTTCAATATTTGTGCTTAAATGAAGTTGGTTGAGAATTGAACAATTGAAACAACCCAGGCACCAGGCCACGCCCAATGTCGCGGCGCGGCCACCATATGTTGCGGCGCGACATTTGCCTTGTTCAGGGGCTGATCAACTTTGCTTTTATACGAAAAATTCTAACTATGCTACGCACCTCCGATTAACTTGTAACTTGTTCTAACATGCTCATATATTATTAATTAGCTCAGAAAAATAGTCCAAGACCCGACCTAAACGTGTTGACTATTTCGTTGACTTTGACCAAAGTTTGACTTTTAGTCAAACTTAACCTAACACTTATGCAATCCTCCTAACGTGCTTTTCTACTTGATTCTTGTATGAAACTTGACCACTTGATTCACGTGCTTTTCTACTTGATTCTTACATGAAACTTGACCACTTGATTCACATGCTATATAATTGAGTCACAACGAGCCATAGGACTAATTGAACACATTTCGCCCGACCTTGTCTCGTAACCGGTTAATTGATACAACTTACTTGTTTAGGTCAAGACTAAACAACTTTCATGCACACGCTTACTTTGTAAAGTACCTTTTTACTCGTGCACTCGAGGTGAGATCATAGTCCCACCTTTTCAACAACTTTTATTCTTTTAAATCGTGGGCTGAGAAACATATACTTTGTTACATCTTGTACTACTTACTTTTATGCTTTGAACACAAGTACAAAGAAACAAACATTCCACAGCGAGTTTGAACAAAAATCCTCAATTCGATTATCATTAGTTACACTTGCCGAGTGTAAGCGAGAACTTATGTTGTATGGCTATACGGGTTTGACAAACCCTCATTCAGACGGTTCGCTACCGTTATACGAATGAAATATACTTTCGAGAAACAGTGTATGTTCTAACACTATTGTGATGGGGTTCTATGGAAGGAAAGTTAAGCCTTGATAATTGGGTGCTCGCGAATAACAAATTTTAGAATGAAAACGATTTGGATAATCAACTTTATGGAAATACTAAATCTTGTGGTTCAAAATATAATGTTTACAAACACCTATGATTTCACCAACGTTTTTCGTTGACGGTTTTCAATATGTTTTCTCAGGTTCATGAATGGCTGTTTGATACATGCTTCTGCATACACTTTGATTACTTGCTTGGAGTCAAGCATACATGCATACGCTAGCGATAGCACTTTTGGATTTAACTTAAGCATACGTACTTACGCTATTTATAGCAAACCGTGATTTTCAACTTAAATTATGTCGCAAGTTGTTTCATTTATACTTTACTACTTTTGTAAACTTAAAATTGTTGTCGAACCGTTTGGCAACTTAAAACTTTGCAAGTCATGTACGTTTCAAATTAATGCGACATAATTTTGGTCAAATACGTCTCAATTAGGGACTATGACTACGCAACGGGACCTAAGTTAACGGCGCCGTCAATGACGATTTTGTCGGGTCATTGCAGATGGTATCAGAGCGTTAGTTGTAGGGATCTAGGATATGCATTAGTGTGTCTGACAGAGTCGTTAGAACGCATTAATGAATCTAGACTACAATCGGATAGTTAATCATTAAATTCTGACATACATTTGCTATAGATATCACTTACTTGACTACTTGTGCATTATACTTGAATTACTCTTAGGAAAACTTCTTAATGGTATCAAGTTTTTCATCATACGAACTCGTACTCTACCATTTTATGGTAACACGCGTAAATCCAAGATTCATACATGTAAGGATGACGACGACTTCATTAGTATTACTAGTTCGGGAACTCTGTCTCTCACGCTGTTATTCACCCCGTCTCAGCTTACTATCCACAATTGTTGTAAAGTTACCACCACTACTTTAGATGAGTATCGTCATCACTATTTATCACTACGATTACGTACTACTCGTTATCATAATTCGTTACTCTTTTCGTGCCTAAAGACATTATTATCTGACTTGAACCGCATTGACGTGAACAATCATTTATACACTTCCCTCGGGAAATGCTTCTTCAGAGTTGTACAAATTCTTTCTATCCAATACGAGTCACGTTTAAGATAGAGGTTGTGTTCTTCTCGGATGGCCATAATTCGTTCCGTTAAATGTAGCGTAAAATCAATTGTTGATTTACGGATGGCTTCGAGAATATCTTCAAATTCATCAGTATCATTGATGAAGGTTATCATGTCTGCGTGTGTGGATATAACCGAAATCCGATCTGAAGAAGTGTCCGGCTCCCCTTGATCTGGTTCGGTTGGAGAGTGTGAGTTATTCAAAATGTCTTCATGTTGCTCTTCCTCGTCATCATCGGTATATTGTTCTTCTGAGGATACGTCTGATGGACGGGTTTCTTCAGTATTCTGATTCTCCACTTTGATACTTGCAGGATCAATTTCTATATCCTTAAGCTCAGCCTTGTCAGTCTTCTTCTTGAAGCGAATGATTAAACTGTGATCTTCCGTCTCAAGCCTCATTAATTCTTCATGACGCTTAATGCTCAGAGCGGGTATTGTCGCAGTTTCTTTTATGTCTTCCATTTCCTCTTCCTCTTCAGATTCCTCCTCTTCCTCTATTTCTTCGCTAGGATCCTCTACTTCCATTTCTGGGTCGTTTACAGGCTGTGATTTGACACCCATATCGATATCATTGGCTGGTAGTGAAGACTCGTCATCGAAAGTGATCCGTCTGGTGGAAATAGTAAACATCTCTGCCTGTCCAGAAAGATCGGTTGGTCGGTCAATTTTAAAGGTAACGCTCTCACCATGTGATCGTAAGATCAAGGTTTGATTGTACACATCAATGACAGTCCTAGCCGTATTCATGAAAGGTCTTCCTAACACTACTGGTGTGTGTAGGTCTTCCTTGATATCCATTACTACGAAATCCGTAGGATACAAGAATTTGTCGACTTTCACCAAGACGTTCTTAACTATGCCCTTAGGATATCGAATTGTGTGATCGGCAAGTTGGATTGTAATTTTAGTTGGTGACAAGCCTCCTAACTCTAATCTCTTGTAGAGAGAGTAGGGGATTAGGTTGATACTTACCCCTAAATCTGCTAGCGCATGAATGGTTCCAGATTGGTAGATTGAACACGGAAAAATGAATCGACCCGTATCTCCTAGCTTTGGTGGTAGAGAGTTTCTGAGTAATGTAGAGCATTCTTCACTCAGTGAAATTTTGTTAGAATATGGTATCCCTTCCTTTGTAGAGAGAAGCCTTCGGATGTATCTCTTCTGGTTGGGGACTTTGGACATAGTGTCCAAGAATCTTCCATCAAGTTTGAAGGAATCAAGCTTGTATGGCTCCTCCTGTAGCCTTCCAGGATAGGGTACTCGAACTGGAGTTTCAGGGGTCAGCTTCTGAGTATATGTTGATTTGTTCTTGAGCCTAGCTGACCTTCTCCTTGGTTTTTCCTCTGGGATTACGGAATCCATTTGCTTTGCCTCTTCTATGTGGGGATTTTGGATAGTATTACTTGGTAACCTTCCCTGCGGTCGGGTTTCAAAGCGTTGTGATAACTGTCCGATCTGCATCTCTAGACTTTTGAGCAGAGCCAATTGATTTCTCATTAGTATCTCTGTCTAATCTTGTCTGGCTGCAGTTCTCTGATTTAGCTGTTATTGTCCTTGAAGGAACTGAGTCAACTGATCATCAGCTCCGAGAGTGGGGTTAGTTGTTTTTGTAATCTGGGTGGTAGGGGAATTTTCCTCGACTGGTGAACCAGTGAGTGGAAGTGGTTGATCGTAGGCCAATTGAGATTGTTGGGCTGGATAAGGTGGATAGCGATAGCGAAAAGGTTGATTGTTTCGCTGAAATTGATTAACCCTAGGTTGTTGATTGAATCCGGGATTTGGTGGACGAGCTGGGTATTGAACGTAACAGAGTGAACCGTCAGGGTTTTCATACTTAACTTAATATTCTTCAGTAGGTTGCGGGTTGGTACAATTAGCACAAGCCTGAGCTTGGTTGACCTACTGCGGCTGCGTCTTCAATTCTTCGAGTTGTTTAGCAAGAGATTCCATCTTATCTGTGAGAGATTTGATGGCCTCCGTTTGATTGTTAAGTGCAGAGAGTGGGGAAGATGATGAAGTTGTTTCACCACTGTTCCAGTCATGATGATGCATTGTCATGTTCTCGAGCAATTCCCATGCTTCATCTGCGGTTTGGTTCATCATATTCCCTTGAGCTGCTGCATCGATCCTCGTCCTATGATTTACCGTAAGACCATTGTAGAAGGCACAGATTTGGGCTGACCGTTCTAGCTGGTGATTAGGGCATTTCTTCAGCAGGATTTTGAATCGCTCCCATGCAGTGTAAAGAGATTCATCATAACTTTGTTTGAAGTTAATGATCTCATTCTTTAGTTTGGTTTATTTAGAAGGAGGGAAATATTTGGTTAGGAATTTAGTAGCCATCTCTGTCCATGACGTGATGGAATCTTTTTCCAGTCCTTCGAACCAAGTTTGAGCATGATGAGTGAGAGAATAGGGAAACAAGTATAGCTGGACTATATCTTGTCCTATCCCTGGCTGTTTGTAGGAGTTCGAAAGAGATATGAATCTATCAAGGTGAGAATTAGGATCGTCATTCGGTAATCCATGAAACTAACAGCTATTCTGGATGAGCTGGATGATGTGATGTTTTAACTCGAATGAGTGACCTTGAATCTCTGGAAATCTGATCGGTCCTCCTCGACCTTCAATCGAGGGTTTGGTATTTTCTGCTAAAGTAACGCGTAATGCCATTCGATTTATGATTCGTGCTTCCTTGCGTGCTTTAGAGATTATTGTGTCTGGATCAGGTACGAATAACAACGGCCCTGGTTTAGATCGGGTTTGGGTCATACACTGGGTATGCCTTTTTGTTTTTAATTTTTAGCAAATAAACTAAATTTCTAAAGTAATCTAAGGTAGGCTAACTAGTCTAAGGTAGTCTAATCTAAAGTAGTCTTAGTCTAAGGTAATCTAATTTAAATAACTAACTATCCTATGGTTGACTATGTTTTTGGTTCTGGCTACTGATTCCCTGGTATTTCGATAACAGAGCTCCGCACGAATTATTCAACAAACCAAGTGGCCAGGCCAACTACGGAGAGGCAGGATCCTTTTGGTCCCAATATAATTGGAGACTGTTCGGAAAATCCAACAACCAAGTCCGTATATAATTGTCTTTCTTAGACACCACTAAATGCTTGTGAATAAGTTTGATAGAGAGCAGTATTGCCTGATACCAGTTTTCCCGGCAGCGGCACCAAAAACTAGACTCCCCCTTGATACGGCCGAAATGGATGATTTATTTGTGCGGTGTCGTCGGGCCGCAGCATGCCAGAATCAACCACCAAGGGGGTGATACTGTTTTAAATTTATATTTAGCGGGGCCTAAATCGTACTACTCCTTAGCATGAGTAACGGAAGTATGACCAAGAGTCGTATTTTTGAGATATCAGTAGAATCGAACCTATATTTAAGCCTAAGATAGTTATGAAGGAGTAGTGGTTACTTAATTTTGGGATTTTCTAATTTATAAGACAGAAAAAGTAAATGCGATAATATTCGTAATTCAGATAAGGTTAAAATGAGTGCATACTATGATTTCATCAGTTATTCTGCCGAGATTATGGAATGCTGGCTCATGAATAGACAGAGGCCTTGTATTCATTACACTGGTCCTAAACGCCCCTGTCATAAGACATGTTACTGGGTACTGTGTTAGGCTTGAAGATTCTGAATAGACAGCAACGTCCTTTACCCCCGACGCCCGTGCAGTCTGACTACAGGCATATACGTTCAGACGGCTCATCCAATTGAGCGACTCGGTTGGGTGACGTATTAACATTCCAGAATGGTCTAAACTTTCTTAAGCATAATAAAATACATGGTTTACCATATCCGAGAGACGTGATGTGTTTCAATGCTTTCGTTAATGATTGGTTTTAAAAGATAGTTAGGTCCTTAAAAAGAGTAAAACATAAAGAACACCATGGCCAAGTCAAGCTGACTTCCATGAACAGGTTCGGTTATCCTAACGGTCAAATCCTTTATGTGTCTATACAAACAGTTCATTAATTAACTAAGAATCCCTCAAGCGGGGTGCAATGCTTGAGACCGCGTTATGGTGCAGTGTACTAATCAACACTGACCGGGTTCCATGGCCTTACTTAGCAGAGGTACATCTTACAACAACAGCTGTGCTTTAGCATGCACGTACGAAGTTTATATGCTTGGTGACTACACTAGCATGGTCTGTGACCGACAATGTACTAAGGGTCTAGTCAGATGTTTCACTATGAAAGAGTCCTCAGTCGGAATCCAAAGCTTGATAGACTTACTACAACCGGTGTGCCTCAGTCGATGTTACGTTGTATCCGATCGACTTCTCTTACCAAGGGGTGACACAGATAGTGTACTCTGAATTGGGGTTCGCGACTTCCCAATAACAGAGCCAATAACTACGTTCTATTAGTTCGAAAAGTGATTGAGTTTAAAGCATAATCGGAAAGCATTTCAACAGCATACACAAACCATAACATTATTTCGGCATTATAACTGCTTACATCATAGCGTACACTAAAGATAACTACTCGCTAATCATGGCAACAATATCATAGAACATAATGATAGAAGACATTATATAAAGATAAGGGATAGAAGTACCAGTAGATTAAACGAGTTTCGAATACAAAAGTGACAACTTCAAGATTCCAGACCGCTCCTAATACAATCTTTGACGTTCTTCTCCGGGTACTAGGTTTCCGGCACGGAGTCGAAGGCCTTGAGAGTATGACTAATATTGTACAAGAGAGAGAATGAAGTGAATTAAAGTGTGTGTTAGAATGAATGACAAAGACTCTTTAAATAAGCACAAAATTAGGCCGTTTGGCAAGCCGTTTGCAGGGCCCATTTGCTAAGGCAAGCCGTTTAACGAGGTCGTTTGATCTGGGCATTTGGCAAGCCGTTTGCCACACTGGCAAGCCATTTTGCAGCCCGTTTGGCAAGCCGTTTGGCTTGCTGATTCCCTGGATCGTAACTTGATTTATTGTCTTTCACCGTTTTCGCTCTAGAATCTTCGTTTTAGCTCCGATTCTCTTGATTCTTTTTGCATCATCTTCGTAATTAATTGTTTTTCAATTCTAACCGATGAAGTGGGTATTTTACCGAAAAAGATCGAATCTTTCTTGTTTTTGAGCCTTAATACCGGGGTGAAAACGTGACTTTTTAGCCGATATCACCAGTCAATGCAACTGATTGCTGAGATGGATCCTAACAAGTTTATGATACTGGATCTTGTTTGGGATTTAAAAAAAATTAAGGAACATTAGCTATTGGGTAGACTTGAAATTGAAAATAATGCATGCAAATGTTAATCAAGAGAATTGAGAGCTAAATATAATGATTTTATTAATAAGTGATTGATATATGCTGAATTGATACTTTTTTTATTACATTTTTACACTTGCAAAGTGTGCTTTTTGATGTGTGCAGCAGCGTATACGAAATAGTTATATTTTTGTTACGAAATACTATTAAATACGATACAATTTTACATAAGTTATTTATTTATTTATTTATAGATTGGATATACCTAAACCTTGCTACAACACTTATAGGCAGTGTACCTAATCGTACAGTAGTGTAGTTTTTAGTAAGTCCGGTTCGTTCCACAGGGATACAGTAAACAAGTTTAACGCTATAATTATTTTAACCTATAATTGTAAAAATATAAATAAATATATATATAAGTAGTATTATTATTATAAAAGGGGGTTTTTACCGTTTAATGACCGGTTTGTCGATTTTATGTCTTAAGTCACAATTAAAACCTAATGTAAAATATTAAAAAAATAAATATAACTTAATTTAAAGCGTAAAGTAAATAATGATAAATAAAATACGATAAATTAAAGTGTGATAAATAAAATGACGGTAAATAAAATTGCGATAATTTAAAAGTACTATAATTAAAAGTGCGATAAATAAAATGACAGTAAATAAAAGTGCAATGAAATATGAAATAAAGAAATTATGCTTATTTAAACTTCAGTAATCATGATGTTCGACTTGTTGATTTTAATTTATTACCATGGGTTAATTGTCCTTTATCCTAGATTATTCGATATGTCCATCTGGTTTTTGTCCATAACAGTCCATCAGTCATAAATATAAAGTGCGAGTGTCCTCGTCAAATTATCCTTATATCCGAAGTCAAATATTCCAACTAATTAGGGACTTAAACTATAACAAGGTCTTAATACTTTGTTTAATAATTACACCAGGATATCAACTGCGTGTAACACAAGGTTTTAATACTTTGTTAACAATTACGCCAAGTGTCCTTGTACATAATTCACCCTTGTTTTAATGAGTCTATTGACTATTAATCCATTCCCGTATCTGGTTAAATGAACGATTATTAGTATTTATAAATATCCCGCCTATCGTGTCCGATCGAGTGTATGTGGTTATTTATAGATATGTCAAATTGTAAATCTCTATATTAAATTAACGAATTATCATTCAGTTAAACAAATATAAAGCCCATTAATAGTCCATAGTCCAATTTCCACAAGTGTCGGTCTTTTGTCCAAACCCCAATTATGGTACAAAGCCCAATAACCCCGTCTTTAATATTTAGCCCAACATCATGATTACTTCGATTTAAATAAGCATAATAATAACTTAGCTACGAGACATTAATTTAAAAAGGTTGAACATAACTTACAATGATTAATAATAGCGTAGCATTACACGGACAGAATTTCGACTTACAAACTTAAAACATTCGCCACTATAACCTTATTATTATTAATCTTAAATTAAAATTAAAATTATATATATATATATATATATATATATATATATATATATATATATATATATATATATATATATATATATCGTAGAGAGTGAGAGAGATTGAATAATGTGTAAATAGATCGGCCAAAAACGTTGCAATTTATAGAATATGGCCTGCTACAGGGCACCATGCAATCGCATGGTTTTAAAGCTTCCAGGCCATGTGATCGCATGGCCAGCTGGATCAGACCACATCCTCTTATTTTCTAGTTTGCCGATGGTTTTTAATATAAAATATAATATGTATATAATTTTAAGAATTATTTATATATTATATTATATTTATGTGCATAGTTAACTTGTAATTTTAGCTCCGTTGCGTCGCGCGTTGATAGTTGGTTCATGTCCCGGTTCCGGATTTTTGAACGTCCTTGCGTACTATTTAATATCTTGTACTTTGCGTTTTGCGACTTGTACTCTTGTAATTTTGAGACGTTTCTCATCAATAATTTGAACCACTTGGATTGTACTTTGTACTTTTTAGCTTTTTGGTCATTTGCGTCTTCAAATCGTCGAATCTGTCTTTTGTCTTTACCTTTTAATATTTAAACAAATATCACTTGTAAATAGAACAATTGCAACTAAAATCTTGTCTTTTCTTGAGGGATAATGCTATGAAATACATGTTCGTTTTTAGCATTATCAAATATGCCCACACTTGAGCATTGCTTGTCCTCAAGCAATATAGAACTTGAATATAACTTTACTAGAATCACTTCTTTATTCTTCACACTTTGTACATCAGTGATTTCTATACGGCGGTATAAACAATGATAGTAACGATGCGGTTTACAGTCCCACATGACTATAAAAATTTAGATTCTTTAGGAAATTGGATCTTTATGAAAACATTTGATCTTTTGAAAATTCAATCTAGCTTTTACCCTAGATAAGTTTTCCGAAATAACCCTTCACCGGTGTCTGCAAATTGTTTTTGTGGGTTTTGTGAGTTTCAGATTTGAAAATTTTAGCTCAAAACTTGTGGTTTTGTGTTACCCACTTGCTAACCTTGTATTGGGAAAGCAACACGTCCAGTTTACTTGCTCTGTATATTACCTTTCGGTAAACTACCGTCCGGTTGTAAAGGAAAGCATTGAACAAGCAACTGTTAAGGCAATGTTCCGTGACATGCTTTTGATTATGGTCTATATCGTGTCAGATGCAATTACTATCCTTTGTAGGAGCAATAGTAAAGATCACCCTATAGTTTTTCGGTCTGGCACAAGGTCCTGTCTTCGACCATGCTATACAACCACCGTTCTTACGGTTGACACCCGATTTGGTTCAGGTGACCTAATGAATTCCGGGTAAATTCCTAGGATTTTACGTTCAATGGTAATGAATGCATTGAAAATAGGGTTTTCAGAAAATAAATCGGTTTTAATTTGATCAAAATATTTTCTCGTTCAAGCTCGAGTTTAGATATCATTGAATTCCATGAGTTTAAATTCTCAATCTTTAAGGTCAATCTCAAGGATTGAGTAATATCAGTCTTAAAAGTTGTTTTTTTATCTTTAAGGAGATTATCCTTTCGGGGGATCTGATTCATTAGTCTTATAAGCTAATTTGCACAGTGCCCCCCATTGTACGAGATAGATCCTCTCATGATTAGGATAAGTCTGACCCCTTGGCGACCGAGTTTGATGCTGAGGTCCGTGGATTTCCAGCTAATTTTCGAGAAAACTTTTCAAGGTTTTTCGTAGACTCTACAACTGGTCTGGACGATAACTTCTTGACCTAAATCAAGAAGCGCGTGTATTTTTCTCTCGGAAGACTTTACTTCGTTTTAAATTTCATTTATATTACAATAAACTGGGTAAAACTGATTAATTTTGTCCAAAACAAAAGTATCTTCAATTATTTGTACAAAAATATGTGACATATGTTCTAAATAAGTTGGTAAATTTTTCCAACACTTGGCTTTTATCTTCCTTTCTTTGCCTTTTTATTTTCCTCTATTCCATTTTAAATGAATTCTGACATTTTGGGTTATTTCTCAATTTATGTCCTTTACGAGGTAACAATAATTTTGGTGTTAACACCTAGATTTATCATTCATAAATATGTATAAACATGATTTTAAATTCATTTATTTGAAATTTTTTAAAATTTTTACTAGAATTGGGTAATCAGTATATAAGACTAGGGCTGTTCTTTATTATCAGAGAGCACTAGATTCTAATACAACTACTGCGTTAGTAGTATTTTTAATGGTAACCAAGTGTTTAAATTTAAAATTTTAAAAATTCGAAAGAATTTAACCCCTTCCCACACTTAAGATCTTGCAATGCCCTCATTTGCAAGAAATCAGTAACAATTTAAATTATTGAGGGTGATTAGCGTAGAAAAATGATTAAATTTTACCAAAGTTTCCAAACATATTGGCGTTTGTTTGTTGAATGATAAATGGTGCATATCATTTGTTCATTCCGTCTTGTTGTTACATCACATTTGTTTTTCGTTTTGTCGTCAAAATTAGTAGCTTTTGCTGAACTTAATGCCAGTCTTTGAAAGTTCGCTGTTTTACCCTGTTGTGTACAATTGACAATATACATACATACAAATAATAACATGCATGGTAATTTGAAATGGGACTTAACATCCCACTTTCAAATTATAAATACGAAATATTAGTAAAAAAATAAAAAAATGTTAAAAATTACATAAAAGTATCACAATATTATATGTTTTAAACATAACTAAATAAAAATAATAAAAGATAAAAATCACCAACGGGAACTGTATCAATCTGGATAGGGGTTCCAGTTCATGTCGTCGGTCGGGTTCCAAGGTTGGTTATAGGTGCACTGATAGACTTGGTTGGGGTCGTAGAGAGTAAATGGTGGTAGCATATTGGGCTGGTGTGGCGGATAGTAAGCAGGTCGGGTTGGTACGTAGTTATTTGGTACCTGAGATGATAGTTGGCTCATGATATGATGCTGATGATAGTGCCATCTATCATGCTGTCGTTGCCTGGAATGCTCGTACACATTATCGGCGTGCCACTGCTCGTACTGACTATGTCTAGCCTCGTTTGTCATTTCTACCTCATCTATACGCTGGTAAACGTCAGTAACAGCCTCCCTAATGACATCCTTAATGTCATCCGCTTCCTCCATTTCCTCATCTGAACCTCTCTCTACCTGTGGATGAGGGCCCTGATATGGTACTGCCTGATTGCGTCTGCTCTTTAATACCTTTGCACCCTGATAGACCCGCAATTCTAAAGTCTCAACCTGTTCCCTACACACCATCAGTGGACCCCCTTGATCCCTATCTACGCCTAAATACTCTCCAATGAGAGTAACAAAAATACCCCCTCCTATTATTCCCCCGTCCTGTATTCCTTCCACCATTTTGGACAGATAAAAACCAACACAGTAGGGAATATTAACAAAGCTTCTAGTGGTTCGAATACACTTAAGGTAAATAAATCGTGTAGAGTCATTTTCTCCTTGTTGTTACCTCTTTGTATAATCGAGTTTGCTAAGAATCTATGTATTATATGAAGCTCGGCTTTGTTAATATCTAAATAGGAGTGTCTTCCTCCCCGCGTAAAAACATTATAATTTGACATACGCCTCCAGACGGCGTCCGCGTCAAAATTCCTATATACCCTTTCACCATGATAAATCAAATTTGTACAATCAGGTAGTAGTAATTTAGAAGGAGTGTAAATCTGTAAAGCCCAGGCCATGTCCAACATGGACATCCTATACATCCTACGGCCAAGTAAAAATCTAAGAAAATTCCTATCGTCTAACCTAACTACGTCTGTATCAAGTGATATAGTACTCATAAGCTCAACACACCACTCTTTATATACAGGCCTACGAGTGGTAAATAAACATTCCCAATCGGGAAAAGAAGAGCTCCCATACCTTTGGATTAGATGCTGCCTAACTGGGTTAGCTAGTTGGACCCTTTCCAAAGGCTCCCAATCGATTACCCTCGGTAATTCTACATTTTTCGTTATCAGTTTAAATTTGTTACTTTGGTACATCGGTTAATCTCTCCAACTTCGATCAAATCTCAAATTGGGATGCAAAAGCTCTTCACGAATCGTTGAGTGTTCTATTATTGGATGAATCAGAAATTGTACGTAGGCATTAACATATTCTTGTTGCGGATCATAATATGGTATGTGTTGATCATTATGATATTGTTGTTCTTGTTGTTGTTCCTGTCCAGGTTCTGGTTCATATTGTGGCTCATATTGCATTTCTAGATGTGGTTCATTTTCAGGTTGTCTGGATGATGATGCACCGCCAGACTTGGTATATTTCTACAAAACACATTAAACACAAAATTTGTGCATCCAAATATGCATTAGTGTTAGCAAAATAACAACTTGAAATAATTACAATGACATGTTTAATCCATATTAAACTCATGCTCATTTTCATATTTTTATCAATTATACACTTTTTTAAATAAGCATATATGAAAATGTTTACAAAGTTCATAAGCATTCAACTCAAATAACATGTCAAAATAATCATTACTAGTAATTGAACAAGTTTCAAATGGTATTTATATCAAATTAATCAAGTTCATGAATTTTAGACTTAAAAAGTCCACTTTAATTCTCAAAAATCATGTTTAGGATCAAAGTTTGGATCATTTAGCTACCTAAACATGTTACACTACTTAATTTAGCAATAATTCATGACAAAAATCGGCCATAACCTGTTTATATCAAAAAGCCCCAAATTGCTCAAGAACACAAACCCTAGATTTCTAAAAATTTTGAAGTTTTTGGCTTCAAATCATGTTAAATAGCATCAATCTAGGTTATACATGCATAATATACTAACAATTTAACTCTAATTACACTAGAAATTAACAAAATCAAATTAGGTAAAAATTAGCTCAAGAACACTAAAATTCAAATTTAAAGAGTTTTAGTGGTGAAATCTTTACCTTCTTGCTTCCCCATCTAAGAAAAGGCATGATTGTAGCGGATTATTGTGTGAAATTTCGTTGATTTTGGTGAAAAATTGGTGATTTTAGGGGTATTTTTGTGGTTGTGTTCGTGTATGTGTGTGTTGGGAGTGAGGAGCAGAAGCAGCTCGCTGCTCTTTTTGTATCTGACCAGTTTTTCAAGACCATGCGATCGCATGGCTTTGCTGCGCAAACCCCATGTGATCGCATGGGGTCTAATAATTTTTTTTATATAAAAACCTTTAACTAATAAATCACAAATTAATAAATTTTAAAAATTTGTTTCTTTTAAGAATGAGGGCGTTTCGGATCGTTGTCCTAGTTCGTCTCTCGATAAAATTTTAAAATTTGTCACTTTAAAGCGTTGTTTTAAAAGCAAAGATTTTTGGGTTTTTTTAATGTTTTTGGCATACTTTAGGTCAATAAGATTAAAAATAATGATAACAAAATTTCTCGTCCCTCCCTTGGGTAAAGCAATTTCGGTTCAACGACCTAGTCTTCAACTTACGACGAATTTTAGGTATCAAATTTTTAACTTAATGAAATAAAGTACATTTTTGTTTTTAAATTCACACCAAACTTAAATTTAAAATGCATAATATTAAAAATTCATATTAATTTTATTAATATTTTTATACATTAATTTCACAAACTTATATTAAAAATATTAATTTTTTGAAATATTTAAAAACTTAAATATATTGATTTTAAAAATTTACATTAAAAATTTAATATTTATATATTAATTTTAAAACAAGGTAAAAATTAAAATTAAAAATTGTTTTGGTCTTTTATCTCACTTTAATCAATCAAATACTAACAAAAATATACGCCCCTCTTTTGGGTAAAGTAATTTCGGCTAAATTACCTTGTTTTACTCCTGATGAATTTCTGAAATATTTTGGATTGATTGATTAAAGATATTTATACCTTAAGAATAAACGGTAAATTTCGCAGTGATGTAATAAATTTTTGTATGATATCAATAATTTTGATTTCGCATACCTAATTTTATTGAATATCAAATTAATACTTTATAGCGAACGATTCAGCGTTTATTACCAAAAGGTTAAAAGCAATAAATAAAAACAAATAAAAATTGTACATACTTACCTGTGAGAAAGAATTCTCAGAGACCTGCTTTAGCCGACTCATAGGAGAGTCGTGTGATTTGGTTTTCCATAACTACATAAGCGTAACCTCGATTTTTCAATAACTTTTCTTCTAAACATATGAACGGTCCTTCTCTGCATAGAGTAACAAATTCGGTATTTGAATATGTTTGATTGTTTGAACATTTACCTTCATGTGACCATTTTCCGCATTTATGACATCTTTCAAGGTGTCGTGCTCTTCTTTTTATTGCGGATTTTGATTTTCCTTTACCAAAATGTATCTTATGATGATCTTTCCTGAGTTCTTTTCTTACTTTGTCCATTTTGCCTCTTATGAATGATACCAGTTCACTCAGGAAAGTGTTATTATTACGTTTAGTAATCATAGCGTGTAGTAGTAGACCATGGTTCAGATCAAAGAAATTCTTCATCTCGTAAAACCTAAAAGAAATTAAAATTCATAATGGAGGGAGAAGACTAGTTCTTTAGGTTCTGCTAGGAAAAGACCATTCGGATTCCATTTTCGAAAACTAAACGAAAACAGAATATCTAACTCTAACAGAAATACATATTACCCTAAAAATATTCGAATATTCCCACACTTAGTTAGCTGTGGTATCAAAATTGTGATTAACTTCATCTTCAACTTCCATTGGACTATCTATGTAATGTTTAACTCTGTGACCATTAACCTTAAATTCAATCCCATTTGAATTTATTAACTCTACTGTTTCGTATGGGAAAACTCTTTTGACTATGAATGGTCCAGACCATCTTGATTTCAATTTTCCAGGAAATAGCTTGAATCGTGAATTTAAAAGAAGAACTCTGTCTCCTTCTTTAAATTCTTTTGAACTTCTGATTCTTTTATCATGCCATTTCTTCATTCTTTTTGTTATAGATTAACGAATTTTCATATGCTTCATGTCTTAATTCTTCTAATTCGTTTAATTAACTTAACCGCAGACGTCCGGCTTCACGTAAATCAAGATTACATGTCTTCAAAGCCCAAAATGCTTTGTGTTCAATTTCTACTGGAAGGTGACATGCTTTTCCATAAACAAGTTTAAAAGGTGTAGTTCCAATTAGAGTTTTGTAGGCTGTTCTAAAAGCCCAGAGTGCATCCTCCAATTTCATGGACCATTCCTTCGGATTTGATCCTACGATTTTCTCTAGAATACGTTTTAATGCTCGGTTGGTATTTTCTACTTGTCCACTTGTTTGTGGATGATAAGCGATTGAGATTTTATGAGTTACTCCATATCTTTTGAGAACTTTCTCAAGTTGATTATTACAAAAATGAGTACCCCGCTCACTTATTAAAGCTTTTGGTGTTTCGAACCTAGCAAAAAAACATTTTAAGAAGTTGACTACAACTCGTGCATCGTTAGTTGGGAGAGCTCGTGCTTCCGCCCATTTAGATACATAATCAATGGCAACAAGAATGTAGAGATTATTATGAGATTTTGGAAATGGACCCATAAAGTCAATACCCCAAACGTCAAATACTTCACATACTTGAATGACATTTTGTGGCATTTCATCACGTTGACTTATTTTTCCGGCCCTTTGACAAGCATCACATGATTTACAAAGAAGGTGTGCGTCTTTGAAAATTGTAGGCCAATAGCGTCGTAAACTTTTCTTGCTGTGAGTTGAGGCCCATAATGCCCTCGTGTTGGTCCTGTGTGACAATGGTTTAAGATTTGACTGGCTTCATCCCCGAATACACATCAGCGTATTATTCCATCGGGACAACTTTTAAACAAATGCGGATCTTCCCAGAAATAGTGTTTTATATCACTAAAGAATTTCTTTCGTTTTTGGTACGACAACTCTTTTTCAAGGAATCCACATACTAAGTAGTTTGCATAGTCTGCAAACCATGGAATTTCATTATAATCGATTTTCAAAAGATATTCATCAGGGAAGTTATCTTGTATGGCCGATTCATTTAGAATTTCTAATTCGGGATTTTCAAGACGAGAAAGATGATCAGCAGCGAGATTTTCTGCTCCCTTTTTGTCTCGGATTTTGATATCGAACTCTTGTAAGAGTAAGATGCAACGGATTAATCGTGGTTTGACATCTTGTTTTGAAAATAGGTATCTAAGAGCAGAATGGTCAGTATAGACCACTGTTTTTGCTAGAACAAGATATGAACGAAATTTGTCAAAAGCAAAGACAATAGCAAGGAGTTCTTTTTCAGTAGTTGTGTAATTCGTTTGTGCTCCTTGTAACATCTTACTAGCGTAATAAATAGGTTGAAATCGTTTTTCAATCCTTTGTCCTAAAACGGCTCCCATTGCAAACACACTTGCATCGCACATAAGTTCAAATGGTAGATTCCAATTTGGTGGAAGTTTAGCAAATACATCTACTTTGGCTCTATCCACTTCAATTCCTTCTTTTGAAATCTTATGACCAAGAACGATGCCTTCTTTAACCATGAAATGGCATTTCTCCTAATTAAGAACTAGATTTGATTGCTCGTATCTAATTAGCATTCGTTCAAGATTAACTAGGCATGATTCAAATGTATCATCGACGACTGAAAAGTCATCCATGAAAACTTCCATGCATTCTTCTATCATGTCAAGAAAAATTGCCATCATACACCTTTGAAAGGTTGCAGGGGCGTTGCATAGTCCAAATGGTATGCGTTTATAAGCAAAAGTACCATAAGGGCACGTGAATATGGTTTTCTCTTGGTCCTCGGGTGCTATTGGAAATTGAAAGTATCCGAAGAAACCGTCAAGAAAACAATAGTAACTGTTTCTAGCTAATCTTTCCAACATTTGATCAATGAAAGGTAAGGGAAAGTGATCTTTTCTGGTGGCGTCATTTAATTTTCTATAATAAATATAAACACGCCATCCTGTTACAGTCTTAGTAGGAATAAGCTCATTTTTTTTCATTTGTGATGACAGTCATGCCACCCTTCTTTGGTACGCATTGAACCGGGCTTACCCATGGACTATCAGAGATTGGATAAATTAAACCTGCATCAAGCAGTTTAATAATTTCTTTTTTAACAACATCTTGCATATTAGGATTTAGTCTTCGTTGGTGTTGTACATACGTTTTATGATCTTCTTCCATAAGGATTTTATGTGTGCAATACGAAGGACTTATGCCTTTAATGTCATAAATTTTCCATGCAATAGCTGGTTTGTGAGCTTTTAGCACAGAAATGAGTTGAGATTTTTCATTTTCAGTAAGAGAAGACGATATTATTACAGGTAATTCAGATTCACCATGTAAATAAGCGTATTCCAAATGGGTTGGAAGTGGCTTTAACTCTAATGTCGGTGCTTCTTTTATCGATGATTTGTATCGATATCTGTCTTCCTCTTTTAGCATTTGAAGTTCTTCTGTTATTGGTTCGTATTCATTAGCCATGAGTGCAGCTAGTATTTCAGTTTCATCAATTGGTTCAGTTCCTTCTCCTAAAGAACATTCTCCTGTTCCTTGTAATTCTGGAAATTCTTCTAACAATTCTGCATGTGAATCTATAGTTTGAATATAATAACATGTATCATCTGCAGATTGCGGTTGTTGCATGGCTTTATCAACAGAAAAGGTAACACTCTCGTCCTCTATACTTAGGGTCAATTTCTTACCGAACACGTCTATTATTGCTTTAGTCGTGTTTAAAAATGGTCTTCCTAATATAAGAGGAACTCGAGAATCTTCTTCCATGTCCAGAATAACAAAATCTACTGGAAATACTACAGTACAAACTTTAATTAGCATGTTCTCCATTATCCCTCTAGGATATTTTACTGATCGATCGGCTAGTTGTATGCTTATTTGTGTTGGTTTCAATTCTCCAAGGTCTAGTTTAGTGTATAGTGAATACGGCATTAAATTTATGCTAGCACCTAAGTCTGTCAATGCTTCTATTGAACTTAGACTACCCATAAAACATGGAATTGTGAAACTTCCTGGATCTGATAATTTTTCTGGTATCTTATTCAACAGCACTGCAGAACAATTTGCATTCATAGTAACAGCCGAAAGTTCTTCCATTTTCTTTCTATTTCTGATTAGATCTTTCAAGAATTTAGCATATCTAGGCATTCCTGAAATCACATCAATGAAAGGAAGATTTACATTTATTTGTTTAAACATATCCAAGAATTTGGATTGCTCGGCTTCAAGTCTTTCTTTTCTCATGTTACTCGGGTAAGGAAGTGGTGGTTGGTATGGTTTAACATAAGGTTTAGCTTTAACTGTGTTATCTTCATTAACCTTTTTAACTACCGGTTCTGTTTCTTTCTCTTGCTCAGGCTGTGGTGCTTGTGGAGTAGGAATAGAGTCATCAGAAATTACAGGTATTTCAGGTGGTTTAAGTGTAATACCACTTCTTGTGGTAATGGCTTTAGCTGTTTCATTCCGGGGGTTAGCATTTGTATATCTAGGTAGACTTCCCGGTTTTCTTTCACCTATCAACCTTGTTAGGTTGCTAACTTCTTGTTTCAGATTTTGAATAGAAGCTTGTTGATTTCTAAATGCTTGAGCATTTTGTTCATTGGTTTATTTCTGAGATGTGAAAAACTGCGTTTGAGATTCAACTAGCTTCGACATCATATCTTCTAAATTTGGCTTTTTATCATCGTTTTGTGGTGGTTTAATTGGAAAAATAGGTCTTTGCTGGTTGTAAGTATTATTCGATACTTGTTGATTACTAGGACCTTGTTGGTTGTTGTATGGAATATTTCAGTTATAATTCTGGTTTTGATTGTAGTTTGGTCTTGGCGGTTGATAATTATTTTGATAATTATTTCCAGACCTTTGGTTTATGTATGAAACATTCTCTCTTTGTTCCATTGTTTGTTCAATACTAAGACAATCTTTTGTCAAATGTGGTCCTCCACACTACTCACAACTAATTCGTATTGCCTGAATATCCTTAGTCATCTTTTCCATTCGTCTCTCGAAAGCATCTATCTTTGCGAAAATGGAATCAAAGTCATGGCTAGAGTCGGCTCTGCTGCTTTAGATGATCTAACAATGTCTTTTTTTTTGATGCCACTCATGTGAGTGGGAAGCAGTGTTATCAATAATTTTGTAAGCTTCAGTTGCGGTTTTCTTCATAATGGAACCACCAGCTACTATGTCGATGTCTTTGCGTGTAGTGATGTCGCATCCTTGGTAGAATATTTGTACTATTTGATAAGTGTCTAAACCATGTTGCAGACATCCTCTCAATAACTTTCCAAATCTTGTCCACGCCTCATATAGAGTTTCATTTGGCTTTTTGGTGAACGTAACTATTTCTCCTTGAAGTCTTACGGCTTTAGATGCCGGAAAGAATTGTTTAAGAAATTTTTCAACTAAAACATCCCATGTATCAATCGCCCCTTCAGGTAACGATTCTAACTGTTAACACCTATTTCCTTATGAGGTAAGGCTTAGTGTTAGGACCCCGAAGTTGTATAGTGTTAATGTGAATTAAGCTTAAATGAAGGTTCCTTAGAAGAGGGCTATATAAGGAACCTAAGTAGTCCTAATTAGATAGCCATTGTATTGTAACCGAGTTCTAGAAGCTGTGGAATGTAATTTTACAGATTCTCTCTCATACTGAGTCTTCTTCCTATATACCGAATCTCACTCTATCTTATCTTTTCTCTCAATCTCAACATGATCTGACCTATCATTTGGTATCAGAGCTTCCAGGAAGTGATTCTATATCACTATATCGATCCAGAGATTGTAGATTACAGAATCTGAATACTCTCGGTAAAATGAATCAGATTCGGTATTATCGAATTTGATAATCTGACATTCAGATTCTTGTGATAAGTTCAGCGAAGGTGTATTAGGTCTATTAGAAAGAGTTTCAATCATCATTACAGCTTTTTAACTTCAATTATGGAGAATCAAGTTGATTTTTAGAGTTTGTGGCTAAAACTCTCGGTATTGCTTAATTCAAGCTTGATTCTGGTGTTTTGTGAAGATTTAAAGATTCAGTTGTGTTCGTGAGGTGTTAAATCACATTTCTGTTGGTTCAATTTCATCAATTCTTCAAGTTTTGAAGATTTGATCAACACTCGGTATCGTAACTGTCATACCGAATCTGCTTCATTACTGGAAATTCATCTTAAGTGTTGCAGATTGTGGTGTGTTTGTGATTCTATCACATTCGGTTTGATCATACGCAGCTAATTGGTGTGGTTTGAGAAAGGATTCTGTTATATTTCTAAGTTTTAGACTTAGACTCGTTATTGTCAACTGCTACAGTTGACATTCGGTATCCTGAATCTTCGGTATCATTGATATTCTGTTTGTTACTAACTTGTTTTCTTGTGCAGCAAGGTTACCGAATCTAATTCAAGGGAATTGGATTGAGTTTACACATATTATTTTACAGAATTTGACTACCGAGTCAATTACCGAATCAGAATCTCGGTTTCACTTAATTCTTTAGTTTTAAATGTACTGAAGCTTCAAGTTGTGTGGTTACCGAATCCATACCGAATTTGGGTGTGTTACTTGTGATTCTTATCAGTTTCTGATATAGAATCTAGTTTACCGAATTGTTACCGAATCTGCTACAGTACCGAACCACTTACCGAATCTGCTACTGTACTGAATCTTTACCGAATCTGACATTCTTGTTAGATTTTATACTGAACCCTGATCATAGATTGTGTTTAATACCGAATCTATACCGAATCTACCTCAAATTAAGATGTCTACACAAGATACTCTTATCATTGGATCAGATTCCCGACCTCCAGTGTTGTTTGATGGCAAGTACACTCAGTGACTTCATCGTATCACTCAGTACATAGACTATAAGGGTGAGAAAGCTAAACATATTTGGGCTTCTCTGAGAGATGGTCCAGTTGTTGATTTTCATCCGGATACTGGTATGCCAATTCCAGTCTATGAACTTTCTGGTGATAAACGTGAAAGAGCACAGGGTGACATAGAGGCTAAGAATATTGTCATGCAAGCTATCCCATATGAGCTATTTGAAAATGTTGATAGCAACACTACTGCAAAAGATATATGGGATGAGATCAAACGACAACAAGAATGTTATGACATGTCAGACGTTACTAAATTGAATAAGGCTCTGGGATTGTATGAAGATTTCAAGCAGGAACTAGAAGAACAACTCAAGGATACCTACCATCATTTCAATGGTGTTCTTAATGAGTTGAAAAGGTGTAAGATTGTAAAAGTACATGCTGAAGTCAACATGAAATTCCTCAAAAAGCTCAATGCTGATTGGCTTCCTTATGGAACCATTGTTCGATCTACCAAAGAGATTGACAAGTTGACTATTCATGAGCTTGTTGGAGTTCTTATGCATTACCAACCTGAGGTGTCTAAACTTCAAGAAGGAAGGAAAGAGTCTTCTCCGGGCGATCCTCTTGCCCTAATTGCCCAAAAGATGAGCAAATCTTTTACGACTTCCAAAAGCTTGTCCAAGAAAGTGCTTGTTGAAGAATCAACTGATTCTGAAGAGTTGAATCTTTCTGATGTTGATGATTCACACCTTGAATTAGTCAAGATGGCAGCCATGTTCACAAACGCCTTGAACAAACACAAGTTTAAAGGCAAATCAAGCAATCAACGCAAACACTCATCATCTTCCTTGTACTACAAGAAAGCTGATCAATCCAAACAACAATGTGCTGATGATTCCAAGAAGGAAGATTCAATATGTTTCAATTGTGGCAAAGTTGGTCATTACTCTCGTGAGTGCAAGATGCCTAAGAAGAAGGACGCAGCTTACTACAAGAAGAAAATGTTGATGGCTAAGATTGTGGAAACTGGGGGAGAGCCGAAACCGGTTGATGATACTTGGTTTAACTGGACTGATGATTCAGACTCAGAGGTGGAACATGCAAATGTTTGCAAGGTGACTAAGCCATTCAAAGCTAAGGAAGCATTGGAGAATTCTGACTCAACATCTGACGATGATGAGGTACAATCAACTGAAATCTCACCTGATTTTATAAAAATGCAAAATGACTTGATGAA
Organism: Rutidosis leptorrhynchoides; assembly: GCF_046630445.1. Taxonomy (NCBI): domain Eukaryota; kingdom Viridiplantae; phylum Streptophyta; class Magnoliopsida; order Asterales; family Asteraceae; genus Rutidosis; species Rutidosis leptorrhynchoides. The sequence continues at coordinate 113,183,264 of NC_092334.1, forward strand.
GAATCTGGTCTCAATGTCAAAAGAAGTCAAAGGCTTAAAATCTGAAAACAAGGTTTTAAAAGATAAAATCAAACTTTCTGAGACCAAACCATCTTCATCCAAATTACAATCGGAATTACAAAAGTTGACCGTCCAACTCAGCTCCTCGGAATCTGAGTTGGAAGATCTTAAGAAGACAATTCATCCGATTAAAGTCGAACGAACTGATTATCGTTTAAAATCTGAACGACTTGCAGAAAAAGTTCAATTCTTAGAAAAAGATCTTTCTGATTTAAAAAACCAACATGAACCCACACTTTCAAAGCTAAACAAGAAAATTATTCATTTGGAAAACGCAATAATTGAAAAAGACACTGAAATTTCTTCGTTGTCAAAAGAGTTTATTCAAATGAAAGCACAACTTGCTCGATATGAGGAAAAACTCTATCGAATAGAGCAATCCAAAGCTATCATGGATATAGAACTTTCAAAACTAACGATTTTCATGAATAGACCAAAAACGATTCATGGTGAAAAGTGGGGGTTGGGTTATGAAGATCCTAAGATCTTAGATGGAGCTTCCAAAAAGATTCCAGGATTATATTATTCTGATTACTTTCAAGCTGGTTTACCACCGCATTTTGTGCATTCTTCTGATGCTGATTTTGATGATATTATTGTTACTTGCAAATCTAAAAAATACCATCAAATTAGCTGAATGTATGAGAAAATTAATGCAAAAATTGGTAAATCAAATCCTGATTTCTTAAAGGAACTTGTTGAAACTGAAAAGAATGTGCAATGTGCTAATTATGTGCCGACACGTAGATTGGTTTACATTCCTACACTCATGCTAGAGAAATACATTTTAATGCTTGAGAATGACGTGTTTAACAAACCTAGTTCTAGCATTGTTAACATAGATGAGGTGTTTGATGAACCAACTTTTGATGTGAAACCAATTCTACCTGCTTTACCTGCATGTTCTGATAATGTTTTCCGTGAAGACCTAGCACATGAACTAACTGTTTTCTTTGAGACAGAATCTCTAGGTCAAAATTCTTTAGATGAAAAAGTAGAACCTCATACTGAACCGATCATTGAACCTTTGATAGATTTTGAAAGTCAACTTGATCCTTTGCACGATTATTATTTGCATTTATCTGCTGTACTTAATTTGAATCGTATAGTAGCTCAACTAGAAAAAGAGAATATTGACTTGCAACTTAAGTGCCAATCATTAGAACAAATGCTTGCTCTGTGTGATAAATTGCCTTCACTGCCTAAGAAAGAATGTTCCTATGTTTTTTAGGAGGGTGAAGTGATAGTTTCTGCTGAAGAATTGTGTCTTGAGATTAAAAGCTTAAAACAAAAGATAATTCAACTGAAACAGGCTAACACACTTAAGCAATCGTCTAATGTTGAAATCAATGTGCTTGAATGTATTGGTGGGATTACTAAGAAGAGAAAGGGAACGTCAACATCTAAGGATGTAAAACCCATTACTATTCTTAAAAATCCTCTACGTTCTCAATTTGGCAATCGTGGTTCAAAAGTTGTTTCTACAACTCAATTTGTTATCAAAAAGGTTCATTCTACCGATGGTTCTGTGTCAACTGAAAAGATTCCTATGATTCCAATGACAAAAACTTCAAAAGCGAGTCTTTTAATGACATCAGTTAAGTCCACACAACACACAAGTCCTACACCTGATTTAAGTGAGTATGATGCAAAAGAACGTAAAATCAAATTAGAAATTTTGCAAAATCAATCATCTCATGTGTCAACTGAAGAGTTTGGACGTCTAACTAACAAAGGTGTTTTTCGTGTCACATGTCATAATCCGAACTTGAATTACAAATTTGTATGGGTTCCTAAGTCCACGACTAAGAAAGTAGCAACCAAACTAACGCAATCTGCTAGTCGGCCTAGGAAATCATCTCATGTTTTTCAATTTTCGTCTGTGAACAAAACATCTACTTGGAATAAGTTGTGTGTTAAGACTTCTGATAACTATGTAAAACTTGATATTGCGTATGATGCTTCATGTAATGTGGTTTTAAATGATGCTTTATTGTCTAAACTGCATGATGCTTTACGTGATTATCTTGTCGTTGATCCAAAGTTTATTGTTGGTACTAACCGTAGAGGACCCAAGAAACTTTGGGTACCTAAACTCTAGGAAATTCACATTTACAGGGTTTCGACATCTGTGTTTGGTATATAGACTCCGGTTGTTCTCGACACATGACGGGCGATAAATCCTTGCTTGTCAACTTCATTGACAAATTCCTAGGAACGATTACTTTTGGAAATGATGAGATTGCAGCGATAACGGGTTACGGAGATTTTGTGCAAAATGGCATAACAATCAAACGGGTTTCATATGTTGAAGGTTTGGGGTGCAGTTTATTTAGTGTGAGTCAATTCTGCGATGGAGATCTTAAAGTTCTGTTTGAACGTCGACAATGCTCGGTGCAATCCACCGAAGGAAATGATCTTCTTGTTAGTAAACGTTGTGCTTCACTATACACTATGGACCTCAATGATGCACCTTCACATACAACCATGTGTTTGGCCACTCGTTCTACCAAAGAAAATTCATGGTTATGGCATCATCAGATGTTACACCTGAATTACAAGGGCATCAATCGACTAGTCTCTAAAGACTTAGTTGATGGTATTCCAACCTTTCACTACGATAAGCATCATGTGTGTCCATCATGTGCGATGGGTAAGCTGAAACGGACTAATCATCCGCTTAAGTAAAACCCCAGTACTTCATCATCTTTGCAATTATTGCATATGGACTTATCCTTGATACTAATGGGGAACCCTTTGATATTATGCTTTATCGAAGCATGGTTGGTTCTTAAATGTATCTGACTGCAAGTCGACCCGACATTACACTTACTGTACCTGTCTGTGCCCGCTTTCAGTCAAACCCTAAGAAATCTCATTCCAAAGCGATTGTTAGGATTTTTCAGTACCTTAAAGGTACACCTAACCTTGGGATCTGGTATCCTCATGGTTCCGATTTCAATCTCACTGCTTACACTGATGCGGATCATGGCGGTTGCCATGTTGATAGAAAAAGCACATCTGGATCAATTCAGATGTTGGGGAATAGGCTAGTTGGTTGGTCATCCAAAAAGCAGAACTGTGTGTCTTTATCAACAACTGAGTCTGAGTACATTGCTGCAGCTCATTGTTGTTCACAAGTTTTGTGGATGCAAATTCAACTTTCAGACTATGGCTTTAAGTTTTTTAAGACCCAGATTTACTGTATTCACAAAGTGCTATTGCAATTACAAGCAACCCGGTCCAGCATTCTAAGACTAAAAACACATAGATATTCGCTATCATTTCATTAAGGACCATGTAGAGAAAGGGGATGTAGAGTTATACTTTGTGCCTATCAAAGTGCAATTAGCTGACATGTTCACTAAGCCTTTAGATGAACTTAGGCTAAAGTTCTTGATCAAAGAGATTGGCATGGTAGAGTATAGTGCTTGATATTCCTTAGCTCTGTTGGGACTTATTCTTGGGATCTTGTGTTTAGGGGGAGTAGATACTTTCTAGGGGGAGCAACTACTTTCATATGCTTTGGATATCATCTTTTAAGGGGGAGCCTTTAGATTTATGATAACTTCCTGGATATACTTGTTCAATGGTTACACAAGGGGGAGGTAACTCATTGATATCATATTTCAAGGGGGAGTTAATTCATTTTCTTGGGTATTTTATCAAAATGCTGATTTACTTTCTTGTATATCACATTTTGAGGGGCAGAAAAAGGGAGAAAATGAGAAAATTACTCAAAAATATTGTTTTTTCAAAAGTGAATTCATAAATTCTTTGTTTTATATCTGAAATAATTCACTAAGGCTTGTATACATCTCAGTATGTAACCCATTTTAACAATTGGTATCACTGAAGATTTGTACTTTGTTCACGAATTCAAAGTTCTTTTAAGTACAAATCTTATTTTGAAAAACTCATAAAAATTGGAAAAGATAAAATCCAAAAATATTTGATTTTTACTGAATAAATGCTATTTTTTAGCATTATACCGAATCTGACATCCAACAGTACAGATTCGGTAAGTTCAAAGTTTTTCAAAAATTGTCTCAGAATTGTTTTTCATGAAAAGATGAAAATGAATTTTAAGAGGAAAAGTCAATTTGTCAAGATTTTGAAGTTTAAATTGATAAAGTTTTGAAAAGTGGACTGAATTCGGTAAAATACGCCCATTCGGTAAATCCGATTCGGTATTTTATCTTCGGTATCTATAAAAGGAGGGTCAAAGTCAAACTAACTCTCTTACTGTGCTTAATTACCTACCGAGTCTTACTGATCACACCGAGTCTGCCTAATCTACCGAATCCGTTCTTATGTTTCTTCAAATCTTTGGTATAATTTCATTTTAATCATTGCTTTAGTTACATTCGTGTAGATCTGAGATAATTAAATGTTTTTCATCCAGAAAAGATCAAAATAACTGGATTATGACTCTCAATTTTGAAATTTTGTTGATTATACCGAGTCTGAGTCGTATACTTTTAATCTTTGATTAAACTCAATTGATTTGGTTAATTAACATGAATTCTTGTCTAGTCTGAGTTATATTGATTGATCTATCATTTGACCAAGCTTGATTACATGTTTAATTGATTGTTTGATGGATTATGCATCTACCGAATATGTTCTATCTACAGTACCGAGTCTGTTCATGCGATTAACATGTTGTTCTGCTTCTAATTGATTATGGTTGTGATTTTACATGATAGAATATGCATGTTTGAGTGACTTTATGTTAATTTTGGAGATACCGAATTTGTTCTTCTCTTGATACCGAATCTGACTTTTGGTACCTTGAAACTTTCTGATTTTTATCTTCAAACACTTAACATGTTTATTCTATATCTTTCTGATCTAAAAACTCAAGCTTATTTGGTTACAGAATCTCAAGTTTTCATGACTACCGAATCTGCTTGAATTGTGTTTAAAAATTGACCAAGTGTTGTTCTGATTCTTTGTGTTATATACTTGACTTTGCATGATGAATTTGTATTGTGATGAATATCGTATGAATGTCATGATTGTCAATTACTTGTTCATATTTGAGAATAAAGGATTTTTATATCTTTGAAAAATCATAAAAATCATAAAATATAAAAGATAAAACATATACAAAGGATTTCAAAGGCAAATAAGAATAGAGATATATGCTTTATGTTAAATATCTTGTGGTCTTCTATTTCTCATTTATACAGCTAAATGACAAACAATCACTTCATCAACTCTGAAACCAACATTCCCTGCAACTACTGGACTGCAATTCTAGAGAGGCACACTCTGTGGCCTGCTCTAAACTCTACAGTCAGTGTACCTGTAACAGATCTGGAGCTACTTAATAGAACAATTAGGTTTGTGGAAGCTACACAACCTACAACTGAAAATCCAGAGGGAACACAAGCTCGTTTTGAATTTCAACTGAGAGGAGTTTAAGGGAGGAGGAGTATCACTAAGGCTGATTTCAGGAGGATGTTCAGACTTCCTGTTGTGCAGAATGCTCCTGCTTTTCCTGCTACTCAACAGATGATGTCATCTGTCTTCGATCTTGGTTATGTTGGAGCCCGCAATGTTCCTCCGGCTAAGTTTCAGAAGAAATATCTACACTCAAGGTGGTACGTGATCTTCTCAATCATCAACCGATGCTTGCTGATGACAAGGAGTGGATCCGACAGCCTGACTGTGCCTATGCTGAAGTTGTTCTACTCTTTCATAAGAGTAGAAACTCCTGACTATGCAGAACTAATATGGGACTTGGTTTAAGCTCAAGTTGATAAACCAAGGGGTTCATACATTCCTTGTGAAAGGTTTTTCTGTATCTTTATCCATGATTCTATAAATGCTTGCAGAAATGCAAATATATTTGTACCAGGTACACATGGATTACAGATGAAACGATTTGGGGAGCTGAAGATGAATACCCCGATGGTATCTGATAATCAATTCACTGCACCGATTCCAAATTAGCTAGTAAGGCTAGATGAACCCCAAGACGCTCGTATGGGTTCTTATTTTGAGGCTGTAGGAATACCTTTTCCGAACCCGGTACAACAAGAACAAGTTGAACCCGCCGCGGTTTCAGCCCCAGAGGTTGTAGAGGAACCTGTAGTTCAACCACCCGGGCCAGCTAATCCTCCACTTAGGGTGAACCTTAAACGATCTAGGGCAGCACACCAAGCTCAACCCGTAAGGATCAGGGAACCTAGTCCAACTACGATTGAACCAACCCTTTCCACGACACCCGAAGTGAGCAGTGACACTGACACTTCAGCAACAACATCTGAATCGTCTCCCGAACATTCTCCTAAGAGAACTCGATATATCCCTGATGAGATGATTCAGACTCCACCAACTCAACGAGTAACTAGATCTAGGACTTCGACACCTATCGTCCGCCAAACAGTTACTACAACCATTGGTGATACGGAGCAAGACCTAGAGCCAATTAGGTCACCCTCACCCATCTCCGTATCACATCCAATAATAATAGTAAGCCCTACGCTAAATGAAGCGCAAGCTTCGGTAGGTAAGAGATCTAAACGCACGGATGGTAAAAAGAACACTAAGCCCATCCAATCTAAACAGAACTTAATAATAAATCCTACAAAGCAAGGTGCTTTGGCATCTAAGGAAGTAAAGTCTTCCTCTGCAGTAAAGTCTGCGTTGACTCAATCGATTGAGGAAACTCCATCATTGAAGTCCAGAACGGCCGAAGGGGAGCCGAAAAATCTTGAAAAGGCACCCTGCGTATCGGCTGGAAATCCTCCTGTGCCTCAACGTACAATAGGGTCTCGAGGTCCGGCTTATCTTGATGAGGGAAATCTGCCACGTCCCATGGAAACGAGTCAACATGACAATCCTTCGGGATATTTATCAGACTTCCAGCAGACTGATCCCTTGATTCATGAAAGTGATTCATTGGATCAAACCAATTTTCTTCCGGATTCTGAATTTCAGGGTCTGGAGGAAGAGTCTTTAACTGAAAGAGATGTGCCACCTCATAGTATATCAATGATTTCAGGAGTTGAAGATAGCAATATCTCTGCGAGAGCTAAACCGACGGGTAGTTTTGCTACTCTGTCAGAGTCCCATGAGACTAAAGTCTTGGAGGCGGATGCTTCGAAAGAAACTTCACCGGTGACAACTCCGGTTGTTACCCAACCTCCATCAGAAGGGGATATCACGAATCTGACTAGTAGTATGTACAGCCCTATATATAAGAATAATACCGCATAATTATCCTTACCTGCCCTCACAAAAACTCAAACACTTCCATCGACATCACCTTCAACAGATGCTGCTGCTGCTGTTCCCATTGTTACTTTTCCATCATCACCCTCTCGTTTACCACATTTCTCTGATGCTTTGGAGCAAGAATATTTCAGTCGTATGTTTCTAGAGTCATTATTAATGTTCTTCGACGCACTTCGCTTTAAGCATTGTTTCGTGCTCGTGTTCGATATCCACTTACTTCCTGCTCTTCTCCTTTAAGTCCTCACCGTGATGATGAACATGACAATTCTGATCCTCAGAATAGCCATGAGGGGGAGATAGGAGTAGATGGAGAATATCTATCGGTGAACATTTCAACCAAGGGTGGTGATGTGAGGTCTTCATCAGCTTCACAAGCTCAACAAGTTCAGACGAAATCAGAAATGGTTTCTGCACATGATGAAATTGATGATAAGGAGCCTGAGCAAGTTATAATTCCAATTGTTCATAATGAGGCTGATAGTGGACCAGTAGATGAGGATTTGAACTTAAGTGATTTTTATCTTGAAGAGACGCATGATGATGGGTTTGTCATCTTAAGCAAGTTATCTTCAGTATCTTCAATTCCAGAAGATGTAGAGATTGTAGATGAAGGGAATCCTGATCCAGTAATAGAAAGTGATGATGAAATGGATTCTTCTGATGACGATGAAGACAATCTTTATGTTGATCCTAATGAAGATGATATCTTTGATCATATTGAAGATGATGATGTTCCAAATGATGATGCAACAAATCCTACTGATCATTCATCGAATTCTACACCCTCATTGAGTTCACATCCAACCAATACTAATGAAAGCTCAACTTCTGGTACATCTACATCAAGTGAAATAGTAAATTCCAGATTCAAATACAACCATGGAATATTCTTTAAGAATCAGGAACAAAGATTGTTATTGGGAGTTGAACATGATTTTATAACGTTACGAAACACATTCATCGAAGAAAATTCTTACAAGATCTTCCGCATCAAAGATACACCAAGGAGTAAAAGGTTTACTTATATAGGTTCACGATTGCTTCTAGCAAGTGAAAGGAATTGGCATGAGTTTATGTGGAGGAAACATATCAACAAAGATGAAGATGATTTGTGGCTTCAAAGAAAATATCGTATTTCAGAAGTGTTGAATATTGCTCGAGTCGGAGTAGAGATAAGTGAAAAGAAAGACGTCATCAGTCAGTTCCACGTTATTAGAGAAGATGAGAAAGAGTACAAGTTCACAGAAGCAGATTTTCATAATCTTGATATGCTTGACATCATTCACATCTACAACTACCTCAGTATCATCACCATTCGACCTTTTGCTAAGGCTCAAGCTTTGGAAGCTGTGAAAAGATATATGATGGAGACAATTGAACTGATGAGACGTGAATATTTTTAAATAGGTCTCGAAGCAAATAGGAAAAAGATTCGAATAACGTGTCCGAATCAATTTATAGAGGGACTAAAGGATATGAGGATGTTTCAAATGCAATTCGAACCCGAAGGGTTTGTATTTGTAAATTCTCAAAAGGAAAAGGTGATCATTCATACTGAAGATCTGAACAAATATTCAAATGGAACACTTAAGGCTGCACTGAAGTATCTTAAAATTCGTCAAAGTAAGGTTGATGACTTTGATACAAAAATGGGTCTTGGAGAGTTTATAAAGCATATCAGAGATCGTTTAAAGCTCTGAATCCGTACAAGACAGTTTGAGATTCTTCGTGGCCAGAGAAAGAGAAGGTATTTCAAGGAAATGGATGAATATCCATTACATGAGGGAGATCCAAGGAAAGCGTGGGGAGTCTGGAAAACTTCTAAGCAAATTTCAGAAAATCAAGTAGAAGTTTCAAAACCAGATGGCTCAAGATGGAAACTAACGTTTGGACCTCTCAAGATTTCACAATAGGATTATATTGTAAAGTTCACATTTAACACTAAGAGGGAGATTGTTAGGACCCCGAAGTTGTATAGTGTTAATGTGAATTAAGCTTAAATGAAGGTTCCTTAGAAGAGGGCTATATAAGGAACCTAAGTAGTCCTAATTAGATAGCCATTGTATTGTAACTGAGTTCTAGAAGCTGTGGAATGTAATTTTACCGATTCTTTCTCATACCGAGTCTTCTTTCTATATACCGAATCTCACTCTATCTTATCTTTTCTCTCAATCTCAACATGATCTGACCTATCACTTAGTGTGTCAACATAATACTAGAAGTTATCTAGTTTAGGGAGGCGGAGTGTTGCCGATTGATGTTTACCCTTGGGAAATAATCCCTGCAGACCCGGTTCATAAGTGTAGAAACTTGTGGGGTGGCTTAATCAATCTGTTGTCCGTAGAGCGTAAAAGTGCTAGCCGGATGACTTCTAGTGAGAGAAAGTAGAGAGAGAGAGAAGTGAAGTCTCAGCTCTCAAAGTTGTAAGAATGTCTGAACTGTGTAAAATGACGACCCAAGGGGTCTATTTATAGTGTCAGATCCACCGGATTGTTCGGGGACACGTGTTAGATGATGATACGTTCTATTATTCGTGATCTGAAATTTACGCTGAATGTGGCGTTATCCGGCCAGGTCTTACGCGCTAGTCGGCCTTCAGGGCTTACGCTTGAAGGAGCAGCCTGTCCAGCGGAGGACGCTGGACGGACAATTTCCACAAAACTGTTGTTTCCAGGCTTCCTGATGCTACTTTTATGCAACCGTTATGCCTTTTATGCGTGTATACGATAGGATACACCATTAAGTCCCCCGAGTTTAATGACTTAAGCATTTGAAAAATGATTAAGTTGTTAAACTTTTGATAACGCATGCCAAACCAGCCTGTTCATTACCCACTTGCATCGGGGAAAACATTATAGGCATTAAATGCAGACGAATTTTACTGACGCTGCTATGATTAATTTTTTACGGCTGAGATCCTCCACGCGCCTCCAGCTGTAAAAAGTGTTATTTCGTACCCCACGTTTAAACTCACCCATACACGTGTCTCAATCATGGCCATAAAAATTGCATCGATGAACTCCTATATAAACCGTCATAACCCTTTTACCTTTACTTTTTTACCTTTGCCAAGATCTGAAAAGCACATTTCTCCCTAAATCTTCATCGCGTTCTTCAATTTTCAACTTTTTAAGGTTTAGCATCTTTCCAAGGTCAGTTATACTTCGTCCTTCTGCTATTTTCTTCTTGTCGATATCTTTTTACTGTATTATCATGGCTTCTACACCGAGTACTGGCCAAGGACACGCCAAGCCTTCTTCCTACCAATAAACAAACTGCTGACAACCCTCCTGACGAAAAAATAACTTTATACGCCTTACAAATTACCCACAACAACCTCCGTGTTCCCCTTACTAATTTTCTCCTTCGCCTTCTTAGATATTATAAGGCCTGTCTTAGTCAAATGCCTCCCCATGGCCTACAAAAAATCATCCTTTTTGAAATGTACTGCAATGCTGCTAATATTAAGCCTCACATTAAAGTTTTTATCTCTTTGTTTAGAATTCGCACAATTAGTGACTGCTGGCTTACTATTGATAGCAAACGAAATACTCATTTTGTTGGTACAAATAGAGTGTCAAACTTGAAGGACTGGAAAAGTCCATTTTTCTTTGTTGATGAAACTGTTATTCCGGAGGAGTACTCCGTTGTCCAGGAATGGAGTGCTATTGATGCTGGTGTGAGAAAAGGTGTTAAGGTTTCTGTCACAGAGCAGCGGATAGTAAATATCATGAAAGAGCTCCGCCTTCCGCCCAGATCATACGAGAGGTATGAGGGAATTCTTGTGCTGTGCAATGTGAGTCAAGAATGGCCGAGCACTTTTGTGCCAGTACTCTGTGAGAAAAAAACCAGGGTAGGATGTGATATGATCATCCTATTATATATAAATGCATGTCTATTATTTGTCATGTTTGCTTATATTGCTGTCTATGTTTAATTTTTGCAGCCAACTCCGTGATGCAGGTTTGTTCTGCTCTTTTATCCGTTGATCTTGATGATGAAGTGGAGGTCACTGCTCATGACAAAACTGCTAAAGAGCTAGAGGCAGAGAGAGCTGCAGCTGAGGCTAAAGCTGCAGCTGATGCTACTGCTGCTGAAAAGGGGGAAGGAATCATTGTTAACAGCTCTGAAAGTGAGTCCGGGTCTGAACAAATAGACACTGAACGGACAACGGATGACATCACCACCGCCGAGCAACAGACATCTGGTTCAGTTGACATCACGGGTGAAATAAACCCCACTCCTCCTCCAACCCAAAAGACAAGGAAGAAGAGCATAGGCTCTAAGAGGGCGAAGAGTACAGAGGAGAACCAAAAGTAGAAACGCAGAAGAAGTATGCCCATTCTGCTCTTTCTTAATAATGCACATGTTTTTGCTTATAACTGTTATATTTATTCATAATGCTAACTTGTTTCTGTTAGTAATTTTAGCAGAGTATGACGATAGCCAAGGGAAGACTACTGAAGGCAGTGAGCAGAGGACGGAGGAGAGCCTTGAAAGTGAAGGAGATAAGGGTCTGAAAACTCCTGACCCAAAGTTTACTCCATTTGAGGAATCTGAATTTCATGAAGAGAGGCCAGAAGGTGACTCTGATTACCATTCTCCTCCTCCTAATATCACTAACCCAGCTATCACATCCTCCAATGTCCAAGAGCCATCTCTTCCTACTCATGTGAGGACATTGCAGGCAATCATTGAGAACCCTGCTACTAAGAAAAAAGAATTTTCAGCTCTCCTTTAGGTATGAATAATAAAACCTCCTGTATGTATACGCTTGCAACTTATTTATGTGAGGTGTTTGAAATTAACCATAAAATTTTTCTTCTGCAGGGTTATGCTATCCCTGAGCTAAAACCACATTTCACCGCTCTCCGCTCTGACCAACTTAGGGAGTCAACTGCTGCAGCTCATGTACTATTAACTAACCATCTAGAATCTGTTCTGCAACTGCAGAAGCATCAGGAGTCTATTCTTGCTATAACCCGTAAAGATATAGCTGAAGGTGCAAATACTCATAAGAGAGCTGCTGATGCTGAGCGTGCCTTGAGTGATGCTCAGAAAATAATAAAGGCTGGAGAAGTTGAGCTAAAAAGTGCTCAAGATGCCACTGTTGCTCTGCAAGGGGAAAAGGATGCTGAGAAGAAAAAACTTGAGGAGGAGTAGGTGAAAGTAAGCAAGCTGGAGAAGCAGCTGAGTGTAGCGAGGGAAAAATCTGCTGAGCTTCTCCGGAGGGCGGAGGAAGGCGAGGGTAATTTTGCGGAGCTTGAGAAGGGGATACCGGGTGTGATAGCGAAGGTGCTTAGGTCCAGTCTTGTGGGGAATCCCTACAATGATTATTTTGATGCTATATGCACCCATGCTATTGCTGATATGACAGACAAATTGACCAGATGCCTTGCTCCAAACAAGTCTCTCCCTGCTGCTATTACGAATCTGATGCCTCCTGGAACCCTGGAGAAGGTTGATGAAGCTAGAGACAGATTGATTAATCTGAAGATAGATGTTTTTGATGAAGTATGCAGCAGAGAGGAGTCCTCTGCTCAGGATGTGCTCAATGTTGAATTTTCATAAACTTGTAACCATTTGATGAGCAATCGTTTGTAATAAACAATGATAACTTGAACACCATAAATATGTATTGCTTTAATGATTGTATCTCCTTACATACTTGTTCCAATTATTTTGTTGTTTCCTGCTTAGAACAAATATGTGATGTACTGAAGCATATAATAAATTTGTTATATACAACTGTACACTGTATAACTAAGCAAAGCATTTAGATAAGTATTTAAGGTAATTCATTTTTGGATGTCTTGCACTGTTAACTTCAGCTGAATGAGCAACAATTAAAAAAATTCACTTTGCAAACATTATGTCTTTAAACATGTTGTAGGACATTTGTAATTTGTTATATACATTCCGTCATCGAATTTATGAGGAATAGTTATGAAGTATGTTTGAAGAGTGATTATAAAATAATCTTTCCGCCGTACGCCCTCCGTCATAATGTATATGAGGAAGAATTTTATAACATTGCATAAATATTAGCTATGAGTTAGTGACCTGTCCGTCATACGCCTTCCGTCATAAAGTATATGAGGAAAAATTGTGTAATCTTTTTGGCCTTCATAAAATATAAACTTCTTTTGTTCTGTGAAGTAAGTTTTTTATAATGTTTGTCATGACAAGTATCTGAGTTTTGTATTTTGCCTCAGTGCGTTCTAGTAAGACTTTAACATTTTCTAGCTATAACGACCCTCATTTTTCCATTCTATATTTTTTTTCAATATTAAATGCCCAAACAATATAATTAAAACTTAATGATCAAACTTTAATCAACAATTGTTAAGTGTTAAGAGTTAGAAAACATATTAATTAACTTTGTGCAATAATTGACAAGTTAATAAAAGATGAAAATAATAAACTGTTAGTCGACACTCACTGCTAATTAAAATTTATGCATTTATGTAATATTATAACTAATAACCTATAAGTAATAAATAAAAATTGACATTTATATAAATAATAAAACAATTGGGAACTAAATATATACAAGTCATGAATTAGTAAAAAGAAATAATACTTATCATGTAGTAAATGTAAAAATAATAATAGTAATAATAGTAATAATAATGAGACTAAAGAATCTTAAACAATTACATCCTTATGTTGACTAAAAATTAAAATAAAATATATATATAAACTAGTACCACCTATTGTTGACTAAAAATTATAAAACAAAATAAAATCATTAATTAGAACATCCTTATGTTGACTAACACTCTAATACTTGCACTATATAAACTCCTAGTTTCTCATTCACAAATCACACCAAAATCCTCTCTCAAAAACAATCTCTCCCTCTCCCTCTCTTGTGGTATTCGGATCTTCAAGCTTGTTCTTCATGTTCTTCAAGAATCTTCAAGGAGTTCTTCAAGATTTTTAAGGCTTTGAACTTCCATCTTCATCGTGTTCATCTTTTCTTTGTTAATTATCTTGAATCTTCAAAGGTATAACATAAACCCTAAACTATTTACATAAACTTTAATCTTTGTTAATTCATATTTATATTATAAACTTGTTATTCATAAGTATATACATAAACACTCCTAGATTTATATATACATATATACATGTAAAAAAAAATATATTTTTATGTATATATACGAATTATATATACATATACATATTAAAACCTTAAACCCTAATACTACTTATACTAGTACTTAACATGTATACACTATTACTATTACTATTACTAGCACCTATAACCTACTACTTATATTGTAGCACAAAAACATTTTGGGATATGTATTAGAGATGTATAGATCTTCGAACTTTCTTGACGAATGGTTTCTACGAGATTCTAGGCAGAGGGTTTGGATTTCCGATTTAAAGGGTCCTATGGCTCAAGCCCCTAGATCTAAATTAGCCATTCGAAGGGAAAGGGGTGATTGGAAGCTTATCTAATACGGCAAGTATCCTAAAATGAAAAACACTTATAAAAGTAGAAACTCTCTAGTCATAGAAACTTAGTAAAATAAGAAACTTTCTAAAAATGGAAACATTATAAAAATAGTAACTTACTAGGAATAGAAACTTAGTAAAACAAACTATACTTAAACACATACTTAAACTTAAACATGGGCAAAACACTTAACTACTCTTAAATGTCAATAGGTTGACTTTCCTGCTCACTCGTTCAACTCTTTATTCCGAGGAATAACTCTCTCTCTACTTACTAAGGTGACTTTCATAGCCCCACTCTTATTGCTATAGCACTTTTTATACTTACTGGGGTGAGACACATGCTGCTTTTACTATTTACAATTTAGACACAAGTACCAACTAAAACTATGCTATACCCGGCTATGTCCGACTAAGTCCCTACAGTGATATTTTTAGGTGCTGCGGCATGCTTAGTTATTGGGGGTAGGCCTATCGGGAGTAACGTCCCCGATACATTTGATGTTATCGTTGTATTGCTTGATAATGAAATTAAACCGACAAGTAGAACTAACTTGTCATGGGGCAAACTTGAACGTTTAGTCTAAATATCACGCACTGGCATAACTTTTTGATCCTGCGGGAGATCAACCTTACAAATTAAATCTTGTGGTCTAAAACAAACGGTCAAACTTATTTGTTAAACCTATGAACTTCACTCAACCTTTTGGTTGACACTTTAGCATGTTTTGTCTCAGGTGCTGTTTGATTCAAGCTCTTATACTTACTGCTTATGTGATGCTACTTGGACATAGGATCAAGAGATATCGCATTTATTACTTCTGCATGTGAACATTTCCATTATTGTTATTCCTATCATTGTAACTACGTTTCATTTTCCGCTGCGTGCTCAATAAAGTTTGTTTTATCATTTAGTATTGTTCTCGTATATTATAATATGTTGGTTGATTTGATATTAAGTCACATTTCACCCAGGCCCTAACTGGGGGTGTGACAGATTGGTATCAGAGCAAACCAGGCTGTTATAGAGAACCAGGATTGCATTTTTATGTGTGCCTTACTTGTTAGCTAGGGTGCCTTAGCAATCTAGGAAACTATAACCTTTCCTGCCTTAGACTTAAAGCACTTAGGATTGTCGTATAATCTTAACAATTATGCTTTAATAAACTTGACTCAAAGATTCTAATCAAGGTCTCTTTCCTAATGATAGGATGTCAAGCTCAAACGTTAACAAGCCCAACAAAGCAACTCACAACCCTACCACCGAAGTAGGTGTTGGACACTCTTCAACTTCGAGACCAGTTCGAAGTCCTCTTTATAGTCCTGCTTCACCACCGCTGAATTATAGCCCGAATACTATTTTAGATTCACATGGGTCTCCTCAATACTACCCAACTCCGAGAACCCAAGATAAGGGAAAACGGCATGAAGAAGTTGGTCCATCAAGGAAGAGAGCCCGATCTCCTTTTTATGATGGTCCTAAGTATGAAATCATGAGATTACGAAATGATACCGAGAGAAACATTGGAGGTCTACTTCGCCACATGGAAAGAGTGGATCGTCGAATGAAGAAACTTATGAAAGAAAACGTCGAGCTAAGAAAGGAGTTGCTGATGCTAAAGTGCGAGGAAGAACGCAACACTCGCTGGGGAAAGCAATCACTTGCTTACCTCAAGGAGGATGTTGATGTCCGAATGAAAATGGAGAAAGGTCGAGTCGACGAACAACTTGCCATAAGAGAGTACAACACTAATGCCGTAAACAGTCGTGTTACCAACCTTTATGACAACTTCGAGTATCTCTATGAGAAACAAAAGTCGAAAAATGAGAAAGTTGAGGAGTTTATGAAGAAGGTTGGAGACGAAATATGAAGACTACTTCAATCTTAATATTTCCTAGTTATTTTTCCTATTTTCCATCTATGTAAAGGCTGTGCCTTAAACAATTTCTATTTCCGAATCGTGTAATAAAGGCTTATTTAATGCCTCGTTCTAATAATATAAAGTGTTTTATTAATATCATGCGATATCAATACTTTAGTTCATTCATACTTGTGATTACTCAAACTTATAACTTGTTAAACTTATCAAACATATGTTCACTTTTATGTAGTGACATCATGGTTCGTTCAGCTGCACCTACCGTTAACAACGTTGTGTTAACTACTGAGCAATTCCAACAGTTACTCGCTGCTGCCCAAGGCAACGCCCAAGCTAATCATGCTAATACTCAACCAAAACCTTGTTCCTACAAGGACTTTACAAACTGTCACCCTCCCGCTTTTAAGGGAAACGAAGAAGCTGTCGAACTAGTTCGTTGGTTCGAAAAGATGGAATCTATTTTCCGTATTTGCAACTGTGGTGATGATGATCGAGTAAAGTATGCCACTAGCTCGTTGGGTGGTAATGCTTTAACTTGGTGGACTGCTTATGCCAAGTCCGTAGGAATTGATAATGCTAATGCAATTCCATGGGACGAACTCAAAAGTATGATGGTCAACAAATTCTGCCCAAGGAGTCAAGTTCAGAAGCTTGAAGCTGAGTTCTGGGAACTCAGGGTCAAGGGTACTGACATTGAGAATTATACCAATCGTTATCTGGAGCTTTCTACTCTATGTCCTGAAATGTTTCCTACTGAAGCTAGAAGAATTGAGCGGTATATTGAAGGTCTTCCCGAGGATGTTCAAGGGAATGTTATTGCTGCTGAGAAGGTTACTTTGGATGCTGTGATTCTCATGGCACAAAATCTCATGTTGGCCAAGAGAAGAAGGGCGTCGGCCAATAAGCAAGTTGAAACCAAGGGTAATGATGGTAAGAGGAAGTTTGAGCCGTCTCAAGGTTCAAATCAGAATGTTAGTAAAAAGCTTATGGATAGTACAAGGACGAATTATAAGGGCACTTATCCTTTTTGTGTTCGTTGTGAAAGGCATCACCCGGGGCAGTGCACTGCCACTTGTTCGTTGTGTAAGAAAGTGGGACACGTAGCTAAGACGTGTAGGACTCCTCCAAAGAATAAATCTATTGTTCCTGCCAAAGCTCCTCCTACTTGTTATACTTGTGGGGAAAAGGGACACATTAGTCCAAATTGCCCTAAGAAGAGAGATAATCCTGCTACTGGAGCCAATACTACTGCTGCAAAGGGTCGTGCATTTGTTATTACTGCTGCTGAAGCCCGAGATGAAGATGAGGTCATCACGGGTACGTATCTCGTCAATAATTGCTACGCAACTATTTTATTCGATACTGGTGCCGACCGAAGTTACGTATCTAATGAATTTTGTACCCTATTTACTGAAAAGCCTCAACCCTTAGAAACTAAACGATTAGTAGAAGTAGCCAATGGAAAGATCATGAAAGTTGATAAAATTTATAAAAACTGCAACCTAATCTTAGCCAGCAAAGAATTTAAGATAGACCTTTTGCCGGTCGAGCTAGGAAGTTTCGATGTCGTAGTTGGAATGGATTGGTTACGTCCATTAAGAGCTGCGATCATGTGTTACGATAAAACCGTTCATGTTCCATTAGGAAATGGAGAGACTCTTATTATCCAAGGTGAAAAGAGTGGTTCCAATCTCAATATTATCTCCTGTATTAAAACCCGCAAATACCTTATGAAAGGTTATCCAGCTATTCTAGCCCACGTTAATCTGATTGAATCGAAAGAGAAGCGAATTGAAGATGTACCAGTAGTTAAAGACTTTCCCGATGTGTTTCCCGAAGATCTTCCGGGTATTCCACCTCCTCGACAAGTTGAATTCCAAATTGATTTAACTCCTGGTGCTGCTCCTGTTGCTAAAGCACCATACCGTTTAGCACCTTCCGAAATGAAGGAATTATCCAACCAACTCCAAGAACTATTGGAAAAAGGTTTCATTCGTCCAAGCTCGTCCCCTTGGGGAGCTCCTATTCTGTTTGTTAAAAAGAAGGATGGTACATTAAGGATGTGCATTGATTACCGCGAACTTAACAAGCTTACTATCAAGAACCGTTATCCGTTGCCACGTATTGATGATCTATTTGACCAACTTCAAGGGTCAAGTGTTTATTCAAAGATTGATTTAAGATCCGGTTATCACCAACTCAAGGTCAAGGAATTCGATATTCCTAAGACTGCTTTTCGCACTCGTTATGGGCACTATGAATTCTGTGTCATGCCTTTTGGTTTAACTAATGCTCCTGCCGTGTTCATGGACCTCATGAATCGTGTTTGTAAACCGTATCTTGACAAATTTGTCATCGTATTCATTGACGACATCTTGATCTATTCGAAGAATGAGAAAGAGCATGAGCAACATTTGCGCATGATTCTTGAACTCTTACGAAAGGAACAACTTTATGCTAAATTTTCTAAGTGCGAGTTTTGGCTCAAAACCGTACAATTTCTCGGACATGTTGTTGATAGAAACGGAATACATGTCGATCCAGCTAAGATTACTGCTATTCAGAACTGGGAGATACCAAAGACTGCAAAGCATATTCGTCAATTTTTGGGACTTGCCGGTTACTATCGAAGGTTTATAAAAGATTTTTCTCTCATTGCCAAACCTCTTACAAAGCTGACTCAAAAAGGGAAGAAATTTGAGTGGTCCGAAGAACAGGAATCTGCTTTCAAGATTCTGAAGGAGAAGTTGACCACAGCCCCGATTCTTTCTTTACCTGAAGGTACCGACGACTTTGTTGTTTACTGCGATGCCTCAAAGCATGGCTTTGGTTGTGTTTTAATGCAACGAGAGAAGGTTATCGCCTATGCATCTAGACAGTTGAAGAAACATGAAGTAAACTATACCACACATGACCTAGAGTTAGGTGCCGTGGTATTTGCATTAAAGATTTGGAGACATTATCTCTATGGTAATCACTTTACGGTGTACACTGACCATAAAAGTCTTCGACACATCTTTGATCAAAAACAGCTGAATATGAGGCAAAGTCGATGGCTCGAGACATTGAACGATTATTATTGTGAGCTGAAATATCATCCTGGCAAGGCGAATGTAGTTGCCGATGCCCTTAGTCGAAAAGACGATATTAAACGTGTTCGTGCTTTAAACCTAAAAATCAAATCGAATCTTATTTCACGAATCTGTGAAGCTCAATTAGAAGCTATTAGACCGACACTTATCGAAGGTGAAGGACCTATTGGTTTTGAGAACCAACTTCAAGTGAAAGCTAATGGTACACGGTACTTTGGCAATAGAATCTGGGTTCCTCGTTTTGGTAATCTTCGCGAACTAGTCTTGGATGAAGCACATAAGACTAGATATTCTATCCATCCCGGTTCCAGTAAGATGTATCACGATGTGAAGGAATTCTACTGGTGGCCTAACATGAAAGCCGATATTGCTACTTATGTTAGTAAGTGTCTCACTTGTTTGAAAGTCAAGGCCGAACATCAAAAGCCTTCTGGTCTGTTGACACAACCCGACATTCCGCAGTGGAAGTGGGAAGGTATCACTATGGACTTCGTTACTAAGTTACCTAAGACTTCGAACGGTAACGATACTATTTGGGTCATAGTTGATCGTCTTACTAAATCTGCACATTTCATACCGATCAAGGAAACTGACAAGATGGAGAGATTAGCACAGCTTTATATTAAAGAAATCGTCTCACGTCATGGTGTTCCTATCTCGATCATTTCTGATCGCGATAGTCGATTTGTTTCTAGATTTTGGAAAACTTTACAATCTGCTCTTGGAACTCAACTCGACATGAGTACAGCTTATCATCCGCAAACCGATGGTCAAAGTGAACGAACCATTCAAACTATGGAGGATATGCTACGTGCTTGTGCAATCGATTTCGGCAAAGGATGGGATAGACATCTACCTTTGGTTGAATTTTCTTATAATAACAGTTATCACTCCAGCATTAAGGCTGCACCTTTTGAAGCTTTATATGGACGGAAGTGTAGATCCCCTTTGTGTTGGGATGAACTTGAGGACAGACATTTAACTGGTCCTGAAATTATTCACGAAACTACCGAAAAGATCGTTCAAATCAAGCAACGTTTAGAAACTGCCCGTAGCCGACAGAAAAGCTATGCCAATAAGAAACGAAAAGACATCGAATACCAAGTTGGAGATAAAGTCATGTTGAAAGTATCCCCTTGGAAAGGTGTTGTCCGCTTCGGTAAGCGAAGTAAACTCAGTCCACGATATGTTGGACCATTCACAATCACTGAAAGAGTCGGTCCCGTGGCATACCGATTAGAACTGCCAACCGAACTTAGTCAAGTACATGATGTGTTTCATGTCTCAAATCTTAAACGGTGTCTTGCCGATGGCACACTCGTTATTCCTCTGGATGATGTCCGCATTGATGAGCAAATGCACTTCGTTGAAGAACCTATAGAAATCATGGAAGGAGAGGTCAAACAAACGCGTAAAAGCAATATACCTATCGTTAAAGTCCGGTGGAATTCGCGTAGAGGCCCCGAATATACCTGGGAACGCAAAGACCATATGAAACGGAAATATCCCCATCTCTTCTCAACTGCTGATGCAAACGAGAAAACTACCTAAAAACTTCGGGACGAAGTTTTCAATAACGGGGAGGTACTATAACGACCCTCATTTTTCCATTCTATATTTTTTTTCAATATTAAATGCCCAAACAATATAATTAAAACTTAATGATCAAACTTTAATCAACAATTGTTAAGTGTTAAGAGTTAGAAAACATATTAATTAACTTTGTGCAATAATTGACAAGTTAATAAAAGATGAAAATAATAAACTGTTAGTCGACACTCACTGCTAATTAAAATTTATGCATTTATGTAATATTATAACTAATAACCTATAAGTAATAAATAAAAATTGACATTTATATAAATAATAAAACAATTGGGAACTAAATATATACAAGTCATGAATTAGTAAAAAGAAATAATACTTATCATGTAGTAAATGTAAAAATAATAATAGTAATAATAGTAATAATAATGAGACTAAAGAATCTTAAACAATTACATCCTTATGTTGACTAAAAATTAAAATAAAATATATATATAAACTAGTACCACCTATTGTTGACTAAAAATTATAAAACAAAATAAAATCATTAATTAGAACATCCTTATGTTGACTAACACTCTAATACTTGCACTATATAAACTCCTAGTTTCTCATTCACAAATCACACCAAAATCCTCTCTCAAAAACAATCTCTCCCTCTCCCTCTCTTGTGGTATTCGGATCTTCAAGCTTGTTCTTCATGTTCTTCAAGAATCTTCAAGGAGTTCTTCAAGATTTTTAAGGCTTTGAACTTCCATCTTCATCGTGTTCATCTTTTCTTTGTTAATTATCTTGAATCTTCAAAGGTATAACATAAACCCTAAACTATTTACATAAACTTTAATCTTTGTTAATTCATATTTATATTATAAACTTGTTATTCATAAGTATATACATAAACACTCCTAGATTTATATATACATATATACATGTAAAAAAAAATATATTTTTATGTATATATACGAATTATATATACATATACATATTAAAACCTTAAACCCTAATACTACTTATACTAGTACTTAACATGTATACACTATTACTATTACTATTACTAGCACCTATAACCTACTACTTATATTGTAGCACAAAAACATTTTGGGATATGTATTAGAGATGTATAGATCTTCGAACTTTCTTGACGAATGGTTTCTACGAGATTCTAGGCAGAGGGTTTGGATTTCCGATTTAAAGGGTCCTATGGCTCAAGCCCCTAGATCTAAATTAGCCATTCGAAGGGAAAGGGGTGATTGGAAGCTTATCTAATACGGCAAGTATCCTAAAATGAAAAACACTTATAAAAGTAGAAACTCTCTAGTCATAGAAACTTAGTAAAATAAGAAACTTTCTAAAAATGGAAACATTATAAAAATAGTAACTTACTAGGAATAGAAACTTAGTAAAACAAACTATACTTAAACACATACTTAAACTTAAACATGGGCAAAACACTTAACTACTCTTAAATGTCAATAGGTTGACTTTCCTGCTCACTCGTTCAACTCTTTATTCCGAGGAATAACTCTCTCTCTACTTACTAAGGTGACTTTCATAGCCCCACTCTTATTGCTATAGCACTTTTTATACTTACTGGGGTGAGACACATGCTGCTTTTACTATTTACAATTTAGACACAAGTACCAACTAAAACTATGCTATACCCGGCTATGTCCGACTAAGTCCCTACAGTGATATTTTTAGGTGCTGCGGCATGCTTAGTTATTGGGGGTAGGCCTATCGGGAGTAACGTCCCCGATACATTTGATGTTATCGTTGTATTGCTTGATAATGAAATTAAACCGACAAGTAGAACTAACTTGTCATGGGGCAAACTTGAACGTTTAGTCTAAATATCACGCACTGGCATAACTTTTTGATCCTGCGGGAGATCAACCTTACAAATTAAATCTTGTGGTCTAAAACAAACGGTCAAACTTATTTGTTAAACCTATGAACTTCACTCAACCTTTTGGTTGACACTTTAGCATGTTTTGTCTCAGGTGCTGTTTGATTCAAGCTCTTATACTTACTGCTTATGTGATGCTACTTGGACATAGGATCAAGAGATATCGCATTTATTACTTCTGCATGTGAACATTTCCATTATTGTTATTCCTATCATTGTAACTACGTTTCATTTTCCGCTACGTGCTCAATAAAGTTTGTTTTATCATTTAGTATTGTTCTCGTATATTATAATATGTTGGTTGATTTGATATTAAGTCACATTTCACCCAGGCCCTAACTGGGGGTGTGACACTAGCCGATCCCTTGTGCCTTTGCTGGCCGGCACAAAAGCTTCCGCCATCAGAGGTATAAAAATACTCTCCTTCTGAGGGCAGGATATAAATGTAATGTTTTACATTTGTCACAGGCAGCACTTTGCATAAGAAAAATATAAAATTTTATTGATCAGTACTGTGCAATACATAAACAATTGATGACGAATTTAGGTGGATCAAGCCTAATTAGTACATCATGAACGTTTAGTGTATGAAATTGAAAACATATGCACTGTAAAGATGACCACAATGGTCTACAGTAAATTGATAAATTCTATTCTTCAGAAATGCTAACAAACTGCTCTTATTGAAATGATAAATTTTGTTCTTGAAAAAATGCTGGAATTTGTTTCTTCAAACGCCAAGCGCCTAGCACTGTCCGGCCTGAATACTTGATCATGGTATAAAGAACTTCTGAACCTCATCCTCACTGAACAACCGATTTCACCTCCTCTGATTCATATTGCCTTCTGGTAAGTTTGCAAATGTGGATCGTTCCCTTGTTTGTGCCACATACTGTGAGTGTATGGCGGCTACTCCATTTGGAGTTGGGATTCTGATCTCTGCATGAGCCGTTGATGTTATCGCTCTAAATTTAACTAACGCTGCCCGTCCAAAAAGGACATTAAATTGAGAGTTGCCATCCAGAATGGTGAAATCAATTGTTTCAGTTCTCAATAATGGAAATGTTCCCAAAACGACCTCTAAACGAACTCTTCCCATTGCATTCACTAGCGCTCCTGTTAGCCCTGAAACCTTCAAACTCGTCTGCCTAGCTCTATCCTGCACATGCCTTGGGAAAGTCTTGAAACAATGCCAATAAATGATGTCAGCCTCACTTCCTGTATCTGTGTAGATGCAGCTGACAAACTTGTTCGCAATTTCTGCTGAAATGACCACTGGCAGAACGGACAAAGCCCAATTTTGAATTGGTTGAAAAATAATTGGAGCATATCTCCAACTATCAACATTGTTATCTGACTGCTCACAGTCCTCATAGTGATTTCCATTCAACCAAACCATTCTAATTACAACGTCTGGAGTTGACTCACGCTCCGTGATCCGGTTTCCGTACTGGTTTTTGTTATCTCCTCCGCCATGCTCTTCCCTTATTCTGTTATCTCCTCGATGATCTTTTCCACCATTATTCTTTTGTCATCCAAATTTCCTACGAGGATCATTCCTTCTGTATTGTTTGCCTGGTAACAAGTGATTTAACTCTCCTGCTTTGATCTTTGCGATGATCTCTCTCATCAGGGATTTTCAATTATCTGTATCATGATCCCATGCTTCATGAAAGTCACACCATAGTTCACTTTTTGGACCCTCTCTTTCCTCCATGGGTGCCGGAGGATTGAAAGTGGTCCGAATTGGTTCGATGAAAAGAATCTCTTTTGGAGTTTTAGTCAGCGCCATTATCAACGGATGCCTCTCTATTGGTCTTCTATTGTGATGAAAATTATTAGGATGATTGTTGCCTCTCCATCCGCCATTGGAATTCTCATTCCTCCTCTGATTTCTGTCAAAGTACCGCCCTCCGTTGTGCGGTTTGCTACTGCTGCTGCCGTCAAACTTATTCATCCCCCGCTCACCGGCTCGAACATGCTTCCGTGCAACTTCCAACGCTTGATGTAGAGTTTTTGGCAAGTCATACCTTAACGCATGAACAAGTGCACTAAACCGTCGCTGATCTAGAAAAAAAATAAAACCAGATACTAGCTGAGATTCTGGACAATCAGGTATCTTCTGTGCTTCAAGTGTGTATCGCTTCATGAAATTAATCAAGGATTCATTGTGATGCATTGTGATCTCATGTGCATCAAGATGTGTCAAAGTACAGCTTCGAAGGTTTTGATACTGCATAACAAACTTTGCACAGAGGTCCAAATAATTGGTGATGCTTCTTGGCGGCAAGCTAGCAAACCATTCCCTTGCCATTTTCTGCAGCACCATTGGAAACATATGACAAGCTACCTCGTCATCCCAATGCTACAACCTCATAGCGCCTTCAAACATGGTGAGGAAATCCTCGGGATCTGTTGTACCATCATAAACTCCAATTTCCGGTATGCCGAGATTCCTAGGCAACGAATAGTTGGCAATTTGATCAATGAAACACTGAGTGGATTCTGCCATAGCTGGTGGCTTTGTAGCTTGCTCTCCAGTAATGAGGGCGAAGAAGTTATCTACAGCCACAGCACGGACGGCGGGCTGTGCTAAGCGTTGCTTATATTTTGCCGGAGCTGTCTGCTTAAGGATGTCCTTTAAAAGCAAAACTGCCTGCTTCTCGGACATGAACTCACCTTTGTCAATTTCATCATCAGAGCCATTATTATCATAGCTCAGGTCATTATCATCCTCAAAATCATCAATAAGATTGCCCAACTTGTCAAGTAGCCTGGATAACATGTATTTTGATATAGATTGCCTTTTCATGATTTGCTTGTCTTTGCCATCCGCCATCCGTCGAAAAGGTATAAATGATGGACATCGCCGTGGTTGCATCAATGGTCATCGCTCTGGATTAGTAACAAAATTTGGAAGTCTTTCTACACTTTTGGTTGTCGTTTCTTCGATTACTGGCCTTTTCTCCGAATTAGTTGCCAAATGCTTAAGCCTTTCTGCAGTTTCAGCAACTGTTTCTTCAATCGTACCATCTAGTGGCGGAACATGTACATCTTCAACAGTTATCATGTCGTCAGTTGATGGATTGTTGACTGCTTCAAGTACAAATGGAGCTTCAGTTGTTTTTGTTCCTTTTCCGTTTCGTGTGTTCTTTGCATTAGTGGATGGCGCCATTGTTAACACCTATTTCCTTATGAGGTAAGGCTTAGTGTATCAACAAAATACTAGAAGTTATCTAGCTTTAGGGAGGCGGAGTGTTGCCGATTGATGTTTACCCTTGGGAAATAATCCCTGCAGACCCGGTTTACAAGTGTAGAAACTTGTGGGGTGGCTTAATCAATCTGTCGTCCGTAGAGCGTAAAAGTGCTAGCCGGATGACTTCTAGTGAGAGAAAGTAGAGAGAGAGAGAAGTGAAGTCTCAGCTCTCAAAGTTGTAAGAATGTCTGAATGTGTAAAATGACGACCCAAGGGGTCTATTTATAGTGTCAGATCCACCGGATTGTTCGGGGACATGTGTCAGATGATGATACGTTCTGTTATTCGTGATCCGAAATTTACACTAAATGTGGCATTCTCCGGCCAGGGCTTACGCGCTAGGCGGCCTTCAGCGCTTACGCTTGACAGAGCAGCCTGTCCAGCGGAGGACGCTGGACGGACAATTTCCACAAAACTGTTGTTTCCAGCCTTCCTGATGCTACTTTTATGCAACCGTTATGCCTTTTATGCGTGTATACGATAGGATACACCATTACTAACCAATCTTTGGCTTCTCCCTTTAAAGTCCAGGGAAATAACATGAGATATATGTGTTCATCCTCAACTTCTCTGATCTTGAATAGAGTACAAATCCTATTAAAGGTACGAAGATGTTCGTTTGGATCTTCCTTCGGTGCACCACTAAATTGGCATTGATTAGTTACCATGTGTAGGATTTGTCCTTTGATTTCATAATCTGGCGCATTAATGTCTGGTTGAGTAATTGCGTGACCTTGGCCAGTGCGTTTAGCTCTCATTCGGTCCATACTTAGAGGTTCCAGATTTTCCATGATTGAATTTGTTGAATCTGAATCACTTGAGGATTCTAATTTAATGGTTTCTTCCTCGATAATTTCTGGATGAGTGATTTGTGGTTCATGAGGAATGATTAGTGGTCAGGATCTCTGAATTGTCCCTGAATATCCTCCGGATTCTCAATTGTGAGGTCGGGTTCAAAAATGGATTATCGAAAATTTGAATTGGAGTAATTGGTCGACTAGATGATGATTCTAAAGAAAAATCAACGGTGACAATGTTGGCTAGATGTCTTGATCTGGTTACAGGTGGTGAACGTATAAAAAGAGGTGAACGTTTTGCTCGGTGCATTCACTGAAAAGTTATCAAATTAATAGACTTTTCTGATTTTGCCCACGTTTTGAATAGCCAATAGATGTAGCAGGTAGCCAGGACCCTTTAAATCGGAAGCCCGAAACTCGCCACTAACAAATCCAACTATTACTACGAACCAGAAAATTTTGGATGTCTATCAATTTAACTGCTTAAAATAATTTTTCGTTTTGAAATTTTAGAGAAGAAATAGAAAATTCTATGTCCTAACAACTAGAGCGTCGAGAAATAAGAAAGAAAAAGAGTGCGTCGAAAAACATCGAAAAATAAAAGGTCGAAAAATAAAAATAAGAAAGAAAAACGACGAAACTTAAAAGTCAAAAAACTAAATATCAAAAGTTGTGTCTAAAGGTATTAAAGCTTAAAAGGAATTCTATATTCAAAACGGCAATAACTTAAAAAGGCACTAAAATTTATTAAATATAAAAGCGATAAGCGACGTCGTAAAATTCTAAAGCGTCTAAATCTTAGTCTAAAGAAAAAGCACTTAAGGGATTTTACGGCAAAGCCTAAAAATCTAGAGCTATTATGACAAAATACTAAGTTTAAAACTAGTTACGAACGAAAAAACATATAAATTACGAATTAACGATAAAAATATACAAAATGTAAAAATAAGCTTAAAGTTATAAAAATACAATTTTTATAAAAATATTATTTTTATATTATTTATATAAAAGTATTAGTTTTATATATTTAATTAAACTTAATAAAACTAATTAAAACTAAAAATAGAACTAAATAAAACTAATTATTATTTTAATTAACCCTAATTCTAATTAATTAATAATAATAATTAATTTTAAACCTAACCCTAATCGTACCATTTTAAGGATCAGGCCTGTTAAGTCACTCCATGTGATCGCATGGAGTGTTAGTTAAAATTTTATGCAGTCGTATGACCCTCGGATCCAGTTCAGATGTTAGGCTGCTACAGTGCCAGGCCCGAATAATTTTTATATTATTATTTTTTTTCTATTTTTAACTTTTAAAATATTTATAAAAACTTATATTTTAAAAAAAATTACCTATTAGTTTTTGTAACTAAAAAAATACAAACTTTTTAATTTTAAAACGTAAATATATATATATATATATATATATATATATATATATATATATATATATATATATATATATATATATATATATATATATATATATATATATATATATATATATATATATATATATATATTTCTTTTCCTTTTTTTATGTTCTTATATTTAAAACTTATATAAATATATTTTTGACAAAAATAGCTTAAAAACTTAATAAAAAATATTTTTTTTATAGCGTTTCGCTTTCGGGTCCCCGGCAGCGGCGCCAAAAATACTTGATTGTTATGCGAGGTGTATACGAAATAGTTATATTTTTGTTACGAAATACTATTAAATACGATACAATTTTACACAAGTTATTTATTTATTTATATAGTGGATATACCTAAACCTTGCTACAACACTTATAGTCAGTGTACCTAATCGTACAGTAGTGTAGTTTTTAGTAAGTCAGGTTCGTTCCACAGGGATACAGTAAACAAGTTTAACGCTATAATTATTTTAACCTATAATTGTAAATATATATATATATATATATATATATATATATATATATATATATATATATATATATATATATATATATATATATATATAAGTAGTAGTATTATTATAAAAGGGGGTTTTTACCGTTTAATGACCGGTTTGTCGATTTTATGTCTTAAGTCGCAATTAAAACCTAATGTAAAATATTAAAAAAAATAAATATAACTTAATTTAAAGCGTAAAGTAAATGATGATAAATAAAATGCGATAAATTAAAGTGCGATAAATTAAATGACGGTAAATAAAATTGCGATAATTTAAAAGTACGATAATTAAAAGTGCGATAAATAAAATGACAGTAAATAAAAGTGCGATGAAATATGAAATAAAGAAATTATGCTTATTTAAACTTCCGTAATCATGATGTTCGACTTGTTGATTTTAATTTATTACCATGGGTTAATTGTCCTTTGTCCTGGATTATTCGATATGTCCATCTGGTTTTTGTCTATAACAGTCCATCAGTCATAAATATAAAGTGCGAGTGTCCTCGTCAAATTATCCTTATATCCGAAGTCAAATATTCTAAGTAATTGGGGACTTAAACTATAGCAAGGTCTTAATACTTTGTTTGATAATTACACCAGGATATCGACTGCGCGTAACCCAAAGTTTTAATACTTTGTTAACATTTACGCCAAGTGTCCTTGTACATAATTCACCCCTGTTTTAATGAGTCTATTGACTATTAATCCATTCCCGTGTCCGGTTAAATGAACGATTATTAGTATTTATAAATACCCCGCCCATCGTGTCCGATCGAGTGTATGTGGTTATTTATAGATACGTCAAATTGTAAATCTCTATATTAAATTAACGAATTATCATTCAGTTAAACAAATATAAAGCCCATTAATAGTCCATAGTCCAATTTCCACAAGTGTCGGTCTTTTGTCCAAACCCCAATTATGTTATAAAGCCCAATAACCCCGTCTTTAATATTTAGCCCAACATTATGATTACTTCGATTTAAATAAGCATAATAATAACTTAGGTACGAGACATTAATTTAAAAAGGTTGAACATAACTTACAATGATTAATAATAGCGTAGCGTTACATGGACAAAATTTCGACTTACAAACTTAAAACATTCGCCACTATAACCTTATTATTATTAAACTTAAATTAAAATTAAAATTATAATATATATATATATATATATATATATATATATATATATATATATATATATATATATATATATCGTAGAGAGTGAGAGAGATTGAATAATGTGTAAATAAATCGGCCAAAAACGTTGCAATTTATAGAATGTGGCCTGCTACAGGGCACCATGTGATCCCATGGTTTTAAAGCTTCCAGGCCATGCGATCGCATGGCCAGCTGGATCAGACCACATCCTCTTGTTTTCTAGTTTGCCGACGGTTTTTAATATATAATATAATATATATAAAATTTTAAGAATTATTTATATATTATATTATATTTATGTGCATAGTTGACTTATAATTTTAGCTCCGTTGCGTCGCGCGTTGATAGTGGGTTCATGTCCCGGTTCCGGATTTTCGAACGTCCTTGCGTACTATTTAATATCTTGTACTTTGCGTTTTGCGACTTGTACTCTTGTAATTTTGAGACGTTTCTCATCAATAATTTGAACCACTTGGATTGTACTTTGTACTTTTTAGCTTTTTGGTCGTTTGCGTCTTCAAATCGTTGAATCTGTCTTTTATCTTTACCTTTTAATATTTAAACGAATATCACTTGTAAATAGAACAATTGCAACTAAAAGCTTGTCTTTCTTGAGGGATAATGCTATGAAATACATGTTCGTTTTTAGCATTATCACTTTTATACATAAAACCTCTGACAGCTATTTCCTAATGAAGTTAGGCTCCATTGTTACTTTTGGAACCACTTTACTCTAAAGGGAAAAAGGTTGTTTATGTTGACTATTGAGTTTGACTTATATCCGTTGAAACCTGGATCCGTTTGCTGTCTTGTGATCTTCTTAAAAGGGAAAGGATGAAGTTTGACTTCTGATCCCAAAAGTCAAAGTTACCCAAAAAAGGTAACTTTGTATTGTTGTTGTATTCTAACACTCCCACTCAAGTTGAATAGTGGGGTTTCCAATATTCAACTTGCTAAAAACTTCACTGAAGAGTCTTCCATTGACAAATTTGGTGAGGATATCGGCTAGCTGATCTTCATATCTAATTGAAGGAAGAGAAATGATTTCATCATCTAGCTTCTCTCTGATAAAGTATCGATCGCTTTCAACATGTTTTGTTCGGTCATGTTGAACAGGGTTTTCTGAAATAGCGATTGCTGCTTCATTGTCGCACATGATCTGAATAGATTCTTGTGGTGGAAAACCAATCTCCGTTAGTAGTTTCTTGATCCATAAGGCCTCGACTACTCCTTTGACTATTCCTCTTAATTCTGATTCGGCACTTGAAAGAGAGACAACCTTTTGTTTCTTAATTCTCCATGCAATTAAATTACCCCCGACAAGTGTGAAGAATCCGGATGTAGATCTTCTATCCCCTTTTTCTCCAGTCCAGCTTACATCGATATATATTTGAGTCCTTAGGTGTCCATATCTTTTAAAAATAACTCCATGATCTGCTGTTTTTTTCAAATATCTGATGATTCTCATTACAGCTTCCATATAGTGAACATGTGGTTGATGCATGAATTGACTCACAACTCCAACTGCATGTGCTATATCAGGTCGAGTGTGAGCAAGATAGATGAGTTTTCCCACCATCCTTTGGTATTTCCCTTTATCAGCAAGATTAGCTTCATCTTCCATATATAGATTATGGTTTAAAATCATTGGAGTATCAGCTGGTTTGCAATCAATCATACATGTTTCTGCAATAAAATCAAGAATATACTTCTTTTGACAGATAAATATTCCCTGTTGGGATCGTAATACCTTAATTCCCAAAAAATATTTAAGTCTGTCCAAGTCTTTCATATCAAATTCTTTAAATAAGTTCATTTTTAAGTTAGAAATTTCCTCTTTATCATTTCCTATTATTATCATATCATCAACATAAATGATTAAGCATGTAATTAAATTTCCTCTTCGTTTAAAAAAGAGAGTATGATCCATAAATAAAGTAAATAAAGTAAATCTCCCAAATCAAGCCCGTGGGGATTGTTTTTACCCATATAAAGATTTCTTAAGTCGACAAGCTTCCCCATTTTTGAAGTTTCCGGAGAATCCTGGTGGAGCATTCATATAGACTTCTTCTTTTAATTTTCCATGGAGAAAAGCATTCTTCACATCAAATTGGTGAAGTGATCAGTTTTTATTTGCAGCGATAGAGAAGAGAACCCTGATGGTATCAATCTTCGCAACTTGTGAGAAAGTCTCAAAATAATCTATTCCATATGTTTGAGTATATCCTTTGAAAACTAGCCGGGCTTTGTATCTTTAAATGGTACCATCTGGTTTGTATTTTATTGTAAACACCCATCGATTTCCTACTGGTTTTTTCCTTGAGGAATGACACTTTTTTCCCATGTGTCACTTTTCTTGAGTTCTTCCATTTCTTCTTCCATGGCCTTTCTCCATTTGTCAGATTTCATTACTTGATCAACTGTAACTGGAATCTCTTCAGAGTATAAAGCATAATTGAATTTTTGTGCTTCATTTGATAGATTTCTGTGTGCAATATTAGCAATTGGGTATCTTGATCTTTGAGCTTCTTTTTTCTGGAGAGTATCTCTTTGGTGGTACTCCCCTGTTGAATCTTTGTGGTAGAACATATCTTTATGTGGTTTCAGCAGAAGTTGAATTGTTATCAAGTGGTATATCTTGAGTTTGGTAGTTTTGTTCCTCTTGAACTTCATTACTTGAGGCGACTTCATTTGGTTCAATGTTAGGTGATTCGGGACAAGGATTTGGTGATTCGGGATTAGGATTTGGTGATTCCGGATCAGGATATGATGATTCAAGACCGGGATTTGGTGTTGGTGTTTGAATGTTACCAGGTTTAGGTATCCAGGTTACCCAACTGAGAGTGTCATTATCCTCTTTCTCCCCCTCACTCGTGAGTTGGGTATCATAAAAATATCCGGTTTCGACAAAGTCACAGTTCATTGTAGTAAAAACATAACGTCTCTTGGGACTATAGCACCGATATCCTTTTTGGTTTATTCCATAGCAAACCATGACACATTTTTCCGCACAAGGATCAAGTTTGGTACGCTCGTGTTTTGGAATATGGACAAAGACCGAGCACTCAAATATTCGAGGTTCAATGTTAAATGAAGTCGGGAGGTTATGGAATTGGGAAAGGGTATTTTTAGGGGTTTTTGTGCCCAAAACTTTAGTAGGTGAACGGTTGATAAGATAGGTAGCGGAAGCAAGAGCTTCGGGCCAAAACTCTTCGGAACTTTAGATTTAATTAATAAAGCTCTTATCATTTCTAAGAGTAATCAATTTTTTCGTTCGGCTACTCCATTTTGTTCAGGAGTGTGTTCAAGATGTTTGGTGAATAATCCCATTTTCTTCGCAAAATTATTTCATTGAAGTATTGACAAATTCACCCCCATTATCGGATCTCAAAATTTGTATATTTTTGTTAAATTGAGTTTGTACCATTTTATAAAAGTGGAAAAAAAATTCAAACACTTCGGATTTGTGGGTTAAAAAATAAATCCAGGTCATGCGTGAATGGTCATCAATAAATAAGACAAAATGCCGAAAATTTCTCCCCCCAATAACCAGTGCAGGACCCCATATATCAGAATGAGTTAAAGCAAAGGGTACATCTTTTCTCGTATTACTAGGTTTAAAAGTACTTCGGTGACTTTTGGCCAAAATACAAGTTTTGCAATTTAATTTAACATTAGATGGAAAAAGGCTAGGAAATAAGGCATACAAGTATCCGGCAGAAGGGTTACCCAACCTCCTATGCCATAAACATGCCTCCATATCTGGTATTCTGTGTGCAAGCATCACAGAACCTTGTTGGGTTACTTCGTCTACATAGTATAATCCAACCCGTTCAGTGCCCCGCCCAATGATCAGCCCGGTCCGGATATCTTGTAGGATACAAAAGGTTGGGTGTAATAAAACAGAACAATTCAGTTCTTTTGTAACGTGGCTAACAGACAACAACTTATGGGACATGGTTGGAATATATAAGCAATTAGACAATTTCATAGTCGGAGTAATTTCAATTCTCCCACCCCCTTCTACTAGTACAATGCTTCGATTGGGCGTTTGAATTTTCTTAACCCGTGGTTTTGATTGGAATAAAAATCGGATTTTTCAAAAGTCATGGTGTGAGTAGCACCACAATCAAAAATCAATTCGTTACTCTTTTCGTTATTCGAAATAATATTATCTTTTCCAGTAGAACGTGAGTAATTATTTGAACGTTTATTATTTAAAAAATTAGTGTTTTAGGCTAGTGTAATAGTATAATATTGGGTTTGGGCCTGAACAGAACAACAATGCAAATTTTGGGCCGAATCTTCTTATTCATAATCCCACCTTGTTTAGTCTTATTAAGCTCACTTGAATTGGGCTTAAATAATATATCTGGCCTTCCCTTAATCCCTTCCGATCCCTTGTTATTTATTGAAAAAATATGGTCAGACTTTTTATTCATTAAAAACGTATGGTCAGCCTTTCCTCTTCTTGAGAGGTTATTTGACCGGTCTTTTTGGGTAGAATATTTACTTTCCCATCTCTTCCCAACCCTAATTTCATCTGATCGATTAGGGTTCATCTCTTTTTCTTCCACCTGATTTTGTAAACAATTGAAGCGATTATAATTTGCTCCTTTTATTCCGGTCAATTTACAGTGATTAGGATTTATATAACAGACTGAAACCGGGGTTAAAAGTAAGATTACTTACTTGCCCTTAGGTTTATATTTGTGTTTAAAATATGCTTTTATTTTAATAATATGTTTATTATTAATTGAAGTGGTTAAGACCAGTTTGTGACAAGAGTCACAGAAATGGTTCCTTTGTTGAATTTGGACTCTGTTAGGGCTGCCAAATTAGGTACGAAAGATATTAGATAACTGGTAAATACCCGTGTGTAATGGGGTATTATATTTTAACACAATATTAGGTATGTATCTGCTTCTTTCTTCTCATTTCTAGATATTTCTCAAATAACCTGTACCTAAACTTTACACCATCTCAAACCCTAAATTGATCCAAGCTGGAATTTGGTTTGTGGAGCTATAGGAACTGAATTATATCATCCTTGTAAGCATTTATCCAGGTTAGCATGCTTGAATTCGTGGTTTAATTCTTAAGAATTGGGTTTTAGGTGTAAAATGGGTTTTTACGTATTTTTGAGCTTGAATCTTCATGAATTATGTCTGTTATGCTCAATTGTAGTTAGAAATTGTTTATATATATAGTTTATATAATGTTTCTGAAGTGATTTTGGTGTTAGAACTTGCAAAAATCAAGATTTGGAGTCAAAAATGCGAAAAACAGCGAGCTGGAGCTGTTCATCAGCTCCCACGTGTTTGACGGCTCAACCACGCGATTGAGCACGTGTTTGAGAGCTCAACCATGCGGTTGAGGGCTAAACCGTACGTTTGAGGTCTCAACCACGTGGTTGAGCACTGGTCAGCTTTTGGTAAAATTGAAAAAGGCGTAACTTTCAAACCGTAACTCCGTTTTTGATGAATAAACTATTGTTGGAATCATCTTGAGGTCTAATTTCCAATGATAAGGTTTTAAGAAGCTGGATCAAATTTATTTCAATCATAAAAAGGGGTTTTGGGGTGTATGTCTTGTTTTGCACACACGTGAGTGTCGTTATTGATTGAATTTATGATGTAGACTTATCATATAGTGAATACATGATTGAATGTATTAAATTACTGTATGTATTGATGTTTCATGTGTGTATTTTGGGTTGAAACCCGTCTAAACAGTTGCTACTACTGTTCTGCATCACTCACACGAGTGAGCCTTCACTCGTACGGTTGAGGTGTTCAACTGTGTGATGAACCATGCGAGTGAGTGGTTAATGAGAACTATTGTTTTGGTTAAGATGCTACGTACGGTTGAGATGTGACTCGTACGAGTTACTGGTCACTGGTATGGTGAACCGTACGGATCATTTTATTCATTGATGGATGTTCAGTCATAGACCAAATGTACGAGTGAGTTGTCAATTGCACGGTTGAGTGTTCTCAAACGTGTAAGTGAGGTTGTTACTCGTACGGTTGACAAAGCAGTTTTATGTGTTTAAGTGTTGATCTATAGCATTGTTTTCTTGTTGTTGATTAAATATCAAGACATGATTACTGACTATGTTATGTCTATTCTCAGGTGGAAATGAGAAAGAGAAGACTCAGAAAGATTAGACTTCTGAGAATCTTCAGTTGCTGGTAATTGGTGAGTGGGTCTATCTTCGGATAGAGTTTAAGTAGCAAATAATGCTACAGTGGATTACTCTGATTACCGTATGTAGTGTAGTGATTGCCATGCTAGGTGGATAGTTGCATGCTATGTGATCTGTATATGTTGTATATGTGCACTGTGTTTGACACCAGCCATTCCTAGGGTTGTTGGGGACTTTCAAACATTCCTAGGGCAGTTGAAGTCCGTGTGAGGTCAACCATTCCAAGGGCGGTTGAGTCCAAGTCCTACAGTCTGTTTAGTATAGCATAGAAGAACGCATGTGTTGCGTTTAGATAGTTATGCAAAGACTTAGTAGGAAGGACTATCGGTAGATCCTACCCCGATTAGCTAGGTTCATGTGCCTGTATAAGCCGTCGATCCTCATATTGTCTTAGTTTGTATGCTTGTTGGTTGTAAGCATGTTAGTTGAATGTTGTATGATGGATTGCTTACGCTTAATCTGTAGATAGATTCCATTCACTTAGCGGTGCGCTAATCCCCCACATTCCTTCCCCTGCAGGTTTTAGGTATTGCTGATGGGATCGGGCCATGATGTAGAAGACATGTTTGCCTAGTAACTCTGATGTGAACAATTGTAACCGTGTTTGTAATAATGTAACACCGTTTGTGATAGTAAACTTAATTAAGTAGTTTCTGTACTGATGTAATTAAGCTTGTGATTTTACTAAGTAAGACTTCCGCTGTGTTTAAAAAAAATAGCCGGTGTTACAAGTTGGTATCAGAGCATAGGTTTGACAGCAAGTACATGCGTGTATCTTGTTCTCAAACCGTGAGAGGAGTTAAACATGTCTGTAGGTGGGACTAGGTGAATGAAGGGATACGTGTACGTTAGTTGTGTTGAGCTAACCAGTTATCCACTAAGCTTTTGTGTGAGTTGTTTTGTAGCACATGTATGGCTAACAGAGATGCAAACACTACCGGCCCGACAAACCCCGGAACATACAGAGCACCAGACGAGGGTGTTGATTCCGATGATGATGATCTACAGAGTTATATTCATGAGTTAGAAAGTAAACTGAAAGAAGCTCAGGATAATATAATTGAGCTTGAGCTGGTAAATCCTGCAGGAAATGATGAAACACCACCAGGATTTCCGACAGCACAATCTCACACAGTACCCAACATGAATCAGACTCAATTCCAATACCTAGTGCAAAATCAACCACCTCAACAGTGTAGTGACCCGAACTTTTCCATGTTTATATATATTAAATGATATTGATTTTTACATGATTAAGTGTTTCCAGCATGTTAAGCAATCAAACTTATTAAGACTTGATTATTTGAAATGAGTTTCATGTAGACAATTGACCACCCAAGTTGACCGGCGATTCACGAACGTTAAAACTTGTAAAAATGACATGACAATATATATATATGGATATACATATAATTAACATGAGATTATGATAAGTAAGTATCTCCATAAGTATTTAACAATGAGTTATATACATAAAAACAAGACTACTAACTTAAGGATTTCGAAACGAGACATATATGTAACGATTATCGTTGTAACGACATTTAAATGTATATATATCATATTAAGATATATTAATACATCATAATATCATGATAATATAATAATTTAACATCTCATTAGATATAGTAAACAATGGGTTAACAACATTAAATGAGATCGTTAACTTAAAGGTTTCAAAACAACACTTACATGTAACGACTAACGATGACTTAACGACTCAGTTAAAATGTATATACATGTAGTATATTTAGATGTATTAATATACTTTTGGAAGACTTCAAGACATATATCAAAACACTCATACTTAACGAAAATGGGTACAGTTACATTCCCATTCTTTTTTTCATCAAGAATTCTAGTCGTATTCATACCTGTATTATACACAGCTTCTAGACGTACTTACTATGGG
Source organism: Rutidosis leptorrhynchoides (assembly GCF_046630445.1). Taxonomy (NCBI): domain Eukaryota; kingdom Viridiplantae; phylum Streptophyta; class Magnoliopsida; order Asterales; family Asteraceae; genus Rutidosis; species Rutidosis leptorrhynchoides. The sequence goes on from NC_092334.1 coordinate 113,221,724, forward strand.
TATATACCAATAGGAACTAGCATGGGATTCCACTCTTGATTATGTCATGCATGGCTAATCAATTTTAACTTCTACCATGAACTAGTCAACTAACTAGAACTCCTTTTAACCCCACTCACTACTCACCACTTACCACTCATCATTCACTCCATTTCACTTCCAATTCTCTTTCTAATTCTCTCTCAACACACACACACTTATGAACGAATTTTTACAGTAGCTAATCATCATCTTCATCAAAAATTACTTCAAGAATCAAGCTATAATCATCTTAGGAAGAAAACTTCAAGAACACTTCGAAAATCCTTTCAAGTTTACTAGTTTACATCCAAGCTTTCTAATCCATTCCAAGTAATCATCTAAGATCAAGAAATCTTTGTTATTTATAGTAGGTTATCTTTCTTATTCAAGGTAATATTCATATTCAAACTTTGATTCAATTTCTATAACTATAAACTATCTTAATTCGAGTAAAAATCTTACTTGAACTTGTTTTTGTGTCATGATCCTACTTCAAGAACTTTCAAGCCATCCAAGATCCTTTGAAGCTAGATCATTTCTTGTCACTTCCAGTAGGTTTACCTACTAAACTTGAGGTAGTGATGTGCTGGATCGTAACCTTTATTTATGAACGGATTTGAGTTGTTTTGTTACACGAATTGATTTATTGTATATGTGGTATTTTATTGAATTCAGGTTGATTTCACACATATATAGGCAACTAGTCCTATCCGTGTAGTTTATTTTGTCGGTAAATCCGATTCGTTCCACAGGGAGATGGAGTGTTTAATGGTTTTTAATAGTCTTTGATGTCAAACTTAATTAAAGGGGGTTTTGGATTAGGAATTTATAATATAACAGTAAAAGAAAATAAATTAATACTAATTTACTAAATAAAATTACAAGATTACAATAATTACCTTAAAAAGGAACTAAATGAAAATATGCTGATTATGATGCGACAATTATATTACTAAATAGCAATTAGTAAAATAGTAACTTTTAATAAAACTATATGTTTAGAATTTTGTTTTGAGCAATTATAATATAAACTTATTTAAATTAACTAAATGACATGTTTAAAAAGATTAATACAAATTAAAAGGAATTAAAATGATTAACTAATTGTAAACTAATTTCTAATTATAAAGTATTATAATTAACACTAATTATTAGGATTTAACATGTATTAAAGTATTTTATAAGAACTAATATAAGTAATAACCTAAATATAATAGTAAAATAACTAAAACCCTAATTTTAAACTAATTAAATAATTAAAACCCTAATTTTAACCCTACTGGTATTGTAGCCGTGTCTTGTACATACGCGTTTCGCGTATTTATACGCGTATCGCGTATAATTTAAAACCTACGCGAATTGTGTGAATCTGGTCGTACAGTTTGAATTACAGGCATACGCGTTTCGCGTATACCATACACGATTCGCGTATGACTTATACGATGTGACAAACAGTCTGTTACGGATTTAAATGTTTTTATGTATTGTTTTTATATTTTAAAATAATAATTTGTAAATAATGATAATAATACGTTTACAAGAAATAATAATGGGATAAATGGGAGTGTTTACTTAAATGTGTCACCTCTAGGTCCATGGATTGTTTTGAGTTTAAGCCCTATTAAAATGTTTTAGTAATAAACTTTACATTTTTCTTTCGAAAAAATATAAGGTTATGACTAACTAAATCAAATCTAATTTTCATCGGATTTTATTTAGAAAGCTACTATTCCCCAAGTATTTAAATTGAGACCTAGCCTAGTTTTGACTTTCGCCAAAACCCAAATCATAACGGTTTCCCTTTTTATAATTTCACTATCATATAATTATTGATATTACCCAAACCACCGAAGTTTATTTCTAAATTGGTGTTAATAACTTATCCATAAATTCGTCTAGATCATTTTTAATGTTGAAGCTTAATTTATATAAATAAAAACAACTTTCGTTATTTAAACTTAATAAATTAAGTGGCAAGGGTCAAATACCTAATTACATAAAAATGGTTCTTTTAACTAGGCTCAATATTAAAAATACTAAAGTTACATTTTAACTTTTACAAATAGTAACAATTCATTTCACTAGGGGCTTTACATCTAAGCAAACACTATGGAAATTTAGCTACTCATGTTACTAGGATGAACATAAAAATATAAATATGAAAACATAATAACAACGATAATTTTAACAAGATATACTTGCTAAAAATTCTTCACTTTCATTAACTTCAAACGGTAGAAAATTACAAATAACAACACCCTTCACGCGAACAATACACCCTTAATATTTAAAACTACCTAAATATTGAACCTTGAAACTAATTATACAGAGTACTTGAAAACAAAATAACAGTAACTAAATTAATTTGTATGTGTATAGTAATGTTGTATGATATGTTGTCTAATATTTTCTGTACACCTTCAACTCTGAACATACTCCGTATTTAACATGGAAATAGTAGGTGATCTGTGGTTGATTCCTTGCTGTATACCATTTATCAAAAGAATTAGTTTTTATCTCCAAAAAGCAGCCGCCCTTATCTGATGAATGATTAAATTCGGCCTAACATTACGCATTTCGTGTATGGCTACACGATTCGCGTATGACCAATATTCTACACGTTTCGTGTAGCTCTACACGATTCGTGTAAGAATAACTGGCAGTTTTCTTTATTTTTCTTTTTCGTTTGTTCTTTGTTGATCCCGTGTTGACGTAAATTGACTTGGAACTTTCCATTTGAACTCTTTTTCTTCGATCATCTTGTAATTTCATTCGGATAAACGTTTCTTGATATATATTTGGTTAAAACTATCGTTTTATCGTCGAATCTTCAAATAGCAAGCTCTTGTCCACTTTTGTCGTTTTTCTTGAATATTATACGTTGAATGTCTTCGTAAATGATAAAAGCTGATGAAATATAAGTGATATTGCGTCGAATAATATGTATGTTTAGAGCAATATCAAAATACCCCACACTTGAATGTTGCTTGTCCTCAAGCAATTACATCTTTGAACAGAATCGGAACATTATATATATCTTTATTATCGAACATTAGATCACACAACACACACTACACGAAATGAAACACACGCTATATGAAATATATTACACAACACAGTATTTATTGGATCACAAGCACACGAAACGAAATTCTGACAACAGAAACAAACATGAAACTCGTGATTAGGGTTTAAAAATTTGGATCCTTAGGGAAAATTGGACCTTGTGAAAACGTTTTATGATTTTATAAAATATCATGCTAGTTTTTACACTAGACACGTTTTCCGGTTTTAACCTCAAATTCCGATTGAGGGTAACTGAAAACCGAAGTCTCAGTCGGCGATTAGCAAGCTATTCGCCCCCATGATTGTAGTATCATGGAACTTGAAGCCGAATGTCCAAAAAATGGTTTTACACAAATATAATTCATAAATTAGCATAAGTTTTAGAACAAAATTATATCGTGTCCAAATATCATCGGTGAACCATGAGTTTGCACACCTCAATTTGTTATGGCATATGTATGTTGACCGCGGTCAAACATAGATGCGGTTAATCTTTACGGAGATCATCCATCTGGGGATTAGATTCATTAGTCTTAAAAGCTAATTTGCATTGTGCCCCCCCCCCCATTGTACGAGACATATCCTTCTCATGGTTAGGATAAGTCTGACCACCAAAAACCCTGTTTGATGCTGAGGTTAGGTGGATTTCCAGCCGATTTTAGGGATGACTTTACAAGATTTTTCGTCAACCTACAGCTGTTCTGGACTACATCTTCTAACATAAGTTAGCAAGTGTGTCAATTTGGAAGACTTTACTTCCTTACGGGATGGACTTGATTCATCCTTTATTACTCGTAATAGTGGAATATTCAGGTTTATACGTTCCAAAGCAATGATATCTGCAATAACTTCATAGAAACATGTGATATATGGTTCTCAACATAAGGTTTTATAAATTCTTGTTATACTTGGTTTTCTTTTATAGGTTTTAAACAAATAAACTTATACGTTTTTAATGTATTGAGACGATAATTTCGGTTTTTGACACCTATGCTTTAATCGCTCGTAGTTACCTTAAAAATTCATTTGATATATTTGTTTAAAATTTTTATAAATCTTGATAAAAATCACCAAATTATAAGTTCTCGAGAATTTATATATTCCCACCCCACACTTAAGATTATGTAATGCCCTCATTACATAAAATCAGATAATAATGTATAAATTTGAGAGGACAAATAGTGTGAAGTATTTGGAACTTCCTTTGTTAACCCATTTGGATTTTCAAATTGTTTTACCTATGATTTTATCCAACGTTTGTATCACAATGTAATTCGATGTTTCGTTTCGTCTAATTGCATTTTCTTCTGTACCTGTCAAAACCATGTTAAAAACATACAAAACATGGGGTTGTACTTCAATCGTACAAAACAATATTACCCCACACTAATTTCTTACTAATATATAATAAAACATAAGAAGTATAAAAGTATTAAAACACACCATACAATAATGTTATTACACACCATAAAAATAAAAATATTTAAAACAATAGAACTAGTCAAGTGGGCTCCAAAATGGGCCTCCTCGTTCGCCTTCCTCCTGTTGCTGTCGCTGCCATTGCTCGTTTAGGCGTTGTTCCTCGTAGAAACGCCTATATGCATCCTGACTCGTGGCTATGGCGGTGTTATGGTCATATGGTGGAGGTAGAGGGTCATTGGGTGTCTGCCATTGGGGGTATGAAGGATAGGCTGAGGGTGCGTAATTCTGCGGGTTAGACGCGTATAAATATGCCTGATGATGCGCCCACTCTAATTGTGCTCCCTAACCCCTCTGATCGTATCGGATGTTAGACAGAAAATTATACTGATCTAGTTGGGTATGCCTAATATCCCCCAATTGCCGAGACAAAGCAGTATACTGGTCTTCTGATCTCACTCCCCAGTTTTGATATGAGTTACGTACATCTAAACTCAATGCGTTAAAAGAATTCTGGAGCATATCGAAATCAGAAGTACCTGTATGAGACGAGCTAGCCTGATCTGTCTCTCTGCGTCTCCTCCTAGCTTCCCTCGCGGGTTCATCATCCTCTTCCATAGGTGCGTGAGCAACAACTTCCTGTTGCCTTAAACTACGTACCCCACCCCTTACACGTATAGCCTTAGCTGTCCTATACACCTCCAATCCCAAATTACGAACCGGTTGATCTATTGGTTGGATTGGAGGGTCAAATTCGTTCGGGTCAAGACCGAACCAGGCTGCCAAACACGTGACATAGTGACCCCCGACATGTCACTGGATCCTCGAGCACCCTTACCAAAATGGGCTAAAAAGTAGGCCACTCCATAGGGTATACTAATAAATGTATCCCTATCTCTAATTGCATCCAAATACCAAAGGTCAACATAATTAATCTTATCTGTATTAAGGAATGCCCTTTGGTTAATTGTGTTCGCTATAAATTTATGAATTATTCGATAGCGAACTTCAGTGATCTTAAGGTATGATTCTTGGCCTGCTACATAAGTATTCTTTTGGGAAAAAGAGCGCCAGACACTCAAAGAATCATAATCTCCTGTATACCTAGCTCCTGTAAAAATATATTCCCAAAAACCTGGAGCATTCATCTCATTACCGTCGTAAATCCCTAAAGCCATAGTCATGTCGCCTAGGGACATTACTCTATCTACACCACCCAATCTAAATTGTAGGAAACTAGTATCTTCGATATTTTCCGGGTGTATATTCATCCTAACGGTAGAATAAAATTCTAAACACCATTCTCTATATACAGTAGAATTTAACCTAAACAATCTCTCAAAGTCATTATAATACCTAATTTCCCCAAATTCATTCGTGAAACTTTGGGTTAAAATTTCCCTTATCGGTGTATCTAAATTGACTGGGTCTCCTAGTTGATCCCAATCAACAACGTAAACTGGAGAGATGGTTCGATTTACCAGAATGAGTAAATCCTTAACTTTTTGCACCCTTTGATGTAATTCGTTAGGAAATTGCAGGATCGGGTGTAGGTTCAAGAGTTGTTGTTCCATTTCGGGGGTAACTTGATCTTGTGCTTGTTGTTGGTTAAATGCCCTCATTCTAAATGGTCCCTGCATAACATTTTAAAACAAGAAAATCATCCCAATAGGATGTGTTAATGTTAGCAAAGAGTCTAAATTCAACCTACAAACTTGTTTTCAACACCACATGAATCAATTTATTTCAACAACTTTGGAATTTTTAGTTCTATGATTCAAAACAAAGCAGAAACAAACCAAAAATCATAAATCAAAAATCAAGTTTCATATGCAAAGTTTAATTCACAAGTGAAAACACGCAATTTATCTAAGTGTATCTAATTCAACTCAATCACATTGCGTGTATTTCAGCTTCTAAACAATCCTTAATACCATTAAAGTTCATACTTGATTCATTAAAATGAACTTGCAAAAATTAACAAATTTAGGCTAAAATTAAAAATCACACAGTCAAACAATCAAAATCATGTTCAAAAGTTCTAACTACTAACAAAACACTCAAAAACAACTAATTACAAAATAACACACCTCAGTATCAATTTCCTAATTTTCCCCAATTTTGTATAAACCCTAATTTTCAATAACCAATTAAACATCATTTTTTTATGCTAATCAGGTTTATTATCCTACTAACAACATAGATATAGCATTAATCAAGCAAAATTCAACAAAAACATGCATATAAATCGGATTAAAGCTATAAAGAAAAATAATGAAAAACTTGAAGAACACTAAGTAAAATGGGTTTAAAATCCTTACCAATCTAGGCATGTTGAAAGATTGAAGAATTGGGGAAGATTGGAATTGTTAATTTAAGTTTTTGGGTGTGATTTTTGGGTTTTTGTGTTTTCTTCTCGTCCACAGCAGAAATAAAATAAAATTTAGAGTGTGAAAACAGGTCTGCTACCCGATCTGTTATGTTCAGTGTTTTTGACCTTACGCATTTCGCGTAAGTCTACGCGTTTCGCGTATGCTTTGAATTCCACGCGTTTCGTGTAGGTCTACACGATTCGCGTATGCTTTGTCTGTAATTTAAATTTTTTTTTTATATAACTTAAAATCAATTGAATTTAAAAATATCTTTTATAAATTTATATTTGTAACGGAAATTCGGTTGTTAGACCTGATCTTAATCCGTTTATAAATTTTTAATTTCAATACATGTTTCAATAATTTCAATTTATAAAATTCAATCCATTAAAAGTTAAAGTTTTTAATGTTTTTCGAAAACAAATTTAAAATAAAATAAAAACACTCTATTTTTGTGTTAAAATTATTAACATTTTTAATTTTAAAACAAGTACATGAAAAATAAAAATTACACAAATTAAAATACACTCTATTTTTTTTTTTGTATACCCCTAAATCAACTAATTTTCAAACTTAAAACTTTGTTTCCTATCGATTAGGTAGAGATAAATTCGGTCGTCAAACCTATCATTATCCACGACAAAGATTTACAAGTTATATATTTTTACGGTTATTGATAAAAAGGTATATTTTGCAATCTACTGTAGACTTTTAGAATTTAACAAAAAATTTTTGTGCAATTTGAAGAATGAAAATTCAGTTGTGACACCTAAACATTTTCATTTTCAAAGAAACAAGTTAAACTCAAGGCGTTTCACCTTCAATTTAGTAGAAAGGATTTTTTTTTTTTTAAATTTTTATTTTGTTTTCGTGGTTTACTATTTAACAGATATCTTATGAATCCAACAAGAAATTTCGTGCAATTTGGAAAACGATAATTCAGTTGTAACACTTAACATTTATCGTTTTCAATGAAAACATATTGAACTCAAGGTTCATCACTTTTAAATGGTAGACCGTTTTAATAGAACATACAACAAACAAAAACAAACCAAACACACCAAAACATTACACACAAAAATGCACAAACACACAATTGGCGAGAAAAAGATTTAAAGAGTGAAGCCTCGTTGGCTCGCCTCGTAGTGGAGTCACATTATTTCGCTCCCCATTGCTTCGTAGGCGTAACCTCGCTGGTTTAAGAGGTTTTCTTCTGCACATTTTAAAGGCCCTTCTCGGCATAAGGTTACGTACTCGCAATTAGAGTCCGTTTGGTTCTTTGGGCAATCTCCGGAGTGAGTCGGTTTTCCACATTTCACACATTTACCCAAATGACGTGCTCGACGCCTTTTAGCTAATTTAGATTTTCCTCTTGCATAGTTTGTCTCATTTAGTTTCTGTCTTTCTTCTTTCCTCGCCTTATCGCATCTTTTCTTAATATCTAACACCACATCCCTCGGTAAAATCTTATCGCACTTTAAAATGAAATGGTTGTAGATATACTGACTGCGCATCTTGAAATTAAACAATAAAAACAAAAAGAAATTAAAAAGGTAGAATGGAGGGAGAAGACTAGTTCTTTAGGGTCTGCTAGGGAAAGACCAATCTAACCCCACTCTTAAAGATAAGAATAAAAATCGAGAATGGAGTTTAAAACCTTAGAGTTACCCTGAATTTATTTGTCCTTAGGGTAGAAGGTGGTTTCGTCTCTTTCCGTAGTATTGATTTCTTCAAAGTATAACTTGAGTCTGTGTCCGTTCACTTTGAAAGTTCAACCGTCTTTACCATACAACTCTGCATATCCAGATGGAAAAACCTGTTTTATTATATATGGCCCAGTCCATCGGGATCTAAGTTTACCAGGTGAAAACTTGAAACGTGATTGGAATACCAATACTTTATCCCCTTGTTCAAATTCTTTCTTTTTTAATCGTGCATCGTGCCATACTTTAGTTTTTTCTTTATATGTTTTAGAATTTTCGTAGGCTTGTAATCTTAATTCATCTAGTTCGTTAAGTTGTAATAACCTATTTTCTCCTGCTTGTACAAGGTCAGTATTACATTCTCTCATAGCCCAGTATGCCTTGTGTTCAACTTCAACAGGTAGATGACACGCTTTACTGTATACAAGTCTAAATGGTGTGGTACCTATTGGTGTTTTATACGCAGTCCTAAAAGCCCACAACGCGTCATCTAACTTGCGTTGCCAGATTTTAGGGTTGTTATTAACCGTCTTCTCAAGTATGCGTTTTAAGGCACGATTCGTGTTCTCCACTTGACCACTTGTTTGCGGGTGGTACGGAGTAGAGAAACGATGAGTTACGCCATACTTCTTCAACACCTTTTCAAGAAGGTTGTTGGTAAAATGTGTTCCTCGGTCGGATATGAGTGCTTTTGGGATTCCAAAGCGTGAGAAGAGATTTTTCAAGAAGTTTACCACCACCCTAGCATCATTTGTAGTCAAAGCTTTTGCTTCAGCCCACTTGGATACATAGTCAACGGCTACTAGTATGTACTTGCACTTATGTGAACTTGGAAAGGGTCCCATGAACTCGATTCCCCAAATGTCAAAGATTTCACAAACTTGGATGCCGGTTTGAGGCATCTCATCCTTTTTCGTGATGTTACCCGTTCGTTGGCATGCGTTACAAGTCCGAACGAAATCTTGGGCATCTTTAAAGATCGTGGGCCAATAAAAGCCCGATTCAAGGATTTTTCTTGCAGTGTGGTTTGGTCCGAAATGACCGCCGGTTGGCCCTTGATGGCAATGCTCAAGAATTTGTTGAGCTTCTTGTCCGTACACACAACGGCAAATTATTTGATCCGCACCAACACGAAATAGGTCTGGGTATTCCCAGAAATATGATTTCAAATCTGCAAAGAATTTCTTCTTTTGCTGATAAGTAAGTCCTTTTTGTAGAATGCCTGAAGCAAGATAGTTTGCAAAATGGGCAAACCATGGGATTTCAGATTCTTTTTCAATCCTCATTAGAGATTCGTCAGGAAATGTATCTTTGATGATTGTATCATCAAGTTTATCTAATTCGGGGTTTTCAAGTCGGGATAAATGATCGGCAGCTAGATTCTCAGCTCCTTTCTTGTCACGTATCTCAATGTCAAATTCTTGAAGTAAAAGAACCCAACGTATGAGACGATGTTTTGCATCTAGTTTCGAGAATAAATACCTAAGTGCCGAATGGTCCGTGTAAACAATGGTCTTGGACAACACCAAATATGACCGAAATTTATCGAATGCATAAACAACCGCTAGGAGTTCTTTTTCCGTGGTGGTATAATTAATTTGGGCTCCTGTTAGAGTTTTACTTGCATAATAAATCGGAAGAAAATGATTATCGGGACGTTGTCCTAAAACAGCACCTAAAGCATAGTCGCTTGCGTCACACATTAGCTCAAATGGCATACACCAATCCGGAGATACCATAATTGGAGCTTGTGTGAGTTTTGACTTTAGAATCGAGAATGCATTCTCGCAATTAGAATCGAAGTCAAATGGAGCATCCTTTTCAAGAAGTTTGGTCAATGGGCGGGCGATTTTAGAAAAATCTTTGATAAATCGCCTATAGAATCCTGCGTGACCAAGAAAGCTTCTAATTGCTTTAACATTTGATGGTTTAGGTAGCTTAGAGATAACTTCAATTTTAGCTTTATCTACCTCTATTCCCGTACGAGATATTTTGTGACCAAGTACAATGCCCTCTTTCACCATGAAGTGGCATTTTTTCCAATTTAGGACCAAGTTTGCTTTCTCACATCGGATAAGCATACGTTCTAGATTGAAAAGACATGATTCAAAGGAGTCTCCAAACATGGAAAAGTCATCCATGAAGACTTCCATACAATCCTCTACCATATCATCAAAGATTGCCATCATGCACCTTTGAAAGGTTCCGGGTGCATTGCATAAACCAAACGGCATGCGGCGATAGGCAAAGGTACCGAAAGGACAAGTGAATGTGGTCTTTTCTTGGTCGTTGGGATCAATTGGAATTTGGAAGTAACCGGAGAAACCGTCTAAAAAGCAATAATATTCTTTTCCCGCTAATCGTTCAAGCATTTGATCAATAAAAGGTAACGGGAAATGATCCTTTCTAGTGGCATCATTTAGACGTCTGTAATCAATACAGACTCTCCAGCCGGTAACTGTTCTAGTTGGGACGAGTTCGTCCTTTTCATTTAATATAACGGTTGTACCCCCCTTTTTGGGTACTACTTGTACTGGACTAACCCATGGACTATCGGAGATGGGGTAGATTAACCCGGCGTCAAGAAGCTTGACGACCTCCTTTTTAACAACCTCTTTCATGTTGGGATTTAACCTGCGTTGTCTTTGTACTACGGGTTTGTAGTCGTTCTCAAGGAGAATTTTATGTGTACAATAAGACGGGTTTATTCCCGGAATGTCGGTTGTTTTCCAGGCTATAGCCTTTTTATGGGTTTTTAATACAGAAATTAGCTTATCCTTCTCATTATCTGAAAGATGTGAAGCAATAATTACTGGTAATTGAGATGTACCTTCGAGATAAGCATACTCCAAGTGTTTGGGTAGCTCTTTAAGCTCTAGTACGGGTGGTTCTTCTAAGGAATTTTTTATACGGAATCTATCTTCATTTTTGATTTCCTCAAACGATTCCTCTTCCATGGGAATTTCTTCTATTATGGTCTCGTCATCCGTGACCACCTTCATCAACTCATCAAAATCTTTATCAATATTGAAGTATTCATTCTCACTTACTGGGGCTAACCCCGGGATATCAATTTCAAGTAGCTCCTTCAATTCGTTCTCGACACAAAGATCTATAACATCAATTTGAAAATAAGAGTCATCGGTAGAAGTGGGTCTTTTCATGGCTTTGTCAATGTGACAAATTATTCTCTCGTTTCCCACACCTAGACTCAATTGTTCTTTTTGGACATTAATGATAGCATCTGCAGTGTTTAGGAAAGGACGTCCTAAAATGATAGGAACTTTTGTGTCCTCTTGCATTTCTAGAATAACAAAGTCGACGGGAAAGATAAGTGAGCCAACTTTTACAAGTATATCCTCGGCTATACCTATGGGAGTATCAAATGATTGGTTTGCTAATCGAATACCCATCCGGGTTGGTTTTAAGTCTCCTAAGTCAAGTTTTAAATATAATGAGTAAGGCATTAGGTTAACACTTGCACCTAGGTCGGCTAGTGCATCGTACACCACCGAATCACCCATCATACATGGTATGATAAAACTACCAGGGTCTCCTAATTTTGGAGGTACATTTTGTTTCTTTAAGATGGCCGAACATTCCTCATGGAGGAATGTGGCAGAAACGTCGTGGTATTTACCCTTCGAGGATATGAGATCCTTTAAAAACTTCCCGTAGTTGGGCATATCCCTAAGAACCTCCGCGAGTGGCATGTTAATGCTAATTTGCTTAATCATGTCCGCAAATTTCTCATACCGCCTTGCGAGTCTGTCTTTCTTTAATGCTTTTGGGTAAGGAATAGGTTCCTTATGCACCTTTACTGGTGGTTCTTCACTTTTCTTTGGTATGACCTCAGGTGGATCATCTTTCTCTTGTTCTTTATCAACTTGCTCATTTTCATCAACCGGTATTTGTAAAGCAGAAGGAGATAAAGGAACTTCCGGGGACTTAAGAGTCTCCGGTTTAGTAGTTAAACCACTTCTAGTAGTTATAGCATTTACATGCTCGTTCCTTGTTTGGGGGTTGTTGGGATTCACTTGAGTATTTGAGGGGAGAGTACCTGGTGGTCTCTCTGATAGTAACTGTGATATCCTTCCAACATCCCTTTCTAAGTTTTGTATTGTTGCTTGTTGATTTCGGATTTACTGAGTTTGGAGCTCTGCATTTTGCTCGTGCTTAACCATAAAATCTCTTAAGAGATCTTCTAAACCAGATTTCCTCTCAGGTTGAGGTTGCATAATTGCTAATGGTTGTGGTTGATGAAATGCTAGTGGTTGTGGTTGATTGTGTTGGAAATTATTTTGATAATTTCGTTGAGGTTGATTTCGGTTATTATAACCTGGTGGCGGATTTCTTTGATTTTGATTTGGGAAATTCCGGTTATTTTGGTAACCTGGATTTCCTCCTTGATAGTTATTATTATTTTGATAGTTATTATTATTTGATCCTGAAGGTCCTCCTACTTGATAGCTGTTTATAGGAGGATATTTTCGGTTGTTTGCTTCTATAGCTGGAAAATCACTGAAGTTCATTTCACCTTTTCGTAAGTAACCTAAGAAATTTGCCTGCTCTTCCATTGTACTTTGATCACAATCTCTAGTAAGATGGGGACCTTGGCATAGTTCACATCCTACTCTGATAGCATGCATTTCCTTGGTTACTTTCTCGATTTGCCTTGCTTGATTTGCTATTTGAACTTTTAAAGAAGCAATTTCATCATTGCTTTCAATACTAGCAACATTTGATGATCTAGAGAATTCTATTTCTTGATGCCAATTATGGGAATGGGAAGCTAAATCAGCAATGATTGTGTGAGCGTCTTCAGGTGTTTTCTTCATGATCGAACCTCCGGCTGCAACATCTATATCTTTTCTAGTTGTCACATTGACTCCTTTATAGAATATTTGGACCTTTTGGAATGTATTCAACCCGTGTTGAGGACATACCCTAAGCATTTTGTTGAATCGGGTCCAAGCTTCATAAAGAGTTTCATTAGGCTTTTGCATAAAGTGATTTATATCACTTTGCAATTTTGCTGCTTTTGAAGCAGGAAAGAATTCTGACAAAAACTTATCCATCATATCATTCCAGTTTTCAATATAACCTTCTGGTAATGAGTCTAGCCAATCTCTTGCATCATCTTTTAAGGACCATGGAAAGATTTTTAAACATGCAACTTCATCGGTGACATCTTTGATTTTGAAAAGCTTGCAAATGCTTACAAACTTACGAAGATGGTCGTTAGCATCCTCATTTGGGGCTCCACCGAATTGACATGTATTAGTCACCATGTGTAAAAATTGACCTTTTATTTCAAAGCCATCACTCATCGTGGGTTGGATGATTGCATGGCCTTGACCTTTTCTTGTGGCCTTCATTAATGCTTCCATCGTTTGATTTGTATCAGCTATTTCTTCTTCTTCTTTAATAATCGGCTCTATGATTGGTTGAATTATTGGTTCAGAGTCGGATTCTAAGGAAAGTGACTCTAAATTTTTAGCAAGAGATTCTACTTCTTGAGCTCTTAAGCGTTCGTGGAATTTCCTTTCGGGTTCAGGATGTGAAGGAGTTAATTCAGCGTTGGAGGAACGTAAGTTCATACATTAATTTCTATTATGAGATCACAACACTAAAGGTTTATCTAGGGTTACCTACTTGTTTCTCTTTAGTGTTTTTTCGGTGTTTTAAAATTACTAGTACTTCCTATTTCTTTTTGTTGTTTTTGTCCTTTTATTAATTCTTTGAGGTTCCGGATTAAGTTTAATGAGTTTAAGATTGACCGGATCATACAATTTGGGAAATTGTACAAAGAACTAAAGGATTTATTCAAAAACTTTGAACTTTCTTGGAAATGAATTTCCTCGAGAGGATCGAATAACATAAAAACAATGAAAAAAAACCTTTAAACAAACAGATTATCTTTCTGATTTTGCCCACGTTTCGAATAGCCAAAAGATGCAGCAGAGGGGCAGGATCCTTCTATTGACCAATAAAATTGGTGATCCAACAACCCGGTCCACGTACAAATCCAACTACTACTACGAATCAGAAAAATTATCTATTTATTTAACTGCCAACTCCCCGGCAGCGGCGCCAAAAAGTTGATGTGCTGGATCGTAACCTTTATTTATGAACGGATTTGAGTTGTTTTGTTACACGAATTGATTTATTGTATATGTGGTATTTTATTGAATTCAGGTTGATTTCACACATATATAGGCAACTAGTCCTATCCGTGTAGTTTAGTTTGTCGGTAAATCCGATTCGTTCCACAGGGAGATGGAGTGTTTAATGGTTTTTAATAGTCTTTGATGTCAAACTTAATTAAAGGGGGTTTTGGATTAGGAATTTATAATATAACAGTAAAAGAAAATAAATTAGTACTAATTTACTAAATAAAATTACAAGATTACAATAATTAACTTAAAAAGGAACTAAATGAAAATATACTGATTATGATGCAACAATTATATTACTAAATAGCAATTAGAAAAATAGTAACTTTTAATAAAACTATATGTTTAGAATTTTGTTTTGAGCAATTATAATATAAACTTATTTAAATTAACTAAATGACATGTTTAAAAAGATTAATACAAATTAAAAGGAATTAAAATGATTAACTAATTGTAAACTAATTTCTAATTATAAAGTATTATAATTAACACTAATTATTAGGATTTAACATGTATTAAAGTATTTTATAAGAACTAATATAAGTAATAACCTAAATATAATAGTAAAATAACTAAAACCCTAATTTTAAACTAATTAAATAATTAAAACCCTAATTTTAACCCTACTGGTACTGTAGCCGTGTCTTGTACATACGCGTTTCGTGTATTTATACGCGTATCACGTATAATTTAAAACCTACGCGAATTGTGTGAATCTGGTCGTACAGTTTGAATTACAGGCATACGCGTTTCGCGTATACCATACACGATTCGCGTATGACTTATACGATGTGACAAACAGTCTGTTACAGATTTAAATGTTTTTATGTATTGTTTTTATATTTTAAAATAATAATTCGTAAATAATGATAATAATACGTTTACAAGAAATAATAATGGGATAAATGGGAGTGTTTACTTAAATGTGTCACCTCTAGGTCCATGGATTGTTTTGAGTTTAAGCCCTATTAAAATGTTTTAGTAATAAACTTTACATTTTTCTTTCGAAAAAATATAAGGTTATGACTAACTAAATCAAATCTAATTTTCATCAGATTTTATTTAGAAAGCTACTATTCCCCAAGTATTTAAATTGAGACCTAGCCTAGTTTTGACTTTCGCCAAAACCCAAATCATAACGGTTTCCCTTTTTATAATTTCACTATCATATAATTATTGATATTACCCAAACCACCGAAGTTTATTTCTAAATTGGTGTTAATAACTTATCCATAAATTCGTCTAGATCATTTTTAATGTTGAAGCTTAATTTATATAAATAAAAACAACTTTCGTTATTTAAACTTAATAAATTAAGTGGCAAGGGTCAAATACCTAATTACATAAAAATGGTTCTTTTAACTAGGCTCAATATTAAAAATACTAAAGTTACATTTTAACTTTTACAAATAGTAACAATCCATTTCACTAGGGGCTTTACATCTAAGCAAACACTATGGAAATTTAGCTACTCATGTTACTAGGATGAACATAAAAATATAAATATGCAAACATAATAACAACGATAATTTTAACAAGATATACTTACTAAAAATTCTTCACTTTCATTAACTTCAAACGGTAGAAAATTACAAATAACAACACCCTTCACGCGAACAATACACCCTTAATATTTAAAACTACCTAAATATTGAACCTTGAAACTAATTATACAGAGTACTTGAAAACAAAATAACAGTAACTAAATTAATTTGTATGTGTATAGTAATGTTGTATGATATGTTGTCTAATATTTTCTGTACACCTTCAACTCTGAACATACTCCGTATTTAACATGGAAATAGTAGGTGATCTGTGGTTGATTCCTTGCTGTACACCATTTATCAAAAGAATTAGTTTTTATCTCCAAAAAGCAGCCGTCCTTATCTGATGAATGATTAAATTCGGCCTAACATTACGCGTTTCGTGTATGGCTACACGATTCGCGTATGACCAATATTCTACACGTTTCGTGTAGCTCTACACGATTCGTGTAAGAATAACTGGCAGTTTTCTTTATTTTTCTTTTTCGTTTATTCTTTGTTGATCCCGTGTTGACGTAAATTGACTTGGAACTTTCCATTTGAACTCTTTTTCTTCGATCATCTTGTACTTTCATTCGGATAAACGTTTCTTGATATATATTTGGTTAAAACTATCGTTTTATCGTCGAATCTTCAAATAGCAAGCTCTTGTCCACTTTTGTCGTTTTTCTTGAATATTATACGTTGAATGTCTTCGTAAATGATAAAAGCTGATGAAATATAAGTGATATTGCATCGAATAATATGTATGTTTAGAGCAATATCAGGTAGTAATGATGTTCATAACATCATTCGATTCATATATATAAAACTATCTTATTCGAAGGTTTAAACTCGTAATCACTAGAACATAGTTTAGTTAATTTTAAACTTGTTCGCAAACAAAAGTTAATCCTTCTAACTTGACTTTTAAAATCAACTAAACACATGTTCTATATCTATATGATATGCTAACTTAATATTTTGAAACCGGAAAACAAGAAAAATACCGTAAAATCGGATATACGCCGTCGTAGTAACACCGTGGGCTGTTTTGGGTTAGTTAATTAAAAACTATGGTAAACTTTGATTTAAAAGTTGTTCTTCTTTGAAAATTATTTTTCTCATTAACATGAAACTATATCCAAAAATCATGGTTAAACTCAAAGTGGAAGTATGTTTTCCAAAATGGTCATCTAGACGTCGTTTTTTCAACTGAAATGACTACCTTTACAAAAATGACTTGTAACTTATATTTTCGACAATAAACCTATACTTTTTCTGTTTAGATTCATAAAATAGAGTTCAATATGAAACCATGGCAATTTGATTCACTCAAAACGGATTTAAAACGAAGAAGTTATGGGTAAAACAAGATTGGATTTTTTTTTTGATTGTTGTAGCTACGGGAAATATTGTAACAATTCTATACAAATCATAACTTAACAAACTTATATTGTATTATTCATGTATTCTAATATATATTATGTAATCTTGGGATACCATAGACACGTATACAATATTTTGACATATCATATCGACCCATCTATATAATATATTTTGGAACAACCATAGACACTCTATATGCAGTAATGTTAGAGTTAGCTATACAGGGTTGAGGTTGATTCCAAAATAATATATAGTTTGATTTGTGATCTAGCCTGAGGCTTGTATACACTGGGTCGTGGATTGATCCAAGATAATTTATATTTATTTATTTCTGTACATCTAACTATGGACAACTAGCTGTAGGTTACTAACGAGGACTGCTGACTTAACAAACTCAAATCATTAAAACGTAATAAAAAATGTTGTAAATATATTTTGATCATACTTTGATATATATGTACATATTTGTATAGGTTCGTGAATCGACCAATGGCCAAGTCTTACTTCCCGACGAAGTAAAAATCTGTGAAAGTGAGTTATAGTCCCACTTTTAAAATCTAATATTTTGGGATGAGAATACATGCAACTTTATAAATGTTTTACGAAATAGACACAAGTAAATGAAACTAAATTATATGGGTGAATGATCGTAGCCGAATATGCCCCTTTTTAGCTTGGTAGCTTAAGAATTAGGGAACAGACCCCCAAATTGACGCGAATCCTAAAGATAGATCTATCGGGCCCAACAAGCCCCATTCTGGAATTTGGAATGCTTTAGTACTTCGAAATTATCATGTCCGATGGGTGTCCCGGAATGATGGGGATATTCTATATGCATATTGTTAATGTCGGTTACCAGGTGTTCACTATATGAATTATTTTTATCTCTATGTATGGGATGTAATGAAATATGAAATCTTGTGGTCTATTATTATGATTTGATAATATATAGGTTAAACCTATAACTCACCAACATTTTTATTGACGTTTTAAGCATGTTTATTCTCAGGTGATTATTAAGAGCTTCCGCTGTTGCATACTAAAATGAGGACAAGATTTGGAGTCCATGCTTGTATGATATTGTGTAAAAACTGCATTCAAGAAACTTATTTTTGATGTAATATATTCTTATTGTAAACCATTATGTAATGGTCTTGTGTAAACAGTATATTTTAGATTATCATTATTTGATAATCTACGTAATGCTTTTTAAACCTTTATTGATAAAATAAAGGTTATGGTTGTTTTAAAAATGAATGCAGTCTTTGAAAAACGTCTCATATAGAGGTCAAAACCTCGCGACGAAATCAATTAACATGGAACGTTTATAATCAATATGAACGGGACATTTCAGTTGGTATCAGAGCGTTGGTCTTAGAGAACCAGAAAATTGCATTAGTGTGTCTTACCGAGTTTGTTAGGATGCATTAGTGAGTCTGGACTTCGACCGTGTTTTTCTTCAAAAACGATTGCTTAACATTTTTTTGTGTTGGAAACTATATATTATTAACATGTAAATATTATGTGATATATTAATCTCTTAACGTGTTTGATATTGTGTGATAGATGTCTACCTCTAGTAAAAATCTCATCGATTCACCTAATAATAATGAAGAGTCGAATATATTTTGGGAAGATTCACAAATTCCCGTAGTAGAACCGGAAGAGGAGGAATCGGAAGAGGAGGAACCGGAAGAAGAAGAAGAACCGGAAGAGGAGGAACCAAAAGAGGAGGAACCAGAAGAAGAAGAGGTTCCAGAGGAAGAAATATCGATACCTACAGTAATTTGATTAAATAAAAGAAAATCCTCAACCAACGTACCAAAGTTAAAAATGGTCAATGGTGTTTCCGCCGAGGAAGCAAAATATTGGGAAGATTTCCAATTTTTCGATGAATCGGATCCCTATGAGGATTCCGATGATATTATAGAAATTACCTCGACCCAATTTAATAAAGCGAAAGAAAATAATAAGGGAAAAGGTATAAAAATAGAGAAACCCGATTCCAACCCCGATGAACTTTATATGTATCAACAACATCCGTATTTCCTAAAATGTAACAATGAACATGGAACCTCAAAACCACCAGGTTTTTCTAAACCATTATGGAAAATGACGGCTCGTATTAGAGGAACATCATATATTCCTAGAAAATTAGGAAAATGAACCAAGTCCGAAGAAGAAGAAACCAGTGATTCAGATTAGAGGGTTGTAATCATGTTGTGTATTATATGTATTGTAGTGTGTTTGTACTTTTATGTTCTATGTAAAAATTACTTGTATTGTTTGTTAATTATCTTTTACGAATCTAATCGTTGTCTATTTTACAGTATAAAAACAAAATGGATGTTAAGGGTAGACAACCGAATATTTTAGAAGACCTACCAGAGGATATGATTGAGGAAATCTTGTCTAGAGTCGGTCAGAGTTCATCAGCACATTTGAAAGACTTGTCAAACATTTGAAAGACTTTCCGAAAATGCCTTAGTTTATAAAAGGCTTTCCTTTGATAGGTGGGGTATATCACATTGGGGAGACCGTAAGCTACGCCGTGTTTTCTTTAAAGCATTAAATGCGGGGAACCCAAATGCAATTTTACACTACGGGTTACGAACCTATTTTTAATCAAAATATCCCAATATAGGATTTCGTGAGTTAGAAAGAGCTTCTAACATGCAACATAAAGAAGCATGTTATATTTACGGGTTAGTGATGTTCACTTCTTATCAAAGTGAGAAAAAGAATATCGGGTTACAACTTTTAAATAAAACCTTTTCACAAGTGACGGACTCAGTAGTTGGGGTAAGAAACAAGGTTTTTAGATTGCTACGAGGCTGTTGGGCATTAAGAAATCCTCGTCCTTTTGACGACATTACAACATACTGCTTAGCCAATAGTCATAAGGTTACTTTCCACAAGACCAAGGATGGGAAGTCGTCTTAGTAAAACCTGAATGCATGACTTGTTTCTGGACTTATGAATTACGTGTCTTTATTTCCTTTGCTGAACAACTTGCGTATTAACTAGTTTTATCTTCAAAACTGTTCTGTATCAAAGTGTACTATATTTCATGTTATATTTAATATAGCGAAGTTGTAAGTTTGAAGAGTATTGTATGTGATATATTATTAAAATCAGTTTTTCATATGGAATTATGTAGTTTAATTGTATATTAGCTACTAAGTATGAACTTAACGGGTAGGTAGTACCCGAATTTAAACTTATAAAACGCTAATATGGAGAAAAAGCTTTTATAAATAAGTTCATATAATGCTACGAGATACTATTGACTACTCTTAAATTCTATATGATTAACTCAATACTTTTGGCTATTTTTGAAGGAAATGGCACCGGCGACTCGTCAGAATTTGAACATGAGCGAGGAAGACTTCCGTGTTTTCCTTGCAGCAAACATAGCCGCAGTACAGGCTGCGATGAAAAATAATAATAACTCAGGATCTAGCAATGGAACTAATTCCATAAGAAATCGTGTAGGATGCACCTACAAAGAATTCACTGCCTGTAAACCTTTAGAATTTGATGGAACCGAAGGACCAATTGGATTGAAATGGTGGACTGAGAAAGTCGAATTGGTGTTTGCCATAAGTAAGTGTACTGAAGAGGACAAAGTTAAGTACGTTACGCATACCTTCACAGGTACTGCGTTAACGTGGTGGAACACCTATCTTGAACAGGTAGTACAAAATGCTGCTTACGCACTACCGTGGTCGGCATTCAAGCAATTGATGAACGAGCAGTACCGTCCTAGAAACGAAGTCAATAAACTCAAGGCAGAACTTAGAGAGTTACGAACACAAGGGTTCGACCTTACCACATATGAACGACGATTCACAGAGTTGTGCCTATTGTGTCCAGGAGCATTCGAAGATGAAGAAGAGAAGATCGACGCATTTGTAAAAGGGTTACCAGTAAGGATTCAAGAAGATGTGAGTTTACACGAGCCCACTTCCATACAAAAGACAAGTTGAATGGCTCATAAACTCATAAATCAGATTGAGGGATGAATTAAAGAACATGTGGCCGAAGAAGCCAACACGAAACAGCTCAAGAGAAAGTGGGAAGAAACCAGTGACAAGGGTCACCAATACAACAACAACAACAATTACAACCACAACCGCAACAACAATCACAACAATAACCGCAATCCTAACAATAACTACAACAAACGTCCCAACAACTACAACAACCGTTCCAACAACAATAACAATCCCAACAACAACCTCAATAACAACAACGCCAACAAAAACCAAAAATGCCAAAGGTGTGAAGAGTACCACCAGAATGGGTTCTGCACGACATTTTGCACCAAATGTAAAAGAACTGGCCATGGTGCGAAAAAGTGTGAGGTCTACGAACCAAAGTTTAACAGAACTAAAGGAACAAATAGTGGCAAAACAAGTAATGCCGCCTTTGTTTGTTATGGATGTGGAAAACCGGGCCACATTAGAAGTAATTGCCCGAATCAGGGGAATACAAATGGCCAGGGCCGCGGAAGAGTTTTCAATATTAATACGGCAGAAGCGCAGGAAGACCCGGAGCTTGTTACGGGTACGTTTTTTATTGATAATAAATCTGCTTATGTTTTATTTTATTCGGGTGCGGATAGAAGCTATATGAGTAGAGATTTTTGTGCTAAGTTAAGTTGCCCATTGACGACTTTGGATAGTAAATTTTTACTCGAATTAGCAAACGGTAAATTAATTTCAGCATATAATATATGTCGGGATAGAGAAATTAAACTGGGTGATGAAATGTTTAAGATTGATTTAATACCAGTCGATTTAGGGAGTTTTGATGTAATAATTGGCATGGACTGGTTGAAGAAGGTGAGAGCAGAGGTTGTTTGTTACAAAAATGCGATTCGCATTATGCGTGAAAAAGGAAAACCTTTAATGGTGTACGGAGAAAAGAACAACGCGAAATTAAATCTTATTAGTAGTTTGAAGGCGCAAAAACTAATAAGAAAAGGTTGTTACTTCATTCTAGCACACATCGAGGAAGTTAAACCTGAAGAAAAGAACATCAGTGATGTTCCCGTCGCAAAAGAATTTCCCGATGTATTTCTGAAAGAATTACCGGGATTACCCCCACATAGATCCGTTGAATTTCAAATAGACCTTGTACCAGGAGCTGCACCAATAGCTCGTGCTCCATACAGACTCGCACCCAGCGAAATGAAAGAATTACAAAGTCAGTTACAGGAACTTTAAGAGCGTGGTTTCATTCTACCAAGCACATCACCATGGGGAGCTCCTGTTTTGTTTGTCAAGAAGAAGGATGGTACATTTAGGTTATGTATCGACTACCGAGAGTTGAACAAACTCACCATCAAGAACCGCTACCCACTACCGAGAATTGACGACTTATTTGATCAACTACAAGGCTCGTCGGTTTATTCGAAGATTGATTTACG
Organism: Rutidosis leptorrhynchoides; assembly: GCF_046630445.1. Classification (NCBI taxonomy): domain Eukaryota; kingdom Viridiplantae; phylum Streptophyta; class Magnoliopsida; order Asterales; family Asteraceae; genus Rutidosis; species Rutidosis leptorrhynchoides. The sequence continues at coordinate 113,244,827 of NC_092334.1, forward strand.
TTCTGGGTATCATCAAATGCGGGTGAAGGAGAATGATATTCCAAAGACTGCTTTTAGGACGCGTTACGGTCATTACGAGTTTATGGTTATGCCGTTTAGGTTGACTAACGCACTAGCTGTGTTCATGGACCTCATGAACCGAGTGTGTGTACCATACCTTGACAAGTTTGTCATTGTTTTCATCGATGACATACTTATTTACTCAAAGAATTACCAAGAGCATGAAGAACATTTGAGAAAAGTGCTAGAGTTGTTAAGAAAGGAAAAACTGTACGCTAAGTTTTCAAAGTGTGCATTTTGGTTAGAAGAAGTTCAATTCCTCGGTCACATAGTGAACAAAGAAGGTATTCAGGTGGATCCAGTGAAGATTGAAACCGTTGAAAAGTGGGAAACCCCGAAAACTCCGAAACACATACGACAATTTTTAGGGCTGGCTGGTTATTACAGGAGATTCATCCAAGATTTTTCCAAAATAGCAAAACCCTTGACTGCATTAACGCATAAAGGGAAGAAATTTGAATGGAAGGATGAACAGGAGAAAGCATTTCAATTGTTGAAGAAAAAGTTAACTACGGCACCTATATTGTCATTACCTGAAGGGAATGATGATTTTGTGATATATTGTGACGCCTCAAAGCAAGGTATCGGTTGTGTATTAATGCAACGAACGAAGGTAATTGTTTATGCGTCTAGACAATTGAAGATTCACGAGCAAAATTATACGACGCATGATTTGGAATTAGGCGCGGTTGTTTTTGCATTAAAGACTTGGAGGCACTACTTATATGGGGTTAAAAGTATTATATATACCGACCACAAAGTCTTCAACACATATTTAATCAGAAACAACTGAACATGAGGCAGCGTAGGTGAATTGAATTGTTGAATGATTATGACTTTGAGATTCGTTACCACCCTGGGAAGGCAAATGTGGTAGCTGACACCTTGAGCAGAAAGGATAGAGAACCCATTCGAGTAAAATCTATGAATATAATGATTCACAATAACCTTACTACTCAAATAAAGGAGGCTTAACAAGGAGTTTTAAAAGAGGAAAATTTAAAGAATGAAATACCCAAAGGATCAGAGAAGCATCTTAATATTCGGGAAGATGGAACCCGGTATAGGGCTAAAAGAATTTGGGTACCAAAATTTAGAGATATGAGAGAAATGGTACTTAAAGAAGCTCATAAAACCAGATACTCAATACATCCTGGAATGGGGAAGATGTACCAGGATCTCAAGAAACATTTTTGGTGGCCGGGTATGAAAGCTGATGTTGCTAAATACGTAGGAGAATGTTTGACGTATTCTAAGGTCAAAGCGGAGCATTAGAAACCATCAGGTCTACTTCAACAACCCGAAATCCTGGAATGGAAATGGGAAAACATTACCATGGATTTCATCACTAAATTGCCAAGGACTGCAAGTGGTTTTGATACTATTTGGGTAATAGTTGATCGTCTCACCAAATCAGCACACTTCCTACTAATAAGAGAAGATGACAAGATGGAGAAGTTAGCACAACTGTATTTGAAGGAAGTCGTCTCCAGACATGGAATACCAATCTCTATTATCTCTGATAGGGATGGCAGATTTATTTCAAGATTCTGGCAGACATTACAGCAAGCATTAGGAACTCGTGTAGACATGAGTACTGCCTATCATCCACAAACTGATGGGCAGAGCGAAAGGACGATACAAACCCTTGAAGACATGCTACGAGCCTGTGTTATTGATTTCGGAAATATTTGGGATCGACACCTTCCGTTAGCAGAATTTTCCTACAACAACAGCTACCATTTAAGCATTGAGATGGCGCCGTTTGAAGCACTTTATGGTAGAAAGTGCAGGTCTCCAATTTTTTGGAGTGAAGTGGGGGATAGACAGATTACGGGTCAGGAGATAATACAAGAAACTACCGAGAAGATCATCCAAATTCAACAACGGTTGAAAACTGCCCAAAGTCGACAAAAGAGTTACGCTGACATTAAAAGAAAATATATAGAATTTGAAATTGGAGAGATGGTCATGCTTAAAGTTGCACCTTGGAAAGGCGTTGTTCGATTTGGTAAACGAGGGAAATTAAATCCAAGGTATATTGGACCATTCAAGATTATTGATCGTGTCGGACCAGTAGCTTACCGACTTGAGTTACCTCAACAACTCGTGGCTGTACATAACACTTTCCACGTCTCGAATTTGAAGAATTTTTTTGATAAAGAAGATCTCACTATTCCGTTAGATGAAATTCAAATCAACGAAAAACTTCAATTCATCGAAGAACCCGTCAAAATAATGGATCGTGAGGTTAAAAGACTTAAGCAAAACAAGATACCAATTGTTAAGGTTCGATGGAATGCTCGTAGAGGACCTGAGTTCACCTGGGAACGAGAAGGTCAGATGAAGAAGAAATACCCGCACTTATTTCCAGAAGATACATCAACACCTCCAACTACTTAAAATTTCGGGACGAAATTTATTTAACGGGTAGGTACTGTAGTGACCCGAACTTTTCCATGTTTATATATATTAAATGATATTGATTTTTACATGAATACGTTTTTCTGGCATGTTAAGCAATCAAACTTGTTAAGACTTGATTATTTGAAATGAGTTTCATGTAGACAATTGACCACCTAAGTTGACCGGCGATTCACGAATGTTAAAACTTGTAAAAACGAAATGACGATATATATATATGGATATACATATAGTTAACATGAGATTATGATAAGTAAGTATCTCCATAAGTATATTAACAATGAGTTATATACATAAAAACAAGACTACTAACTTAAGGATTTCGAAACAAGACATATATATAATGATTATCGTTGTAACGACATTTAAATGTATATATATCATAGTAAGATATATTAATATATCATAATATCATGATAATATAATAATTTAACATCTCATTAGATATAGTAAACAATGGGTTAACAACATTAAATGAGATCGTTAACTTAAAGGTTTCAAAACAACACTTACATGTAACGACTAACGATGACTTAACGACTCAGTTAAAATGTATATACATGTAGTATATTTAAAATTATTAATATACTTTTGGAAGACTTCAAGACATATATCAAAACACTCATACTTAATGAAAATGGGTACAGTTACATTCCCATTCTTTTTTTCATCAAGAATTCTAGTCGTATTCATACCCGTATTATACACAACTTCTAGACGTACTTACTATGTGTATATACCAATAGGAACTAGCATGGGATTCCACTCTTGATTATGTCATGCATGGTTAATCAATTTTAACTTCTACCATGAACTAGTCAACTAACTAGAACTCCTTTTAACCCCACTCACTACTCACCACTTACCACTCATCATTCACTCCATTTCACTTCCAATTCTCTTTCTAATTCTCTCTCAACACACACACACACACACACACACACTTATGAACGAATTTTGCCAGTAGCTAATCATCATCTTCATCAAAAATTACTTCAAGAATCAAGATATAATCATCTTAGGAAGAACACTTCAAGAACACTTCGAAAATCATTTCAAGTTTACTAGTTTACATCCAAGCTTTCTAATCTATTCCAAGTAATCTTCTAAGATCAAGAAACCTTTGTTATTTATAGTAGGTTATCTTTCTTATTCAAGGTAATATTCATATTCAAACTTTGATTCAATTTCTATAACTATAAACTATCTTAATTCGAGTAAAAATCTTACTAGAACTTGTTTTTGTGTCAAGATCCTACTTCAAGAACTTTCAAGCCATCCAAGATCCTTTGAATCTAGATCATTTCTTGTAACTTCAAGTAGGTTTACCTACTAAACTTGAGGTAGTAATGATGTTCATAACTGTAGTGACCCGAACTTTTCCATGTTTATATATATTAATTGAGATTGATATTTACATGATTAAATGTTTCCAACATGTTAAGCAATCAAACTTGTTAAGACTTGATTAATTGAAATATGTTTCATATAGACAATTGACCACCCAAGTTGACCGGCGATTCACGAACGTTAAAACTTGTAAAAACCACATGACGATATATATATGGATATACATATGGTTAACATGAGATTATGATAAGTAAGTATCTCCATAAGTATATTAACAATGAGTTATATACATATAAACAAGACTACTAACTTAAGGATTTCGAAACGAGACATATATGTAACGATTATCATTGTAACGACATTTAAATCTATATATATCATATTAAGATATATTAATATATCATAATATCATGATAATATAATAATTTAACATCTCATTAGATATAATAAACAATGGGTTAACAACATTAATTGAGATCGTTAACTTAAAGGTTTCAAAACAACACTTACATGTAACGACTAACGATGACTTAACGACTCAGTTAAAATGTATATACATGTAGTGTATTTAGATGTATTAAAATACTTTTGGAAGACTTCAAGACATATATCAAAACACTCATACTTAACAAAAATGGTTACAGTTACTTTCCCATTCTTTTCTTTCATCAAGAATTCTAGTCGTATTCTTACCCGTATTATACACAGCTTCAAAACGTACTTACTATGGGTATATACCAATAGGAACTAGCATGGGATTCCACTCTTGATTATTTCATGTATGACTAATCAATTTTAACTTCTACCATGAGCTAGTCAACTAACTAGAACTCCTTTTAATCCCACTCACCACTCAGCAATTACCACTCATCATTCACTCCATTTCACTTCCAATTCTCTTTCTAATTCTCTCTCAACACACACACACTATTATGAACGTATTTTTCCAGTAGTTAATCGTCATCTTCATCAAAAATCACTTCAAGAATCAAGCTATAATCATCATAGGAAGAACACTTCAAGAACACTTCAAAAATCCCTTCAAGTTTACTAATTTACTTCCAAGCTTTCTAATCCATTCCAAGTAATCATCTAAGATCAAGAAACCTTTGTTATATACAGTATGTTATCTTTATTATTCAAGGTAATATTCATATTCAAACTTTGATTCAATTTCTATAACTATAAACTATCTTAATTCGAGTAAAAATCTTACTTGAACTTGTTTTTGTGTCATGATCCTACTTCAAGAACTTTCAAGCCATCCAAGATCCTTTGAAGCTAGATCATTTCTTGTCACTTCCAGTAGGTTTACCTACTAAACTTGAGGTAGTAATGATGTTCATAACATCATTCGATTCATATATATAAAACTATCTTATTCGAAGGTTTAAACTCGTAATCACTAGAACATAGTTTAGCTAATTCTAAACTTGTTCGCAAACAAAAGTTAATCCTTCTAACTTGACTTTTAAAATTAACTAAACACCTGTTCTATATCTATATGATATGCTAACTTAATCATTTAAAACCTGGAAACACGAAAAACACCGTAAAACCGGATTTACGCCGTCGTAGTAACACCGCGGGCTGTTTTGGGTTAGTTAATTAAAAACTATGATAAACTTTGATTTAAAAGTTGTTATTCTGAGAAAATGATTTTTATTATGAACATGAAACTATATCCAAAAATTATGGTTAAACTCAAAGTGGAAGTATGTTTTCTAAAATGGTCATCTAGACGTCGTTCTTTCGACTGAAATGACTATCTTTACAAAAACGACTTGTAACTTATTTTTCTGACTATAAACCTATACTTTTTTGTTTAGATTCATAAAATAGAGTTCAATATGAAACCATAGCAATTTGATTCACTCAAAACGGATTTAAAATAAAGAAGTTATGGGTAAAACAAGATTGGATAATTTTTCTCATTTTAGCTACGTGAAAATTGGTAACAAATCTATTCCAACCATAACTTAATCAACTTGTATTGTATATTATGTAATCTTGAGATACCATAGACACGTATACAATGTTTCGACCTATCATGTCGACACATCTATATATATTTCGGAACAACCATAGACACTCTATATGTGAATGTTGGAGTTAGCTATACAGGGTTGAGGTTGATTCCAAAATATATATAGTTTGAGTTGTGATCAATACTGAGATACGTATACACTGGGTCGTGGATTGATTCAAGATAATATTTATCGATTTATTTTTGTACATCTAACTGTGGACAACTAGTTGTAGGTTACTAACAAGGACAGCTGACTTAATAAACTTAAAACATCAAAATATATTAAAAGTGTTGTAAATATATTTTGAACATACTTTAATATATATGTATATATTGTTATAGGTTCGTGAATCAACAGTGGCCAAGTCTTACTTCCCGACGAAGTAAAAATATGTGAAAGTGAGTTATAGTCCCACTTTTAAAATCTAATATTTTTGGGATGAGAATACATGCAGGTTTTATAAATGATTTACAAAATAGACACAAGTACGTGAAACTACATTCTATGGTTGAATTATCGAAATCGAATATGCCCCTTTTTATTAAGTCTGGTAATCTAAGAATTAGGGAACAGACACCCTAATTGACGCGAATCCTAAAGATAGATCTATTGGGCCTAACAAACCCCATCCAAAGTACCGGATGCTTTAGTACTTCGAAATTTATATCATATCCGAAGGGTGTCCCGGAATGATGGGGATATTCTTATATATGCATCTTGTTAATGTCGGTTACCAGGTGTTCACCATATGAATGATTTTTATCTCTATGTATGGGATGTGTATTGAAATATGAAATCTTGTGGTCTATTGTTACGATTTGATATATATAGGTTAAACCTATAACTCACCAACATTTTTGTTGACGTTTAAAGCATGTTTATTCTCAGGTGAATATTAAGAGCTTCCGCTGTTGCATACTAAAATAAGGACAAGATTTGGAGTCCATGTTTGTATGATATTGTGTAAAAACTGCATTCAAGAAACTGATTTTGATGTAACATATTTGTATTGTAAACCATTATGTAATGGTCGTGTGTAAACAGGATATTTTAGATTATCATTATTTGTTAATCTACGTAAAGCTTTTTAAACCTTTATTTATGAAATAAAGGTTATGGTTTGTTTTAAAAATGAATGCAGTCTTTGAAAAACGTCTCATATAGAGGTCAAAATCTCGCAACGAAATCAATTAATATGGAACGTTTTTAATCAATAAGAACGGGACATTTCAGTTGGTATCAGAGCGTTGGTCTTAGAGAACCAGAATTTTGCATTAGTGTGTCTTATCTAGTTTGTTAGGATGCATTAATGAGTCTGGACTTCGACCGTGTTTACTTGAAAAATGATTGCTTAATAAATTTTGTTGGAAACTATATATTTTTAACATGTGAATATTATGTGATATATTAATCTCTTAACGCGTTTGATATTACATGATAGATGTCTACCTCTAGAACAAGTCCCATTGACTCACCTAATAATAATGAAGAGTCAAATGTAAATTGGAATGATTCGTGGACTGATTCACAAGTTCCCGAAGAGGAACCGGAAGAAGAGTCGGAACCGGAAGAAGAATCGGAACCGGAAGAAGAATCGGAACCGGATGAAGAAATAGAACCGGTGGGGGAAATAATAAAACGGTTAAGTAAAAGGAAATCCTCAACCAACCGACCAAGGTTAATTATGGTCAATGGTGTTTCCGCCAAGGAAGCAAAATATTGGGAGGATTACCAATTCTCTGATGAATCGGATTCCGACGAGAATTTCGATGATGTTATAGAAATGAGCCCAACTGAATTTAAAAAGGCAAAAGAAAATAATAAGGGAAAGGGCATAAAAATAGAGAAATCTAATTCCAACCCCGATGAACTTTATATGTATCGTCAACCCCCGAAGTCCTTAAGTTGTAACAATGACCCGGGAACCTCTAAACCACCAGGTTTTTCTAAACCAATGTGGATAACGACGGCTCATATTAGGGGAACATCATATATCCCTAGAAACTTGGCAAAACGAACCAAAACCGAAGAAGAAGAAACAAGCGAGTCGGAATAAGATAGTTGTATTCGTGTGGTGTAATATATGTAATATAGTGTGCTTATGCTCTATGATATATGTAAAAATTGCTTGTATTAATAAGTATTTTTTTTATGAATCTAACTCTTGTCTATTTTACAGTATAAAAACACAAAATGGATAGACAACCCAATATTTTAAGAGACCTACCCGGAGACATGATTGATGAAATCTTGTCTAGAGTCGGTCAGAATTCTTCGGCATAACTATTTAAGGCGAGATCAGTTTGTAAGACATTCGAAGAACGTTCCAAGAATGCCTTGGTTTATAAAAGGCTTTCGTTCGAAAGATGGGGGATATCACATTGGGAAATCCATAAGTTACGATGTGTTTACTTTGACGCATATATTGCGGGGAACCCAAATGCTATTTTACGCAATGGGTTAAGAAATTATTTTGACTCAATATATCCGAATATTGGACTTCGTGATTTAGAAAAAGCGGCTAACATGCAACATAAAGAAGCATGTTATGCTTACGGATTAGTAATGTTCGCTTCTCACCAAAGTGAGAACAAGAACATCGGCCTATAACTATTAAACAAAACGTTCCCACAAGTGACGGAGTCGGTAATTGGGGTAAGAAATGAGGTTTTTAGATTGTTACGGGACTGCTGGACATTACGTAACCCTCGTCCCTTTGACGACGTTACAACACGCTGTCTTATCAACGGCCATAACGGTTATGTTCCACAAGACCAAGGATGGGAAGTAGTCCTAGTAAAACCAGAATGCATGACTTGTTTCTGGACGTATGAATTACGTATCTTTATTGCCTTTGCTGAACGACTTGTGTACTAGCTAGAATTATCTTCACAACTATCTTGTATCAAAGTTATTGTGTGCTATATTTCATGCTTTATGTAAAATAAGCGGTATTGTAAGTTTGTAAAATATTGTATAAAAGTTTGAACGCGAAATATTATTATAATCAGTTTTTCATATAGAATTGTAGTAGTTGAATTGTATATTAGCTACTAAGTATGAACTTAACGGGTAGGTACTACCCGAATTTAAACTTATAAAACGCTAATATGAAGAAAAAGCTTTTATAAATGAGTTCATATTATGCTACGAAATACTATTAACTACTCTTAATATTCTGTATGATTAACTTGTTCCATTTGACTATTTTGAAGGAAATGGCACCGACTACTCGACACACCGTGAATATGAATGAAGAGGAATTCCGTACTTTTCTAGCTTCAAACATAGCCGCAGTACAGGCTGCGCTACATACCAACAATAACCTTGGATCTAGCAGTACAGGAAATCGTGTAGGATGCACCTACAAAGAATTCACTGCCTGCAAACCTTTGGAATTTGATGGAACCGAAGGACCGATCGGATTGAAACGGTGGACCGAGAAGGTCGAATAGGTGTTTGCCATAAGTAAGTGTACTGAAGAGGACAAAGTAAAGTACGCTGCGAATACCTTCACAGGTTCTGCGTTAACATGGTGGAATACCTATCTAGAGCAAGTGGGACAAGACGATGCGTACGCACTACCGTGGTCAGTATTCAAGCACTTGATGAACGAGAAGTACCGTCCCAAAACCGAGGTCAATAAGCTCAAGACAGAACTTAGAGGGTTACGAACCCAAGGATTTGATATTACCACGTACGAAAGACGATTCACAGAATTGTGCCTATTGTGTCCGGGAGCATTCGAAGATGAGGAAGAGAAGATCGACGCGTTTGTGAAAGGATTACCAGAAAGAATCCAAGAAGATATAAGTTCACACGAGCCCGCCTCCATACAACAGGCATGTAGAATGGCTCACAAACTAGTGAACCAGATTGAAGAAAGAATTAAAGAACAGACTGCTGAAGAGGCCAATGTGAAGCAAGTCAAAAGAAAGTGGGAGGAAAACGGTGATAAGAATCACCAATACAACAACAACAGCAATTACAACAATAATCGCAACAATTATCCCAACAATCGCAACATCAATCGCAACTACAACAAACGGCCCAACAACAACAACAACAACAACAACAACAACAACAACAACAACAACAACAACAACAACAACAACAACAACAACAACAACAACAACAGCAACTACAACAATCATCCCAATAACAATAATAACCGCAACAACAACAACAATCAGAAGCAGCTATGCCAAAGGTGTGAAAAGTATCACTCGGGGTTCTGCACCAAATTTTGCAACAAGTGTAACAGAAATGGTCATAGCGCGGCGAAGTGTGAGGTCTACGGACCAGGGGTTAATAGAACGAAAGGAACAAATTGTGTCGGAACGAGTAATGGCGGAGCAAGTAGTGTCGGAGCAAGTTATGCCAATGTAGTTTGTTATAAATGTGGAAAACCGGGCCACATTATTAGAAATTTCCCGAACCAGAAGAACACGAATGGACAAGGCCGTGGAAGAGTTTTCAATATTAATGCGGCAGAGGCACAAGAAGACCCGGAGCTTGTTACGGGTACGTTTCTTATTGACAATAAATCTGTTTACGTTTTATTTGATTCGGGTGCGTGATATTGCTCAATAACATCATATATATCTATCGCAATATCATTAAAAACGCTCTAGAATCAAGGATGATGAAGGTGTTCTACAAATAATAAACCAAGATGCGCAAGTTTATATCGGAAGAATGATTTACAAAGAATTTTGATGATTTATGACATTGGTTGATCCCGATACGAGTTAGGGTCAAGATAGCACTCTAAAATGATAAAACAAAGCTTCCAAGGTGTTAGGCTTCGTCCAAATGAAGTAATATTGAAAAGAAAACGAAACAGTCAAAATTAGCACAACAGGACGCCGTCCTGGAAGATGGGACGACGTCCTGTCTTTCAATTCGGGACGCCGTCTCGGCAATTGGGACGCCATCTAGCCCTTTATACCGGGACGCCGTCCTTCCCTTTGGGACGACGTCCCGTAGTAGGTGTAGCCGACTTTTTAGCTTTTTACCTACTCTCTCCACTTTAAAACTTCAGTTTTTGAGGGACTGTTGAATGAGAATACGAACCAGAGAGTTTAGAGGCAATTTTCAGGAGCAAATTGGAGAACTCCAACCTCTTTGAAGAGGCTCAACATCAAGGCATCATCCATCAAAACCTTTTTCATCCAAGAACTCTTGTTCTTGTAGGTTATTTACTTGTTCTCAGCAATGATTTCAGTTAATAATTTGATTGTATTGTTGTCTGTTACCATGATTGTTGGCTAGTTTCTATAATGTTTGTCTAGATTAATAACCAAGGTATTGGATGTAATCTTATTGATTGAATGTATTATGCGTGATAGATTGAAGCTTGAATTAAGAACCATGCTTATTGTTGTTAAAATCATTTGTATCTAGTTAATTGATATGTTGTTGATAAAGAGAACTCTTGTTGATGTATCATATTGATTTACAATCAACTTGTCTTAGATTGATTGTTTGCTAAACCGGACCAAGGGGGTAAACTAGATTAAAACGGTTAAACAAAATAGGAATGAATTGTGTAGAGCGAACGCAAAGACAATTGTTATTCAAGTCTTTGATTTTGTTGATCAACTAGTCACAAACTAAAAGGTCTAAGTTATAGGGAGCCCTCGCTTAGTAATTCTAATTTGAGTACTTGCTAAAGAGAACTCTTGGCGAGTCGATTTAGGTGATTAACATGCTTATAGTTATTTGATTACAAATACAAGAACCATAGTGAAAAGGGAACCCTTGATCTTGTTATTGTATTTGCGTGTTTATCCGAGAGAACTCTTAGTGAACCTATTAGATAACTACACACATAATTATTCAATCAGGACTTAATATCTAAAAATACATCCAATACCGAGGGTAAAATATCTAGATAAACATTTCATCTCTTTGATTTAATTCAAAACCATCTTACTTGCTTTATTTGCATTTATTATCATTTCATAAACTTAAAAGACAAAAATATTGTTTTTACATTTAACCTTCTTTGATTTGGCTAAATCGTTAAATAGCCACCAAAACATAAAACTTGTACTTTTAACTTTCATTCACTTAGTTAATCATAATATAGTTTCTAATTTTATTTTGACTGATATAACTGTCCTTGGAACGATACACGGAACTAAACCAGTTACTATACTACTACACGATCGGGTACACTTCCCGTTAGTGTGTAGCAATCTCTAAAACCGGTATTTTCCATACGATAATTCATATACCACTTTTCGCACATCAAGTTTTTGGCGCCGCTGCCGGGGACAGTTTTGTGTCAAAATAGAATTATTAACTGATTTGTGATTAAGTAGTTTCTTAATTATTTTAAATTTTTAATAATCTTTGATTGTTAAACTTATAGAATCGGTATGTTTAATAATTTTTGTTAGTTGTGTGATTGACAGTTTATAGGTCGCATATGCCACATACCCGAAGTTCAGAATCTCCATTACTTACACCGTTTACAGAACCTGATAGAAAGCTTGGTAGGATTTCAAAAGAAGTACTTGAAATTTTTGAATCTTCATCAAAGCAAGAAACCTTTGATTCAGAATCAAGTACGACCAAGCCTCGATATTCAGACTTTGGTAAACCCGTTCAACCCCCAAATTTTGAAATGGAAGGAGAAAGACCGTTGGTACCACGACAATCAATGGCAGCAAAGATGAAAGCAACCCGGACCGGACAAGGTAGTGCTATTACTCCACCTACTGGTGAGGTAACTTTTGAAATAAAAGGACCTATTCTTCAAATGATTAATAACAGGTGTCAATTTGGTGGTGGTCCGAATGAAGATGCAAACGAACATATTCGTCTCTTTCAAGAGATATGTCTTCTATTTAAACTTAAACCAGAAACTGACCAGGCCATATTATTAAGACTTTTCCCTTAGACACTCCAAGGGGAAGCACGAAGTTGGTTAGATTCATTGGCCGAGGCTACGATAGAAACGTGGGATGGTATGTTGGAAAAATTTCTTAAGAAATATTTTCCAGCATCCAAGTCCGCGAGACTCCAACACGAAATTACCCAATTCTGTCAAAAGCCGATGGAAACCCTGTACGAAGCATGGAATCGATTTTCCAAAATGCTAAGAGGTTGTCTAAACCATGGTTTGGATACCTTTCAAAAGGTCCAAATCTTTTACAAAGGTTGTGATGTAGCAACCCGAATTTCAATTGACCAAGCGGCCGGTGGTTCTCTTATGGACAAAACGGAGCAAGAGGCTTATGAGATAATCGAGAAACTAGCCGATTATTCTCATGAGTGGCATCAAGAACGCCCAATTACTCGAAATGCTCAAGTCCAAAGCGCCGGTGCTTATGATGACTTAAGCTCCCTAGGTGTAAAAATAGATGGTGTTGTCCGAAACATGGACAAAATCACCAAGGAAATCCATAGTATGAGAGTAGGTTGTGAATACTGTGGAGGTCTCCACTTAGGAAAAGATTGTGATGCCGGGTTAACCATGGCTCAAAAAGAAGAAGTGGCTTTCATAAGCCAAAGAAATAATAACCAGTTTCAGGGACGAGCCCAATTTAACCGGAACTTTAACAACCCCTACAACCCTCAAGGTCAAACTTCCAATTTTCAACAAGGGTCAAGTAGTGGGTTCCAACAACAAACTCCGGGTTTTTACCAAAAACCCCAACAGGAAGAGAAAAAGTCAAATTTAGAGAGTATGTTGGAAAAGTTAATTACATCACAAACTCAGCTTGTCACAAATATAAACCAAACCAACGAGAAAAACGAACATCAATTTAGAAACCAACAAGCATCAATTCAAAATTTAGAAAAACAAATGAGTGGTTTAGCCAATTTACTGAGCGAGAGGAAACCAGGTAGTTTACCGGGCGATACCAGTAAAAACCCACGAAATGAGCACGCAAATGTTATCACCACACGGAGTGGTCTAGCATACGATGCTCCAATAATGCCCGAAAATTCTGATTTCAGGGTTCCATTGAACCAAAATGATGAACCGGTTAAGGAGCCGGAAAAAGTGGTTGAAAAGGAAGAACGGGAAAAACCCGTAGTAAAACCATATCAACTACCGCTCCCATACCCAAGAAAACAACAACAAGAGAGGCTAGAGGCCGAAAGGTCGAAATTCCTAGATATGTTTAAACAAATTAACATAAACATGCCTTTCATTGATGTAATCTCAGGTATGCCCAAGTATGCTAAGTTTTTAAAAGACTTACTTTCTAATCGGAAGAAAATGGAGGAACTTTCATCCGTCACCATGAATGCTAATTGTTCAGCAATTTTGATGAACAAAATACCGAAAAAGTTAGCTGATCCTGGAAGTTTTACCATACCATGTCTCCTGGGAGATTTGGAATGCATTAAAGCATTAGCGGATTTAGGGGCTAGCATAAATTTAATGCCTTATTCATTATATGTTAAGCTAAACCCCGGGGAACTGAAACCAACTCGAATGGCAATCCAACTAGCAGACCGCTCTATTAAATTCCCTCGTGGAATTTTAGAGAATATGTTAGTAAAAGTCGGTACCCTAGTATTTCCGGCTGATTTTGTAATTCTAGACATGGAGGAGGACACACGTGTGCCTCTTATATTAGGTCGACCTTTCCTCAATACCGCTAGAGCTATGATAGATGTTCATGGGCAGAAATTGACCCTTAGTATTGAGGATATGAAGGTTACCTTTTCCGTTGACCATGCCTTGCAATACCCCGAGTCTACTGATGATCAATGTTATTATTTGCAAACCGTAGACACGTATTCGGAGTTATTGCAGGAATTTCCAGAATTGCAAGGTACAGGAGAATGCATTTTTGCGGAAGGTGATGATGAAACAATGGTGGAAGAAGTGGAGATGTTGACCACTTTGATGGCTAACGGGTATGAGCCAAATGATGAAGAGTACAGAAAGTTGGATTTAGGGAATGAATACCGATGTAAAACATCGATTGAAGAACCTCCCGTTTTGGAACTAAAGCCACTTCCAAGTCACTTGGAATATGCTTACCTACAAGAAGGTTCTACTCTCCCGGTGATCATTTCATCCGAACTCTCTGTAAGTGAGAAATCTAAGCTTGTTTCCATGTTAAAAGCCCATAAAACGGCTCTAGTATGGAAAATTCATGACATCAAGGGTATAAGTCCCTCTTATTGTACACATAAGATATTAATGGAAGATAACTATAAGCCGTGTGTACAAAGACAAAGGCGACTCAACCCCAATATGCAAGAAGTTGTTAAGAAGGAGATTGTAAAACTCCTAGATGCGGGTCTTATTTATCCAATTTCGGATAGTCCTTGGGTGAGTCCGGTCCAATGCGTGCCCAAAAAGGGTGGCATGACCGTTGTCACAAATGAAGACGACCAATTAATTTCTACCAGGACTATCACGGGTTGGAGGGTATGCATTGACTACAGGAAATTAAATGATGCTACCCGAAAAGACCATTTTCCCCTTCCTTACATTGATCAAATGTTGGAAAGATTAGCGGGAAAGAATTTTTATTATTTTCTTGACGGTTTCTCGGGATATTTCCAAATCCCTATAGCACCCGAGGACCAAGAGAAAACGACCTTTACATGTCCTTATGGTACTTTCTCCTATCGGCGTATGCCTTTTGGCTTATGCAATGCTCCTGCTACCTTCCAAAGGTGTATGGTGGCTATTTTTCATGACATGATTGAAGATTTTATGGAAGTATTCATGGATGACTTCTCAGTCTTCGGTGATTCTTTTGACTCATGTCTTAAAAATCTTGAGCGTATGTTGATTAGGTGTGAAGAATCAAATCTTGTACTAAACTGGGAAAAATGCCATTTTATGGTAAAAGAGGGAATTGTATTGGGTCATAAAATTTCTTGTGCAGGTCTTGAGGTGGATCGGGATAAAGTGGAAGTAATAGCCAAATTACCACCACCAACGAATGTGAAAGGTGTTAGAAGTTTTCTGGAGCACGCCGGTTTTTACCGGCGGTTCATTAAAGATTTTTCCAAAATTGCAACCCCCATGAACAAACTTCTTGAGAAGGACGCTCCATTTGTCTTTGCGGACGAGTGTCTTACCGCCTTTAATCTTCTTAAAGCAAAGCTCACGCAGTCACCGATTCTCATATCGCCGAATTGGTCAATACCATTCGAACTTATGTGTGACGCCAGTGACTTTGCTATTGGTGCCGTCTTGGGGCAAAGAATAGAAAAACATTTCAAGCCCATTTACTATTCTAGTAAGACACTGCAAGGAGCCCAACTTAATTACACTACCACCGAGAAGGAACTCCTTGCAATCGTCTTTTCGTTTGAAAAATTCCGATCCTATTTAGTGCTAGCAAAGACGGTTGTCTACACCGACCACTCGGCTTTAAAGTACTTGCTTTCTAAGCAAGATGCTAAACCCCGTTTAATACGTTGGGTCTTGCTTTTGCAAGAATTCGACATCGATATAAAGGATAAAAAGGGTGCCGAAAACCTAGCTGCCGATCACCTTTCTCGACTTGAGAACCCGAATCTTGGGATTCTACATGAGACAGTTATCCAAGATAATTTTCCTGATGAAAATCTCATGAGAGTTGAGAAAATTGATGATCCATGGTTTGTAGACATTGCCAACTATCTTGCGGGTGGATTCCTAGAAACCGGTATGTCACACCAGAAAAGAAAGAAATTCTTTAGTGACTTAAAATACTATTTTTGGGAACACCCATATCTCTTTAAACAGTGTCCCGATGGGATAATCCGTCGGTGTGTTTCGGGGAAGGAATGCACCGAAATTCTGCTTGACTGTCACCTTGGTCCAACAGGTGGGCACTTTGGTCCCCAAATCACGGGGAAGAAAGTTTATGAGGCCGGTTTCTATTGGCCTACAATATTCAAAGATGCCTACGCTGTTTGTAAGGCTTGTGACGCGTGCCAACGGGCCGGTCAAATAACTAAACGGGATGAAATGCCTCAACAAAGCATCCAAGTATGCGAGGTGTTCGATGTTTGGGGAATTGACTTTATGGGCCCCTTTCCAAAATCTCATTCTTACCTCTACATACTTGTCGCCATAGATTATGTTTCTAAATGGGCGGAGGCAAAACCTCTACCAACAAATGATGGCCGAGTAGTGGTAAACTTTTTTATGGAACTTTTCTCTAGGTTCGGCACACCAAAAGCTCTTATAAGTGACCGGGGCACCCACTTTTGCAATAAGCAATTGGAAAAGGTATTGAAAAGATATGGAGTAATTCATAAAATTTCGACATCTTATCATCCCCAAACGAGTGGGCAAGTAGAAAACACCAACCGGTCATTAAAACGCATACTTGAAAAGACCGTTGGTGTCAATCCAAAAGAGTGGTCAACCAAGTTAAACGATGCATTGTGGGCCTTTCGCACGGCCTACAAAACACCGATTGGAACAACTCCTTTCCGTATGGTATACGGAAAAGCATGCCATCTCCCGTTGGAGATTGAACATAAAGCACATTGGGCGCAAAGGGCATGCAATTTGGATTACCAAGAAGCGGGTCGGTTACGTTTGACCCAACTAAATGAATTAGACGAGTTGAGGCTTGAAGCCTATGACAACTCTCTAATTTACAAGAAAAAAACCAAACAATGGCACGACAAAAGATTGAAACGTCCAAAGGAATTCATGGAAGGCGATCGTGTCCTTGTTTATAATTCCCGTTTCAAGTTATCACCCGGAAAGCTTAAGTCCCGATGGACGGGACCGTTTGTTGTTAGAAAGGTGTACCCTTATGGTACAGTCGAAATGGAGAACGGGAAGGGTGATATTTTTAAAGTGAATGGCCACCGGGTCAAACACTATGTTGATGGTCCCCTAGAAATTGAGGATGAGGTTAGCCTCAACTTCAAGAAAAACGCCTAAATCTAAATGGGGACGAGTTTGGTGAACGACTCGTAAAAAAAAAAAACTGGTTCACAATTGTAATTAGGTTTGTATTGTGTGCGCGATAAATTTTAGTTTGGTACAAAATGATTAACGTATGACCTCTAAACGCGAACGACTCAGAAAAACAGGTCAGTGAGTTTTAGTGAAACAGGACGCCATCCCAAAACCCTAGACGCCGTCCCACTTAACATACCGGGACGCCGTCCCAAAAACCTAGACGCCGTCCCACTTAACATACCGGGACGCCGTCCCAAAACCCTAGACGCCGTCCCACTTAAAGAATCGAGACGCCGTCCCAAAAATCAGGACGACGTCTAGACCCCCTGAGTCAGAAAAAAAAAATACGTTTTTAAACCATATCCAACCCATTTCTTATCCACAAAACACACTCTTCTCTATTTTTCTCTGCCCTAACACGAACCACTCTCCAAAAACCCTAATCTCTACCTCAAATTCGCGATTTCTTCTTCAAATTCAAGCTTCAAATCATGAACTTTTTGGTATGGATACTCCATTTTTACACTTTTCTTTATCAATTACTTGAATTGTATGTTTATATCTATAAATTGGTGAAGGATAAGTGTGGGGTGTTTGATTTGCATGATTATTGTTAAGATTAACATGCCTTAGATGTTTAAATTGCCTTTATGTGTTTATTTTGCAAAGATTACATGCTTTTAAGGGTTTTGTTCATGATTCTAGGGTTTGTGGAAATTAAATCCGAATTTAGGGTGTTTAACTTATGATGTTGAGTTTATGTATGATGTTTATGATTCTTGTGAAGTATTTGATTGTGTTGGTGATGTTGATGTCAACTTGGCCGGGTCATTTTTGAATGTTAGTGAATTTCTAAGCATATTGTTGAATTGTAATGAATTTATGAAATATGTATGTTTGATGTTCATTTGTATGGGCCTGTTGAAGCAAATTGATGGAATGAAATGCCCTAATGTATGATGTTATAATGGTCATTTGAGCTAAAAATTGTGAAAATGCGTTATGATTTATGATGAATATGATTAGAATGCAAAGTTAAACCATATGACCTATGAACACAACATACTTGAATCTTTGAGTCCTAAGTTTGTGCTACATTGTGAAGTTATGATTTTCATTTTTTTTGAAGGTGTATTAACGAATTCATGTTGACTTTGGTTGACTTTGGTTTAAAATTGTGAACATGCACTTTCGTTTAAATGAATCATAATGCTTTTGAACTAGGAATTGAATGATTAAGTTCTCCTGCTACTCGGTTATGTTTTTAGCTAACATTAACACAACGGTTTCTATGTTCTTTTGGTTTGGTGTATAATGTTTTGCAGGGACAACCAAGCAGAGGAGGACCGGCAAAAAGAGGAAGGACAGCTGGTTTGGCTCCTCCACGACAACCACCACCACCACAACAACAACATCATTCATCATCGTCTTCCGGAGAAGAAGAGGAGGAGGATCTAAACGATCCTCGAGTTTGGTTAACACAGGTTCAGAACGATGAAGACTATACGGAAACATTTGAGAGAATAAACCGTAGGCCGATTAATGCAACTTGGTATTTTATCTGGGGGCCATTGGAAGAGGCGGGCATGCGCCGACATGTTTCTAATTTACTCGCCATTCCTTACGGTAGAGTAGTCACCCACGCTTGGGAACAGGTTTTTAGCATCAATGAACCAATCTATCCGGTGCTGCTTAAAGAATTTTACTCTACCATGCGGTTTA
Organism: Rutidosis leptorrhynchoides; assembly: GCF_046630445.1. Taxonomy (NCBI): domain Eukaryota; kingdom Viridiplantae; phylum Streptophyta; class Magnoliopsida; order Asterales; family Asteraceae; genus Rutidosis; species Rutidosis leptorrhynchoides. The sequence continues at coordinate 113,264,312 of NC_092334.1, forward strand.
ACAATGTCAGCGATTATTTATCGAATGAGTTTCTACGGTTTCGTCTCGGGGGCCAAGATAGGGGTATAAGCAGTTTACAGCTTTGTAGAGTTCTGGGAATTTTTGGGGAATTCACCGATAATCAGTTAGGTGAATATTTGCGGGCTTCTGATTACGTTGGCCGGCATGTTTTTGATGACACCTCTTATTGGCGCAGAATTTGTAAGCCAGATATTGCGCCTGCACATTTTAGATCAAGCAAGCACAGGTACAACGAAATCGCAGCCCGGGATGATAAGCTGCTTCATCGACTCATCGCATGCACGTTTAATGCGAGGATTGAGGGTCATGAGAAGGTGAAAACATTAGATTTGTGGATTATGGATCAAATCAAGCGGGGTTCCTATACCGACATTCCTGGGCTAATCGGTAATTATTTTCTTGCCATTGCGACTGAGACACGGCTACGGAAGCCACTTCTGGGAGGCCACTACATCACCCGAATTGCCCGACATTTTAACATTGATTTCAGTAGATTACAGGAGTACACGAGCGTAATGAAACCATTAAAAAAGGTTTTTTATATTAATGCTGAAATCATTATGAAAGATAGAAATGGGCATTTGGTGCCTTTTGTGGCAGTTGGTGCAGGTGACGCAAGTGGCAGTGGTGTTCAGCAAGAGCAGCGGCAGGAAGAGGAGGCGGAAATGGAGGCACAGACTAATGTTGGTGAACAGGTTCCGTGGCATCTGTCCCAATCAAGTTGGGACAGTTTGGTTGGTAGTGTTAATAACATGAGGTTGAGCCCGAACGAACAAAGGATGCACAACGATCGAATGTGGGATAGTCAGCAGCGAATGGAGCAACGACAGATTGCTCAAGTGCACGATCAGGGATGGATGAGTTATGGTATTGATTGGAATAACCATAACTCAGAGTTGTTTTATTCCAACCCCGAGCAGTACTATGGGACGACACGTCTGACACCCCAATATTACACGGATCCTCAAAACCCACCTCCGCCTCACCTGATTTATGATAATACCGCTGCGTTGCAGGATGCTCGGAACAGATTTGAGCAGCAATATCCACAGGGACGCCCGTACAGAGATGGTTCGGGTAATTATTTTTGGCCGTTTGATAACTAGGCCTGCGTGCCTTTGATCATTTTGTACTTTGTTTTGCGACAATTTAATTTGTGTGGTGTGATTTTAGACAATATTTCGGTTTGTAATAATGTACTAATGGTGTGGTTTGATAAACGGTTGTGGTTGTAAAAACACCGTTATTTTTATTGTGATTTGTGTGGTTTGTTAATTTGTGCAGCATGATTGAACTCCAAAGACTGGCATTAAGTTCAGCGACATTTGATATTATGATGTGTGTATGATGATAATCGTGGACTGGACGATGCTCTTATGCTGGCAGTAAGTTCAGCAGCATCCGTCTACATGTTCCACGATTTACAGGTTAAAAATTGAAAATTTCTACAATCACCCTATCACTTTGCCCTCTAAATTTAATCCTTTTTCTGATTTCATGCAATGAGGGCCTTGCATGATCTCAAGTGTGGGGTGGGGAGTAGAAATTTATCGGGAACTCGTTTTACTAAAATTAAGGCGTTCAAGGCAACATAACTTGTAAAAGGTTAAATTTTATAAATTGATTTTAAAATTTATCGACGGATTAAGATCAGGTATAACAACCGAATTTCCGTTATAAATATAAATTTTTAAAAGATATTTTATAAACTTAATTGATTATAAGATTATTTTAAAAAAAAAATTTAAAATTTTCAAGTAGCCTTAAAAACGATTAAAAGCCCAAAAACCACGTTATACACATTATGGTCTTAAAATCTAGAAAATAAATGATTGGTTTACATTTTAAATTATTAATAGTCTTTGAAGTTGCACTATCATTCAATTATTTGAATGAAAATCCTACTAGTTTAGTAAGCTAACTTGTAGGTCACTTGTACCAAAACGAGTGTAAACCGTGAGAGAGCGGTGATTGTATAGCGTGGTCGGAAACCGGATCTCGCGCCAGATCGAAAACCCTAAGGACGATCCTCATTGTTTCTCCTAACAAGGACAATGTTGCGTCCGACCACTTATATGACCATACAGGATGTATCCATTCCATCCTAAAGGGAGTCAAGTCTCCCGAACGACACACTTGCTGATTTATTTCAGAAGTTGTAGTCCATACCAGTTGTAGGGTGACGAAAAATCTTGAAAAGTCATTGCTAAAATCGACTGGAAATCTACCAGGCCTCAACATCAAACAGGGAAACTGGTAGTCAAAGCTTATCTCAATGAGGGAGATTTGCTAGCCAAATGGGAAGCGCACCATGATACACAAATTGTCAGTGATTGATCAGATTCCCAGTGGATAACCTCCGGAAAGGTAATATGTCAGCTTTTAAGCCTGATGAACTTCAATCTTTATGATTGACTTAACGGATTAGATGATTACCTCATGATTATCGATGATATCCGGACGTAATGTGTATCCTCCTAAGCACATTATTTTCTACCGACATCTCGCGATGTTAGGTACCGTGGGAGGGATTGGCTTGACCAATAGCGGGAAACCCGCACTCATTTTTCAAAATTCAGAAAATCCGACAAAATCGGAAAACGTGTCTAGTATTAAAAAAACTAGCATGATATTTTCAAAAACCATAAAACGTTTTCATCAAGGTCCTGATTTCCCTAGGATCAAATTTTTCGGATACTTGGCTCTAATCTCTCAAAAATGTGTGTGTGTGTTTCCATTGTGAATATAGCGTGCGTGTGATTTCAAGTGTGCTATACTTAAAGCGTGTGTCTCCATTGTGTATATAGCGTGAGTGTGTTACTTAAAGCGTGTGTTTTATATAGTGTGACTTGTGTTTCATATCAACGTGTGTGTATTGTGTGTTACGAGTGATTCATGTAATGTTTGTAATCTATATTGTGTGATTATGTTTGATATTGTTCGACTTTGTAACGAAAGAATTGCTTGAGGACAAGCAAGGTTTAAGTGTGGGGTGTTTTGATATTGCTCAATAACATCATATATATCTATCGCAATATCATTAAAAACGCTCTAGAATCAAGGATGATGAAGGTGTTCTACAAATAATAAACCAAGATGCGCAAGTTTATATTGGAAGAATGATTTACAAAGAATTTTGATGATTTATGACATTGGTTGATCCCGATACGAGTTAGGGTCAAGATAGCACTCTAAAATGATAAAACAAAGCTTCCAAGGTGTTAGGCTTCGTCCAAATGAAGTAATATTGAAAAGAAAACGAAACAGTCAAAATTAGCACAACAGGACGCCGTCCTGGAAGGTGGGACGACGTCCTGTCTTTCAATTCGGGACGCCGTCTCGGCAATTGGGACGCCGTCTAGCCCTTTATACCGGGACGCCGTCCTTCCCTTTGGGACGACGTCCCGTAGTAAGTGTAGCCGACTTTTTAGCTTTTTACCTACTCTCTCCACTTTAAAACTTCAGTTTTTGAGGGACTGTTGAATGAGAATACGAACCAGAGAGTTTAGAGGCGATTTTCAGGAGCAAATTGGAGAACTCCAACCTATTTGAAGAGGCTCAACATCAAGGCATCATCCATCAAAACCTTTTTCATCCAAGAACTCTTGTTCTTGTAGGTTATTTACTTGTTCTCAGCAATGATTTCAGTTAATAATTTGATTGTATTGTTGTTTGTTACCATGATTGTTGGCTAGTTTCTATAATGTTTGTCTAGATTAATAACCAAGGTATTGGATGTAATCTTATTGATTGAATGTATTATGCGTGATAGATTGAAGCTTGAATTAAGAACCATGCTTATTGTTGTTAAAATCATTTGTATCTAGTTAATTGATATGTTGTTGATAAAGAGAACTCTTGTTGATGTATCATATTGATTTACAATCAACTTGTCTTAGATTGATTGTTTGCTAAACCGGACCAAGGGGGTAAACTAGATTAAAACGGTTAAACAAAATAGGAATGAATTGTGTAGAGCGAACGCAAAGACAATTGTTATTCAAGTCTTTGATTTTGTTGATCAACTAGTCACAAACTAAAAGGTCTAAGTTATAGGGAGCCCTCGCTTAGTAATTCTAGTTTGAGTACTTGCTAAAGAGAACTCTTGGTGAGTCAATTTAGGTGATTAGCATGCTTATAGTTATTTGATTACAAATACAAGAACCATAGTGAAAAGGGAACCCTTGATCTTGTTATTGTATTTGCGTGTTTATCCGAGAGAACTCTTAGTGAACCTATTAGATAACTACACACATAATTATTCAATCAGGACTTAATATCTAAAAATACATCCAATACCGAGGGTAAAATATCTAGATAAACATTTCATCTCTTTGATTTAATTCAAAACCATCTTACTTGCTTTATTTGCATTTATTATCATTTCATAAACTTAAAAGACAAAAATATTGTTTTTACATTTAACCTTCTTTGATTTGGCTAAATCGTTAAATAGCCACCAAAACATAAAACTTGTACTTTTAACTTTCATTCACTTAGTTAATCATAATATAGTTTCTAATTTTATTTTGACTGATATAACTGTCCTTGGAACGATACACGGAACTAAACCAGTTACTATACTACTACACGATCGGGTACACTACCCGTTAGTGTGTAGCAATCTCTAAAACCGGTATTTTCCATACGATAATTCATATACCACTTTTCGCACATCAGTGCGGATAGGAGCTATATGAGTAGAGTTTTTTGTGCTAAATTAAGTAGTCCATTGACGCCTTTGGATAGTAAATTTTTACTCGAATTAGCAAATGGTAAATTAATTTCAGCAGATAATATATGTCGGAATCGAGAAATTAAACTGGTTAGCGAAACATTTAAGATTGATTTGATACCAGTAGAGTTAGGGAGTTTTGATGTGATAATTGGTATGGACTGGTTGAAAGAAGTGAAAGCAGAGATCGTTTGTTACAAAAATGCAATTCGCATTATACGAGAAAAAGGAAAACCCTTAATGGTGTACGGAGAAAAGGGCAACACGAAGCTACATCTTATTAGTAATTTGAAGGCACAAAAACTAATAAGAAAAGGTTGCTATGCTGTTCTAGCACACGTTGAGAAAGTACAAACTGAAGAAAAGAGCATCAATGATGTTCCCATTGCAAAAGAATTTCCCGATGTATTTCCGAAAGAATTACCGAGATTACCCCCACATCGATCCGTTGAATTTCAAATAGATCTTGTACCAGGAGCTGCACCAATAGCTCGTGCTCCTTACAGACTCACACCCAGCGAGATGAAAGAACTACAAAGCCAATTACAAGAACTTTTAGAGCGTGGTTTCATTCGACCAAGCACATCACCGTGGGGAGCTCTTGTTTTGTTTGTCAAGAAGAAAGATGGTACATTCAGGTTGTGTATCGACTACCGAGAGTTGAACAAACTTACCATCAAGAACCGCTACCCACTACCGAGAATCGACGACTTATTTGATCAACTACAAGGCTCGTCTGTTTATTCAAAGATTGACTTACGTTCCGGGTATCATCAAATGCGGGTGAAAGAAGATGATATTCCAAAGACTGCTTTCAGAACACGTTACGGTCATTACGAGTTTATGGTCATGCCGTTTGGTTTAACTAATGCACCAGCTGTGTTCATGGACCTTATGAACCGAGTGTGTGGACCATACCTTGACAAGTTTGTCATTGTTTTCATTGATGACATACTTATTTACTCAAAGAATGACCAAGAACACGGTGAACATTTGAGAAAGGTGTTAGAAGTATTGAGGAAGGAAGAATTGTACGCTAAGTTTTCAAAGTGTGCATTTTGGTTGGAAGAAGTTCAATTCCTCGATCACATAGTGAACAAAGATGGTATTAAGGTGGATCTGGCAAAGATAGAAACTGTTGAAAAGTGGGAAACCCCGAAAACTCCGAAACACATACGCCAGTTTTTAGGACTAGCTGGTTACTACAGAAGGTTCATCCAAGACTTTTCCAGAATAGCAAAACCCTTGACTGCATTAACGCATAAAGGGAAGAAATTTGAATGGAATGATGAACAAGAGAAAGCGTTTCAGTTATTGAAGAAAAAGCTAACTACGGCACCTATATTGTCATTGCCTGAAGGGAATGATGATTTTGTGATTTATTGTGACGCATCAAAGCAAGGTCTCGGTTGTGTATTAATGCAACGAACGAAGGTGATTGCTTATGCGTCTAGACAATTGAAGATTCACGAACAAAATTATACGACGCATGATTTGGAATTAGGCGCGGTTGTTTTTGCATTAAAGACTTGGAGGCACTACTTATATGGGGTCAAAAGTATTATATATACCGACCACAAAAGTCTTCAACACATATTTAATCAAAAACAACTGAATATGAGGCAGCGTAGGTGGATTGAATTGTTGAATGATTACGACTTTGAAATTCGTTACCACCCGGGAAAGGCAAATGTGGTAGCCGATGCCTTGAGCAGGAAGGACAGAGAACCCATTCGAGTAAAATCTATGAATATAATGATTCATAATAACCTTACTACTCAAATAAAGGAGGCGCAACAAGGAGTTTTAAAAGAGGGAAATTTAAAGGATGAAATACCCAAGGGATCGGAGAAGCATCTTAATATTCAGGAAGACGGAACCCGGTATAGGGTTGAAAGGATTTGGGTACCAAAATTTGGAGATATGAGAGAAATGGTACTAAGAGAAGCTCATAAAACCAGATACTCAATACATCCTGGAACGGGGAAGATGTACAAGGATCTCAAGAAACATTTTTGGTGGTCGGGTATGAAAGCCGATGTTGCTAAATACGTAGGAGAATGTTTGACGTGTTCTAAGGTCAAAGCTGAGCATCAGAAACCATCAGGTCTACTTCAACAACCCGAAATCCCAGAATGGAAATGGGAAAACATTACCATGGATTTCATTACTAAATTGCCAAGGACTGCAAGTGGTTTTGATACTATTTGGGTAATAGTTGATCGTCTCACCAAATCAGCATACTTCCTGCCAATAAGAGAAGATGACAAGATGGAGAAGTTAGCACGACTGTATTTGAAGGAAGTCGTCTCCAGACATGGAATACCAATCTCTATTATCTCTGATAGGGATGGCAGATTTATTTCAAGATTCTGGCAGACATTACAGCAAGCATTAGGAACTCGTCTAGACATGAGTACTGCCTATCATCCACAAACTGATGGGCAGAGCGAAAGGACGATACAAATGCTTGAAGACATGCTACGAGCATGTGTTATTGATTTCGGAAACAGTTGGGATCGACATCTACCATTAGCAGAATTTTCCTACAACAACAGCTACCATTCAAGCATTGAGATGGCGCCGTTTGAAGCACTTTATGGTAGAAAATGCAGGTCTTCGATTTGTTGGAGTGAAGTGGGGGATAGACAGATTACGGGTCCGGAGATTATACAAGAAACTACCGAGAAGATCATCCAAATTCAACAACGGTTGAAAACCGCCCAAAGTCGACAAAAGAGCTACACTGACATTAAAAGAAAAGATATAGAATTTGAAATTGGAGAGATGGTCATGCTTAAAGTTGCACCTTGGAAAGGCGTTGTTCAATTTGGTAAACGAGGGAAATTAAATCCAAGGTATATTGGACCATTCAAGATTATTGATCGTGTCGGACCAGTAGCTTACCGACTTGAGTTACCTCAACAACTCGCGGCTGTACATAACACTTTCCACGTCTTGAATTTGAAGAAATGTTTTGCTAAAGAAGATCTCACTATTCCGTTAGATGAAATCCAAATCAACGAAAAACTTCAATTCATCGAAGAACCCGTCGAAATAATGGAACGTGAGGTTAAAAGACTTAAAAAAAACAAGATACCAATTGTTAAGGTTCGATGGAATGCTCGTAGAGGACCCGAGTTCACCTGGGAGCGTGAAGATCAGATGAAGAAGAAATACCCGCATCCATTTCCAGAAGATTCGTCAACACCTTCAACAGCTTAAAATTTCGGGACGAAATTTATTTAACGGGTAGGTACTGTAGTGACCCGAACTTTTCCATGTTTATATATATTAATTGAGATTGATATTTACATGATTAAATGTTTCCAAAATGTTAAGCAATCAAACTTGTTAAGACTTGATTAATTGAAATATGTTTCATATAGACAATTGACCACCCAAGTTGACCGGCGATTCACGAACGTTAAAACTTGTAAAAACGACATGACGATATATATATGGATATACATATGGTTAACATGAGATTATGATAAGTAAGTATCTCCATAAGTATATTAACAATGAGTTATATACATATAAACAAGACTACTAACTTAAGGATTTCGAAACGAGACATATATGTAACGATTATCGTTGTAACGACATTTAAATGTATATATATCATATTAAGATATATTAATATATCATAATATCATGATAATATAATAATTTAACATCTCATTAGATATAATAAACAATGGGTTAACAACATTAATTGAGATCGTTAACTTAAAGGTTTCAAAACAACACTTACATGTAACGACTAACGATGACTTAACGACTCAGTTAAAATTTATATACATGTAGTGTATTTAGATGTATTAAAATACTTTTGGAAGACTTCAAGACATATATCAAAACACTCATACTTAACGAAAATGGTTACAGTTACTTTCCCATTCTTTTCTTTCATCAAGAATTCTAGTCGTATTCTTACCCGTATTATACACAGCTTCAAAACGTACTTACTATGGGTATATACCAATAGGAACTAGCATGGGATTCCACTCTTGATTATTTCATGTATGACTAATCAATTTTAACTTCTACCATGAGCTAGTCAACTAACTAGAACTCCTTTTAACCCCACTCACCACTCACCAATTACCACTCATCATTCACTCCATTTCACTTCCAATTCTCTTTCTAATTCTCTATGAACACATACACACTATTATGAACGTATTTTTCCAGTAGTTAATCATCATCTTCATTAAAAATCACTTCAAGAATCAAGCTATAATCATCATAGGAAGAACACTTCAAGAACACTTCAAAAATCCCTTCAAGTTTACTAATTTACTTCCAAGCTTTCTAATCCAATCCAAGTAATCATCTAAGATCAAGAAACCTTTGTTATATACAGTAGGTTATCTTTCTTATTCAATGTAATATTCATATTCAAACTTTGATTCAATTTCTATAACTATAAACTATCTTAATTCGAGTAAAAATCTTACTTGAACTTGTTTTTGTGTCATGATCCTACTTCAAGAACTTTCAAGCCATCCAAGATCCTTTGAAGCTAAATCATTTCTTATCACTTCCAGTAGGTTTACCTACTAAACTTGAGGTTGTAATGATGTTCATAACATCATTCGATTCATATATATAAAACTATCTTATTCGAAGGTTTAAACTCGTAATCACTAGAACATAGTTTAGTTAATTCTAAACTTGTTCGCAAACAAAAGTTAATCCTTCTAACTTGACTTTTAAAATTAACTAAACACATGTTCTATATCTATATGATATGCTAACTTAATGATTTAAAACCTGGAAACACGAAAAACACCGTAAAACCGGATTTACGCCGTCGTAGTAACACCGCGGGCTGTTTTGGGTTAGTTAATTAAAAACTATGATAAACTTTGATTTAAAAGTTGTTATTCTGAGAAAATGATTTTTATTATGAACATGAAACTATATCCAAAAATTATGGTTAAACTCAAAGTGGAAGTATGTTTTCTAAAATGGTCATCTAGACGTCGTTCTTTCGACTGAAATGACTACCTTTACAAAAATGACTTGTAACTTATTTTTCTGACTATAAACCTATACTTTTTCTGTTTAGATTCAAAAAATAGAGTTCAATATGAAATCATATCAATTTGATTCACTCAAAACGGATTTAAAATGAAGAAGTTATGGGTAAAACAAGATTGGATAATTTTTCTCATTTTAGCTACGTGAAAATTGGTAACAAATCTATTCCAACCATAACTTAATCAACTTGTATTGTATATTATGTAATCTTGAGATACCATAGACACGTATACAATGTTTCGACCTATCATGTCGACACATCTATATATATTTCGGAACAACCATAGACACTCTATATGTGAATGTTGGAGTTAGCTATACAGGGTTGAGGTTGATTCCAAAATATATATAGTTTGAGTTGTGATCAATACTGAGATACGTATACACTGGGTCGTGGATTGATTCAAGATAATATTTATCGATTTATTTCTGTACATCTAACTGTGGACAACTAGTTGTAGGTTACTAACGAGGACAGCTGACTTAATAAACTTAAAACATCAAAATATATTAAAAGTGTTGTAAATATATTTTGAACATACTTTAATATATATGTATATATTGTTATAGGTTCGTGAATCAACAGTGGCCAAGTCTTACTTCCCGACGAAGTAAAAATCTGTGAAAGTGAGTTATAGTCCCACTTTTAAAATCTAATATTTTTGGGATGAGAATACATGCAGGTTTTATAAATGATTTACAAAATAGACACAAGTACGTGAAACTACATTCTATGGTTGAATTATCGAAATCGAATATGCCCCTTTTTATTAAGTCTGGTAATCTAAGAATTAGGGAACAGACACCCTAATTGACGCGAATCCTAAAGATAGATCTATTGGGTCTAACAAACCCCATCCAAAGTACGGGATGCTTTAGTACTTCGAAATTTATATCATATCCGAAGGGTGTCCCGGAATGATGGGGATATTCTTATATATGCATCTTGTTAATGTCGGTTACCAGGTGTTCACCATATGAATGATTTTTATCTCTATGTATGGGATGTGTATTGAAATATGAAATCTTGTGGTCTATTGTTACGATTTGATATATATAGGTTAAACCTATAACTCACCAACATTTTTGTTGACGTTTAAAGCATGTTTATTCTCAGGTGAATATTAAGAGCTTCCGCTGTTGCATACTAAAATAAGGACAAGATTTGGAGTCCATGTTTGTATGATATTGTGTAAAAACTGCATTCAAGAAACTGATTTTGATGTAACATATTTGTATTGTAAACCATTATTTAATGGTCGTGTGTAAACAGGATATTTTAGATTATCATTATTTGATAATCTACGTAAAGCTTTTTAAACCTTTATTTATGAAATAAAGGTTATGGTTTGTTTTAAAAATGAATGCAGTCTTTGAAAAACGTCTCATATAGAGGTCAAAACCTCGCAACGAAATCAATTAATATGGAACGTTTTTAATCAATAAGAACGGGACATTTCAATAACATCATTCGATTCATATATATAAAACTATCTTATTCGAAGGTTTAAACTCGTAATCACTAGAACATAGTTTAGTTAATTCTAAACTTGTTCGCAAACAAAAGTTAATCCTTCTAACTTGACTTTTAAAATCAACTAAACACATGTTATTTATCTATATGATATGCTAACTTAATGATTTGAAACCAGAAAACACGAAAAACACCGTAAAACTGGATATACGCTGTCGTAGTAACACTGCAGGCTGTTTTGGGTTAGTTAATTAAAAACTATGGTAAACTTTGATTTAAAAGTTGTTCTTCTGGGAAAATGATTTTTCTTATGAACATGAAACTATATCCAAAAATCATGGTTAAACTCAAAGTGAAAGTATGTTTTCCAAAATGTTCATCTAGACGTCGTTTTTTAGACTGAAATGACTACCTTTACAAAAATGACTTGTAACTTATATTTCCGACTATAAACCTTTACTTTTTCTGTTTAGATTCATAAAATAGAGTTCAATATAAAACCATGGCAATTTGATTCACTCAAAACGGATTTAAAACGAAGAAGTTATGGGTAAAACAAGATTGGATTTTTTTTTTTGATTGTTGTAGCTACGGGAAATATTGTAACAATTCTATACAAATCATAACTTAACAAACTTATATTGTATTATTCCTGTATTCTAATATATATTATGTAATCTTGGGATACCATAGACACGTATACAATGTTTTGACATATCATATCGACCCATCTATATAGTATATTTTGGAACAACCATAGACACTCTATATGCAGTAATGTTGGAGTTAGCTATACAGGGTTGAGGTTGATTCCAAAATAATATATATAGTTTGAGTTGTGATCTAGCCGGAGGCTTGTATACACTGGGTCATGGATTGATCCAAGATAATTTATATTTATTTATTTCTGTACATCTAACTGTGGACAACTAGCTGTAGGTTACTAACGAGGACTGCTGACTTAACAAACTCAAATCATTAAAACGTAATAAAAACTGTTGTAAATATATTTTGATCATACTTTGATATATATGTACATATTTGTATAGGTTCGTGAATCGATCAGTGGCCAAGTCTTACTTCCCGACGAAGTAAAAAATCTGTGAAAGTGAGTTATAGTCCCACTTTTAAAATCTAATATTTTGAGATGAGAATACATGCAACTTTATAAATGTTTTACGAAATAGACACAAGTAAATGAAACTAAATTATATGGGTGAATGATCGAAGCCGAATATGCCCCTTTTTAGCTTGGTAGCCTAAGAATTTGGGAACAGACCCCCAAATTGACGCGAATCCTAAAGATAGATCTATCGGGCCTAACAAGCCCCATTCTGGAATTTGGAATGCTTTAGTACTTCGAAATTATCATGTCCGATGGGTGTCCCGGAATGATGGGGATATTATATATGCATCTTGTTAATGTCGGTTACCAGGTGTTCACTATATGAATGATTTTTATCTCTATGTATGGGATGTATTGAAATATGAAATCTTGTGGTCTATTATTATGATTTGATAATATATAGGTTAAACCTATAACTCACCAACAGTTTTGTTGACGTTTTAAGCATGCTTATTCTCAGGTGATTATTAAGAGCTTCCGCTATTGCATACTAAAATGAGGACAAGATTTGGAGTCCATGCTTGTATGATATTGTGTAAAAACTGCATTCAAGAAACTTATTTTTGATGTAATATATTCTTATTGTAAACCATTATGTAATGGTCTTGTGTAAACGGTATATTTTAGATTATCATTATTTGATAATCTACATAATGCTTTTTAAACCTTTATCGATAAAATAAAGGTTATGGTTGTTTTAAAAATGAATGCAGTCTTTGAAAAACGTCTCATATAGAGGTCAAAACCTCGCGATGAAATCAATTAACATGGAACGTTTATAATCAATATGAACGGGACATTTCAAACAGTACTACATGCCACCATAAAATACTTTCCCTTTTCAAAATCTAATGTTAATGAACCTGTACCAAACGCAGATGTTCCAACAACCCTTTGTTCAACCCTATAAGAAATGTACCTACAAACAGTTCTTAGATTGCAAACCCCCAGAATATTCGGGAAGTTCTGACCCAACAGAAACTATGAATTGGTTGATGGAGGTTGAAAGGGCTTTGGAAGCTTGTCAGTGTGAACCAGAGTTGCGGGTTATGTATGCTTGTAGATTGCTAAAGGGTAGAGCTATGGTTTGGTGGAATGTGTTGACGTCATGTATTCCAAAGGAGAATGTTAAGCAAATTACTTAGGAACAATTTCAATGGAAAGTAGGTGAACAGTATTGTTCCTCGTTTGATCTTAACCGATTGAAGACTGAGTTTTTGGAAATGATAATGACGCCTCAGATGTCAATTAACGAAGTGATTGGTCAGTTTATGGATAAGTTGAGATTTGTCTCTCAGTGGGTACCAGATGAAGCATCAAGGATTCAACATTTTGTTAATATGATCTTCCCAGAATACAGAATGTCAGTGAGAATGGCAACGAGCTTGTCTCAGGCATTTGTTATAGCCAGAAAGGTGGAATGTGATTTGAAAGCGGCAAGAGGAATGATGACAAGGAGTATGATGACGTTGAGTGGTCAAACTGGTGGTCAATCCAGTGGTAAGTCAAAGAAATCGTTTGGGTTTAGACAGAAAAGTAAGAGTCGACAGAGTGGTTCAGGGTCTGGATCAGGTAAATGGAATTGGTGCCACATTTGTAAGTCTACACACAGTGGTCAATGCTCAGAGGCTACCAGAAGATGTTTGAGATGTGGTGCAGTAGGACATGAGTCCTAAAGGTGTTCGTTTCCAGGAAATGCGTGTTGGAGTTGTCATCAATCAGGGCATCATGCTGTAAGTTGTCCGTCAAAAGTGTGAGTTCCGGGGCAGGGTCAGATGTGAGTTCAGCATCAGTTGGAGGGTCTACCGCCTTGAGTGGGCAGAAGAGGAAGAACCCTCCTACAGCAGAGGCCAGAGCTTTTCAGATGTCAGTTGAAAAGGCTACTGAAACTGACGATGTGATCACCGGTATGTTTTTAATCAACTCAATACATGCTCGTGTATTGTTTGATTGTGGTGCGAATAAGTATTTTATGTTGTTAGACTTTTGTGCTAAATTGAATTTACCTGCTACTATGCTGCCTGAACCGGTTAGAGTAGAGGTAAGTGATGGAAAGATCACACCCGTCACAATGTTTGTGACTGGGGCTAGTATTATTATTGAAGGAAAGTCATTTCCGATGACTTGTTTAGTGTTACCCATTCCTATTTTTTATGTAGTATTAGGAATGGATTGGCTGAGCCTACTTAGAGCTAGTATTAAGTGCGATAGGAAAATGATTTCCTTTTGTTTAGCTGATGGAACCCGTGTTATAGCCCGTGGGGAACGGAATAGGTATAATTTTCCGTTGATATCAATGATGAAAGCCAAGAAATCTTTATCCAAAGGGTGTGGATCTTTCCTAGCTTATGTAGTAGATGGTAAGAAAGAAAAGAAAGCAATAGCCGATATTCCGGTAGTTTCAGAGTTTCTGGTAGTGTTTCCAGATGAGTTACCAGGGTTACCGCCAGTAAGAGAAGTAGAGTATAAGATTGAATTGGTGCCTGGAGCCACTCCAGTTGCCAAAGCCCCGTATTATTTAGCGCCTTCCGAAATTCGTAAAATGATGTCACAAATTCAGGAGCTACTGGATCGTGGGTTTATTAGACCGAGTTCTTCTCCTTGGGGTGCACTGATATTATTTGTTAAGAAGAAAGACGGTACCATGCGTATGTGTATAGATTATCGGGAGTTGAATAAGAGAACAGTAAAGAATAAATACCCACTGCCTAGAATAGATGATTTATTCGATCAGTTGCAGGGTGCTTCATACTTCTCTAAGATAGATTTATGATCTGGGTATCATCAGGTTAGAGTTGCAGAATCTGACATCCCGAAGACAGCGTTTAGAACTAGGTGTGGTCATTATGAGTTCTTGGTCATGCCGTTTGGGTTAACAAACGCGCCAGCAGTCTTCATGGATCTGATGAATAGGTTGTGTCGTCCGTTTCTAGATAAATTCGTGATTGTGTTTATAGACGACATATTAGTGTATTCAAAGACAGAGGCCGAGCACGTTGAACATTTAAGATAGGTGTTGAATTTGTTGAAACAGGAACAGTTATTTGCAAAATTTTCTAAGTGTGAATTCTGGTTGAGAGAAGTGCAGTTTTTGGGTCATGTAATTTGTACCAAAGGTACAAAAGTTGGTCCATCAAAGATTGATGCGGTTATGAATTGGAAATCGCCAAGAAATTCGACAGAAATTAAGAGTTTTCTGGGATTAGCTGGTTACTACCGAAGGTTCATAAAAGATTTCTCGAAAATAGCGGGTCCGTTGACTAAGTTGACTCGAAAAGACATAGCCTTTCGATGGGGTGATGATCAAGAGAAGGCTTTTCATACTTTGAAATAGTTATTGTGCCAGGCTCCAGTGTTAGCATTACCAAAAGGTTTAGATGAATTCGTGGTCTATTGTGATACGTCCTTCGCCGAGTTGGGTTGTGTATTGATGCAGAGAGACAAGGTGATTGCTTACGCCTCGCTACAGTTGAAAGTTCATGAAAGAAATTATCCTGTACATTATTTAGAAATGGCTGCCGTAGTGTTTGCCTTGAAGTTATGGAGACATTATTTATATGGGACACACTGTGTAATATGTACACATCACAAGAGTCTTCAATATATTTTCTCTCAGAAAGAATTGAATATGCGTCAAAGACGATGGTAAGAGCTGATTAAAGACAACGATTGTGAAATCAAGTACCATCCGGGTAAAGCAAATGTCGTAGCAGATGCGTTAAGTCGTAAAAAGTCAGGAGAGAATGTGAAATTTCTGCGTTTGAGTATAACTTCAGATTTGATCGATCAATTACGAACTGTTCAAGCCTGTGTTTTGGAGGATGAACATATTAAATCTGAACTTATGACTAAACGAAAATTTGAACTAATTGATGATTCTCGTGGACTTAAGACCTTAAATAACTGTCTTTGGGTGCCTATGCTTGGAGACTTGAGGGATTTGATCATGACTGAAGCTCACAAATCCAGATTGACAGTACATCCAGGCAGTAATAAGATGTATCATGATTTGAAATCAGTGTATTGGTGGCCGACTATGAAAACAAACATCGCTCATTTTGTTGAAAAGTGTCATATTTGTGCGCAAGTGAAGGCAGAACACCAGAAACCGTATGGTTCGTTGTGTCAATTACAGATTCCATAGTAGAAATGGGAGCATATCATGATGGATTTTGTGACAAAATTACCTAGAACTCAGAGAAAACACGATATGATTTGGGTAATAGTTGATCGTTTGACCAAGAGTGCTCATTTTCTTGCTACTCGTGAGACAGCGTCATTAAGTGAACTTGTCGATTTATATGTGAAAGAGATAGTTAGTCGTCATGGTGTGCCATTATCGATTGTGTCAGACAGGCTATAAATTTTCCAGACCGTACATCGAATTTAGGCGAGTCTTAAACGAAAATTCATCTACACATCCCGAACTTTCTGTAAATCAATTTTCCTGAAGCTCCAGGAGTCAGATCAGACCCTGAAAAACAGAAACAAGTGCTCCGGTGGGTTTCTTGGTGTTTGATGCTTATCACGGTTCTCATCCTTAATGCGTGTAAGCCTCAAGTGTACAACTCTTTGATGTTTTAGCATCATTTTGACCAAGTTATAACTATCAACACACAACTAAAAGTAAAAGCTAACTTTCTATAAGTTTTGAACATCAAAGTTGTCTCTTTATTGTATAAACACAATAAAGCTTTAACCTTTATCCTTTTGACACAAGTTTATGCATCTTCATCATATGAGATGATGAAGACTTGATTTTTATTACCATAAAGATCATAGAAAGGTTCCAAGTATGTGAGATCTACAAATAAAAACTTAGATCTCAAGTATTAAGAAACTCTAAGCTAGAAAGCTTGGATTTTTACAAGATTAATGAGACCATATGCTAGAAAGCTAAGATCTAGTAAAAGTAATGAGACCATAAGCTAAAAATCTTAGATTTAAACAAAGTAATGAAACCCTAAGCTAGAAAGCTTGGATCTCTAATGTTTTTGTAGATCCTTAAAGCAAAAAGTTAGATCTACAAGTTTTATGAAGATCATAAACACAAGTTTTGATCTTTAAACAAAAATAAAGTGATCTTAAGCTATAAAACTTAGATCCAACAAAGTGATGAAGATTCAAAGCTAGAAAGCTTGAATCTTTTATGTTCTTGAAGATTTCCAATCAATGTTTGAATCTACAAGATATAACAAGATCAAAAAGCTAAAAAGCTTGATCTCATGATGATGATGATGATGATGATGATGATGTCGTGACTAAGAAAGAAAAAGAAGAAGAAAGAAAATTCAAGAACTTACAATTTCTTAAGCTTTTAGTGTGAGAAAGACTAGAGAGAAAATTAGAGAGAAAGTGTGTGTGAAATGAGAAATGAAATGAAGTGTGAAATGAGGATGAGGTTTGAATTTATAGTGGTGGTGGTGGTGTAGGCCGACGGTTTTGGGGACAACGGGGGACCATTTTGCTTTTGCATGGGTGGTGGTACAAAGGTGGTGCTTGTATGTTGGGATCCCATGCAACAAAGTGTAGGAAATGGTACACAAATATGCTAGTATGTTGGCTTATCTTAATGGGTTTTATCCTATATATTAATGGGTCATAAGTCCATTAAAATTGGGCTAACTTAAAAGTCCATTAGTAGGTCCCGAAATTGTTCAAATAACAGCCGAAAAAGTTGCTATTGCGCGAGAAAAATTGAAAGCCGCTAGAGATAAACAAAAGATGTATGCAGATCCGCGTAGATGTCCAGTAACTTTTAATGTGGGCGATCATGTGTATCTTAAGGTTTCACCGTGGAAAGGGGTTATCAGATTTGGCAAACGTGGTAAGCTTGCACCAAGGTACATTGGGCCGTTTCCAATCAGTGAAATTCTTAATGATCAAACAGTGGTACTAGATCTTCTACCAGAGTTAGCTGGTATTCATAATACCTTCAATGTGTGTCACTTACGTAAGTGTAAGGTGGACGATGAAACCTAAATTTTACCAATTAAGGATCTTAAAGTTGATTTGAGTAACAAGTTGGTCGAGGAACTGATTCGAGTAGTTGATAGAAAGGTTACTAAGTTAAGAAAGAAAGAAATCCCGATGGTTTTAGTAGAATGGAAACACAATTTAGGGTCTAATTTGACGTGGGAGACAGAAGAGTTGATGAAGACCCGTTACCCTCATCTGTTTGACCAAGACCAGATTCCGAGGAAGAAATCTCTTTAAGTAGGGTGGATTTGTAACAGACTGAAATCGGGGTTAAAAGTAAGATTACATAATTTCCCTCAGGTTTATATTTGTGTTTAAAATATGCTTTTATTTTAATAATATGTTTATTATTAATTAAATATGTGGTTAAGACCAGTTTGTGACAAGAGTCACAGAAATGGTTCGTTTGTTGAATTTGGACTTCGTTAGGGCTGCCAAATTAGGTACAAAAGATATTAGATAACTGGTAAATACCCGTGTGTAATGGGGTATTATATTTTAACACAATATTAGGGTATGTATCTGCTTCTTTCTTCCCATTTCTAGATATTTCTCAAATTAACCATACCTAAACTTTACACCATCTCAAACCCTAAATTGATCAAAGCATGAATTTGGTTTGTGGAGCTATAGGAACTGAATTATATCATCCTTGTAAGCATTTATCCAGGTTAGCATGCTTGAATTCGTGGTTTAATTCTTAAGAATTGGGTTTTGGGTGTAAAATGGGTTTTATGTATTTTTGAGCTTGAATCTTCATGAATTGTGTTTGTTATGCTCAATTGTTGTTAGAAATGATTTATATATATAGTTTATATGATGTTTTTGAAGTGATTTTGGTGTTAGAACTTGCAAAAATCAAGATTTGGAGTCAAAAATGCAAAAAACAGCGAGCTGGAGCTGTTCATCAGCTCCCACGCATTTGAGGGCTCAACCACGTAGTTGAGCACGCGTTTGATGGCTCAACCACGCGGTTGAGGGCTCAACCATACATTTAAGGTCTCAGCCACACGGTTGAGCACTGGTCAGCTTTTGGTAAAATTGAAAAGGGCGTAACTTTCAAACCGTAACTCTATTTTCGATGAATAAACTATCGTTGGAGTCATCTTGAGGTTTAATTTCCAATGATAAGGTTTTAAGAAGCTGGATCAAATTTATTTCAATCATAAAAAGGGGTTTTGGGGTGTATGTCTTGTTTTGCACACATGTGAGTGTCGTTATTGATTGAATTTATGATGTAGACTTATCATATAGTGAATACATGATTGAATGTATTAAATTATAGTATGTCTTGATGTTTCATGTGTGCATATTGGGTTGAAACCCGTCTAAACAGTTGCTACTATTGTTCTGCATCACTTGCACGAGTGAGCCTTCACTCGTACGGTTGAGGTGTTCAACCGTGTGATGAACCGTGCAAGTGAGTGGTTAATGAGAACTATTGTTTTGGTTAAGATGATATGTACGGTTGAGATGTGACTCGTACGAGTTACTGGTCACTCGTATTGTGAACCGTGCGGATCATTTTATTCATTGATGGATGTTCAATCATAGACCAAACGTACGAGTGAGTTGTCAACCGCACAGTTGAGTGTTCTCAAACGTGCGAGTGAGGTTGTTACTTGTACGGTTGGCAGACTAGTTTTATGTGTTTAAGTGTTGATCTATAGAGTTGTTTTCTTGTTGTTGATTTAATATCAAGACATGATTACTGACTGTGTTATGTCTATTCTCAGGTGGAAATGAGAAAGAGAAGACTCATAAAGATTAGACCTCTGAGAATCTTCAGTTGCTGGTAATTGGTGAGTAGGTCTATGTTCGGATAGAGTTTAAGCAGCAAATTATGCTACAGTGGATTACTCTGATTACCTTATGTAGTGTAGTGATTGCCATGCTAAGTGGATAGTTGCATGCTATGTGATCTATATATGTTGTATATGTGCACTATGTTTGACACCAGCCATTCTTAGGGCAGTTGGGGACTTTCAACCATTCCTAGGGCGGTTGAAGTCCGTGTAAGGTCAACCATTCCAAGGGCGGTTGAGTCCAAGTCCTACATTCTGTTTAGTATAGCATGGAAGAATGCATGTGTTGTGTTTATATAGTTATGCAGAGACTTGGTAGGAAGGACTATCGGTAGATCCTAGTCCGATCAGCTAGGTTCGTGTGCCCGTACAAGCAGCCGATCCTCATATTGTCTTAGTTTGTTTGCTTGTTGTTTGTAAGCATGTTAGTTGAATGTCGTATGATGGATTGCTTAAGCTTAATCTGTAGATAGATCCCATTCACTTAGCGGTGCGCTAATCCCCCACATTCCTTCCCCTACAGGTTTTAGGTACTGCTGATGGGATCGGGCCATGATGTAGAAGACATGTTTACCTAGTAACTCCGATGTGAACAATTGTACCTGTGTCTATAATAATGTAACACCGTTTGTGATAGTAAACTTAATTAAGTAGTTTCTATACTTATGTAATTAAGCTTGTGATTTTACTAAGTAAGACTTCCGCTATGTTTAAAAAAAAACATGGCCGGTGTTACAAGTTGGTATCAGAGAATAGGTTTGACAGCAAGTACATGCGTGTATCTTGTTCTCAAACCTTGAGAGGAGTCAAACATGTCTGTAGGAGGGGCTAGGTGAATGCATGGATACGTGTACGTTAGTTGTGTTGAGCTAACCAGTTATCCACTAAGCTTTTGTGTGAGTTGTTTTGTAGCACAGGTATGGCTAACAGAGATGCAAACGCTACCGGCCCGACAAACCCCGAAACATACAGAGCACCAGACGAGGGTGTTAAGTCCAATGATGATGATCATTAGAGTTATATTCATGAGTTAGAAAGTAAATTGAAAGAAGCTCGGGATAAAATAATTGAGCTTGAGCTGGTAAATCCTACGGGAAATGATGATACGCCACCTGGATTTCCGACAGCACAATCTCACACGGTACCCAACATGAACCAGACTAAATTCCAATACCCAGTTCAAAATCAACCACCTCAACAGTACTACATGCCACCACAAAATACTTTCCCTTTTCAAAATCCAATGTTAATGAACCCGTAGCAAACGCAGATGTTCCAACAACCCTTTGTTCAACCCTATAAGAAATGTTCCTACAAATATTTCTTAGATTGGAAACCCCCAGAATATTCGGGATGTTCTGACCAACAAAAACTATGAATTGGTTGATGGAGGTTGAAAGGGCTTTGGAAGCTTGTCAATGTGAACCGGAGTTGCGGGTTATGTATGCTTGTAGATTGCTAAAGGGTAGAGCTATGGTTTGGTGAATGCGTTGACATCAAGTATTCCAAAGGAGAATGTTAAGCAAATTAATTGGGAATAATTTCAATGGAAAGTAGGTGAACTGTATTGTTCCTCGTTTGATCTTAACTGATTGAAGACTGAGTTTTTGGAAATGAGAATAACGCCTCAGATGTTAATTGACGAAGTGATTGGTCAGTTTGTGGATAAGTTGAGATTTGTCTCTCAGTGGGTACCAGATGAAGCATCAAGGATTCAACATTTTGTTAATGTGATCTTGCCATAATACAGAATGTCAGTGAGAATGGCAACGAGCTTGTCTCAGGCATTTGTTATAGCAAGAATGGTGGAAAGTGATTTGAAAGCGGCAAGAGGAATGATGATGACAGGGAGTATTATGACGCTGAGTGGTCAAACGGGTGGTCAATCCAGTGGTAAGTTAAAGAAATCGTTTGGGTTTAGATAGAAAAGTAAGAGTCGACAGAGTGGTTCAGGGTCTGGATCAGGTAAAGGGAATTGGTGCCACACTTGTAAGTCTACACACAGTGGTCAATGCTCAGAGGCTACCAGAAGATGTTTGAGATGTGGTGCAGTAGGACATGAGTCCCAAAGGTGTTCGTTTCCAGGAAATGTATGTTGGAGTTGTCATCAATCAGGGCATCGTGCTGTAAGTTGTCCGTCAAAAGTGTGAGTTCCAGGGTAAGGTCAGGTGTGCGTTCAGCATCAGTTGGAGGGTCTACTGCCTCGAGTGGGCAGAAGAGGAAGAACCCTCCCACATCAGAGGCCAGAGCTTTTCAGATGTCAGTTGAAAAGGCTACTGAAACTGACGATGTGATCACCGGTATGTTTTTAATCAACTCAATACCTGCTCGTGTATTGTTTGATTGTGGTGCGAATAAGTCTTTTATGTCGTTAGACTTTTGTGCTAAATTGAATTTACCTGCTACTGTGCTACCTGAACCGGTTATTGTAGAGGTAGGTGATGGAAAGATCACACCCGTCACAACGTTTGTGACTGGGGCTAGTATTAATATTGAAGGAAAGTCGTTTCCTATGACTTGTTTTGTAGTGACCCGAAATTTTCCATGATTATATATTAATTGAAAACTATATTTGCATGATTAAATGTTTCCAACATGTTAAGCAATCAAACTTATTAAGACTTGATTATTTGAAATGAGTTTCATGTAGACAATTGACCACCCAAGTTGACCGGCGATTCACGAACGTTAAAACTTGTAAAAATGACATGACGATATATATATGGATATACATATAGTTAACATGAGATTATGATAAGTAAGTATCTCCATATGTATATTAACAATGAGTTATATACATAAAAATGAGACTACTAAGTTAAGAAACTCGAAACGATATATATAACGATTATCGTTATTATAACGTCTTACTAAATACATATGTATCATATTAAGATATTGTTACACTATATATAACATGATAAAATGATAATTATATATATCATTAAGTATGTTAACAATGAACTACATATGTAAAACAAGACTACTAACTTAAGAATTTTGAAACGAGGCATATATGTAACGATTATCGTTGTAACGACATTTTAATGTATATATATCATATTAAGATATATTCATACATCATAAATCATAATATTTTGATAGTGTAATAATTTAACATCTCATTAGATATAATAAACAATGGGTTAACAACATTAAATGAGATCGTTAACTTAAAGGTTTCAAAACAACACTTACATGTAACGACTAACGATGACTTAACGACTCAGTTAAAATGTATATACATGTAGTGTATTTAGATGTATTAGTACACTTTTGAAAGACTTCAAGACACATATCGAAGTACTTCTACTTAACAAAAATGCTTACAATTGCATTCTCATTCATTATCATCAACAATTCTACTCGTATGCAACCGTATTCGTACTCGTACAACACTCAGCTCCTAGACGTATATACTATTGGTATATACACATAATAATTCAGCTCTTAGCATCCCTAGATAGTCAACAAACATGTGAAACCAACAATCAGACAACTAGCATGACTTATGAGCAAAGAAACAAAAACAAGAACTCCTTTTAACCCCACTCACCTTCACCACTCACCACCTACTCCATTTCACTTCCAATTTTCTTCCCAATTCTCTCTCAAAACACACACACTCTTCCATGAACGTCTAAGTTACTATTTTTCCAGCAAAAATCATCAAATACAAGATTTGGTTATTACCTATAATCATCATAAAAACAATTACTCAAGAACACATCAAGAACACTTCCAAGTTTACAAGTTTACTTCCAAGTTTCCTAATCCATTCCAAGCAATCATCTAAGATCAAGAAACCTTTGTTATTTATAGTAGGTTATCTTTCTAAATCAAGGTAATATTCATATTTAAACTTTGATTCAATTTCTATAACTATAACTATCTTAATTCGAGTAATAATCTTACTTGAACTTGTTTTTGTGTCATGATTCTATTTCAAGAACTTCCAAGCCAACAAAGATCCTTTGAAGCTCAAGTTATTTTTTCATCATTTCCAGTAGGTTTACCTACTAAACTTGAGGTAGTAATGATGTTTTATAACATCATTCGATTCATATATATAAAACTACCTTATTCGAAGGTTTAAACTTGTAATCACTAGAACATAGTTTGTTTAATTCTAAACTTGTTCACAAACAAAAGTTAATCCTTCTAACATGACTTTTAAAATCAACTAAACACATGTTCTATATCTATATGGTATGCTAACTTAATGATTTAAAACCTGAAAACACGAAAAACACCGTAAAACCGGATATACGCTGTCGTAGTAACACCGCGGGCTGTTTTGGGTTAGTTAATTAAAAACTATGATAAACTTTGATTTAAAAGTTGTTCTTTTGGGAAAA
This sequence comes from Rutidosis leptorrhynchoides, assembly GCF_046630445.1. NCBI lineage: Eukaryota > Viridiplantae > Streptophyta > Magnoliopsida > Asterales > Asteraceae > Rutidosis > Rutidosis leptorrhynchoides. The sequence goes on from NC_092334.1 coordinate 113,288,859, forward strand.
TAATTTTTCATATGAACATGAAACTATATCTAAAAATCATGCTTAAACTCAAAGTGGAAGTATGTTTTCTAAAATGGTCATCTAGACGTCGTTCTTTCGACTGAAATGACTACCTTTACAAAAATGACTTGTAACCTGTATTTCCGACTATAAACTTATAATTTTTCTATTTAGATTCATAAACTTAAGTTCAATATGAAACCATAGCAACTTGAATCACTCAAAACGGATTTAAAACGAAGAAGTTATGGGTAAAACAAGATTGGATATTTTTGCTTGTTGTAACTACGTAAAAATTGGTAACAAATCTATATTAATCATATCCTAGCTAACTCATATTGTATTATACATGTATTCTAATATATTATGTAATCTTGGGATACCATAGACACGTATGCAAATGTTTTGACATATCATATCGACCCATGTATATATATTATTTGGAACAACCATAGACACTCTATATGCAGTAATGTTGGAGTTAGCTATACAGGGTTGAGGTTGATTCCAAAAATATATATACTTTGAGCTGTGATCTAGCCTGAGACGTGTATACACTGGGTCGTGGATTGATTCAAGATAATATATATCGATTTATTTCTGTACATCTAACTGTGGACAACTAGTTGTAGGTTACTAACGAGGACAGCTGACTTAATAAACTTAAAACAGTAAAACGTATTAAAAATGTTGTAAATATATTTTGAACATACTTTGATATATATGTACATATTTGTTATAGGTTCGTGAATCGACCAGTGGCCAAGTCTTACTTCCCGACGAAGTAAAAATCTGTGAAAGTGAGTTATAGTCCCACTTTTTATATCTAATATTTTGGGATGAGAATACATGCAGTTTTATAAATGTTTTACGAAATAGACAAAAGTAAATGAAACTACATTATATGGGTGAATGATCGAAGCCGAATATGCCCCTTTTTGCTTGGTAACCTAAGAATTAGTAAACCGATCTACTAATTGACGTGAATCCTAAAGATAGATCTATTGGGCCTAACGAACCCCATCCATGGTTGCGGATGCTTTAGTACTTCGATGTTGTTTTATCATGTCCGATGTATTTCCCAGAATGATAGGGGATATTCTTATATGCATCTTGTTAATGTCGGTTACCAGGTGTTCACCATATGAATGATTTTTATCTCTATGTATGGGATGTATATTGAAATATGAAATCTTGTGGTCTATTATTACAATTTTATAAATATATAGGTTAAACCTATAACTCACCAACATTTTTGTTGACGTTTAAAGCATGTTTATTCTCAGGTGATTATTAAGAGCTTCCGTTGTTGCATGCTAATATATGGAAAAGATTTGGTGTCAGCATGCTTGTATAATATTGTTTAAAACTGCATTCGAGATTTATTTTGTTGTAACATATTAATATTGTAAACCAATATGTATTGGTAGTGTGTAAGTGTGATACTTTTAGATTATCATTTCTGGATAATCTAGGTGGTGTCCTTTTAACCTTGTCGATACAATAAAGGTTATGGTTTGTTCTAAAAACGAATGCAGTCTTTGAAAAACGTCTCATATAGAGGTCAAAACCTCGCAACGAAATCAATTAATATGGAACATTTATAATCGATATGAACGGGTCATTTCAGTTGGTATCCGAGCGTTGGTCTTAGAGAACCAGAATTTTTGCATTAGTGTGTCTTACCGAGTTTGTTAGGATGCATTAGTGCGTCAGGACTTCGACCGTGTTTTTCTTCAAAAACGATTGCTTAACATTTTTTGTTGGAAACTATATATTATTAACATGTAAATATATTAATCTCTTAACGTGTTTGATATTGTGTGATAGATGTCTACCTCTAGTACAAATCTCATCGACTCACCTAATAATAATGAAGAGTCGAATATACTTTGGGAAGATTCACAAATTCCCGAAGAGGAACCGGAAGAGGAGGAACCGGAAGAGGAGGAACTGGAGGAAGAAGAGGTTTCGGAGGAAGAAATATTGATACCTACAGTAAATCGATTAAATAAAAGAAAATCCTCAACCAACGGACTAAAGTTAAAAATGGTCAATGGTGTTTCCGCCGAGGAAGCAAAATATTGGGAAGATTACCAATTTTCCGATGAATCGGATTCCGATGAGGATTCCGATGATGTTATAGAAATTAGCTCGACCTAATTTAATAAAGCAAAAGAAAATAATAAGGGAAAAGTTATAAAAATAGAGAAACCTGATTCCAACCCCGATGAGCTTTATATATCGGCAACCTCCGTATTTCCTAAATTGTAACAATAACCCGGGAACCTCTAAACCACCAGGTTTTTCTAAACCATTGTGTAAAATGACGGCTCATATTAGAGGAACACCATATATCCCTAGAAAATTAGGAAAACGAACCAAGTCCGAAGAAGAAGAAACCAGTGATTCAGATTAGGGAGTTGTAATCATGTTATGTATTATATGTATTGTAGTGTGCTTGTACTTTTATGTTCTATGTAAAAATTGCTTGTATTGTTTTTTAATTATCTTTTATGAATCTAATCCTTGTCTATTTGACAGTATAAAAACAAAATGGACGTTAAGGGTAGACAACCGAATATTTTAGAAGACCTACCAGAGGATATGATTGAGGAAATCTTGTCTAGAGTCGGTCAGAATTCATCAGCACAATTAGTTATGGCGAAATTAATTTGTCAAACATTTGAAAGACTTTCCAGAAATGCCTTAGTTTATAAAAGGCTTTCCTTTGATAGGTGGGGTATATCGCATTGGGGAGACCGTAAGTTACGCCGTGTTTTCTTTAAAGCGTTAAATGCGGGGAACCCAAATGCAATTTTATGCTACGGGTTAAGAACCTATTTTGACTCAACATATCCCAACATAGGATTTCATGAGTTAGAAAGAGCTTCTAACATGCAACATAAAGAAGGATGTTATACTTACGGGTTAGTGATGTTCGCTTCTCACCAAGGTTTTTAGATTATTACGGGTGACAGATTCAGTAGTTGGGGTGAGAAACAAGGTTTTTAGATTATTACGGGGCTGTTGGACATTACGAAACCCTCATCCTTTTGACGACATTACAACATGCTGCCTAGCCAATGGTCATAATGGTTACTTTCCACAAGACCAAGGATGGGAAGTCGTCTTAGTAAAACCAGAATGCATGACTTGTTTCTAGACTTATGAATTACGTGTCTTTATTTCTTTTGCTGAACAACTTGCCTATTAACTAGAATTGCCTTTATAGCTGCCGAGTAGCAAAGTTATTATGTGCTATATTTCATCCTATATGTATAATAGCGGTATTGTAAGTTTGTAAAATATTGTATAAAATTTGAACGCGAAATTTTATTATAATCAGTTTTTTCATATAGAATTGTAGTAGTTGAATTGTATATTAGCTACTAAGTATGAACTTAACGGGCAGGTACTACCCGAATTAAAAACTATAAAACGCTAATATGAAGAAAAAGCTTTTATAAATAAGTTCAAACTATGCTACGAAATACTATTGACTACTCTTAAAATTCTATATGATAAACTTAATTCTTTTGGGCTATTTTTGAAGGAAATGGCACCGGCGACTCGTCAGAATTTGAACATGAGCGAGGAAGACTTCCGTGTTTTTCTTGCAGCAAACATAGCCATAGTACAGCCTGCGATGCAAAATAACAGTAACTCTGGATATAGCAGTGGAACTAATTTCACAAGAAATCGTGTAGGATGCTCCTACAAAGAATTCACTACCTGCAAACCTTTGGAATTTGATGAAACCGAGGGTCCAATTGGATTGAAACGGTGGACCGAGAAGGTTGAATCAGTGTTTGCCATAAGTAAATGTACTGAAGAAGACAAAGTAAAGTACGCTACGCATACCTTCACAGGTACGGCACTAACGTGGTGGAATACCTATCTCGAGCAGGTAGGACAAGATGCTGCTTACGCACTACCGTGGTCAGCATTCAAGCAATTGATGAACGAGCAGTATCATCCCAGAAATGAGGTCAACAAGCTCAAGGTAGAGCTTAGAGGATTACGAACGCAAGGTTTCAATATCACCGCGTACGTACGACAATTCACCGAATTGTGCCTATTGTGTCCCAGAACGTTCGAAGATGAAGAAGAGAAGATCGACGCATTTGTAAAAGGGTTACCGGAAAGGATTCAAGAAGATGTGAGTTCACACGAGCCTGCCTCCATACAAAAGGCAAGTCGAATGGCTCACAAATTAGTGAACCAGATCGAAGGAAGGATTAAAGAGCAGACGACTGAAGAGGCTAACATGAAACAAGTCAAGAGAAAGTGGGAAGAAACCAATGACAAGAGACACCAATACAACAACAACAATCACAACCACAATCGCAATAACTATCCCAACAACCGCAACATTAATCGCAACAACAACTTCAACAAACGTCCTAACAACAACTACAATAACCGTCCCAACAACAATAACAAAAACAACAATAACAACAACAACAATAGCAATAATAACAATCCCAACAACAATCTCAATAACAACAATGGCAATAAAAACCAAAAACAGTCATGCCAAAGGTGTGAAGAGAATCACCAGGGGTTCTGCCCGACATTTTGCACTAGGTGTAGAAGAAATGGTCATAGTGCGGCAAAGTGTGGGGCCTATGGACCAAAGTTTAACAGAATTAAAAGAACAAATAATGTCGGAACAGATAATGCCTCCATAGTTTGCTTTGCATGTGGAAAACCGGGCCACATTAGTAGAAATTGCCCGAATCAGGGGAATACTAGTGGGCAGGTGTGATGACTCGGAAAATTTTGACTAATTTTAAACTAAACTCTCGATACGATTTTAATATTTTGACACGATAAGAAAATCCTGTTAGGTTGAGTCTCAAAAATTTTGAACTGTTCTATATATTCATTTGACCTTCGACTGTTCTCGATGATTCACGAACAACTATTTGTAAATAGATAAATATATATTTCAATACATATAGATATGTATATATTTGAAGTCTAAATTTAAAATACTATATGCTTTAATTAACTATGTAAAATAAAAATAAAATATAATATTATTACTAAAATAAATACATATATATAAAGTATATCATTGAATCTGCTTATATTTTCTTTGTTGAAATGTTTGCTACTCAACACAAACCCACACATCAATGTTAATATTTTTTTAAAGTGATTTGTAACTTTAAATTTTATATGGTTACATATATGCACCAATTCTCACCAACTTGTTGCTACTAGCTTTCTGTTAAACATCTCGATCAGACTTACCACAAACAAAATCCAATTTGCTATTAATTATTCATGATTGACACTATTTTTAAATTCTATATCTAAGTATTATATATATGATATATGCATTGCATGATTAACCCACTAAACCCCACACACTTGTAAATTGCTTTTTGTCTATTTCTAAATCGTTAAAGTTAAAGCGAATATTTACTGTTTTAAATTCACGCCTAGTGTATAAATAGAAAGCCTGGCATATAGGCTCATTATTTAAAGATGATGCCACCTATATTTATATTTTCAACTTATTCATGGTGTTCACAAAAATTGTAAAAAAAAAAAAAGAAAGAAATATAAGCTAACGTTCCAACCGGAGTGATACTGTGATGGTTTTGAACAACTCTTGTTTCCTCACTCCTCTAACGGAACCGGACCGCTGGTGATTGTCGTCTCCACCAGTCCACTCTCGCAAACCGCCACCACAAAACCACAACCTACCTTTGACAACCACCACCTTTCATCACCTCACCTACATCCCGTCACCATGACCATCGCAAACTACCCCAACACCACCACTTTTGCTTTGTTGCTCGACTGCCCCACAGCACCACCGCCACCTTTCACCTTTGAACTCACTATTGATACCCACCACAACCCTTCTTATTCGAACCACCTAGTACGGCTTCCTCATTATCAACTCACCACAACCAAGAGCTAACGCCACCCCTTCAATTTCTACTGCTACTATACTGTTCTGCTGCTGCTATTTTTCTGTTGGTGTTGGCACACGAAGAAGGTAAAGAACGATGCTAATGGAGATGTACAATAAAGATGATGAATAAAAAATGATGATGAATAGTGGTTACAACTCCTTTGCTTCTTTTTCTATTCGAATGGCAGCTTTACTGCATAGATCTTCTATTTCTACTCTCGTTATATGACGATCGAAGATAAATATGACGATGTGAAGAGGAAGAACGATGATGATGGTATAGATTATGATGACAGTGATGTGAATGATGATGATAAGGAATGGTGACAATATGATTATGTGATGATCACGATAATATTGAAAATGAAGGAAGATTATACGTGATGTTAGAAGAAGATATTAATGATGAATTAAGATGATAATTATGATATGTATATGATCATGATTAAAAGATGATATGCGGTTTTGATGTTTATTAATGATGATGATGATTGTGAAGCTGTGATCATATGATGATGATGTATGTATCGATGATGAAGAAAAAGGATATTGATGATAATATAAGATGAATAGTTCTGGGTTTGGTTATGGGGAAGAAAGAGCAGATAGATAGGGGTTATATAGATTTAAACTAAAAATTAAAATAGAAAAGAAACAATAGAGGGATGGTTTGGAAGATTGCTTACCTAGCGAGAGGTCTTGGGTTCGAGCCCGAGCAAGGGCGTTTATTTTTTTTTTAGGCTTGTTACATTAAGTTAGCCTTTCTGCTGCTGCTGCTGCTCCTGCTCCTGCTCCTGCTCCTGCTACTACTGTTGCTACTACTGCTGCTACTACTGCTACTACTACTACCACTACCACTGCCACTACCACTGCCACTACCACTACCACTACTACTACCACTACCACTACCACTACCACTACCACTACCACTACCACTACCACTACCACTACCACTACCACTACCACTACCACTACCACTACTACTACTACTACTACTGGTATTATCATTATTACAAAAATTATCATGTTTATTAAAACTATCATTTTTATTAAAAATTATTATTGCTATCATAATTTTTATGACAAATAAATATTATGCATATAAAAATATATTTATATTACATATAATTATATATTAAACATATTAAAAAAAAATTTTATATATGATACTAATTATATATATATATATATATATATATATATATATATATATATATATATATATATATATATATATATATATATATATATATATATATATATATATATATATATATTAAATAATTAATAGATAAAATTACTTGAGTACAATTATATGTGTTAATATATATACTTGGTATAGGTTCGTGAATCCAAGGCCAACCCTACATTTGTTCAATGTCGTCATATGTATTTTTACTACAAAATACAATACCTTGAGTTTCATTTGCTCCCTTTTTAATTGCTTTTGCAATATATATTTTTAAGCTAAGAATACATGCGCTGTTTTTATAAATGCTTTACGAAATACAGACAGGTGATTAAAAATGATATTCTGCGGATTGATGTGCTAGGTAATTTAGTTACATGTTATAAGAGCATGTAAGCGCGAATCCTAAAGATAGATCTATCGGGCTTAACACCCCCATCCTGTAAGCTGCACTAGACATAAGAGCTAGTGGGCGGATGTTTAGTACTTTGAGGATTATTTTTACACTTGTGAGTGTACATATCCATCTTTACAAAGATGACTTATTATATTATTGTTAAGGTTGGTTACTGATGCCTCAACATAAGCAGAACGGTTTTATACACTTGCGAGTGTACATATATTTATAAACGAAAATCTTGTGGTCTATTAATATATTGAAATGATTGTTATGATAAACCTATGAACTCACCAACCTTTTGGTTGACACTTTTAAGCATGTTTATTCTCAGGTTTGAAAGAAATCTTCCGCTATTCATTAGCTCATATTACATGGAGTCGTTCATGGAATTTAGGACAGCACCTCGCAATGGAACCAACTGTTGAAGACTTCGTCCAGGTGGATTAGGACGGGTCACTACAGGTGGTATCAGAGCAGTGGTCTTAGCGAACCAGGTCTTGAATTAGTGTGTCTAGCTGATAGTTGTTTAGATGCATTAGTGGGTCTGAACTTTGACCGTGTCTGCATGTCAAAAGTTTTGCTTATCATTTAGTGTCAAACATTATTTGTTTATCATCCTTAAAGTCTAGACACGTCTTACTGCATTCATTGCATACACAGTGTACAGATAAATTCATATCTTAGCGTATCTGTTATTGTTACCTTTGCCTAACAGCTTCCGTAGATTCCTCCGTAACTTATGGGATTTTAGTATTATATATGCATATGTAAATTATGTATTGCATGGTACTAATCTACATCCTATAATCTATTTCTTATTGAAAATCCTTCATCTGATCGTACGAGATGAATCCCTCAACCAGTTCGAGTCCCTTAGATTCTGATAGCTATTCCGATATTTATTCCGATGGCTATTTCGATATGGATTTCCACTCGAACTCCGAAAGCAGTGTAACCGGAATGGAGCAACCAATCAGCCATCCCCAACTCATCTGATGGGTTCGTAGTCGACTTAATCAATGGAGATGCGAAGAAGGCGATCCTTTTCACCAACCGAATTTACCTCTTGACGATGAACCTAAAGCACTTATCGGTGAACCTGTCCGTAGTACCATTTTCTCGCTCATTTCCAGAGTATGTCGTCATGATTATATTCTATCCACAATTCTAAACCTTATTCATCCGCTCGTTCCGACCGACAATCATCCCGGAATAATGGAAGAAGTCAACGAACTTCGCGCTCGAATAATTATCTGGAAAATGTGGTGCAAAACCTACCAGCTTCAGCAACAGCACTGGTAACACCAGTACCATCAACAACAACATCTGCAGCACAAACCTCAACATCTCATTCTATACCTCGAGTATAATCATCGTTCTACATCATTTATCTTCATTCGACATGGCGATTATGTAATCTCTAATGTTTTAGAGATTATATATTCTTGTTCTAACGGTAAATCAAATGAGTTTAATATCATATTGACTCATAAAATCCATGATTACATCTGAAGAAAATATATATGTATATATGTGTTCATAAAGATTGTAATTAAAAATTCTTTTGTACAAACTGTTAATGGTGAAAATATTTTAACGGGTAGGTAATACCCGTGGAATATTTAGATTTCACATTAATAAGTTACACTGTACATTCTTCGAATCTGATTCAACAATCATTTACTATCCTACTTACATCCACAGAGATACGAATCCATTCACTGCAAAATAACCATTTTCATTCAATTTCATATTTGGATTTTGACTTATCGGAATCCAACAAGTGGCATAATGAAGAAAACATTGGACAAAATAAAATTTGTTAGAAACAAACAAATTAACTATGAGAAATTCTGTTAAGAATCCACGCTGACTGTTCCTAGCTAACTGATTACATTTTATTTATCGCAATTTATTTATCGCAATTTATATTCTCGCAATTTTATTTATCATCATTTAATTTCTGTTATTTATTTTACGCACTTTAAATATCGTGACACGTATATAAGGTTTTGACATATCATATCGACGCATCTATATATATTATTTAGAATAACCATAGACACAATATATGCAGTAATGTTTGAGTTAGCTATACAGGGTTGAGGTTGATTCTATAATAACATATACACTTTGAGTTGTGATCGAGTCTGAGACATGTACACGGGTCACGATACGTATTAATTAATTCGAATATTATATATTAAGGTATATATGAATTATTGGACTGTTAACTATGAATTGTCAACTATGGACTACTAACATTGAACAATTAAAATGAATTAAAATACTGATTATAACATATGAAACTAAACATATCTTTAAGTTTTCCACTTGATTTCATCTTGAACATCCTTTGTATCTTGACGATTACCATCAACATTTAATCATCTAAAAACACAATTATCTTGAAACCACCTCGGATTGATAACCCATGATTCAGATATTGTAACATTAAATGCAGAGGAAACAGCAAAATTATAGATGGTCTAAATGGCCAAAAGTTTGATGATAAAGAATGGAGTGTTGGGAACACTCGATAGAAAATTTGGTACAAGAAGGCGGATTATGCAAAACTATGAAGGAGACTGCGGACAAATACAAGGACCATACCATGTATTCCAAGAATCCAGATAATTCTATATCCGATGAAATCTTTAGAAAATATCTTGCTCCAAAGTCATGTTGAATCTTGTGGAAAATCTTTCTTCATCAACCTTCGATCATAGAAATTTTGAAAATATCATCATAAATATCTTCGATATTTCTGAGGATATTTTCATAAATATTCTTGTCCAGAATTATTTATCTCTTCGTGCTATCCGTGTTACATCATAAAGGAAACTATTTTATTTTCTAAATTTCTTTAAAATTCGAGTTTAAATTATGAATGATTTCTGGAGAAGTGTTGGGAATTGAAGCATGAGTTAGTATAATATAATGATGCCCGGCCAACGTGATTATATTACAGTAAGTCATGCTGAATTTCTAATGAAACATGATGATTCACAGATCATACCATCATCATGTGCCATGTTACATAACTCTTTCATTCTAACTTAACCTCCGAACATATCAAGAAAATATATTCTTGATAGTTCTATCTTTTGAAATTCTGGTAATTTACCAAATTAAATCGTGCTATTACGTTCTTTTCTGCTTAGAATATTATGATCAATCGAAACTTCATATTTACGAATTCTGGACCATTATTCGCTTGGCTTGAAGTCGGGAAGAGAAAACAAGAGCATGGAGCTCCAAAATATAAAGGAAAATACAAAGCCAATCACAAACACATAAATTACAAACCATGTATATCAATGTGGATAGCAACATAAATACATGGGAGAATGAAAAACACTATAACCCTAAGGTAATAGTAGAAGTTAACAGATTCTTCAGGTGGTAGATGAAAAAGGAGGAAGACAGAAGCGATTGTCAGAAGAAGGACAAGGATCAGTACTGGATTAAGAATTTTTACAATCTTTAGAAGTATGGATTAAGTAAGAAAGTATAGGAATAGTGAGAATAATAAAATGGAAGAGGTAAATTTATAATGGAAGCATCCGACAGAGCAATCGAGGCAGATGACCGCATTTAATCAAAGAGATCTTAATTTCCTTATTCACTGACGAATCAAATCTTATATAGATAACGAATATTTTCTTTGAAATCCCTTGAATTATGGAATTCAACCATGACTAGTCAAAAGTTATGATGAAACTTGTCTTTCTCATTTCACTATTTTGTGATAGCTTCACTCGCACGCTTCGAGTAATCGAATTATCTTATCCATATTACTCAACAGTAATAAAACTCTATTTATCAACTCATATTCGTCAGGAAAACATTCTTATTGTTAGCCATGACGACCTCGATCAAATTTCAGGATGAAATTTCTTTAACGGGTAGGTACTGTGACGACCCAGAAAATTTTGACTAATTTTAAACCAAACTCTCGATATGATTTTAATATTTTGACATGATAAGAAAAGCCTGTTAGGTTGAGTCTCAAAAATTTTGAAATGTTCTATATATTCATTTGACCTTCGACTGTTCTCGATGATTCACGAACAACTATTTGTAAATAGATAAATATATATTTCAATACATATAGATATGTATATATTTGAAGTCTAAATTTAAAATACTATATGCTTTAATTAACTATGTAAAATAAAAATATAATATAATATTATTACTAAAATAAATACATATATATAAAGTATATCATTGAATCTGCTTATATTTTCTTTGTTGAAATGTTTGCTTGTGACGACCCGGAAATTTTCGACTAAATTTAAACTTTATCTTTATATTATTCTGACACGGTAAGCAATGTTTGTTAAGTTAAACCTCAAGGATTTTAAACTATGTTTATACATTCATTTAAACCTCGACCAAATTCCAATGATTCACGAACCATTAAATGAACATATATGAATATGTATGTATATGTGTATATGTTATAAATTGAAAATGTCAACAAAGTATTTAAACGTATAATGCTTTATATGAACGTATTTGTTTCAATATGATTATCGACGAAATTAAAAAAATATATATTAAATGATTGAATTATCAGAAACATTGAATTATGATTACAAGTCTCTGTTGAGAGGTCCACTATGATTTGAGAAAATCTATTCCTCTTAACGATATTCGGAATAATTTGTAAAGCTATTTATAAATAAAAATAAAAAGTGTCATTTACGAAAGTTAGACAAAAGCTAGTGGAAAATTGGTTTCCATAATATTCTATTAATCTATTTTCAAACGTACAAAAACATTTTCAGTTTAAAAAGAACTTTATTATTAAAACGTATATAACTTTTATAAATATCTAGAATCACTTTTGACAACTCATTACTTAACCAGTATAATAAATATAACGATATTTATATTTTATTTCATTAAATATATATAACGATTTAAATTAATATTATATAGATTTATACGCGTATTATACATACATAGTTTTTATACTTTTACTATACTTTAACTTTACCTTTACTTTACTTTTACTTTACTTTAACTTTAATAATTCACTTTAATAATTCATACTTTAATAATTCACTTTAATAATTCATACTTTAATAATTCACTTTAATAATTCAAAAATCTATTATAAATAGAATTCAATAGGTTTCATTATTTCAAAGAAACTTGAAAATATATTTCTCTAAACTCTCTCAATCGATTTACATATATATATATATATATATTTGCTCTGTATTATTTCAAGATATTATTAGTATACATAAAATATTACGACGGAGTGATGTCCGAGTGATTTCAAAATAGTTTTTTGAATGAGTCGAAGCTTAGGAAATTATGGGTTATAGCTATGGAGGTGATGTGTATGGTTCATGGGTATGCTCGTGAGGTCAATCTAGTGTTTATCATCTCCGTTGCGTCTACGTACTTTCCTGCAATATTGAATCTCAATATTGATACGTGAGCACTCATAACTTAACTTTTATATTTCAATAGTGTATCCCTGACTAGTGCTCGAGTATATAGGATTATGCATGCTTGTACATTCGATATTGTCCTTAGATAGGTTTGTTGAATCCTGAATTAGATATATATACTACTGAGATAGGGTATCGATATGCATGTCATTGGAAAGCTAGCGAAAAATTAAGAACTTTTCATTTAGATAACGAATGGTTTCGATGAACGGATTAGAATTTATAGTCAACTGAATTTTAGTATTATTGTTAAAATGATTATTATTACTATCGTCGTTATTATTTTAATAGAAATATCATTGTTATTATAAAATATCATTATTACTATTATGTTAGTATTATCATTTTATCATAATAACATTTTTAGTAAATATAAATATTGTTATTTTTTTATAGAATAATAATAATTATTATTACAAAATAATACAACTTTTACTTATTATTATTATGATCAATATTATTTTATCAAATAAATAGGGGATACAAAGATATTTTTCACCACGCGTAATATAATTACATTAATAATACTTACCACTATAGTTTTACGATATTAAGTGAACTTTATAAATTTTACTACTTAAGATATATAAAAGTATATTTTGTCATATATAAACGTCAATATAAATTTTTATTAATAAATGACTTTTATTATTATAAAATCTAATAAATATATTTAAATATATAAAACGACTATAGTTAATTTATATAATAAACACGTATAAATTTTAGAAGTCATTTTGGGTCAAGTTGACTTTTGTTGACTTTTGCATATTAGTCTCGAGCATTAGGATTGTGGTACACTATGACTTGACCAAAAATTGTTAGACAAATATTGACCAACATATAAATATATATAATTAATATAGGTTCGTGAATCCGAGGCCAACCTTGCACTTGTTAAATGACGTTATATGTATTTTTACTACGAAATACAGTATGGTGAGTTTCATTTGCTCCCTTTTATATATATTTTTGGGACTGAAAATACATGCGCTGTTTTTATAAATGTTTTACGAAATAGGCACAAGTACTAAAACTAATTCTACGTGGGTTTAAACCAAAAATATACCCTTAGCTTGGTAACATTAAACTACTTGTCTATGTACGGTAGGCGCGAATCCTAAAGATAGATCTATTGGGCCTGACAAACCCCATCCTGACTATGGGATGCTTTAGTACTTCGAGGTTATTTTAAACACACCTGATCTGGTGTACTTCAGAGGGTAAAACATGAACGTTAAGGCTTGTTATCGAGTGCCTACAACTTATAGAATACTTTTATACACTTGCGAGTGTACATATATTTATAAACGAAAATCTTGTGGTCTATTAATATATTGAAATGATTGTTATGATAAACCTATGAACTCACCAACCTTTTGGTTGACACTTTAAAGCATGTTTATTCTCAGGTATTAAAGAAATCTTCCGCTGTGCATTAGCTCATTTTAAGGATATTACTTGGAGTCATTCATGGCATATTTTGAAAGAGGTTTTATTCGAGTCATTGAGTTCATCAAGATTATTATTATGTCAATTATAGTTGGATGTATTATCAAATGGTGTGCATGCCGTCAACTTTCGTTGTAAAGAAAGTTTGTCTTTTAAAAACGAATGCAATGTTTGTAAAATGTATCATATAGAGGTCAAATACCTCGCGATGTAATCAACTATTGTGAATCGTTTATAATATATATGAACGGGTCCTTTCAGTTGGTATCAGAGCGGTGGTCTTAGCGAACCAGGTCTGTATTAGTGTGTCTAACTGATAGTCGTTAGGATGCATTAGTGAGCCTGGACTTCGACCGTGTCTGCATGTCAAAAGTTTTGCTTATCATTTTTGTCGGAATTGCCTGCTTATCATTCTTAGTCTAGACACGTCTTACTGCATTGATTGCATAAATAGTGTATAGACAAAATTCATATCTTAGCGTATCTGCTAATCCATATCTTAGCGTATCTGTTACTGTAAACTTTGCCTGACATATCACGTAAATTCCTCCGTAATCTACGAAATCCTTTGCGCTATATATATAGATATTCTATGTAATTAGAATACCACCCGATAGACGAAAAATCATTTCATATCGAAAAATCCTTTATTCAATCGAACGAAATGGAATTCGTCATTAGTTCAAGTCCCTCGAATTCCGATATGGAATCCTACTCAAGCTCCGAAAGCAGTGTGACCGGAATGGATCAACCAATTAGCCATCATCTATTCTAGATAAATTGGGGATAGGTTCGTAGCCTCCTCAATAATTGGAGACAAGAAGAAGGTGATCCCTTCCATCCACCACATTGCCCTCTTGGCGATGAACCTGAAGCACTTACCGGCGAACCGTCTGAAACACCATTTTCTCTCTCATTTCCAGAGTATCTCGTCACGATTATATACTACATTAAATTCTAGATTTTATTTATCCGCTCGTCCGAACCGACAATCCCCCCGGTGTAATAGAAGAAGTCAACGAGCTTCGCGCTCGAGTAGTGGCTTTAGAGAATATGGTGCAAGGGTTACAAACACCAACAAATAACGAAGTATTAATTCATAATTTCAATTTTATTGAATAAATACTCCGTAAAAGTTATGTAATTTCTAAAGTCTTTAGGGATTATTCAGTTCTAGTTTCAACCGTAAATCAAATGAGTTTAATTTAATATTAACTCATTAAATCTAGGTTACATCTGAAGAAAATATGCACATATATATTTTCATAAAGACTGTAATAATATTCTGTTGTACAAAATATTAATTGTGAAAATTTTTTTAACGGGTAGGTAATACCCGAGAGATATATAAATTCACAATTAATATGTTACATTTTTCGAATCTGATTAAGCAAATCATCAACTATACTCCCAAAATCTCACAACAATATACATTCTTGTATAGTAATCAAAACAACCATTCTCACCTAAATTTGATTACGCATTCTGATTTTGACAAATCAAAATCCAAGTCATGATTTAACAGAAGACATCACTCTTAGATTCCTACATCTTTCAAAGCTATACTTTGGCTTCAAAACTGTGTTAGAACATCATATGTATATTAACGATTACAAACTGTGTTCAAACTCTCCGAAGTTTTCGAAGACACTTCAAACAATGAACAATCGAGATGATGATCCAACCACATATTACCCACATTTATGTACCTAAAAAGCTCTCGAAGCCAAAGTCATAGTTCGACGCGTATCCGTGTCAGACCCTTTGGCATTTATTAGCTAAAATGACTTTTCAATTCCTTTTCAAAGTAGACAGTTTTGTCACAGCTCCAGCAAGTCAACTTCGACTTTTCAGTCGGACTAGTCTTATTATAACCTCGATAGATACGTTGCCCTTTCGTCATCGTTACTGGGGACCTTTCATATCTTGCCACCTTAGCAATAAACTTACCAACAACTTCAATTATCTTTGACTTTTCGAAAAATCATTATATTTATTGAAATCACATCATTTACTCATTCGCATCTTGTAACGAGAATTGTCATATGAATAATCGGAAAATAGTAACCAGTATTTTGAAATCTCACAGCATGTCTACGCCAACAGTTATATGTGTACGTAAAACGTCTATCTCCTGGACTTACATACTTTGAATGTGAAGTTCTGAAAAATATTTTGAACTGCAAACTAGTTCTTGAAATGCTGACGAAGCATCAAAAACTGTAAACGATCTTAACAGTAAAAAAGTTTGATGACAAAGAATAGTAAGGTGGTAAAGCTGAGAAAAAGAGAAGGTTTGGAACTGGAAAACGTATTGAACAGACTATGAAGGAGGCTGTGGACAAATCACAAAGACTAAATCTGCCTTCAAAGAATCCAAATGATTCAGTGCCTGCTAAAGTCATTAACGAATACCTTACTCTTTATTCTAAACCTTTACAGAAAAATCTTCATCATTATCCATCAATATTAAAAATTCTAAGATATTATCATATCTTTCATTATAAATATCCACGATATTTTTGAAGATATTTTCACAACTAATCTTATCTGAAGTCATTTATCTCTTTGCGCTATCAGTGTTACATCATATAAGAAACTATTAGTTTCTATATTCTATAAACTTTCGAGTTTAAATTATGAATGTTTTGAAGTAGTGTTGGGAACTGAAGCATGAGTTAGTATAATATAATGACACTTGATCAATGTGATTATATTATAGTAAGTCATGCTGAGTTTCTAATGGGACATGACTATTAACAGACCATGCCGTCATCATGTTCCATGTTACACGACTCTTGTATTCTATTTAATCTCTAAAAATATTAAGAATATATTTTCTTGATGATTCGGTCTTTTCAAGGTATTCTGGTAAATTAATAATCAAGATCGTGCCATTACCATTTCCTTCTTAGAACATTAACTATGTTCATTCTGAAATTCATATCTACGAATACTGGACCATTACAAACGTTGCTTAATCGCAAGAAGAAGAAACGAAAGGACAAAACTCCAAAATAGAAATTGGAGTATAAATCGTAGCAAATAGAAGGGAGCATTAACTGTGGATGTCAATGATTATAGAAGACAAAAGCAGGGGCTTTGAAATATAAGGGAAGATATAAAACCCAACAACCACCTAAAAATTATAAACCGTATATATCGATGCATATAGCAATATAAAGACACGGAAGAACTAAAAACATTATAAAACTGAGAGTATAGTAGAAGTAAATAGATTCTTCCGGAGGCAGATGAAAAAGAAGAACGACAGATATGAAAGTGAGGAGTATATCGAGAATCAGTACTGGATGAAGTATATTGACAAATACTTTAAAATATGAGTTGATGGAGAGAGAATAGAAGGTGTGAGTTGTAAGAAAAAGACGGAGGTGGATTTATAATGAAATACCCGACAGAGAAATCAAGATGGATTATCGTATTAATTCGTAGAGAATCATAATCTCCTTAATCACCGAAGCATCAAATCCAACATAGATTACAAAGATTTTCTTTAAATTCGGAGATCAATTGTGATGATGTCAAAAGATATGACGAATCACTATAATCTTATTTCCTTCATTTACGATAAGTTCCCTCATACGCTTCGAGTAATCGGATTATTTTATCCATACTTCTTAGACATGATAAAATTTCATAATCGTTACGTCATAATAACATTCTCATTGTTAGCCATAACGACCTCTATCAAATTTCGGGGACGAAATTTCTTTAACGGGTAGGTACTGTGACGACCCGGAAATTTCTGACTAAATTTAAACTTTATCTTTATATTATTCTGACACGATAAGCAATGTTTGTTAAGTTAAACCTCAAGGATTTTAAACTATGTTTATACATTCATTTAAACCTCGACCAAATTCCAATGATTCACGAACCATTAAATGAACATATATGAATATGTATGTATATGTGTATATGTTATAAATTGAAAATGTCAACAAAGTATTTAAACGTATAATGCTTTATATGAACGTATTTGTTTCAATATGATTATCGACGAAATTAAAAAAATATATATTAAATGATTGAATTATCAGAAACATTGAATTATGATTACAAGTCTCTGTTGAGAGGTCCACTATGATTTGAGAAAATCTATTCCTCTTAACGATATTCGGAATAATTTGTAAAGCTATTTATAAATAAAAATAAAAAGTGTCATTTACGAAAGTTAGACAAAAGCTAGTGGAAAATTGGTTTCCATAATATTCTATTAATCTATTTTCAAACGTATAAAAACATTTTTAGTTTAAAAAGAACTTTATTATTAAAACGTATATAACTTTTATAAATATCTAGAATCACTTTTGACAACTCATTACGTAACCAGTATAATAAATATAACGATATTTATATTTTATTTCATTAAATATATATAACGATTTAAATTAATATTATATATTTATACGCGTATTATACATACATAGTTTTTATACTTTTACTATACTTTAACTTTACCTTTACTTTACTTTTACTTTACTTTAACTTTAATAATTCACTTTAATAATTTATACTTTAATAATTCACTTTAATAATTCATACTTTAATAATTCACTTTAATAATTCAAAAATCTATTATAAATAGAATTCAATAGGTTTCATTATTTCAAAGAAACTTGAAAATATATTTCTCTAAACTCTCTCAATCGATTTATATATATATATATATATATATATATATATATATATATATATATATATATATATATATATATATATATATATATATATATATATATATATATTTGCTCTGTATTATTTCAAGATATTATTAGTATACATAAAATATTACGACGGAGTGATGTCCGAGTGATTTCAAAATAGTTTTTTGAATGAGTCGAAGCTAAGGAAATTATGGGTTATAGCTATGGAGGTGATGGGTATGGTTCATGGGTATGCTCGTGAGGTCAATCTAGTGTTTATCATCTCCGTTGCGTCTACGTACTTTCCTGCAATATTAAATCTCAATATTGATACGTGAGCACTCATAACTTAACTTTTATATTTCAATAGTGTATCCCTGACTAGTGCTCGAGTATATAGGATTATGCATGCTTGTACATTCGATATTGTCCTTAGATAGGTTTGTTGAATCCTGAATTAGATACATATGCTACTAAGATAGGGTATAGATATGCATGTCATTGGAAAGCTAGCGAAAAATTAAGAACTTTTCATTTAGATATCGAATGGTTTCGATGAACGGATTAGAAGTTATAGTCAACTGAATTTTAGTATTATTGTTAAAATGATTATTATTACTATCGTCGTTATTATTTTAATAGAAATATCATTGTTATTATAAAATATCATTATTACTATTATGTTAGTATTATCATTTTATCATAATAACATTTTTAGTAAATATAAATATTGTTATTTTTTTATAGAATAATAATAATTATTATTACAAAATAATACAACTTTTACTTATTATTATTATGATCAATATTATTTTATCAAATAAATAGGGGATACAAAGATATTTTTCACCACGCGTAATATAATTACATTAATAATACTTACCACTATAGTTTTACGTTATTAAGTGAACTTTATAAATTTTACTACTTAAGATATATAAAAGTATATTTTATCATATATAAACGTCAATATAAATTTTAATTAATAAATGACTTTTATTATTATAAAATCTAATAAATATATTTAAATATATAAAACGACTATAGTTAAGTTATATAATAAACACGTATAAATTTTAGAAGTCATTTTGGGTCAAGTTGACTTTTGTTGACTTTTGCATATTAGTCTCGAGTATTAGGATTGTGGTACACTATGACTTGACCAAAAATTGTTAGACAAATATTGACCAACATATAAATATATATAATTAATATAGGTTCGTAAATCCGAGACCAACCTTGCACTTGTTAAATGACGTTATATGTATTTTTACTACGAAATACAGTATGGTGAGTTTCATTTGCTCCCTTTTATATATATTTTGGGACTGAAAATACATGCGCTGTTTTTATAAATGTTTTACGAAATAGGCACAAGTACTAAAACTAATTCTACGTGGGTTTAAACTAGAAATATACCCTTAGCTTGGTAACATTAAACTACTTGTCTATGTACGGTAGGCGCGAATCCTAAAGATAGATCTATTGGGCCTGACAAACCCCATCCTGACTATGGGATGCTTTAGTACTTCGAGGTTATTTTAAACACACCTGATCTGGTGTACTTCAGAGGGTAAAACATGAACGTTAAGGCTTGTTATCGAGTGCCTACAACTTATAGAATACTTTTATACACTTGCGAGTGTACATATATTTATAAACGAAAATCTTGTGGTCTATTAATATATTGAAATGATTGTTATGATAAACCTATGAACTCACCAACCTTTTGGTTGACACTTTAAAGCATGTTTATTCTCAGGTATTAAAGAAATCTTCCGCTGTGCATTAGCTCATTTTAAGGATATTACTTGGAGTCATTCATGGCATATTTTGAAAGAGGTTGTATTCGAGTCATTGAGTTCATCAAGATTATTATTATGTCAATTATAGTTGGAAGTATTATCAAATGGTGTGCATGCCGTCAAATTTCGTTGTAAAGAAAGTTTGTCTTTTAAAAACGAATGCAATGTTTGTAAAATGTATCATATAGAGGTCAAATACCTCGCGATGTAATCAACTATTGTGAATCGTTTATAATATATATGAACGGGTCCTTTCATTGCTAATCAACACAAACCCACACATCAATGTTAATATTTTTTTTAAAGTGATTTGTAACTTTAAATTTTATATGGTTACATATATGCACCAATTCTCACCAACTTGTTGCTACTAGCTTTCTGTTAAACATCTCGATCAGACTTACCACAAACAAAATCCAATTTGCTATTAATTATTCATGATTGACACTATTTTTAAATTCTATATCTAAGTATTATATATATGATATATGCATTGTATGATTAACCCACTAAACCCCACACACTTGTAAATTGCTTTTTGTCTATTTATAAATCGTTAAAGTTAAAGCGATTATGTACTGTTTTAAATTCACGCCTAGTGTATAAATAGAAAGCCTGGCACATAGGCTCATTATTTAAAGATGATGCCACATATATTTATATTTTCAACTTATTCATGGTGTTCACAAAAGTTGTAAAAAAAAAAAAAAAGAAAGAAAGAAATATAAGCTAACGTTCCAACCGAAGTGATACTGTGATGGTTTTGAACAACTCTTGTTTCTTCACTCCTCTAACGGAACCGGACCGCCGGTGATTGTCGTCTCCACCACTCCACTCTCGCAAACCGCCACCATAAAACCACAACCCACCTTCGACAACCACCACCTTTCATCACCTTACCTACATCCCGTCACCATGACCATCGCAAACTACCCCAACACCACCACTTTTGCTTTGTTGCTCGACTGCCCCACAGCACCACCGCCACCTTTCACCTTTGAACTCACTATCAAAACCCACCACAACCCTTCTTATTTGAACCACCTAGTACGGCTTCCTCGTTATCAACTCACCGCAATCGAGAGCTAACGCCACCCCTTCGATTTCTACTGCTACTATACTGTTATGCTACTACTATTTTTCTGTTGGAGTTGGCATACAAAGAAGGTAAAGAACGATGATAATGGAGATGTACAATAAAGATGATGAATAAAAAATAATGATGAATAGTGGTTACAACTCCTTTGCTTCTTTTTCTATTCGAATGGCAGCTGTACTGCATAGATCTTCGATTTCTACTCTCGTTATATGACGATCGAAGATAAATATGATGATGTGAAGAGGAAGAATGATGATGATGGTATAGATTATGACGACAATGATGTGAATGATGATGATAAGGAATGGTGACAATATGATTATGTGATGATCACGATAATATTAGAAATGAAGGAAGATTATACGTAATGTTAGAAGAAGATGTTAATGATGAATTAAGATGATAATTATGATATGTATATGATCATGATTAAAAGATGATATGCGGTTTTGATGTTTATTAATGATGATGATGATTGTGAAGCTGTTATCATATGATGATGATGTATGTATCGATGATGAAGAAAAAGGATATTGATGATAATATAAGATGAATAGTTCTGGGTTTGGTTATGGGGAAGAAAGAGCAGATAGATAGGGGTTATATAGATTTAAACTAAAAATTAAAATAGAAAAGAAACAATAGAGGGATGGTTTGGAAGAGTGCTTACTTAGCGAGAGGTCTTGGGTTCCTACTACTACTACTACTACTACTACTACTACTACTACTACTACTACTACCACTACTACTACCACTACTACCACTACCACTACCACTACCACTACCACTACCACTACCACTACCACTACCACTACCACTACCACTACCACTACCACTACTACTACTACTACTACTACTACTACTACTACTACTACTACTACTACTACTATTATTATTATTGGTATTATCATTATTACAAAAATTATCATGTTTATTATAACTATCATTTTTATTAAAAATTATTATTGTTATCATAATTTTTATGACAAATAAATATTATGCATATAAAAATATACTTATATTACATATAATTATATATTAAACATATTAACAATTTTTTATATATATGATACTAATTATATATATATATATATATATATATATATATATATATATATATATATATATATATATATATATATATATATATATATAAATATATATATATATATATATATATAAAATAATTAATATATAAAATTACTTGAGTACAATTATATATATATATATATATATATATATATATATATATATATATATATATATATATATATATATAAATAATTAATAGATAAAATTACTTGAGTACAATTATATGTGTTAATATATATATACTTAGTATAGGTTCATAAATCCAAGGCCAACCCTACATTTGTTCAATGTCGTCATATGTATTTTTACTACAAAATACAATACCGTGAGTTTCATTTGCTCCCTTTTTAATTGCTTTTGCAATATATATTTTTGGACTGAGAATACATGCGCTGCTTTTATAAATGCTTTACGAAATAGAGACAAGTGATTAAAAATGATATTCTGCGGATTGATGTGCTAGGTAATTTAGTTACATGTTATAAGAGCATGTAAGCGCGAATCCTAAAGATAGATCTATCGGGCTTAAAACACCCATCATGTAGGATGCACTAAACATAAGAGCTAGTGGGCGGATATTTAGTACTTCGAGGATTATTTATACACTTGTGAGTGTACATATCCATCTTTGCGAAGATGACTTATTATATTATTGTTAAGGTTGGTTACTGATACCTCAACATAAGCAGAACGGTTTTATACACTTGCGAGTGTACATATATTTATAAACGGAAATCTTGTGGTGTATTAATATATTGAAATGATTGTTATGATAAACCTATGAACTCACCAACCTTTTGGTTGACACTTTTAAGCATGTTTATTCACAGGTTTGAAAGAAATATTCCGCTGTACATTTGCTCATATTACATGGAGTCGTTCATGGCATTTAGGACAGCACCTCACAATGGGACCAACTGTTGAAGACTTTGTCCAGGTGGATTAGGACGGGTCACTACAGCAGGTCCACTGAAGAGTTTTCAATATTAATGCGACAGAAGCGCAGGAAGACCCGGAGCTTGTTACGGGTACATTTCTTATTGACAATTAATCTGCTTATGTTTTATTTGATTCGGGTGCGGATAGAAGCTATAAGAGTAGAGATTTTTGTGCTAAACTAAGTTGTCCACTGACGTCATTGGATAACAAATTTTTACTCGAATTAGCAAACGGTAAATTAATTACAGCAGATAATATATGTCGGAATAGAGAAATTAATTTGGTT
This sequence comes from Rutidosis leptorrhynchoides, assembly GCF_046630445.1. Classification (NCBI taxonomy): domain Eukaryota; kingdom Viridiplantae; phylum Streptophyta; class Magnoliopsida; order Asterales; family Asteraceae; genus Rutidosis; species Rutidosis leptorrhynchoides. Next base: position 113,313,197 of record NC_092334.1, read on the forward strand.
AGCAAAAAATTTAAGATTGATTTGATACCAGTAGAGTTAGGGAGTTTTGATGTGATAATCAGCATGGATTGGTTGAAAAAGGAGAGAGCAGAAATCGTATGTTACAAAAATGCAATTTGCATTGTACGAGAAAAAAAAAATCCCTTAATGGTGTACGGAGAAAAGAGCAATGCGAAGCTAAATCTTATTAGTAATTTAAAGGCATAAAAACTAATAAGAAAAGGTTGCTATTCTGTTCTAGCACATGTCGAGAAAGTACAAACTGAAGAAAAGAACATTAATGATGTTCCCGTCGCAAAAGAATTTCCGATGTATTTCCGAAAGAATTACCGGGAATGCCTCCATACCGATCTGTTGAATTTCAAATAGATCTCGTACCAGGAGCTGCACCAATAGCTCGTGCTCCATATAGACTTACACCCAGCGAAATGAAGGAACTCCAAAGCCAATTACAAGAAATTTTAGAGCGTGGTTTTATACGACCAAGTACATCACCATGGGGAGCTCCTATTTTATTCGAAGATCGATTTACGTTCCGGGTGAAATGCCCCATTCATATTGATTATAAATGTTCCATATTAATTGATTTCGTTGCAAGGTTTTGACCTCTATATGAGACGTTTTTCAAAGACTGCATTCATTTTTAAAACAAAACATAACCTTTATTTTATCGACAAAGTTAAAAAGTCACCACCTAGATTATCGAGAAATGATAATCTAAAATATCACACTTACACACTACCAATACATATTGGTTTACAAATATTAATATGTTACAACAAAATAAATCTTGAATGTAGTTTTAAACAATATTATACAAGCATGCTGACACCAAATCTTGTCCATATAATAGCATGCAACAGTGGAAGCTCTTAATAATCACCTGAGAATAAACATTCTTTAAACGTCAACAAAATGTTGGTGAGTTACATGTTTAACCTATATATTTATCAAATCGTAATAATAGACCACAAGATTTCATATTTCAATATACATCCCATACATAGAGATAAAAATCATTCATATAGTGAACACCTGGTAACCGACCTTAACAAGATGCATATAGAATATCCCCTATCATTCCGGGACTCCCTTTGGACATGATGAATTCGAAGTACTAAAGCATCCGGTACTTTGGATGGGGCTCGTTGGGCCCAATAGATCTATCTTTAGGATTCGCATCAATTAGGGTGTCTGTTCCCTAATTCTTAGATTACCAGACTAAAAAGGGGCATATTCGGTTTAATAATCCAGCCATAGAATTTAGTTTCATTTACTTGTGTCTATTTTGTAAAACATTTATAAACTTGCATGTATTCTCATCCCAAAATATTAGATTTAAAAAGTGAGACTATAACTCACTTTCACAGATTTTTACTTCGTCGGGAAGTAAGACTTGGCCACTAGTCGATTCACGAACGTATAACAAATATGAACATGTATATCAAAGTATGTTCAAAATATATTTACAACATTTTTAATACGTTTTTATGTTTTAAGTTTATTAAGTCAGCTGTCCTCGTTAGTAACCTACAACTAGTTGTCCACAGTTAGATGTACAGAAATAAATTGATATATATATATATATATATATATATATATATATATATATATATATATATATATATATATATATATATATATCTTGAATCAATCCACGACCCAGTGTATACACGTCTCAGGCTAGATCACAACTCAAAGTATATATATTTTTGGAATCAAACTCAACCCTGTATAGCTAAATCCAACATTACTGCATATAGAGTGTCTATGGTTGTTCCAAATAATATATATACATGGGTCGATATGATTTGTCAAAACATTTGCATACGTGTCTATGGTATCCCAAGATTACATAATATATTAGAATACATGTATAATACAATATGAGTTAGCTAGGATATGATTAATATAGATTTGTTACCAATTTTCACGTAGCTACAACAAGAAAAATTATCCAATCTTGTTTTACCCATAACTTCTTCGTTTCAAATCCGTTTTGAGTGGTTCAAGTTGCTATGGTTTCATATTGAACTTAAATTTATGAATAAAAACAGAAAAAGTATAAGTTTGTAGTCGGAAATACAGGTTACAATTCGTTTTTGTAAAGGTAGTAATTTCAGTCGAAAGAACGACGTCTAGATGACCATTTTGGAAAACATACTTTCACTTTGAGTTTAACCATGATTTTTGGATATAGTTTCATGTTCATAAGAAAAATCATTTTCCCAGAAGAAAAACTTTTAAATCAAAGTTTATCATAGTTTTTAATTAACTAACCCAAAACAGCCCGCGGTGTTACTACGACGGCGTATATCCGGTTTTACGGTGTTTTTCGTGTTTTCAGGTTTTAAATCATTGAGTTAGCATATCATATAGATATAGAACATGTGTTTAGTTGATTTTAAAAGTTAAGTTAGAAGGATTAACTTTTGTTTGCGAACAAGTTTAGAATTAACTAAACTATGTTCTAGTGATTACAAGTTTAAACCTTCGAATAAGGTAGTTTTATATATATGAATCGAATGATGTTATGAATTTCATTACTACCTTAGTTTTTGTGGATAAACCTACTGGAAATGAGAAAAATAGATCTAGATTCAAAGGATCCTTGGATGGCCTGAAAGTTCTTGAAGCAAAATCATGACACGAAAACAAGTTCAAGTAAGATTTCCACTCGAAATAAGATTGTTAAAGTTATAGAAATTGAATCAAAGTTTGCATATGAGTATTACCTTGTATTAGAAAGATATATTACTGTAAATAAGAAAGATTTCTTGAGGTTAGATGATCACTCAAAGTGGATTTGCAATATTGGAAGTAAGCTAGCACACTTGGAAGTGTTGTTGGTGTGTTCTTGAGTAGTTGTTTTATAACTTGGTTTATGTATGGATTTATGAACTAGATTGAGCTATATTTTGATGAAGATGATGAAGAACACTTAGAACAATGGAAGAACACTTGAGAGAGAGTAGTTTGATGCATAAAAATTAAAAAAGAAAGTGTGTTAGTGGTTCCTCATTCACGTGAATGTTGGAGTCAATATAGGCTCCATTAGTTTGTTGTTTTGTTAGATATTTCATGCTAGATGTTAAATGATGGTTCCCACATGTGTTAGGTGACTCACAAGGGCTGCTAAGAGCTGATCATTGGAGTGTATATACCAATAGTAAATACATTTAGAAGCTGTGTATTGTACGAGTACAAATACGAGTGCATACGAGTAGAATTGTTGATGAAAATGAATGAGGATGTAATTGTAAGCATTTTTGTTAAGTAGAAGTACTTTGATAAGTGTCTTGAAATCTTTCAAAAGTGTATGAATACATATTAAAACACTACATGTATATGCATTTTAACTGAGTCGTTAAGTCATCGTTAGTCGTTACATGTGTATGTTGATTTGAAACCTTTAAGTTAACGCTCTTGTTAAATGTTGTTAACCCAATGTTTATTATATCTAATGCGATGTTAAATTATTATATTATCATAATATCATGATATATTAATATATCTTAATATGGTATATATATACATTTAAATGTCGTTACAACGATAATCGTTACATATATGTCTCGTTTCGAAATCCTTAAGTTAGTAGTCTTGTTTTTACATATGTAGTTCATTCTTAATATACTTAATGATATGTTTACTTATCATAATATCATGTTAACTATATATATATCCATATATATGTCATCATATAGTTTTTACAAGTTTTAACGTTCGTGAATCACCGGTCAACTTGGGTGGTCAATTGTCTATATGAAACCTATTTCAATTAATCAAGTCTTAACAAGTTTGATTGCTTAACATGTTGGAAACACTTAATTATGTAAATATAAATTTCATTTAATATATATAAACATGGAAAAGTTCGGGTCACTACAGTACCTACCCGTTAAATAAATTTCGTCCCGAAATTTTAAGCAGTTGGAGGTGTTGACGTATCTTCTGGAAATAAATGCGAGTATTTCTTCTTCATCTGATCTTCTCGTTCCCAGGTAAACTCGGGTCCTCTACAAGCATTCCATCAAACCTTAACAATTGGTATCTTGTTTTGCTTAAGTCTTTTAACCTCACGATCCATTATTTCGACGGGTTCTTCGATTAATTGAAGTTTTTCGTTGATTTGGATTTCGTCTAACGGAATAGTGAGATCTTCTTTAGCAAAACATTTCTTCAAATTCAAGTTGTAGAAAGTGTTATGTACAGCCGCGAGTTGTTGAGGTAACTCAAGTCGGTAAGTTACTGGTGCGACACGATCAATAATCTTGAATGGTCCAATATACCTTGGATTTAATTTCCCTCTTTTACCAAATCGAACAACGCCTTTCCAAGGTGAAACTTTAAGCATGACCATCTCTCCAATTTCAAATTCTATATCTTTTCTTTTAATGTCAGCGTAGCTCTTTTGTCGACTTTGGGCGGTTTTCAACCGTTGTTGAATTTGGATGATCTTCTCGGTAGTTTCTTGTATTATCTCTGGACCCGTAATCTGTCTATCCCCCACTTCACTCCAACAAATCGGAGACCTGCACTTTCTACCATAAAGTGCTTCAAACGGTGCTATCTCAATGCTTGAATGGTAGCTGTTGTTGTAGAAAAATTCTGCTAACGGTAGATGGCGATCCCAACTGTTTCCGAAATCAATAACACATGCTCGTAGCATGTCTTCAAGCATTTGTATCATCCTTTTGCTCTGCCCATCAGTTTGTGGATGATAGGCAGTACTCATGTCTAGACGAGTTCCTAATGCTTACTGTAATGTCTGCCAGAATCTTGAAATAAATCTGCCATCCCTATCAGAGATAATAGATATTGGTATTCCATGTCTGGAGATGACTTCCTTCAAATACAGTCGTGCTAATTTCTCCATCTTGTCATCTTCTCTTATTGGCAGGAAGTGTGCTGATTTGGTGAGACGATCAACTATTACCCAAATAGTATCAAAACCACTTGCAGTCCTTGGCAATTTAGTGATGAAATCTATGGTAATGTTTTCCCATTTCCATTTCGGGATTTCGGCTTGTTGAAGTAGACCTGATGGTTTCTGATGCTCAGCTTTAACCTTAGAACACGTCAAACATTCTCCTACATATTTAGCAACATTGGCTTTCATATCTGGCCACCAAAAATGTTTCTTGAGATCCTTGTACATCTTTTCCGTTCCAGGATGTATTGAGTATCTGATTTTATGAGCTTCTCTAAGTACCATTTCTCTCATATCTCCAAATTTTGGTACCCAAATCCTTTCAGGCCTATACCAGGTTCCATCTTCCCGAATATTAAGATGCTTCTCTGATCCTTTGGGTATTTCATCCTTTAAATTTCCCTCTTTTAAAACTCCTTGTTGCGCCTCCTTTATTTGAGTAGTAAGGTTAGTGTGAATCATTATATTCATAGCTTTTACTCGAATGGGTTCTCTGTCCTTTCTGCTCAAGGCGTCGGCTACCACATTTACCTTCCTCGGGTGGCAACGAATCTCAAAGTCATAATCATTCAACAATTCAATCCACCTACGCTGCCTCATGTTTAGTTATTTCTGATTAAATATGTGTTGAAGACTTTTATGGTCGGTATATATATAATACTTTTGACCTCATATAAGTAGTGCCTCCAAGTCTTTAATGCAAAAACAACCGTGCCTAATTCCAAATCATGCATCGTATAATTCTGCTCGTGAATCTTCAATTGTCTAGACGCATAAGCAATTACTTTCGTTCGTTGCATTAATACACAACCGAGACCTTGCTTTGAGGCATCACAATATATCACAAAATCATCATTCCCTTAAGGTAATGACAATATAGGTGCCATAGTTAACTTTTTCTTTAACAATTGAAACGCTTTCTCTTGTTCATCTTTCCATTCAAATTTCTTCCCTTTATGCGTTAATGCAGTCAAGGGTTTTGCTATTTTAGAAAAATCTTGGATGAATGTTCTGTAGTAACCAGCTAGTCCTAAAAATTGGCGTATATGCTTCGGAGTTTTTGGGATTTCCCACTTTTCAACGGTTTCAATCTTTGCTGGATCCACCTGAATACCTTCTTTGTTCACTATATGACCGAGGAATTGAACTTCTTCCAACCAAAATGCACACTTTGAAAACTTAGCGTACAGTTTTTCTCTCCTTAACAACTCTAGCACTTTTCTCAAATGTTCTTCGTGCTCCTGGTCATTCTTTGAGTAAATAAGTATGTCATCGATGAAAACAATGACAAACTTGTCAAGGTATGGTCCACACACTCGGTTCATGAGGTCCATGAACACAGCTGGTGCGTTAGTCAACCCAAACGGCATAACCATAAACTCGTAATGACCGTAACACGTCCTAAAAGCAGTCTTTGGAATATCATCCTTCTTCACCCGCATTTGATTATATCCAGAACATAAATCAATCTTCGAATAAACCGACGAGCCTTGTAGTTGATCAAATAAGTCGTCGGTGCTCGGTATTGGGTTGCGATTCTTGATGGTAAGTTTGTTCAACTCTCGGTAGTCGATACACAACCTAAATATACCATCCTTCTTCTTGACAAACAAAACAGGAGCTCCCCATGGTGATGTGCTTGGTCGAATGAAACCACGCTTTAAAAGTTCTTGTAACTGACTTTGTAATTCTTTCATTTCGCTGGGTGCGAGTCTGTACAGAGCACGAGCTATTGGTGCAGCTCCTGGTACAAGGTCTATTTGAAATTCAATGGATCGATGTGGGGGTAATCCCGGTAATTCTTTCGAAAATACATCGGGAAATTCTTTTGCGACGGAAACATCACTGATATTCTTTTATTTAGGTTTAACTTCCTCGATGTGTGCTAGAATGACGTAACAACCTTTTCTTATTACTTTTTGTGCCTTCATACTACTAATAAGATTTAATTTCGCGTTATTCTTTTCTCCGTACACCATTAAGGGTTTTCCTTTTACCCGTACAATGCGAATTGTATTTTTGTAACATACGATCTCTGCTCTCACCTTTTTCAACCAGACCATGCCAATTATCACATCAAAATTTCCTAACTCTACTGGTATCAAATCAATCTTAAATGTTTCACTAACCAGCTTAATTTATCGATTCCGACATATATTATCTGCTGTAATTAATTTACCGTTTGCTAATTCGAGTAAAAATTTATTATCCAAAGGCGTCAGTGGACAACTTAATTTAGCACAAAAATCGCTACTCATATAGCTTCTATCCGCACCCGAATCAAATAAAACATAAGCAGATATATTGTCAAAAAGAAACGTACCCGTAACAAGCTCCGAGTCTTCTTGCGCTTCTGCCGCATTAATATTGAAAACTCTTCTGCGGCCTTGCCCATTAGTATTCCTTTGGTTTGGGCAATTTCTAATAATGTAGCCCGGTTTTCCACATTTATAACAAACTACGTTGGCATTATTTGTTCCGACCTTATTTGTTTCTTTATTTTTGTTGTTCTTTGGTCCGTAAACCTCACATTTTGCCGCGCCATGACCACTTCTCTTACACTTGGTGCAAACTGTTGTGCAAAACGAATTCGGATGATACTCTGCACACCTGAAGCATGGTTGTTTCTGTTGTTTGTTGTTATTGAGGTTGTTGTTGGGATTGTTATTGTTGTTGAAACGGTTGTTGTAGTAGTTGTCGTTGTTGTTGGGATGTTTGTTGTAGTTATTGTTAGGATTGCGGTTATTGTTGCGATTATTGTTGCGGTTGTGGTTGTAATTGTTATTGTTGTTGTACTGGTGACTCTTGTCACCGTTTTCCTCCCACTTCCTCTTGAGTTGTTTCGTGTTGGCTTCTTCGGCCGCCTGTTCTTTAATTCTCCCCTCAATCTGATTTATGAGTTTATGAGCCATTCGACTTGCCTTCTGTATGGAAGCGGGCTCGTGTGAACTCACATCTTCTTGAATCCTTACTGGTAACCCTTTTACAAACGTGTCGATCTTCTCTTCTTCATCTTCGAACGCTCCCGGACACAATAGGCACAACTCTGTGAATCGTCGTTCATATGTGGTAATGTCGAATCTTTATGTTCGTAACTCTCTAAGTTCTACATTGAGCTTATTGACTTCGTTTCTAGGACGGTACTGCTCGTTCATCAATTGCTTGAATGCCGACCACGGTAGTGCGTAAGCAGCATTTTGTCCTACCTGTTCAAGATATGTGTTCCACCACGTTAACGCAGTACCTAGGAAGGTATGCGTAGCGTACTTAACTTTGTCGTCTTCAGTACACTTACTTATGGCAAACACATATTCGACCTTCTCGGTCCACCGTTTCAATCCAATTGGTCTTTCGGTTCCATCAAATTTCAAAGGTTTGCAGGCAGTGAATTCTTTGTCGGAGCATCCTACACGATTTCTTGTGAAATTAGTTCCACTGCTAGATCCAGAGTTATTGTTATTTTGCATCGCAGCCTGTACTGCGGCTATGTTTGCTGCAAGAAAAACACGGAAGTCTTCCTCACTCATGTTCAAATTCTGACGAGTTGCCGGTGCCATTTCCTTCAAAAATAGCCCAAAGAATTAAGTTAATCATATAGAATTTTAAGAGTAGTCAATAGTATTTTGTAGCATAGTATGAACTCATTTATAAAAGCTTTTTCTTCATATTAGCATTTTATAGTTTTAATTCGGGTAGTACCTACCCGTTAAGTTCATACTTAGTAGCTAATATACAATTCAACTACTACAATTCTATATGAAAAAACTGATTATAATAAAATTTCGCGTTCAAATTTTATACAATATTTTACAAACTTACAATACCGCTATTCTACATATAGAATGAAATATAGCGCAAAATAAGTTTGCTACTCGGCAGCTATAAAGGCAATTCTAGTTAATACGCAAGTTGTTCAGCAAAGAAAATAAAGGCACGTAATTCATAAGTCCAGAAACAAGTCATGCATTCTGGTTTTACTAAGACGACTTCCCATCCTTGGTCTTGTGGAAAGTAACCGTTATGACCATTGGCTAGGCAGCATGTTGTAATGTCATCAAAAGGACGAGGGATTTGTAATGACCAACAGCCCCGTAATAATCTAAAAACCTTGTTTCTCACCCCAACTACTGAATCCGTCACTTGTGGGAATGTTTTATTTAATAGCTGTAACCCGATGCTCTTTTTCTCACTTTGGTGAGAAGCGAACATTACTAACCCGTAAGCATAACATGCTTCTTTATGTTGCATGCTAGAAGCTCTTTCTAATTCACGAAATCCAATGTTGGGATACGTTGAGTCAAAATAGATTCTTAACCCGTAGCGTAAAATTGCATTTGGGTTCACCGCATTTAACGCTTTAAAGAAAACACAACGTAACTTACAGTCTCCCCAATGTGATATACCCCACCTATCAAAGGAAAGCCTTTTATAAACTAAGGCATTTCTGGAAAGTCTTTCAAATGTTTGACAAGTTAATTTCGCCATAACTAAATGTGTTGATGAATTCTGACCGACTCTAGACAAGATTTCCTCAATCATATCCTCTGGTAGGTCTTCTAAAATATTCGGTTATCTACCCTTAACGTCCATTTTGTTTTTATACTGTAAGATAGACAAGGATTAGATTCGTAAAAGATAATTAACAAACAATACAAGCAATTTTTTCATAGAACATAAAAGTACAAGCATACTACAATACATATAATACACAACATGATTACAACCCTCTAATCTAAATCACTGGTTTCTTCTTCTTCGGACTTGGTTCGTTTTCCTAATTTTCTAGGGATATATGATGCTCCTCTAATACGAGCCGTCGTTTTCCACAATAGTTTAGAAAAACCTGGTGGTTTAGAGGTTCCCGGGTTATTGTTACAATTTAGGAAATACGGACGTTGCCGATACATATAAAGTTCATCGAGGTTGGAATCAGGTTTCTCTATTTTTATACCTTTTCCCTTATTATTTTCTTTTGCTATATTAAATTGGGTCGAGGTAATTTCTATAACATCATCGGAATCCTCATCAGGATTCGATTCATCGAAAAATTGGTAATCTTCCCAATAGTTTGCTTCCTCGGCGGAAACACCATTGACCATTTTTAACTTTGGTCTGTTGGTTGATGATTATCTTTTATTTAATCGATTTACTGTAGGTATCAATATTTCTTCCTCCGGAACCTCTTCCTCTTCCGGTTCCTCCTCTTCCGGTTCCTCCTCTTCTGGTTCCTCTTCTTCCGGTTCCTCCTCTTCCGGTTCCTCCTCTTCCGGTTCCTCCTCTTCCGGTTCTTCTTCGGGAATTTGTGAATCTTCTCAAATTATATTCGATTCTTCATTATTATTAGGTGAGTCAATGGGATTTGTACTAGTGGTAGACATCTATCACACAATATCAAACACATTAAGAGGTTAATATATCACATAATATTTACATATTAATAATATATAGTTTCCAACAAAAGTATTAAGCAATCGTTTTTAAAGAAAACACGGTCGAAGTCCAGACTCACTAATGTATCCTAACAAACTCGATAAGACATACTAATGCAAATTTCTGGTTCTCTAAGACCAACGCTCGGATATCAACTGAAATGTCCCGTTCATATTGATTATAAATGTTCCATATTAATTGATTTCGTTATGAGGTTTTGACCTCTATATGAGACGTTTTTCAAATACTGCATTCGTTTTTAAAACAAACCATAACCTTTATTTTATCGACAAAGTTAAAAAGTCACCACCTAGATTATTCAGAAATGATAATCTAAAATATCACACTTACAAACTATCAATAGATATTGGTTTACAAATATTAATATGTTACAACAAAATAAATCTCGAATGCAGTTTTAAACAATATTATACAATCATGCTGACACCAAATCTTGTCCATATAATAGCATGCAACAGCGAAAGCTCTTAATAATCACCTGAGAATAAACATGCTTTAAACGTCAACAAAAATGTTGGTGAGTTATAGGTTTAACCTATATATTTATCAAATCGTAATAATAGACCACAAGATTTCATATTTCAATATACATCCCATACATAGAGATAAAAATCATTCATATGGTGAACACCTGGTAACCGACCTTAACAAGATGCATATAGAATATCCCCTATCATTCCGGGACTCCCTTCGGACATGATGAATTCGAAGTACTAAAGCATCCGGTACTTTGGATGGGGCTCGTTGGGCCCAATAGATCTATCTTTAGGATTCGCGTCAATGAGGGTGTCTGTTCCCTAATTCTTAGATTACCAGACTAAAAAGGGGCATATTCGGTTTAATAATCCAGCCATAGAATGTAGTTTCATTTACTTGTGTCTATTTTGTAAAACATTTATAAAACTGCATGTATTCTCATCCCAAAATATTAGAATTAAAAAGTGGGACTATAACTCACTTTCACAGATTTTTACTTCGTCTAGAAGTAAGACTTGGCCACTGGTCGATTCACGAACCTATAACAAATATGAACATGTATATCAAAGTATGTTCAAAATATATTTACAACATTTTTAATACGTTTTTATGTTTTAAGTTTATTAAGTCAGCTGTCCTCGTTAGTAACCTACAACTATTTGTCCACAGTTAGATGTACAGAAATAAATTGATATATATATATATATATATATATATATATATATATATATATATATATATATATATATATATATATATATATATATATATATATATATATATATATATATAATCAATCCACGACCCAGTGTATATACGCCTCAGGCTAGATCACAACTCAAAGTATATATATTTTTGTAATCAATCTCAACCCTGTATAGCTAACTCCAACATTACTGCATATAGAGTGTCTATGGTTGTTCCAAATAATATATATACATGGGTCGATATGATATGTCAAAACATTTGCATACGTGTCTATGGTATCCCAAGATTACATAATATATTTGAATACATGTATAATATAATATGAGTTAGCTAGTATATGATTAATATAGATTTGTTACCAATTTTCACGTAGCTACAACAAGAAAAATTATCCAATCTTGTTTTACCCATAACTTCTTCGTTTCAAATCCGTTTTGAGTGGTTCAAGTTGCTATGGTTTCATATTGAACTTAAGTTTATGAATCTAAACAGAAAAAGTATAAGTTTAAAGTCGGAAATACAGGTTACAAGTCATTTTTGTAAAGGTAGTCATTTCAGTCGAAAGAACAACGTCTAGATGACCATTTTGGAAAACATACTTCCACTTTGAGTTTAACCATGATTTTTGGATATAGTTTCATGTTCATAAGAAAAATTATTTTCCCAGAAGAACAACTTTTAAATCAAATTTTATCATAGTTTTTAATTAACTAACCCAAAACAGTCCGCGGTGTTACTACGACGGCGTATATCCGGTTCTACGGTGTTTTTCGTATTTTCAGGTTTTAAATCATTAAGTTAGCATATCATATAGATATAGAACATGTGTTTAGTTGATTTTAAAAGTCAAGTTAGAAGGATTAACATTTTTTTGCGAACAAGTTTAGAATTAACTAAACTATGTTCTAGTGATTACAAGTTTAAACCTTCGAATAAGGTAGTTTTATATATATGAATCGAATGATGTTATGAATATCATTACTACCTCAAGTTTTGTGGATAAACCTACTAGAAATTAAAAAAATAGATCTAGCTTCAAAGGATCCTTGGATGGCTTGAAAGTTCTTGAAGCAAAATCATGACACGAAAACAAGTTTAAGTAAGATTTTCACTCGAAATAAGATTGTTAAAGTTATAGAAATTGAATCAAAGTTTGAATATGAATATTACCTTGTATTATAAAGATATCTTACTGTAAATAAGAAAGATTTATTGAGGTTGGATCATCACTCAAAGTGGATTTGCAAGATTGGAATTAAGCTAGCAAACTTGGAAGTGTTGTTGGTGTGTTCTTGAGTAGTTGTTTTATAACTTGGTTTATGTATGGATTTATGAACTAGATTGAGCTAGATTTTGATGAAGATGATGAAGAACACTTAGAATAATGGAAGAACACTTGAGAGAGAGTAGTTTGATGCATAAAAATTGAAAATGAAAGTGTGTTGGTGGTTCCTCATTCACGTGAATGTTGGAGTCAATATAGGCTCCATTAGTTTGTTGTTTTGTTAGATATTTCATGCTAGATGTTAAATGATGGTTCCCACATGTGTTAGGTGACTCATAAGGGCTGTTAAGAGCTGATCATTGGAGTGTATATACCAATAGTAAATACATTTAGAAGCTGTGTATTGTACGAGTACAAATACGAGTGCATACGAGTAGAATTGTTGATGAAAATGAATGAGGATGTAATTGTAAGCATTTTTGTTAAGTAGAAGTACTTTGATAAGTGTGTGATGACCCGTCCCAATCCACCTGGACGAATTCATCAATATTTGGTCCCATTGCGACGTACTGACCTAAATATGCCATGTACGACTCCATATAATATCTTTAACATGAGCAAATGCACAGCGGAAGATTTCTTTCATACCTAAGAATAAACATGCTTAAAAGTGTCAACCAAAAGGTTGGTGAGTTCATAGATTTATCATAACAATTATTTCAATATATTAATAGACCACAAGATTTCCATTTATATACATATGTACACTCGCAAGTGTATAAAAGTATTCTATAAGTTGTTGAGCGCTTCGGTAACCATACTTAACATTTAATGTGGCATATTCCGTTTATTATGAAATCTACCTACACTGTACTAAGTGTAGTAAAAACGAAGTACTATGCAACCGTTTACGATACTAGAGCTACTAGCCCAGTTGGGGTTGTCAAACCCGATAGATCTATCAATAGGATTCGCGCTTACATGCTCTTACAACATGTAAATATTAGTTACCAAGCTATTAGGGAAAAATATGAAAAGTGGTACAACTCAACGTAGAATATGTTTTTAGTACTTGTGTCCATTTCGTAAAACAGTTATAAAACAGCGCAAGTATTCTCAGCCCAAAAATATATATAAAAAGGGAGTAATGAAACTCACCTAATGTATTTTGTAGTAAAAATACATACGACTATATTGAACAATGCAGGGTTGGCCTTGGATTCACGAACCTATATCAAGTATATATATTAACACCTCTAATTAACATGTAATAGTAATCAAACCAGTTTATATATATTAATTATATAATATATTACTTGTTTAAAATAGTAATGTATTTATTATTTCAAATGTTATGTATATTTATATATGTTATAGTAACTTTAGATATACTTATAATATATGTAATATTTATATCTTTACATAATTATCTTTTGTTAAAATAATATTTATAATAAAAAAAATGTTAATAATACTACTACTACTACTAATAATAATAATAATAATAATAATAATAATAATAATAATAATAATAATAATAATAATAATAATAATAATAATAATAATAATAATAATAATAATAATAATAATAATAATAATAATAATAATAATAATAATATTTAAAAGTAATATTAATAGTGATAATAATAATAATAATAATAATAGCTATACTAGTAATATTTATAATAATAATCTTTAGTAATGATAATGGTTAGGTTTACTAATGAATATGATAATAATAGTTTTGATAAAAATGATAATTTTTCTAATAATGATAATAATAATTAAAAATGATACTTTAGATAAAAGGCTAGTTTTTTTTATAAACATGATACTAGTAATAATATTAATAATAATAATTATAATAATAAAAATGATAATAATAATAATAATAATAATAATAATAATAATAATAATAATAATAATAATAATAATAGGAAAAAAAAACTACCTCAAAGAAGTAATCCTTAAAAAAAATGCCCAAGTCCGGGTTCGAACTCGCGACGTCCCGCTAACTCGATAAATCCTTAACCATTACACTATGTGTCTTCGATTCCCAACTTAATTTGTTTTTAATTTTTACTTCTGCATCCTTCTTCCTCTTTTCTAAAAAAAATGCCCTGGCCCAGACACGAACTTGCGACCTCTCGAATAACAAACACCCTTGCAAGCCATTAACCATTTGTTTGATTATGTAATAACTCGATTGCTTATATATGTAACACTTACGAAACTGTTACCATTTCCTCAATATTATCATTTATCATCCCGTACATCTATCATCATCATGTTCATCATCTATTAATGCTACCCATAACTTTCGTATAACATCCTAAATCATAAAATCATCACTAATAAACCTTATCATTGATTATCATTTAACCTTAATTGGAAGTCCACTATTATTTAATAAGCCCAAAGTTTAACAAGCCCAATTTACCAACTCATTTAAGTGGATTTCATAAGCCCATCAATATCCTTAAAAGGCTTCGGTTCTTTCAAGAGAATCACAACCGACAATTTAGATGCAAAAGGGAAGATTCGAATAGGAACAATGATATACACCCATTTTTATTATCATGATTTTATGTAGAGAATCATCATCATCTATTATCTATCGGCCCTATGGTTTTAATAAAAAAAAAATGTATCCTTCATTTCTTGTAGTATAGTTGGGATCTCCATTTAATAAAACACCACACATGTTCTCAACAAACACCCATTGATAGTGGGATTTGGTGGGGGTACGTGGGGCTCGATTGGGACTAAAGTAATTATACAAGCATCAAAATTATATATAATGGACCGTACCCTTTTTTGAGTGGCCAAAATTGTCGGCAAAAAATATATTAATAGCAACTTTGCTTGCATGCTTTATTTCATTTATAATTCGAATAGATTAAAACAGCAAAGAACAGCGGGTAGTACATGACTTGCAGCAAAACAAAAAAGAAGGAGACAAAAAATGTGCTGTAGTCTGTGGTTTACACAGGGATACGTAAAAGAAAAAGAATTAAATAAAGGTGGTGATGTCGGGTGTTCATTTGTTGGACGGAATACGAAAGAGAGAAGAGATACAAGAAATGATCCTCGAGTTTTGGTTTGGTGATGGGTGTTTGAGCTTCGACAAAAAGAAGGGACAAGAAAAGGGAAACATAGATGGTGTTGTTCATGGGGTGGTACGGTGATGATTGGTGTATAGAAACAGAAAACCAAAGTAGAAGCTTGAAATCATGGTTAGTTGATGGTGATCGAATGTTTCAAGGGTGATGGGTTTGTGCAGTAAGTTGATCGAGCACAAACAAGAATATAAAGGTGATTCTTGCCGAATAGAAGCAGAAAGGAGGAGAGAAAGAAATATTGTAGTTGATGATTGAATATCTCCCCATCTATATGCTATATGTGTTTTTATATATAGAGATTTAGTTTAAGATATATAGATTATAGAAAATAGAGAATAGATAGATAATGATAGATGTATATGGCTAACAGAAATTGTTTGTATTAGTGATAATGAGATTAATTGTTGTTCTGTGATGGTGTCGACAAGAATCAATCATGAGCAGGAGATGAAGAGAAGAATCAAATAAACAGATAGTGACCTTAAACAGAATTTGTAATTTAGTTTGTTTGATCGAATTTCAAAATAGTGCAGACATAAAGTTTGAAAATGATGTAAAACAAATTAACTGCATATTTTTCTGACTTTATGATTCTTTGTATAGTTAATATAAATATAAATATATTAATAATATTAATAATAACATTATTAATAATAATAAATAAAGTAATAATAATAATTGATAATGATAATTATTAATGATAATGTTCATAGTAACATTGATAATGTTGTAAATAAAATACTAATACAATTGTTCGTGAATCGTCTAGCACAGTCTAAAGGTAAAATGTATACATGAAACAGTTCAAACTTTATGAGACTCGTCATTTCAGACTTTGCTTATCGTGTGGAAATATATAATAAGTTTAAGTTTAAATTTTGTCGAAAATTGCCTGGTCGTCACAGTACCTACCCGTTAAAGAAATTTCGTCCCGAAATTTGAGTAAGGTGGTCATGGCTAACAATAAAAATGTTTTCATGACAAATATGAGTTGATAAATAGAGTTTTATCATCATCGAGTAATATGGATAAAACGATTCGATTATTCGAAGAGTACGAATGAAGTTATCACAAAAGAATGAGACAGAGAATTAACTCTTGACGTAGTCATGTTTGAATTTAGAAAATAAGGTGCATCTTAACTTTTGACGTTGTCTTGGTTGAATTCCGGAATTCAAGGGATTTAAAAGGAAATCTTGTAAATCTATAAGATCTGATTCTTCGGGATTTATGGAAAGAGGAATATTCATTTGAGTCCATAAATTAAGTTGAGATTCAAGGGATCAATGAGAGCGCGACATGTGTCGCGAAAATCACATGTGATTGAAAAAAAATTTTAATTTTTTTTTCGAAATTTTTTTTTTTAAAATTTAAATTTTTTTTTTTTTACAATCACATATGATTTACCTGCTCAAGCACATGTGATTGAATTGTACAATCACATGTGATTGGATTTTCCATGCATAATCACATGTGATTTTTTAAAAAAATTTCAAAAAAAAAAAATTTCGAAAAAAAATTCGAAAAAAAAATTTTCAAAAAAAAAAATTTCGAATTTTTTTTTTTCAAATCACATGTGATTTTCATGCCACATGTCGCGTTCTCATTGGTCCCTTTGTTTTCAAGCAAATTTATGAATGCAAGTGATTACAACTCTTTATGGAAATTAAGATCTCTTTAATTAAATGCGATCATCTGTCTCGATTGCCTTGTCTGGCATCTCCACTATAAATAATCTTCTTCCGTTCCATTATTTTCACCATTCCTATACTTTCTTCCTCTATTCCTACTTCCAAAATATTGTGGAAATGCTACATCAAATTCTGATTCTTGATATTTTCCTAACTATTGCATCTGTCATTCTTCTTTTCCATTTACCGCAGGAGAAATCTATTCACTTCTACTATTACCTTGGGGTTACTGTTTTAATCATACTCTCGTGTCTTTATATTGCTATTCGTATTAATGTACACGGTTTGTGATTTCTGTGTTGTTGTCGGGTTTTATATCTTCCCTTATGTTTTGGAGCTCTTTGCATTTTTCTTCTCTTTTCGATCTCTAGTAAAGCGAGTAACGGTCCAGAATTCGTAAGTATGGAGTTTTAAATGAATTTAATGTTCTAATCAAGAAAGAATGTAATAGCACGATTTGATTTGTCAATTTACTAGAATCACTGAGAATAGAACTATCAAGAATATATTTTCTTGATATGTTCAGAGATTAAGTAGAATGAAAGAGTTATGTAACATGGCACAAGATGAGGGTATGATCTACTGTGAATCATCATGTTTCATTAGAAACTCAGCATGACTTACTGTAATATAATCACGTTGACCGGGCATCATTATATTATACTAACTCATGCTTCAATTCCCAACACTTTTCCACAATTCATTCATAATTTATACTTATATTTTTACAGAAGTTTCCAATATAATGGAATACAGAAAAGACTAAGAGGTAGATAATTTCGGACAAGAAGATTTATGAAAATATCTTCAGAAATATCGAAGATATTTATGATGATATTTTGGAATTTTTAAGTTCGAAAGTTGATGAAGAAAAATTTTTCGCAAGATTTTAACACGACTTCGGAACAAGATATTCTCTAAAGATTTCATCGGATCTAGAATTACCTAGATTCTTTGAATATAGGGTTTGGTTCTTGTATTTGTTCTTGGTCTCCTTCATGGTTGGCTCAATCCGTTTTTCAGTACCAAGTTTTCTATCGAGCGTTCCTAACACTCCTTTCTTTATCATCAAACTTTTAGCCGTTTAGACCATCTACCATTTTTCTGTTTCCTCTACATTTAATGCTACGATATCTGAATCATCAGTTATTAATCCGAGGTGGTTTCAGGAGAATTGTGTTTTTAGATGATTAAACACTGATGGTAATATGGTGGAATATAAAAGGTTTCCCGGTAACAATAAAAGAGCACGCGGATATATCAAGATTATAATAAGGTTGTTTCGAACGAAAAGTCGAAGTTGACTTGTTGGAGCTGTGACAAAATTGGCTAATTTGAAAAAGAATGGAAATGTTATTTTGGGTAATAATAACACTAAAGGAATTAGCACATCTATTTGTTAAACGTTTACTCAGTTTCCGAGAGTTTTTCAGGTGCATAACTATATGCATAAATCTTTCCTTCCGTAGATGAAGTGCGGTTGGTTCATTCTCTTTGATTGAGGTGTTTTTAAGAATCATGAAAGGTTTGAACGCAGATTAAAATTGTCAAGGTACAAATGAGGTTTAAGATGAAATCAAGTGGCAAATTTGAAGAATTGTTTAGTTTCATATGTTATAATCAATATTTTAATTCATTTTCAATTGTCCAATGTTGATAGTCCAATAATCGGTTTATATATATAATCTTAGAATTACCCCACGACGTATTGTATACATATTGTCTTTGCATTAACCTAGAGACGTATTGTATACGTATTGTCTTAGAATTAACTAAGACGTATTGTGTACGTATTGTCTTAGGATTTATCAAAACGTATTGTATATTTATTGTGTTAGGATGTAACAAGAATATTATTATACATATATACAATTACAGAATTCGTGTACATGTCTCAGACTCGATCACAACTCAAAGTATATATATTATTATAGAATCAACCTCAACCCTGTATATAGAACTCGATCATTACTGCATATAGAGTATCTATGGTTATTCCAAATAATATATATATATATATATATATATATATATATATATATATATATATATATATATATATATATGCGTCGATATGATATGTCAAAACCTTGTATACATGTTCCGATATTTAAAGTGCATAAAATAAATAACAGAAATTAAATGAAGATAAATAAAATTACGATAAATAAATTGCAATAAATAAAAATGTAATCAGTTAGCTAGGAACAGTTAGCATGGATTCTTAACAATATTCTTCTCATAGTTAAATTGTTTGTTTCTAACAAATTTTATTTTGTCCAATGTTTTCTTCATTATGCCACTTGTTGGATTCTGAGAAGTCAAAATTCAAATATGAAATTGAATGAAAATGGTTCTTTTGTGGTGAACAGATTCCTAAATCGGTGAATGTAAATAGGATAGTAAATGATCATTGAATCAGATTCGAAGAATGTACAGTGTAACTTATTAATGTAAAATCTTAAATATTCCTTGGGTATTACCTACCCGTTAAAATATTTTCATCATTAACAGTTTATACGAAATTTTTTTTTTAATTACAATCTTTATGAAAATATATATACCTATATATTTTCTTCAGATATAATCATGGATTTAATGAGTTAATATGATATTAATCTCATTTGCTTTTTGGTTTGAATTAGAATAAGTAATCTCTAAAACTATTAGGAACCACATATTCTTCGCAGAATATTAATGAAGTTATGGATCAATACTTCATCGTTAATTGTTATTGGTACTCCTTGGTATCTAGGGTGCGTATGATGTTGATGTTGATGTTGATGTTCGAGGTATAGATGGTGATGTTGAGGTGTGGGATGTGAATGTTGATGTTGATAGTACTGTTGGTGCCAGTGATGTTGCTGAAGCTGGTACGTTTTGCACCATATTTTTCAAGGCTACAATTCGGGCGCGAAGCTCGTTGACTTATTACTCCGGAATGATTGTCGGTAGGAATGAGCGAGTGATTAAAATCTAGAATCTGAGATAGTATGTAATCATGACGAGATATTCGGGAAATGAGGATGAAAATGATGTTTCGAACAGGTTCGCCGGTAAGTGCTTCAGGTTCTTCACCGAGAGGTGAATTCGGTTGGTGGAAAGGATCGTCTTCTTCGTATTTCCATTGATTAAGTCGACTACTGTAACGACCCTGGAATTTCCAACATTTATTTATTAATAATTACTATTATTAATACGTGTGATTAAACGAATGTATGTTATTACATTTACATGTTGCTATGATTGCCCGTACTTGACTTTTAAGTGCCCGAAACGTCTTTGTGACACCCGGAACTTTCACGAATAATATTTTTAGATATTATTTACATTCATGATTAAATTTATTAATCATTTTAATTAACTAAGGCTATTAGTTAGTTACTTGGGCTTTAGTTGGTTTAACTTGTGATTTATTTGAACTTGGGCTTTGTCAGTGTGATGGACTCATGTTATTGGGCTTCCAAGCCCACCCTACCTTTTAAGTGGACTTAGTTAGCCCATGTCTTCAAGTGTAAGTATCATTTAGTGAGGTAACTAGTTAGTTTCATCACTTGGAATCTAGTTAACATACATTTCCCATGCATGCATCCTCATTATCCAACTTTTAAGCTTTAACACATGAAGAGCCATTAAACATTAGCCTTCCTCCCTCTTTTTTTCTGCAGAATGCCGAAGGCCTATTGGCCATGTGGGGATTCAAAATTTTTTTTTTACACTACTTGTTCACTAGTACTCACTTGCATCTCTCATTTCCAACTCACACTCTTACTTGCAACATTTCTTTTCTCTCTTTTTCTCTAAAGGATAGTAAGTAACTTGAAGCATTTCCTTTTCTTCTTTTCTTGTTAATAACCAATCCAACACCCCTACATCATCATCATTTGTTTGTTGTTTAATTTGTTCATGTTGTTTAGTTAATTACTTGTTGTTACTTACTTACTAACTTTCAAGAATCTAACTTTCTAGTTTTAATTCTTCTTTTATCTTGAACCTTCAAGAACATACAAGACATAAACTCTCTAGTTTATGATCTTCACTTATTACTTGTTCTAAGTTTATAAAGTTCATGGTTGAAAGACATACTTGAAGCTCATGAAATAAACTTTAAAGTTTACTTTCTAAAGATCAAACTTTGGTTTGAATCTTTAAAGTATGAACAACCATGGACCTTTTCTTGTTTATTTAAGTTTACTTCTTCAATTTATGCACTTTAATTTCATGTAGTTAGTGTATATGGTCAAGTACTACAAGTTAGTCATGATCTCATATCTCTTGAACAAATTAAGTTAACCTTGAAAGTTCAAGAACATACAAATAAGTTTTCTTTAAATATAACTTTGGATCTAGACTTTTGAGTCTTGGATCTTCAAGATCAAACTAAGAACTATGTTCTACTACTTATGATCTTGATTAGTTAGTTTACTTTCAAGTTTGTAACTTGTTATTAGCTTTAAAGTCCATGTATGTGTTAGATCTAAGACCTTGATGCAACTTTGGTTCATCAAACTTCATACAACTCTTAAGTGAGTTGTGCTTCATGTCTTAGACTTGCACATGGGTTATGATGGTCAAGACTTGGTTAAGATGATGTAGATACATCAATGAGTTGTACACTTGAAGCTATATGCATCAAGGATGAGAACCATGATGAACATCAAGCACCAAGACCACCGGAACCCTTTTAAACTCACTGTTCTGTCCAAAAGCTACTGGTCTGGTGATTCTGTAACAGACCAGTAGACCTGGGCCGTTCTAACCTTGATTTTTAGATATATCTTTTTGAGTAGATAACTTTTCATATAGGACTCGTCTTAATCCGAGTTACGGTTTAGGATTTATGGCCCTCCGATCGTTACTATGTCCTTTAACGTTGTGCAGAAATTTCTGACCTACTCGCACTTAGACCGTCGTCACGGTCAAACCAAGACGAGTTTGCTTCTGTAAATTTTACCACACTTAAGGGACTCATAGACGGAGCCATGGCCACTGGTCTCACCTTAATTCAGTAAGGTTAGAGGCCGCGGTGACTGACTGAAGTCAGACTTTGTTTTAAACTACTTTCATAAACGAAACCTACTTTACGCCTATTGTTTGATGATGAATGATGATGACCCTTAAGACCTTAAATAAATACTTTTAAACCTATTAAGACGATTTACTGACTTAGTACTATTTGACTTGGGTTGAGGACTTCGGACCGATTACTTGCACACCTTTTTCCGAACCGACTTTTCGACTACATTATCATTGTGAGTTATAGCATTCCCTTTTTACTTTAACTTATTTTGGGAACTGAGAATACATGCAGATTTTATGTTTTACATACTAGGCACGAGTACTTAAACTTATATATGTGTGGGTTATACAACGGCATAAATATTCCCTTTAGCTCGGTAACGTTTAATCATTGGTTTTTGAACCGTGAACGCGAATCTTAGATATGGATCCATAGGGTTTGACCTCCCCACTCGGGCTAGTCGCGCTAGCATTTAACGTGTGTTTAATACTTCATAAACATACGCACTTGCCAAGTGTACTTTCAGGGGGTATAAACGTTAAGTTAGTTACCAAGTGCCCACGGTTAACATATACTTTATCATACTGTTTTGAAACGCTCTTTGTAGCACTGAAATCTCGTGGCCTACCTTACATACTGTTATACTTAAACTATAGCTCACCAACCTTTGTGTTGATATTTTTAAGCATGTATTTCTCAGGTGCTTGAGGTTGCTTCCGCTGTCTTACTTGTTGTGCTGTAGACACCCGCTGCTTAGAGTTGTCCACGCATGAACTACTTTACTTTGCATTCAAACATTAGTACTTTTGAACTATGACTTGTAATGACCATTGCGGTCACATACACTTATTATTTGCTTCTACTTAGTGAAGCATGCTTTTGAAATGTAAAACATTTGATGTCGGTTATGACATCACCTTTTTATCGTGAATGTAACTTCTTTAATTACAGCATATAGTACTTAACCTTGTAATGATCCTGTTGTTGATGATTCGTACACGATGGTTTTGTACGGGGCATCACATTTGGTATCAGAGCATTGGTTGTAGGGAATTAGGTTGCATTAGTGAGTCTAAGACCGACCCAAGTAGGATTCACTAATAGGACTAATCTACAACTTGCTAGTTTACTTGTTTCCGCTGAATTTACTACATGCTACTGCTTACTTTTTCCGCTGTATGCCGTATGCTACTACATGATTTCACTACTGAATGATGCTACTTGCTTTCGATTGCATGCTACCTTCATACGAATTACTGTTATTGCCATGCTAGATACCGTTATACATGATTTAAACTGTTGTCCTATTATTTGCTTGCTTTATGACATACTGACATGGAAAATTTATTTTTCCTTGTTCAGATGTCGGATGTTCCACCTGCTGGCATTTCGGGCAGTACAGACTCAGTCCCCGTCGCCCTACCTACTGCTACATCTGCTGCTGCTACTGCCAATACACCGGCCCCGACACCCACTAGTGATCCCGGCGCTTCTACTTCCGGAGCTGGTACTAGTGCACCTGTCCCAGTGTCTGCTCCCGGACCCTCGAGGTCACAGCCCCGCATTGGTGGTATTGAGATCCCCGCGGAGTTCGGGGAAGGGCCGTTTCGTAACCACATGCGCACACCTTGCCGACGCACTCCCGACGGACGTTTAGTCGTGATTCCACCAGGCAGACACCGTCAGATGTTGGCCGCCTTCGGACGCTTTGGATTACCAGCTCAGCCACCAGTGTCACCACCACACGATTTGGATGACTCATCATCCGCCGATTCTTCATCATCAGACGACTCCAGCGATGATGAGGATCCTGCTGATAGACCTATTCAGGCACCCTCCACCCCGCCGAGGAAGTGGTACCGTTTCGACGGCACCGTCATTCCAGGGGTGAATGGAGGTCGTGCTTTTACTGATGCATTTAGCCATCATCGTAGGGTTACTACTCGTAAACGAGCTGTGCCATACCCTGCCGACCCACAGATACGTAAGGTTCCCTGTTATGTATTGGCTATTCCTGGAACCGTACCACCTAGATTTAGATACGGACCACTTACATCTAGAGACGTACCGTCTACATCCGGAGCCGGACCATCTACATCAGCACCACCCGCACCACCCGCCCCACCTGCACCGCCTGCCCCACCAGCTCCCTCTAACGAGGAACTGATGAGGGAGATTGAGACTCTCCGAGCTCGAGTCACTGAGTTCGAGGAGCAGTTGGCTCGAGGAGCAGTTCACCCGCCTTCACCGTAGGACCTTGTATTTAGATTTCATGATGTAATCTAGATATAGTTTCATGTATTTCATATGTATTGTACGAACTTATTCAGATGTATGAAACTTATTATTATTAATGAATGGAACTTTGCGTTATTTAATTCTTGCACGATGTTCTATTTACATTGCTGTACGATGATTCTGTGGTATTTGTACCTAGATGCATTATTTAATAACATGTGATGTTTTGATTCCATGTTGGTCACTATGTACTGTATTATTACTACTTGCATACTGGATTTTGACTTGAGTCAAAAATTTTGTTTAGAATACCATGGCTAACGGAAGATCCACACCTACCGCCGCCCAGATTGAGGACATGATCAACGAACGGGTAGCTGCAGCCCTAGCAGAAAGAAATCTCGAAGCTCCACCGCCACCACCACCGATTATTCCACCCGTTCGAAATGGGTGTACATACAAGGAATTCCAGAGCTACAAACCGCATAACTTCAGCGGCACCGAGGGACCAGTTGGTCTCACCAGATGGTTCGAGAAACTTGAATCAGTATTCCGAGTTAGCAACTGTTCGGAGGACAATATGACCAAGTTTGCATCTTGCACGCTATCTGACGGCGCGCTAACGTGGTGGAACACGTTAGCTCAAGCGAAAGGTATCGATGAGGCGTATGCTACACCATGTGAGGAGTTCAAGGCGGCTATGATTGATGAGTATTGTCCGAGAACCGAAATTCAGAAGATGGAAATTGAATTCATGCAGTTGAAGGCCGTAGGGAATGACCTTAACAGTTACAATCGTAGGTTTTTGGAGTTAGCACTGATGTGTCCGACCATGGTCACCCCCGAATTCAAGTGCATGGAGAAATACTTCTCGGGACTTCCTAAGTCCATCAAGGGTAATGTTACCTCATCTAAGCCACCGAATGTCCCTGAAGCAATGCGCATGGCACATAATCTCCTGAATCAAATCATCCTTGACGAGCCGGAGAAGGCTAAGTTTGAAGCCGGTAGTAGTGAAAAGAGGAAATGGGACAACAACCATAACAACCACAACAACCACAACAACAACAACAACAACAACAACAACAACAACAACAGGGGGAGAAACTACGATCAAACCCCCGCCAAGAGGCACAACAACGGTGGAAACCCTAATCCCAACAACAACACCAACACCAACCCGAACTACAAAGGAACCTTACCACAATGCAAGAGGTGTTACAAGCACCACACTGGGTATTGCAATGTTGTCTGTGAGAAGTGCCAACGGGCTGGGCACATCGGGAAGGACTGCAAGGTCACTACTTTGAATGGGAAGCCAAACACCAATGGGCCGAAGAAGTGCTACGAATGTGGACAGACGGGCCATTTCAGAAATGCGTGCCCAAATAAGCGAAAAGATGGCAGGCCACCCCGTGGTAGAGCTTTTAATGTTAATGCAAGAGATGCACGCGATAACCCCGACTTGGTGACAGGTATATTCAAAATCAACAATCTTTTAGCTTCTCTCTTGTTTGATACTGGTGCGGATAGAAGTTATGTATGTAGACATTTTTGCGATAAGATTAATTGGTCATTAGTCCCGTTAAAAGAAAGTATGCTTGTCGAGGTCGCAAATGGAAAACTTGAAAAGGTTGACCATATTAGTCGTGGAGCTATTATCAACATAGCTGGTGCAGATTTCGAAATTGATTTGATACCTATTAAACTGGGAAGTTTTGACGTGATCGTCGGTATGGATTGGTTGAGCAAGATAAAGGCCGATATAATCTGCGGAGATAAAGCACTTCGCATACCACAAGGAGATGGCGAACCACTGGTTATCTATGGAGAGAGATGTACCTCAAAGTTGAACCTCATTAGTTGCGTGAAAGCGCAAAAGATTATGAAGAAGGGACGTTTTGCTGTCCTAGCACATGTGAAAGCGGTAGAAACTGAGGAGAAGAGTGTGAACGACGTTCGAATTGTGAACGAATTTTCCGATGTCTTCCCAGAGGAATTACCTGGATTGCCGCCGCAGAGAGCAGTAGAGTTTTAGATTGATTTAGTGCCAGGAGCTGCACCTGTAGCTCGCGCACCTTATAGACTCGCACCTTCTGAGATGCAAGAATTGCAGAGTCAGCTACAAGAGCTATTAGATCGAGGCTTTCTCCAACCAAGCTTCTCGCCTTGGGGCGCACCTGTGTTGTTTGTAAAGAAGAAGGATGGATCTTTCCGTATGTGTATCGACTACCGTGAACTCAACAAATTGACAATCAAGAATCGGTATCCTCTTCCACGAATTGACAATCTTTTTGATCAACTACAAGGATCGAGTGTCTACTCAAAGATCGATTTGCGATCCGGCTATCACCAGTTGAGGGTGAAGGAAAGTGACGTGATGAAGACTGCATTCAGGACCCGTTATGGTCATTATGAGTTTCTCGTGATGCCATTCGGTTTGACAAATGCACCTGCCGTGTTCATGGACCTCATGAATCGTGTCTGCAAGCCTTACTTGGACAAGTTTGTTATCGTCTTCATAGATGATATCCTAATCTACTCTAAGAGCGAAGAAGAACATGAGCAACACCTCTGATTAGTGCTTGAACTCTTAAGACAAGAGCAACTTTACTCCAAATTCTCCAAGTGTGAATTTTGGTTGAAGGAAGTACAATTTTTGGGTCATGTTGTAAGCGACCAGGGTATCAAAGTTGATCCCGCCAAGATTGAAGCCATCAGCAAGTGGGAGACCCCCACTACTCCTACTCATATTCGCCAATTCCTAGGTCTCTCCGGTTATTACCGAAGATTCATCGAAGGATTTTCTCTGATTGCGCGTCCTTTGACCGCACTGACTCACAAAGGCAAGAAGTTCATTTGGGAACCCGCAAACGAATCAGCATTTCAAACTTTGAAGAAGAAGTTAACCTCCGCACCTATCCTATCGCTTCCTGAAGGCAGTGACGACTTTGTTGTTTATTGTGATGCATCGAAGAGTGGTTTTGGTTGTGTACTGATGCAACGATCAAAGGTTATTGCCTATGCCTCCCGCCAATTGAAGATTCACGAGCGGAACTACACTACACATGATCTTGAACTTAGAGCCGTTGTCTTTGTGCTTAAATTATGGAGACACTATTTGTATGGAACTAAGAGCACTATCTTCACCGATCACAAGAGTCTCCAGCACATCTTCGATCAGAAGCAACTGAATATGAGACAGCGTCGATGGTTCGAGATGCTCAACGACTACGATTGTGAACTTCGTTATCACCCTGGCAAGGCCAATGTTGTAGCTGATGCTTTAAGCCGAAAAGAGAGGACGGCACCTCTTCGTGTTAGGGCTCTGAACATCACCATCCATTCGAACCTCAACAGCCAGATCAGAGTAGCCCAAGTTGAGGCTCTCAAGGAGGAGAATATATCTCATGAACATTTGAACATACTTGTCTCTCGATTAGAGGTTAGGGACTCTGATACTTGATGAAGCACACAAATCGAGATATTCGATTCACCCCGGTGCGGGTAAGATGTACCACGACCTTAAAGAACAGTATTGGTGGCCGAATCTTAAGAAGGACGTTGCGACTTATGTTGGTAAGTGTTTGACTTGCTCGAAGATTAAAGCCGAGCATCAGAGACCTTCTGGTTTACTTCAGCAACCGGAAATCCCACAATGGAAGTGGGAAAGGATCACAATGGATTTCATTACTAAGCTGCCAAAGACGGTGGGCGGATACGATACCATTTGGGTTATTGTTGACCGCCTCACCAAATCTGCACACTTCCTAGCGATGAAGGAAACTGATACAATGGAAAGACTTGCCCAATTATACATCAAAGAGGTTGTATCTCGTCATGGTGTACCTTTATCGATCATCTCAGATCACGATCCCCGTTTTGCTTCCAGATTTTGACGTTCCTTGCAAGAAGCCATGGGAACTCGTCTTGACATGAGTACTGCTTATCATCCTCAGACTGACGGGCAAAGTGAACGAATAATTCAGACCTTGGAAGACATGTTGCGTGCATGTGTCATTGATTTCGGAAAGGCCTGGGAAAGGCATTTGCCACTCGCCGAATTCTCGTACAACAACAGTTATCACTCTAGCATTAATGCTGCACCTTTCGAAGCATTGTATGTCCGTAAGTGCCGATCTCCTATTTGTTGGGCCGAAGTAGGCGAAAAGCAAATCACCAGACCCGAGGTAGTCCACGAAACCACGGAGAAGATTGCTCAGATTCAAGCTAGACTTAAGACTACCCGCGATCGTCAGAAGAGTTATGCCGATCTTAAACGTAAAGATTTTGAATTCAACGTTGGTGATCGTGTAATGTTAAAGGTTGCACCTTGGAAAGGTGTGATTCGTTTTGGAAAACGTGGAAAGTTAAACCCACGATACATTGGTCCTTTTGAAGTCTTGGAACGTGTTGGACCCATTGCATACCGTTTGGATCTACCAGCACAATTGAGCTCAGTTCATCCTACCTTCCATGTGTCAAACTTGAAGAAGTGTCTTGCTGCACCTGAACTTATCATACCACTTGAGGAACTTACGATTGACGACAAACTCCACTTTGTGGAGGAACCAGTTGAGATTATGGATCGTGAGATCAAATCTTTGAAACGCAACAAGATTCCGATTGTACGAGTACGATGGAATGCCAAACGAGGACCTGAGTTTACTTGGGAGCGAGAGGATCAAATGATGCGGAAGTATCCTCACCTTTTCCCAACTCCTCCATCTACCTCAGCTTAAATTTCGGGACGAAATTTTCTTTAACAGGTGAGTAATGTAACGACCCTGGAATTTCCAACATTTATTTATTAATAATTACTATTATTAATACGTGTGATTAAACGAATGTATGTTATTACATTTACATGTTGCTATGATTGCCCGTACTTGACTTTTAAGTGCCCGCAACGTCTTTGTGACACCCAGAACTTTCACGAATAATATTTTTAGATATTATTTACATTCATGATTAAATTTATAAATCATTTTAATTAACTAAGACTATTAGTTAGTTACTTGGGCTTTAATTGGTTTAACTTGTGATTTATTTGAACTTGGGCTTTGTTAGTGTAATGGACTCATGTTATTTGAAATGTCCCGTTCTTATTGATTAAAAACGTTCCATATTAATTGATTTCGTTGCGAGGTTTTAACCTCTATATGAGACGTTTTTCAAAGACTGCATTCATTTTAAAACAAACCATAACCTTTATTTCATCAATAAAGGTTTAAAAAGCTTTACGTAGATTATCAAATAATGATAATCTAAAATATCCTGTTTACACACGACCATTACATAATGGTTTACAATACAAATATGTTACAACAAAATAAGTTTCTTGAATGCAGTTTTTACACAATATCATACAAGCATGGACTCCAAATCTCGTCCTTATTTAAGTATGCGACAGCGGAAGCTCTTAATAATCACCTGAGAATAAACATGCTTAAAACGTCAACAAAAATGTTGGTGAGTTATAGGTTTAACCTATATATATCAAATCGTAACAATAGACCACAAGATTTCATATTTCAATACACATCCCATACATAGAGATAAAAATCATTCATATGGTGAACACCTGGTAACCGACATTAACAAGATGCATATATATAAGAATATCCCCATCATTCCGGGACACCCTTCGGATATGATATAAATTTCGAAGTACTAAAGCATCCGGTACTTTGGATGGGGTTTGTTAGGCCCAATAGATCTATCTTTAGGATTCGCGTCAATTAGGGTGTCTGTTCCCTAATTCTTAGATTACCAGACTTAATAAAAAGGGGCATATTCGATTTCGATAATTCAACCATAGAATGTAGTTTCACGTACTTGTGTCTATTTTGTAAATCATTTATAAAACCTGCATGTATTCTCATCCCAAAAATATTAGATTTTAAAAGTGGGACTATAACTCACTTTCACAGATTTTTACTTCGTCGGGAAGTAAGACTTGGCCACTGGTTGATTCACGAACCTATAACAATATATACATATATATCAAAGTATGTTCAAAATATATTTACAACACTTTTAATATATTTTGATGTTTTAAGTTTATTAAGTCAGCTGTCCTCGTTAGTAACCTACAACTAGTTGTCCACAGTTAGATGTACAGAAATAAATCGATAAATATTATCTTGAATCAATCCACGACCCAGTGTATACGTATCTCAGTATTGATCACAACTCAAACTATATATATTTTGGAATCAACCTCAACCCTGTATAGCTAACTCCAACATTCACATATAGAGTGTCTATGGTTGTTCCGAAATATATATAGATGTGTCGACATGATAGGTCGAAACATTGTATACGTGTCTATGGTATCTCAAGATTACATAATATACAATACAAGTTGATTAAGTTATGGTTGGAATAGATTTGTTACCAATTTTCACGTAGCTAAAATGAGAAAAATTATCCAATCTTGTTTTACCCATAACTTCTTCATTTTAAATCCGTTTTGAGTGAATCAAATTGCTATGGTTTCATATTGAACTCTATTTTATGAATCTAAACAGAAAAAGTATAGGTTTATAGTCGGAAAAATAAGTTACAAGTCGTTTTTGTAAAGGTAGTCATTTCAGTCGAAAGAACGACGTCCAGATGACCATTTTAGAAAACATACTTCCACTTTGAGTTTAACCATAATTTTTGGATATAGTTTCATGTTCATAATAAAAATCATTTTCTCAGAATAACAACTTTTAAATCAAAGTTTATCATAGTTTTTAATTAACTAACCCAAAACAGCCCGCGGTGTTACTACGACGGCGTAAATCCGGTTTTACGGTGTTTTTCGTGTTTCCAGGTTTTAAATCATTAAGTTAGCATATCATATAGATATAGAACATGTGTTTAGTTGATTTTAAAAGTCAAGTTAGAAGGATTAACTTTTGTTTGCGAACAAGTTTAGAATTCACTAAACTATGTTCTAGTGATTACAAGTTTAAACCTTCGAATAAGATAGCTTTATATGTATGAATCGAATGATGTTATGAACATCATTACTACCTTAAGTTCCTTGGATAAATCTACTGGAAAAGAGAAAAATGGATCTAGCTTCAACGGATCCTTGGATGGCTCGAAGTTCTTGATGCAGAATCATGACACGAAAACAAGTTCAAGTAAGATCATCACTTGAAATAAGATTGTTATAGTTATAGAAATTGAACCAAAGTTTGAATATGATTATTAACTTGTATTAGAATGATAACCTACTGTAAGAAACAAAGATTTCTTGAGGTTGGATGATCACCTTACAAGATTGGAAGTGAGCTAGCAAACTTGAAAGTATTCTTGATTTTATGTAACTAGAACTTGTAGAATATATGAAGAACACTTAGAACTTGAAGATAGAACTTGAGAAAGATCAATTAGATGAAGAAAATTGAAGAATGAAAGTGTTTGTAGGTGTTTTTGGTCGTTGGTGTATGGATTAGATATAAAGGATATGTAATTTTGTTTTCATGTAAATAAGTCATGAATGATTACTCATATTTTTGTAATTTTATGAGATATTTCATGCTAGTTGCCAAATGATGGTTCCCACATGTGTTAGGTGACTCACATGGGCTGCTAAGAGCTGATCATTGGAGTGTATATATCAATAGTACATACATCTAAAAGCTGTGTATTGTACGAGTACGAATACGGGTGCATACGAGTAGAATTGTTGATGAAACTGAACGAGGATGTAATTGTAAGCATTTTTGTTAAGTAGAAGTATTTTGATAAATGTATTGAAGTCTTTCAAAAGTGTATAAATACATATTAAAACAATACATGTATATATACATTTTAACTGAGTCGTTAAGTCATCGTTAGTCGTTACATGTAAGTGTTGTTTTGAAACCTTTAGGTTAACGATCTTGTTAAATGTTGTTAACCCAATGTTTATAATATCAAATGAGATTTTAAATTATTATATTATCATGATATTATCATGTATGAATATCTCTTAATATGATATATATACATTAAATGTCTTTACAACAATAATCGTTACATATATGACTCGTTTAAAAATCATTAAGTTAGTAGTCTTGTTTTTTTTACATATGTAGTTCATTGTTAATATACTTAATGATATGTTTACTTATCATAGTATCATGTTAACTATATAAATATCCATATATATGTCATCATATAGTTTTTACAAGTTTTAACGTTCGTGAATCACCGGTCAACTTGGGTGGTCAATTGTCTATATGAAACATATTTCAATTAATCAAGTCTTAACAAGTTTGATTGCTTAACATGTTGGAAACATTTAATCATGTAAATATCAATCTCAATTAATATATATAAACATGGAAAAGTTCGGGTCACTACAGTACCTACCCGTTAAATAAATTTCGTCCCGAAATTTTAAGCTGTTGAAGGTGTTGACGAATCTTCTGGAAATAGATGCGGGTATTTCTTCTTTATCTGATCTTCATGCTCCCAGGTGAACTCGGGTCCTCTACGAGCATTCCATCGAACCTTAACAATTGGTATCTTGTTTTGCTTAAGTCTTTTAACCTCACGATCCATTATTTCGACGGGTTCTTCGATGAATTGGAGTTTTTCGTTGATTTGGATTTCATCTAACGGAATAGTGAGATCTTCTTTAGCAAAATATTTCTTCAAATTCGAGACGTGGAAAGTGTTATGTACAGCCGCGAGTTGTTGAGGTAACTCAAGTCGGTAAGCTACTGGTCCGACACGATCAATAATCTTGAATGGTCCAATATACCTTGGATTTAATTTCCCTCATTTACCAAATCGAACAACGCCTTTCCAAGGTGCAACTTTAAGCATGACCATCTCTCCAATTTCAAATTCTATATCTTTTCTTTTAATGTCAGCGTAGCTCTTTTGTCGACTTTGGGCGGTTTTCAACCATTGTTGAATTTGGATGATCTTCTCGGTAGTTTCTTGTATAATCTCCGGACCCGTAATCTGTCTATCCCCCACTTCACTCTAACAAATCGGAGACCTGCACTTTCTACCATAAAGTGCTTCAAACGGCGCCATCTCAATGCTTGAATGGTAGCTGTTGTTGTAGGAAAATTCTGCTAACGGTAGATGTCGATCCCAACTGTTTCCGAAATCAATAACACATGCTCGTAGCATGTCTTCAAGCGTTTGTATCGTCCTTTCGCTCTGTCCATCAGTTTGTGGATGATAGGAAGTACTCATGTCTAGACGAGTTCCTAATGCTTGCTGTAATGTCTGCCAGAATCTTGAAATAAATCTGCCATCCCTATCAGAGATAATAGAGATTGGTATTCCATGTCTGGAGACGACTTCCTTCAAATACAGTCGTGCTAACTTCTCCATCTTGTCATCTTCTCTTATTGGTAGGAAGTGTGCTGATTTGGTGAGACGATCAACTATTACCCAAATAGTATCAAAACCACTTGCAGTCCTTGGCAATTTAGCAATGAAATCCATGGTAATGTTTTCCCATTTCCATTCTGGGATTTCGGGTTGTTGAAGTAGACCTGATGGTTTCTGATGCTCAGCTTTGACCTTAGAACACGTCAAACATTCTCCTACGTATTTAGCAACATCGGCTTTCATACCCGGCCACCAAAAATGTTTCTTGAGATCCTTGTACATCTTCCCCGTTCCAGGATGTATTGAGTATCTGGTTTTATGAGCTTCTCTAAGTACCATTTCTCTCATATCTCCAAATTTTGGTACCCAAATCCTTTCAGCCCTATACCGGGTTCCGTCTTCCCGAATATTAAGATGCTGCTCCGATCCTTTGGGTATTTCATCCTTTAAATTTCCTTCTTTTAAAACTCCTTGTTGCGCCTCCTTTATTTGAGTAGTAAGGTTATTATGAATCATTATATTCATAGATTTTACTCGAATGGGTTCTCTGTCCTTCCTGCTCAAGGCATCGGCTACCACATTTGCCTTCCCCGGGTGGTAACGAATCTCAAAGTCGTAATCATTCAATAATTCAATCCACCTACGCTGCCTCATATTCAGTTGTTTCTGATTAAATATGTGTTGAAGACTTTTGTGGTCGGTATATATAATACTTTTGACCCCATATAAGTAGTGCCTCCAAGTCTTTAATGCAAAAACAACCGCGCCTAATTCCAAATCATGCATCGTATAATTTTGTTCGTGAATCTTCAATTGTCTAGACGCATAAGCAATCACCTTCGTTCGTTGCATTAATACACAACCGAGACCTTGCTTTGATGCATCACAATAAATCACAAAATCATCATTCCCTTCAGGCAATGACAATATAGGTGTCGTAGTTAGCTTTTTCTTCAATAACTGAAACGCTTTCTCTTGTTCATCATTCCATTCAAATTTCTTCCCTTTATGCGTTAATGCAGTCAAGGGTTTTGCTATTCTGGAAAAGTCTTGGATGAACCTTATGTAGTAACCAGCTAGTCCTAAAAACTGGCGTATGTGTTTCGGAGTTTTCGAGGTTTCCCACTTTTCAACAGTTTCTATCTTTGCCGGATCCACCTTAATACCTTCTTTGTTCACTATGTGACCGAGGAATTGAACTTCTTCCAACCAAAATGCACACTTTGAAAACTTAGCGTACAATTCTTCCTTCCTCAATACTTCTAACACCTTTCTCAAATGTTCACCGTGTTCTTGGTCATTCTTTGAGTAAATAAGTATGTCATCAATGAAAACAATGACAAACTTGTCAAGGTATGGTCCACACACTCGGTTCATAAGGTCCATGAACACAGCTGGTGCATTAGTTAAACCAAACGGCATGACCATAAACTCGTAATGACCGTAACGTGTTCTGAAAGCAGTCTTTGGAATATCATCTTCTTTCACCCGCATTTGATGATACCCGGAACGTAAGTCAATCTTTGAATAAACAGACGAGCCTTGTAGTTGATCAAATAAGTCGTCGATTCTCGGTAGTGGGTAGCGGTTATTGATGGTAAGTTTGTTCAACTCTCGGTAGTCGATACACAACCTGAATGTACCATCTTTCTTCTTGACAAACAAAACAGGAGCTCCCCACGGTGATGTGCTTGGTCGAATGAAACCACGCTCTAAAAGTTCTTGTAATTGGCTTTGCAGTTCTTTCATCTCGCTGGGTGCGAGTCTGTAAGGAGCACGAGCTATTGGTGCAGCTCCTGGTACAAGATCTATTTGAAATTCAACGGATCGATGTGGGGGTAATCCCGGTAATTCTTTCGGAAATACATCGGGAAATTCTTTTGCAATGGGAACATCATTGATGCTCTTTTCTTCAGTTTGTACTTTATCGACGTGTGCTAGAACAGCATAGCAACCTTTTCTTATTAGTTTTTGTGCCTTCAAATTACTAATAAGATGTAGCTTCGTGTTGCCCTTTTCTCCGTACACCATTAAGGGTTTTCCTTTTTCTCGTATAATGCGAGTTGCATTTTTGTAACAAACGATCTCTGCTTTCACTTCTTTCAACCAGTCCATACCGATTATCACATTAAAACTCCCTAACTCTACTGGTATCAAATCAATCTTAAATGTTTCGCTAACCAGTTTAATTTCTCGATTCCGACATATATTATCTGCTGAAATTAATTTACCATTTGCTAATTCGAGTAAAAATTTACTATCCAAAGGCGTCAATGGACAACTTAATTTAGCACAAAAATCTCTACTCATATAGCTTCTATCCGCTCCCCAATCAAATAACGTAAGCAGATTTATTGTCAATAAGAAACGTACCCGTAACAAGCTCCGGGTCTTCCTGTGCCTCTGCCGCATTAATATTGAAAACTCTTCCGCGGCCTTGTCCATTCGTGTTCTCCTGGTTCGGGCAATTTCTAATAATGTGGCCCGGTTTTCCACATTTATAACAAACTACATTGGCATAACTTGCTCCGACACTACTTGCTCCGCCATTACTCGTTCCGACACCATTTGTGAAAGGACCCGTCCTAATCCACCTGGACGAAGTCATCAACATTTGGTCCCATTGCGATGATCGGCTCCAAGTAATGTCCTTATATTGAGCAAATACACAGCGGAAGACTTAATTCATACCTGAGAATAAACATGCTTTAAAGTGTCAACCAAAAGGTTGGTGAGTTCATAGGTTTATCATAACAATCATTTCAATATGTTAATAGACCACAAGATTTCATAATCATAATCATAATACACTCGCAAGTGTATGTAAAGCATTCTAAGTGGTTGAGCACTTGGTAACCATACTTAACATTTAATCAACGTCGCATATTCCCTTTATTATGAAATCTCACTACACCGTACTAAGTGTAGTCACCAAAACGAAGTACTGTGCAACCGTTGAATACTGGTCGTCCAGTCCGGTTGGGGTTGTCAGGCCCGATAGATCTATCAACAGGATTCGCGTTTACAATACCCATGTAAATAGTAGTTACCAAGCTACAGGGAAATATTCCAGTGGTACAACTCAACGTAGAATATATTTTTAAGTACTTGTGTCTATTTTGTAAACATTTATAAAAGCAGCGCATGTATTCTCAGCCCAAAAATATATATTGCAAAAGCAATTAAAAAGGGAGCAAATGAAACTCACTTTTGCCTTGAAGGTATTTAATTCGACTTGGTCTCCGATAGATATCACGAACCTAACCATATATATAATATATCAACATATTTTCTTTTTAAGTAATCGTTACATATATATACTTTTAATACTTTTAATATTTTCTTAGTCCGTAGTTAGCAGTCCGATGTTAGTGGTCCACAATTAGTTGCTTAAATAAAATAAATAAAGACCCCATCGTATTCGTATTGATCAGAATTAATCTCGACCCATGGTACCATGTTGTCAAATGACGTGTTGCGTACATAAAGTACCGTGTTGTCAAATGACGTGTTGCGTACAATCATGAGGTCTTATGATTAATCTTCTCGTGTTGTTTACGGGTGGTCCTGAAATATATAAAATCGAATCATAAGTAATTATATATAAAATATCATATTAATTAGAAAAGATATGATTAATTTACTTTTTCTCCAAATATTTTCGTAGCTAAACTAGCTTCGGATACCCAATCTTGTTTTAGTCGTAGTTTCTTCATTACAACTCCGTTTTTGTTGGTTCAACTTGTCACTTCCTTGGATCGAGTCAAATTTTAAGAATATGAACTGAAAATACCTTAGTTTGTATTCGAAATCATAGGTTATAGGTCAAACTTTGGTGAAACTTATGAAAGTGATCATTTTCCATAAAAACAACATTTAATGATCATTTTTCTAAAAATACTTACACTTTGAGTTAAACCATTAAATTTTTATGTGATAACATATTCATAAGAAATATCATTTTTCCAGAACATGAACTTCCAATTCAAAGTTCAAGATGGTTTTTAATTATCCAACCCAAAACAGCCCCGGTTGCACTCCGACGACGTAGATTCAGTTTTTAAGATGTTCTTTGTAAAACCAAGTTATATCTTGTTAGGTTAGCATATCATTATGATATATTACAGTTCTTGAAGTATTTTAAAAGTCAAGTTAGAAGGATCTATTTAGTTTGCGAACAAGTTTGAAATCATTCAAACTATGTTCTTGTTGTTAAAATTTTATACCTCAAAATAAGATAGCTATATGAATATGAATTGAATAAGATTATGAACAAGGTTACTACCTCAAGTTACTTGGACAAAGTTACTGCAAAAGATAAGAAATAATCTTGGAATCAAAGAGTGGTGGAGTTAGATCAAAAGGTTGGAAGTAAACTTCTTCAAATGGGTGGTTATTTTGATATGTTCTTGAAAGAGTTTTCTTATGGTGTTTAAGGCTTATAATTGAAGCTAAATGATGGGGAAAATGCTTGGAGATGATCAAGTATGAAGTTAGGAGTATTTTTAGAGATAAATGAGGGTGTAGGTATGAGAAAATAGAGTGAAGAAATGGTGTTCATTTATAAAAACGTTTTTAGTTTATAAAGAAAGAAAAGGATTCCTAATTTTGTTTTCTTACTAATAATTCATAGTACTTGACAAATCCTAGTTACCTCATATCTAGGGCAGTAATAATGTTGATTAGGATGTTGATTTGATGTGTATATACCAATATTAAATACGTATAGAAGCTGGGTATGATACGGGTACATATATCCTAGATATACGTATAGAAATCTTGAGGAAACGGAATGAGAATTCAAATATAGCTATCTTTTGTGAATATACTTATATTGTTTTATGTATTTAAGTCCTTAAAAAGTGATTAAATAAATTATATATACGATACATATATAAGCATTATAGGTTATAAGTATATATATCAAAGAATGTTACGTATAGTTTTCGTTTTGAAAACTTAAGTTAGTAGTTTCAAAATATACTTATAACTCATTGTCATTAGTACACAATGAGATGTTAAACCATCCTTAGATCATGTTAAATATATATAAATACATATATATACACAAATGTATAATTATCGTATGTTATATAGTTCGTGATATCATCGGTCATATTGGACGGTCAAACGTTGTGTAAAACTCTTTTCAAAAACACAAGTCTCAACAATTTGGATTGCTTATCATGTTGGTATGGTTTAATTTATGTAAATATTAATCTCATAAGTATAATTTGGTCGGAAAATTCCGGGTCATTACAGTACCTACCCGTTAAAGAAATTTCGCCCGCGAAATTTGATAGAGGTTGTTATGGATAACAATAAGAAGGTTTTCATGACAAATATAAGGTGATAATGGAGTTTTATCATCATTGAGTAATGTAGATAAAACGATTCGATTATGCGAAGAATATAAATGAGACTATCGTAAAAGAGTGAGATGAGTAAAATATATTCGTCTTAACCTATGACGTAGTTATGATTGATTTTTGGGATTTAAGGGATTTAAAGAGAATCTTACGTAATAAGATTTAGTTTTTTGGTGATTAAGGAAATCAGGATCTTCTTTGATTATATGCAATAATCTGTTTCGATTGCTCTGTCAGATATTTCACTATAAATTCACCCCTTCGTTTCCTTATTTTCCACGACTCACACCTTCTATTCTTTCTCCCTTAATTCTTACTTTAAATCATTCATCAATATGCTCCATCCAGTCTTGATTCTTGATATACTCCTAACTTTTATATCTGTCATTCTTCTTTTTCATCTACCACCAGAAGAATCTATTTACTTCTACTATACTCTTGTGTTTATAGTGTTTCTAATTCTCCCGTGTCTCTATATTGCTATCTGCATCGATATACACGGTTTGTAATTTCGGGGTTATTATCGGAGTTTATATTCTTCATTATTTTTCGGAGCTTCATGCTTTCGTTTTCTCTTCCCGACTTCGAGTCAAGCGAGTAATGGTCCGGAATTCGTAGATATGAAATTCAGAATGAACATAGCTAATGATCTAAGAAGAAAATGGTAATAGAACGATTTTGATTTGTTAAATTACCAGAATACCCTGGAGAAGACCGAGTCATCCAGAAAAATATTCTCTTGATATGTTTAGAGATTAGATAGAATGTAATAGTCATGTAAATGGCACATGATGACCGTACTTTGAATCATCATGCTTCATTAGAAACTCAGCATGACTTACTGTAATATAATGACGTTGATCAAGTGTCATTATATTATACTAATCCATGCTTCAGTTCCCAACACTACTTCAAAACATTCATATTTTAAACTCGAAGGTTTCAGAATTTAGAAACTAACACAGTTTCTTTTATGTTGCAGATATTACGGAGAGATAAATGATCTCAGATAAGAATAGTTGTGAAAATATCGCCAGAAATATGGAGGATATTTATAATAGAACATACGAGAATATCTTAGAATTTCTAATATCAATGGATGATGAAGAAGATTTGTCTGTGAAGGTTTAGAATGAGAAATAAGATGTTTGCTAACGATTTTAGCAGGCACAGAATCATTTGGATTCTTTGAAGGCAAACTTATTCTTTGTGATTTGTCCACGGCTTTCTTCATAGTTTCGCATAATCCGCTTTTCGGTACTAAATTTTCTATCGAGTGTTCCTAACACTCCTTTCTTTATCATCAAACTTTTGGCCATTAAGATCATCTACAACATGCTGCTTCATCAGCATTTTCAAAGTTAACTGATCTGGGTCATCGGTTATCAAATCGAGGTGGTTTTTCAGGAGAATTGTGTTTTTTAGAATGATTAATCGCTGATGGTAATATTGTGGAATATAAAAGGTTCCCCAGTAACAATAAAGAGTACGCATATATATCGCGGTTATAATAAAGTTGTTTCGGATGAAAAGTCAGAGTTGACTTGCTAGAGCTGTGACAAAATTAGCTACTTTGGAAAGGGATTGCAAAACGATCTTCGGTAATAACAATGTCAAAGGAACTAGAACAGATACGTGTCAAACGTTTACTCAGTTTCCGAGGGTTTTTCAGGTGCATAACTATATGCATCAATCTTTTCTTCCGTAGATGAAGTGCGGTTAGTTTATCCTCTCGATTGAGGTGTTTTTAAGAATCATGATAGATTTGAACGCTGATTGTAATCGTCGAGATACAATGAGGTTTAAGATGAAATCAAGTGGCAATCTTGAAGAAATGTTTAGTTTCATATGTTATAATCAATATTTTAATTCATTTTAATTGTCCAATGTCATTAGTCCTCAGTCGATAGTCCACAGTAACAGTCCAATAATTCATATATAGTTTAATATATAATATACGAATTAATTAATACGTGTCGTGACCCGTATACGTCTCAGACTCGATCACAACTCAAACTATATATATTATTGTAGAATCAACCTCAACCCTGTATAGAAAACTCGATCATTACTGCATATAGAGTGTCTATGGTGATTCCAAATAATATATATAGATGCGTCGATATAATATGTCAAAACATTGTATACATGTCCCGATATTTAAAGTGCGTAAAATAATTACAGAAATTAAATGACGATAAATAAAAGTGCGATAATTAAATTGTGATAAATAAACTGCGATAAATAAAATGTAATAAGTTAGCTAGGAACAGTTAGCTGGAACAGTTAGCGTGGATTCTTAACAAAATTTTTCATAGTTAATTTGTTTTTTTCTAACAGATTTTATTTTGTCATATGTTTTCTTCATATGCCACTTGTTGGATTCTGGGAAGTCAAAATCCAAATATGAAATTGAATGAAAATGGTTATTCTACGGTGAACAGATACGTATATCGGTGGTTGTAAGTAGGATAGTAAATGACTGTTGAATCAGCTTCGACGAATGTACAATGTAACTTATTAAGATGAAATCTAATTATTCCTCGGGTATTACCTACCCGTTAAAAAACAAATTTCACCATTAATATTTTGTACAAAAGAACTTTTAATTACAATCTTTATGAAAACATATATACATATATATTTTCTTCAGATTAAATCATGAATTTAATGAGTTAATATGATATTAATCTCATTTGCTTTTCGGTTTGAGCTAGAATAAGAAATCTCTAAAACTTTTTGAAACCACATATTCTTCGCAGAACATCAATTAAGTTATGGATCAATACTTCATCGTTCATTATTGTTGGTACTCCTTGGTATCTATGGTGCGTATGATGTTGATGTTTGTGGGACAGATTATGATGTCGAGACGTGTGATGCGGATGTTGTTTGTTAGTGGTGATGATGGTATTGTTGATGTTATTGATGGTGGTGCTGATTATGCTGCTGGTGCTGCTGCTGGTGTTTGCAGCCTTCGCACCATGTTCTCCAAAGCCGTCACGCGAGCGCGAAGTTCGTTAACTTCTGCTAGTACACCGGGATGATTGGCGGTTGGAGTGAGCGAATGAACAAGATTTGTAATATGGGATAGAATATAATCGTGACGAGATACTCTAGAAATGAGAGAGAAAATGGTGTTTCGAATAGGTTCGCCGGTAAGTGCTTCAGGTTCATCGCTAAGAGGGCAATTTGGTGGATGGAATGGATCACCTTTGAAATGTCCCGTTCTTATTGATTAAAAACGTTCCATATTAATTGATTTCGTTGCGAGATTTTGACCTCTATATGAGACGTTTTTCAAAGACTGCATTCATTTTAAAACAAACCATAACCTTTATTTCATCAATAAAGGTTTAAAAAGCTTTACGTAGATTATCAAATAATGATAATCTAAAATATCCTGTTTACACACGACCATTACATAATGGTTTACAATACAAATATGTTACAACAAAATAAGTTTCTTGAATGCAGTTTTTACACAATATCATACAAGCATGGACTCCAAATCTCGTCCTTATTTAAGTATGCGACAGCGGAAGCTCTTAATAATCACCTGAGAATAAACATGCTTAAAACGTCAACAAAAATGTTGGTGAGTTATAGGTTTAACCTATATATATCAAATCATACTAATAGACCACAAGATTTCATATTTCAATACACATCCCATACATAGAGATAAAAATCATTCATATGGTGAACACCTGGTAACCGACATTAACAAGATGCATATATAAGAATATCCCCATCATTCCGGGACACCCTTCGGATATGATATAAATTTCGAAGTACTAAAGCATCCGGTACTTTGGATGGGGTTTGTTAGGCCCAATAGATCTATCTTTAGGATTCGCGTCAATTAGGGTGTCTGTTCCCTAATTCTTAGATTACCAGACTTAATAAAAAGGGGCATATTCGATTTCGATAATTCAACCATAGAATGTAGTTTCACGTACTTGTGTCTATTTTGTAAATCATTTATAAAACCT
This sequence comes from Rutidosis leptorrhynchoides, assembly GCF_046630445.1. Lineage (NCBI taxonomy): Eukaryota > Viridiplantae > Streptophyta > Magnoliopsida > Asterales > Asteraceae > Rutidosis > Rutidosis leptorrhynchoides. Next base: position 113,356,762 of record NC_092334.1, read on the forward strand.
GCATGTATTCTCATCCCAAAAATATTAGATTTTAAAAGTGGGACTATAACTCACTTTCACAGATTTTTACTTCGTCGGGAAGTAAGACTTGGCCACTGGTTGATTCACGAACCTATAACAATATATACATATATATCAAAGTATGTTCAAAATATATTTACAACACTTTTAATATATTTTGATGTTTTAAGTTTATTAAGTCAGCTGTCCTCGTTAGTAACCTACAACTAGTTGTCCACAGTTAGATGTACAGAAATAAATCGATAAATATTATCTTGAATCAATCCACGACCCAGTGTATACGTATCTCAGTATTGATCACAACTCAAACTATATATATTTTGGAATCAACCTCAACCCTGTATAGCTAACTCCAACATTCACATATAGAGTGTCTATGGTTGTTCCGAAATATATATAGATGTGTCGACATGATAGGTCGAAACATTGTATACGTGTCTATGGTATCTCAAGATTACATAATATACAATACAAGTTGATTAAGTTATGGTTGGAATAGATTTGTTACCAATTTTCACGTAGCTAAAATGAGAAAAATTATCCAATCTTGTTTTACCCATAACTTCTTCATTTTAAATCCGTTTTGAGTGAATCAAATTGCTATGGTTTCATATTGAACTCTATTTTATGAATCTAAACAGAAAAAGTATAGGTTTATAGTCGGAAAAATAAGTTACAAGTCGTTTTTATAAAGGTAGTCATTTCAGTCGAAAGAACGACGTCTAGATGACCATTTTAGAAAACATACTTCCACTTTGAGTTTAACCATAATTTTTGGATATAGTTTCATGTTAATAATAAAAATCATTTTCTCAGAATAACAACTTTTAAATCAAAGTTTATCATAGTTTTTAATTAACTAACCCAAAACAGCCCGCGGTGTTACTACGACGGCGTAAATCCAGTTTTACGGTGTTTTTCGTGTTTCCAGGTTTTAAATCATTAAGTTAGCATATCATATAGATATAGAACATGTGTTTAGTTGATTTTAAAAGTCAAGTTAGAAGGATTAACTTTTGTTTGCGAACAAGTTTAGAATTCACTAAACTATGTTCTAGTGATTACAAGTTTAAACCTTCGAATAAGATAGCTTTATTTGTATGAATCGAATGATGTTATGAACATCATTACTACCTTAAGTTCCTTGGATAAACCTACTGGAAAAGAGAAAAATGGATCTAGCATCAATGGATTCTTGGATGGCTCGAAGTTCTTGAAGCAGAATCATGACACGAAAACAAGTTCAAGTAAGATCATCACTTAAAATAAGATTGTTATAGTTATAGAAATTGAACCAAAGTTTGAATATGATTATTACCTTGTATTAGAATGATAACCTACTGTAAGAAACAAAGATTTCTTGAGGTTGGATGATCACCTTACAAGATTGGAAGTGAGCTAGCAAACTTGAAAGTATTCTTGATTTTATGAAACTAGAACTTTTGGAATTTATGAAGAACACTTAGAACTTGAAGATAGAACTTGAGAGAGATCAATTAGATGAAGAAAATTGAAGAATGAAAGTGTTTTTAGGTGTTTTTGGTCGTTGGTGTATGGATTAGATATAAAGGATATGTTATTTTGTTTTCATGTAAATAAGTCATGAATGATTACTCATATTTTTGTAATTTTATGAGATATTTCATGCTAGTTGCCAAATGATGGTTCCCACATGTGTTAGGTGACTCACATGGGCTGCTAAGAGCTGATCATTGGAGTGTATATACCAATATTACATACATCTAAAAGCTGTGTATTGTACGAGTACGAATACGGGTGCATACGAGTAGAATTGTTGATGAAACTGAACGAGGATGTAATTGTAAGCATTTTTGTTAAGTAGAAGTATTTTGATAAGTGTCTTGAAGTCTTTCAAAAGTGTATGAATACATATTAAAACACTACATGTATATACATTTTAACTGAGTCGTTAAGTCATCGTTAGTCGTTACATGTAAATGTTGTTTTGAAACCTTTAGGTTAACGATCTTGTTAAATGTTGTTAACCCAATGTTTATAATATCAAAAAAGACTTTAAATTATTATATTATCATGATATTATGATGTACGAATATCTCTTAATATTATATATATACATTAAATGTCGTTACAACGATAATCGTTACATATATGTCTCGTTTCAAAATCATTAAGTTAGTAGTCTTGTTTTTACATATGTAGTTCATTGTTAATATAATTAATGATATGTTTTCTTATCATAGTATCATGTTAACTATATATATATATCCATATATATGTCATCATATAGTTTTTACAAGTTTTAACGTTCGTGAATCACCGGTCAACTTGGGTGGTCAATTGTCTATATGAAACATATTTCAATTAATCAAGTCTTAACAAGTTTGATTGCTTAACATGTTGGAAACATTTAATCATGTAAATATCAATCTCAATTAATATATATAAACATGGAAAAGTTCGGGTCACTACAGTACCTACCCGTTAAATAAATTTCGTCCCGAAATTTTAAGCTGTTGAAGGTGTTGACGAATCTTCTGGAAATAGATGCGGGTATTTCTTCTTCATCTGATCTTCACGCTCCCAGGTGAACTCGGGTCCTCTACGAGCATTCCATCGAACCTTAACAATTGGTATCTTGTTTTGCTTAAGTCTTTTAACCTCACGATCCATTATTTCGACGGGTTCTTCGATGAATTGAAGTTTTTCGTTGATTTGGATTTCATCTAACGGAATAGTGAGATCTTCTTTAGCAAAACATTTCTTCAAATTCGAGACGTGGAAAGTGTTATGTACAGCCGCGAGTTGTTGAGGTAACTCAAGTCGGTAAGCTACTGGTCCAACACGATCAATAATCTTGAATGGTCCAATATACCTTGGATTTAATTTCCCTCGTTTACCAAATCGAACAACGCCTTTCCAAGGTGCAACTTTAAGCATGACCATCTCTCCAATTTCAAATTCTATATCTTTTCTTTTAATGTCAGCGTAGCTCTTTTGTCGACTTTGGGCGGTTTTCAACCGTTGTTGAATTTGGATGATCTTCTCGGTAGTTTCTTGTATAATCTCCGGACCCGTAATCTGTCTATCCCCCACTTCACTCCAACAAATCGGAGACCTGCACTTTCTACCATAAAGTGCTTCAAACGGCGCCATCTCAATGCTTGAATGGTAGCTGTTGTTGTAGGAAAATTCTGCTAATGGTAGATGTCGATCCCAACTGTTTCCGAAATCAATAACACATGCTCGTAGCATGTCTTCAAGCGTTTGTATCGTCCTTTCGCTCTGCCCATCAGTTTGTGGATGATAGGCAGTACTCATGTCTAGACGAGTTCCTAATGCTTGCTGTAATGTCTGCCAGAATCTTGAAATAAATCTGCCATCCCTATCAGAGATAATAGAGATTGGTATTCCATGTCTGGAGATGACTTCCTTCAAATACAGTCGTGCTAACTTCTCCATCTTGTCATCTTCTCTTATTGGCAGGAAGTGTGCTGATTTGGTGAGACGATCAACTATTACCCAAATAGTATCAAAACCACTTGCAGTCCTTGACAATTTAGTGATGAAATCCATGGTAATGTTTTCCCATTTCCATTCCGGGATTTCGGGTTGTTGAAGTAGACCTGATGGTTTCTGATGCTCAGCTTTGACCTTAGAACACGTCAAACATTCTCCTACGTATTTAGCAACATCGGCTTTCATACCCGGCCACCAAAAATGTTTCTTGAGATCCTTGTACATCTTTCCCGTTCCAGGATGTATTGAGTATCTGGTTTTATGAGCTTCTCTAAGTACCATTTCTCTCATATCTCCAAATTTTGGTACCCAAATCCTTTCAGCCCTATACCGGGTTCCGTCTTCCCGAATATTAAGATGCTTCTCTGATCCTTTGGGTATCTCATCCTTTAAATCTCCCTCTTTTAAAACTCCTTGTTGCGCCTCCTTTATTTGAGTAGTAAGGTTATTATGAATCATTATATTCATAGATTTTACTCGAATGGGTTCTCTGTCCTTCCTGCTCAAGGCATCGGCTACCACATTTGCCTTCCCTGGGTGGTAACGAATCTCAAAGTCGTAATCATTCAACAATTCAATCCACCTACGCTGCCTCATATTCAGTTGTTTCTGATTAAATATGTGTTGAAGACTTTTGTGGTCGGTATATATAATACTTTTGACCCCATATAAGTAGTGCCTCCAAGTCTTTAATGCAAAAACAACCGCGCCTAATTCCAAATCATGCGTCGTATAATTTTGTTCGTGAATCTTCAATTGTCTAGAAGCATAAGCAATCACCTTCGTTCGTTGCATTAATACACAACCGAGACCTTGCTTTGATGCGTCACAATAAATCACAAAATCATCATTCCCTTCAGGCAATGACAATATAGGTGCTGTAGTTAGCTTTTTCTTCAATAACTGAAATGCTTTCTCTTGTTCATCATTCCATTCAAATTTCTTCCCTTTATGCGTTAATGCAGTCAAGGGTTTTGCTATTCTGGAAAAGTCTTGGATGAACCTTCTGTAGTAACCAGCTAGTCCTAAAAACTGGCGTATGTGTTTCGGAGTTTTCGGGGTTTCCCACTTTTCAACAGTTTCTATCTTTGCCGGATCCACCATAATACCTTCTTTGTTCACTATGTGACCGAGGAATTGAACTTCTTCCAACCAAAATGCACACTTTGAAAACTTAGCGTACAATTCTTCCTTCCTCAATACTTCTAACACCTTTCTCAAATGTTCACCGTGTTCTTGGTCATTCTTTGAGTAAATAAGTATGTCATCAATGAAAACAATGACAAACTTGTCAAGGTATGGTCCACACACTCGGTTCATAAGGTCCATGAACACAGCTGGTGCATTAGTTAAACCAAACGGCATGACCATAAACTCGTAATGACCGTAATGTGTTCTGAAAGCAGTCTTTGGAATATCATCTTCTTTCACCCGCATTTGATGATACCCGAAACGTAATTCAATCTTTGAATAAACAGACGAGCCTTGTAGTTGATCAAATAAGTCGTCGATTCTCGGTAGTGGGTAGCTGTTCTTGATGGTAAGTTTGTTCAACTCTCGGTAGTCGATACACAACCTGAATGTACCATCTTTCTTCTTGACAAACAAAACAGGAGCTCCCTACGGTGATGTGCTTGGTCGAATGAAACCACGCTCTAAAAGTTCTTGTAATTGGCTTTGCAGTTCTTTCATCTCGTTGGGTGCGAGTCTGTAAGGAGCACGAGCTATTGGTGCAGCTCCTGGTACAAGATCTATTTGAAATTCAACGGATCGATGTGGGGGTAATCCCGGTAATTCTTTCGGAAATACATCGGGAAATTCTTTTGCAATGGGAACATCATTGATGCTCTTTTCTTCAGTTTGTACTTTCTCGACGTGTGCTAGAACAGCATAGCAACCTTTTCTTATTAGTTTTTGTGCCTTCAAATTACTAATAAGATGTAGCTTCGTGTTGCCGTTTTCTCCGTACACCATTAAGGGTTTTCCTTTTTCTCGTATAATGCGAATTGCATTTTTGTAACAAACGATCTCTGCTTTCACTTCTTTCAACCAGTCCATACCGATTATCACATCAAAACTCCCTAATTCTACTGGTATCAAATCAATCTTAAATGTTTCGCTAACCAGTTTAATTTCTCGATTCCGACATATATTATCTGCTGAAATTAATTTACCATTTGCTAATTCGAGTAAAAATTTACTATCCAAAGGCGTCAATGGACAACTTAATTTAGCACAAAAATCTCTACTCATATAGCTTCTATCCGCACCCGAATCAAATAAAACGTAAGCAGATTTATTGTCAATAAGAAACGTACCCGTAACAAGCTCCGGGTCTTCCTGTGCCTCTGCCGCATTAATATTGAAAACTCTTCCGCGGCCTTGTCCATTCGTGTTCTCCTGGTTCGGGCAATTTCTAATAATGTGGCCTGGTTTTCCACATTTATAACAAACTACATTGGCATAACTTGCTCCGACACTACTTGCTCCGCCATTACTCATTCCGACACCATTTGTTCCTTTCGTTCTATTAACCCCTGGTCCGTAGACCTCACACTTCGCCGCGCTATGACCATTTCTTTTACACTTGTTGCAAAATTTGGTGCAGAACCCCGAGTGATTCTTTTCACACCTTTGGCATAGCTACTTCTGATTGTTGTTGTTGTTGCGGTTATTATTGTTGTTGGGATGATTGTTGTAGTTGCTGTTGTTGTTGTTGTTGTTGTTGGGCCGTTTGTTGTAGTTGCGATTGATGTTGCGATTGTTGGGATAATTGCTGCGATTATTGTTGTAATTGCTGTTGTTGTTATATTGGTGATTCTTATCACTGTTTTCCTCCCACTTTCTTTTGACTTGCTTCACATTGGCCTCTTCAGCAGTCTGTTCTTTAATTCTTTCTTCAATCTGGTTCACTAGTTTGTGAGCCATTCTACATGCCTGTTGTATGGAGGCGGGCTCGTGTGAACTTATATCTTCTTGGATTCTTTCCGATAATCCTTTCACAAACGCGTTGATCTTCTCTTCCTCATCTTCGAACGCTCCCGGACACAATAGGCACAATTCTGTGAATCGTCTTTCATACGTGGTAATATCAAATCCTTGGGTTCGTAACCCTCTAAGTTCTGTCTTGAGCTTATTGACCTCGGTTCTGGGACGGTACTTCTCGTTCATCAAGTGCTTGAATGCTGACCACGGTAGTGCGTACGCATCGTCTTGTCCCACTTGCTCTAGATAGGTATTCCACCATTTTAACGCAGAACCTGTGAAGGTATGCGTAGCGTACTTTACTTTGTCCTCTTCAGTACACTTACTTATGGCAAACACCGATTCGACCTTCTCGGTCCACCGTTTCAATCCGATCGGTCCTTCGGTTCCATCAAATTCCAAAGGTTTGCAGGCAGTGAATTCTTTGTAGGTGCATCCTACACGATTTCCTGTACTACTAGATCCAAGGTTATTGTTGGTATGTAGCGCAGCCTGTACTGCGGCTATGTTTGAAGCTAGAAAAGTACGGAATTCCTCTTCATTCATATTCACGGTGTGTCGAGTAGTCGGTGCCATTTCCTTAAAAATAGTCAAATGGAACAAGTTAATCATACAGAATATTAAGAGTAGTTAATAGTATTTCGTAGCATAATATGAACTCATTTATAAAAGCTTTTTCTTCATATTAGCATTTTATAAGTTTAAATTCGGGTAGTACCTACCCGTTAAGTTCATACTTAGTAGCTAATATACAATTTAACTACTACAATTCTATATGAAAAACTGATTATAATAATATTTCGCGTTCAAACTTTTACACAATATTTTACAACTTACAATACCGCTTATTTTACATATAGCATGAAATATAGCACACAATAAATTTGATACAAGATGGTTGTGAAGATAATTCTAGCTAGTACACAAGTCGTTCAGCAAAGGCAATAAAGACACGTAATTCATACGTCCAGAAACAAGTCATGCATTCTGGTTTTACTAGGACTACTTCCCATCCTTGGTCTTGTGGAACATAACCGTTATGGCCGTTGATAAGACAGCGTGTTGTAACGTCGTCAAAGGGACGAGGGTTACGTAATGTCCAACAGTCCCGTAACAATCTAAAAACCTCATTTCTTACCCCAATTACCGACTCCGTCACTTGTGGGAACGTTTTGTTTAATAGTTGTAGCCCGATGTTCTTGTTCTCACTTTGGTGAGAAGCGAACATTACTAATCCGTAAGCATAACATGCTTCTTTATGTTGCATGTTAGCCGCTTTTTCTAAATCATGAAGTCCAATATTCGGATATATTGAGTCAAAATAATTTCTTAACCCATTGCGTAAAATAGCATTTGGGTTCCCCGCAATATATGCGTCAAAGTAAACACATCGTAACTTATGGATTTCCCAATGTGATATCCCCCATCTTCCGAACGAAAGCCTTTTATAAACCAAGGCATTCTTGGAACGTTCTTCGAATGTCTTACAAACTGATCTCGCCTTAAATAGTTGTGCCGAAGAATTCTGACCGACTCTAGACAAGATTTCATCAATCATGTCTCCGGGTAGGTCTCTTAAAATATTGGGTTGTCTATCCATTTTGTGTTTTTATACTGTAAAATAGACAAGAGTTAGATTCATAAAAAAAATATACTTATTAATACAAGCAATTTTTACATATATCATAAAGCATAAGCACACTATATTACATATATTACACCACACGAATACAACTATCTTATTCCGACTCGCTTGTTTCTTCTTCTTCGGTTTTGGTTCGTTTTGCCAAGTTTCTAGGGATATATGATGTTCCCCTAATACGAGCCGTCGTGATCCACATTGGTTTAGAAAAACCTGGTGGTTTAGAGGTTCCCGGGTCATTGTTACAACTTAAGGACTTCGGGGGTTGACGATACATATAAAGTTCATCGGGGTTGGAATTAGATTTCTCTATTTTTATGCCCTTTCCCTTATTATTTTCTTTTGCCTTTTTAAATTCAGTTCGGGTAATTTCTATAACATCATCGGAATTCTCGTAGGAATCCGATTCATCGGAGAATTGGTAATCCTCCCAATATTTTGCTTCCTTGGCGGAAACACCATTGACCATAATTAACCTTGGTCGGTTGGTTGAGGATTTTCTTTTACTTAACCGTTTTATTATTTCCCCCACCGGTTCTATTTCTTCATCCGGTTCTGATTCTTCTTCCGGTTCCGATTCTTCTTCTGGTTCCGACTCTTCTTCCGGTTCCTCTTCGGGAACTTGTGAATCAGTCCACGAATCATTCCAATTTACATTTGACTCTTCATTATTATTAGGTGAGTCAATGGGACTTGTTCTAGAGGTAGACATCTATCACATAATATCAAACGCGTTAAGAGATTAATATATCACATAATATTCACATGTTAAAAATATATAGTTTCCAACAAAATTTGTTAAGCAATCATTTTTCAAGTAAACACGGTCGAAGTCCAGACTCACTAATGCATCCTAACAAACTCGATAAGACACACTAATGCAAAATTCTGGTTCTCTAAGACCAACGCTCGGATACCAACTGAAATGTCCCGTTCTTATTGATTAAAAACGTTCCATATTAATTGATTTCGTTGCGAGATTTTGACCTCTATATGAGACGTTTTTCAAAGACTGCATTCATTTTAAAACAAACCATAACCTTTATTTCATCAATAAAGGTTTAAAAAGCTTTACGTAGATTATCAAATAATGATAATCTAAAATATCCTGTTTACACACGACCATTACATAATGGTTTACAATACAAATATGTTACAACAAAATAAGTTTCTTGAATGCAGTTTTTACACAATATCATACAAGCATGGACTCCAAATCTCGTCCTTATTTAAGTATGCGACAGCGGAAGCTCTTAATAATCACCTGAGAATAAACATGCTTAAAACGTCAACAAAAATGTTGGTGAGTTATAGGTTTAACCTATATATATCAAATCATACTAATAGACCACAAGATTTCATATTTCAATACACATCCCATACATAGAGATAAAAATCATTCATATGGTGAACACCTGGTAACCGACATTAACAAGATGCATATATAAGAATATCCCCATCATTCCGGGACACCCTTCGGATATGATATAAATTTCGAAGTACTAAAGCATCCGGTACTTTGGATGGGGTTTGTTAGGCCCAATAGATCTATCTTTAGGATTCACGTCAATTAGGGTGTCTGTTCCCTAATTCTTAGATTACCAGACTTAATAAAAAGGGGCATATTCGATTTTGATAATTCAACCATAGAATGTAGTTTCACGTACTTGTGTCTATTTTGTAAATCATTTATAAAACCTGCATGTATTCTCATCCCAAAAATATTAGATTTTAAAAGTGGGACTATAACTCACTTTCACAGATTTTTACTTCGTCGGGAAGTAAGACTTGGCCACTGGTTGATTCACGAACCTATAACAATATATACATATATATCAAAGTATGTTCAAAATATATTTACAACACTTTTAATATATTTTGATGTTTTAAGTTTATTAAGTCAGCTGTCCTCGTTAGTAACCTACAACTAGTTGTCCACAGTTAGATGTACAGAAATAAATCGATAAATATTATCTTGAATCAATCCACGACCCAGTGTATACGTATCTCAGTATTGATCACAACTCAAACTATATATATTTTGGAATCAACCTCAACCCTGTATAGCTAACTCCAACATTCACATATAGAGTGTCTATGGTTGTTCCGAAATATATATAGATGTGTCGACATGATAGGTCGAAACATTGTATACGTGTCTATGGTATCTCAAGATTACATAATATACAATACAAGTTGATTAAGTTATGGTTGGAATAGATTTGTTACCAATTTTCACGTAGCTAAAATGAGAAAAATTATCCAATCTTGTTTTACCCATAACTTCTTCATTTTAAATCCGTTTTGAGTGAATCAAATTGCTATGGTTTCATATTGAACTCTATTTTATGAATCTAAACAGAAAAATTATAGGTTTATAGTAGGAAAAATAAGTTACAAGTCGTTTTTATAAAGGTAGTCATTTCAGTCGAAAGAACGACGTCTAGATGACCATTTTAGAAAACATACTTCCACTTTGAGTTTAACCATAATTTTTGGATATAGTTTCATGTTCATAATAAAAATCATTTTCTCAGAATAACAACTTTTAAATCAAAGTTTATCATAGTTTTTAATTAACTAACCCAAAACAGCCCGCGGTGTTAATACGACGGCGTAAATCCGGTTTTACGGTGTTTTTCGTGTTTCCAGGTTTTAAATCATTAAGTTAGCATATCATATAGATATAGAACATGTGTTTAGTTGATTTTAAAAGTCAAGTTAGAAGGATTAACTTTTGTTTGCGAACAAGTTTAGAATTCACTAAACTATGTTCTAGTGATTACAAGTTTAAACCTTCGAATAAGATAGCTTTATATGTATGAATCGAATGATGTTATGAACATCATTACTACCTTAAGTTCCTTGGATAAACCTACTGGAAAAGAGAAAAATGGATCTAGCTTCAATGGATTCTTGGATGGCTCGAAGTTCTTGAAGCAGAATCATGACACGAAAACAAGTTCAAGTAAGATCATCACTTAAAATAAGATTGTTATAGTTATAGAAATTGAACCAAAGTTTGAATATGATTATTACCTTGTATTAGAATGATAACCTACTGTAAGAAACAAAGATTTCTTGAGGTTGGATGATCACCTTACAAGATTGGAAGTGAGCTAGCAAACTTGAAAGTATTCTTGATTTTATGAAACTAGAACTTTTGGAATTTATGAAGAACACTTAGAACTTGAAGATAGAACTTGAGAGAGATCAATTAGATGAAGAAAATTGAAGAATGAAAGTGTTTGTAGGTGTTTTTGGTCGTTGGTGTATGGATTAGATATAAAGGATATGTTATTTTGTTTTCATGTAAATAAGTCATGAATGATTACTCATATTTTTGTAATTTTATGAGATATTTCATGCTAGTTGCCAAATGATGGTTCCCACATGTGTTAGGTGACTCACATGGGCTGCTAAGAGCTGATCATTGGAGTGTATATACCAATAGTACATACATCTAAAAGCTGTGTATTGTACGAGTACGAATACGGGTGCATACGAGTAGAATTGTTGATGAAACTGAACGAGGATGTAATTGTAAGCATTTTTGTTAAGTAGAAGTATTTTGATAAGTGTCTTGAAGTCTTTCAAAAGTGTATGAATACATATTAAAACACTACATGTATATACATTTTAACTGAGTCGTTAAGTCATCGTTAGTCGTTACATGTAAATGTTGTTTTGAAACCTTTAGGTTAACGATCTTGTTAAATGTTGTTAACCCAATGTTTATAATATCAAAAAAGATTTTAAATTATTATATTATCATGATATTATGATGTACGAATATCTCTTAATATGATATATATACATTAAATGTCGTTACAACGATAATCGTTACATATATGTCTCGTTTCAAAATCATTAAGTTAGTAGTCTTGTTTTTACATATGTAGTTCATTGTTAATATAATTAATGATATGTTTTCTTATCATAGTATCATGTTAACTATATATATATATCCATATATATGTCATCATATAGTTTTTACAAGTTTTAACGTTCGTGAATCACCGGTCAACTTGGGTGGTCAATTGTCTATATGAAACATATTTCAATTAATCAAGTCTTAACAAGTTTGATTGCTTAACATGTTGGAAACATTTAATCATGTAAATATCAATCTCAATTAATATATATAAACATGGAAAAGTTCGGGTCACTACAACCTTCTTCTTATCTCTAGTGATTTAGTATATTACGAACCCATCCCCAATTCATCCAGAATAGATGATGGGAAATTGGTTGATCCATTCCGGTGACGCTACTTTCGGAGCCCGAATGGAAATCCATATCAGCATAACTGTCGGAATCTGAAGAATTCGAACTAGATGCGGAATCCATCTTGTATAATGGGGAAAATGAATTTTTGGTATGGAATAGATTATAGGAGTTAGATTTGGTACTCTTCAATACATAATTTACATATGTATATATAATACCAAAATCCCGTAAATTACGGAGAATCTTTGAAAAGGTATCAGTCAAAGTTCGCAATAACAGATATGCTAAGATAAGAATTCGTCTATACACTATCAATGCAGTAAATGCAGTAAAACGTGTCTAGACTTATGAATGATAAGCAGGTAATTTCCTAAGGATGATAAGTAGATGATTTCGGACTAGAAATGATAAGCAAAACTTTTGACATGTAGACACGGTCGAAGTTCAGACTCATTAATGCATCCTAACAACTACTAGTTAGACACACTAATGCAAGACCTGATTCGCTACGACCACCGCTCTGATACCAACTGAAAGGACCCGTCCTAATCCACCTGGACGAAGTCATCAACATTTGGTCCCATTGCGATGATCGGCTCCAAGTAATGTCCTTATATTGAGCAAATACACAGCGGAAGACTTAATTCATACCTGAGAATAAACATGCTTTAAAGTGTCAACCAAAAGGTTGGTGAGTTCATAGGTTTATCATAACAATCATTTCAATATGTTAATAGACCACAAGATTTCATAATCATAAACATAATACACTCGCAAGTGTATGTAAAGCATTCTAAGTGGTTGAGCACTTGGTAACCATACTTAACATTTAATCAACGTCGCATATTCCCTTTATTATGAAATCTCACTACACCGTACCAAGTGTAGTCACCAAAACGAAGTACTGTGCAACCGTTGAATACTGGTCGTCCAGTCCGGTTGGGGTTGTCAGGCCCGATAGATCTATCAACAGGATTCGCGTTTACAATACCCATGTAAATAGTAGTTACCAAGCTACAGGGAAATATTCCAGTGGTACAACTCAACGTAGAATATATTTTTAAGTACTTGTGTCTATTTTGTAAACATTTATAAAAGCAGCGCATGTATTCTCAGCCCAAAAATATATATTGCAAAAGCAATTAAAAAGGGAGCAAATGAAACTCACTTTTGCCTTGAAGGTATTTAATTCGACTTGGTCTCCGATAGATATCACGAACCTAACCATATATATAATATATCAACATATTTTCTTTTTAAGTAATCGTTACATATATATACTTTTAATACTTTTAATATTTTCTTAGTCCGTAGTTAGCAGTCCGATGTTAGTGGTCCACAATTAGTTGCTTAAATAAAATAAATAAAGACCCCATCGTATTCGTATTGATTAGAATTAATCTCGACCCATGGTACCATGTTGTCAAATGACGTGTTGCGTACATAAAGTACCGTGTTGTCAAATGATGTGTTGCGTACAATCATGAGGTCTTATGAGTAATCTTCTCGTGTTGTTTACGGGTGGTCCTGAAATATATAAAATCGAATCATAAGTAATTATATATAAAATATCATATTAATTAGAAAAGATATGATTAATTTACTTTTTCTCCAAATATTTTCGTAGCTAAACTAGCTTCGGATACCCAATCTTGTTTTAGTCGTAGTTTCTTCATTACAACTCCGTTTTTGTTGGTTCAACTTGTCACTTCCTTGGATCGAGTCAAATTTTAAGAATATGAACTGAAAATACCTTAGTTTGTATTCGAAATCATAGGTTATAGGTCAAACTTTGGTGAAACTTATGAAAGTGATCATTTTCCATAAAAACAACATTTAATGATCATTTTTCTAAAAATACTTACACTTTGAGTTAAACCATTAAATTTTTATGTGATAACATATTCATAAGAAATATCATTTTTCCAGAACATGAACTTCCAATTCAAAGTTCAATATGGTTTTTAATTATCCAACCCAAAACAGCCCCGGTTGCACTCCGACGACGTAGATTCAGTTTTTAAGATGTTCTTTGTAAAACCAAGTTATATCTTGTTAGGTTAGCATATCATTATGATATATTACAGTTCTTGAAGTATTTTAAAAGTCAAGTTAGAAGGATCTATTTAGTTTGCGAACAAGTTTGAAATCATTCAAACTATGTTCTTGTTGTTAAAATTTTATACCACAAAATAAGATAGCTATATGAATATGAATTGAATAAGATTATGAACAAGGTTACTACCTCAAGTTACTTGGACAAAGTTACTGCAAAAGATAAGAAATAATCTTGGAATCAAAGAGTGGTGGAGTTAGATCAAAAGGTTGGAAGTAAACTTCTTCAAATGGGTGGTTATTTTGATATGTTCTTGAAAGAGTTTTCTTATGGTGTTTAAGGCTTATAATTGAAGCTAAATGATGGGGAAAATGCTTGGAGATGATCAAGTATGAAGTTAGGAGTATTTTTAGAGATAAATGAGGGTGTAGGTATGAGAAAATAGAGTGAAGAAATGGTGTTCATTTATAAAAACGTTTTTAGTTTATAAAGAAAGAAAAGGATTCCTAATTTTGTTTTCTTACTAATAATTCATAGTACTTGACAAATCCTAGTTACCTCATATCTAGGGCAGTAATAATGTTGATTAGGATGTTGATTTGATGTGTATATACCAATATTAAATACGTATAGAAGCTGGGTATGATACGGGTACATATATCCTAGATATACGTATAGAAATCTTGAGGAAACGGAATGAGAATTCAAATATAGCTATCTTTTGTGAATATACTTATATTGTTTTATGTATTTAAGTCCTTAAAAAGTGATTAAATAAACTATATATACGATACATATATAAGCATTATAGGTTATAAGTATATATATCAAAGAATGTTACGTATAGTTATCGTTTTGAAAACTTAAGTTAGTAGTTTCAAAATATACTTATAACTCATTGTCATTAGTACACAATGAGATGTTAAACCATCCTTAGATCATGTTAAATATATATAAATACATATATATACACAAACGTATAATTATCGTATGTTATATAGTTCGTGATATCATCGGTCATATTGGACGGTCAAACGTTGTGTAAAACTCTTTTCAAAAACACAAGTCTCAACTGTAACATCCCGCCTTTTTCCATTTATTTTTCCGTTATACTAATATAAAGTCCGTTATATGTTTATAACATCTCCCGTTGATACGCGTTTTAAATTATCTCGTTTAGGTAATTCCCGCACCCGAACGAAAGTTGAGGGACTAAACTTGACAAGGGATCAAACCCTTGACTAGGTCAAAGGGTCAAACCCCTTTCACCCATTCATTACCATCTCCCTATCTCTCTCTCTTTCTCTCTAGCAAGAACACACCCAATTTCCTTTCTCATTCATTCATCATCTAAATCCGGATTAGGGAGCTAGCAACCAAATAAATTACATATTCGTGATCCTCTCTTCATCCTCTTCATTTTGGTACCAACTTCATCTCATTTGGGTAACTTTCTAAAATCACTAGATTTTGTGTTCTTGATGTTTTTAACTTATAAAAGTGTTAATTAGTGTCTATGGCTCAAGTCTAACATGAATATATGATTTATATGCTCGATCTCGTTGTTTTAGTGTAACTAACATGAACTTGAATTTTGGTGTGATGTTCTTGAATTTTGGATGATCATATGTTGTTAGATGTTGAAAGTTGATGTTTTAATTGTGTTACTAGCATCACTAGCTTCAATTTGATGTATAGGTTGATTAAGGAAACTCCAAAAACATGATTATTGATTTTGAGATGTTTGACTAGGGTTTGATAGTTCTTGACATGAATTTTTGGATGCTTGAATGCCATGGAATGTTAATTATTAGTGTTTAGTTGTAATGTATGTTTCATTACCTTCAAAACGGCATATTATATGTGTGAATTGGTTTCCCGAAACTCAAATTGCATTTGAAGAACTTGAAACCTTAAAAATGAACGTTTAAGAATCACTTGATGAGTTTTCGGCTATTATAAATGATGTTTTTGTTTGGTGAAACATGTTTAGTTGTGTTCCTTGTCAAAAGAGCTTTCCAACGGTATAAGATACGTCTTCTAGTTGTTTACGGTTTGAGTTTTGCGTTTGTTTGAAAATTGACCAAGTCTTGAACAAGTGAAACAGGCCTGGGACCAGGCCACGGCCATTGTCGCGGCGCGACAGGCCTGGCCGCGGCGCGGCATAAGCCGTGCCCAGCTTCTGTCTCCGGTGTCCATTTTATGGAAAATGTTTGGCATACTACGGACCTCCGATTCACATGAAACTTGTTCTAACATGTTCATATATGATTAAAAACCTCAGAAAAATAGTTCGGAACCCGACCCGAACGTGTTGACTTTCGTTGACTTTGACCGACCAAAGTTTGACTTTTAATCAAACTTAACCAAATATTTGTGCAATCGTTCTAACATGTTTTTATACTTGTACCTTGCATGAAACATGACAATTTGATTCACATGCTATTATGATCGAGTCTTAACGAGCCATAGGACTAATTGAACATCTTTGACCTATCGTGTTTACCGTTATTGATACAACCTATATGTTTAGGTCAAGACTAGCTTCGTCTTTGCACGCGTCTACTTGTTGAAGTACTTTATTAACTCTTGCACTCAAGGTGAGATCATAGTCCCACTTTTACTCTTTTTGAACTTATATTTGGGATGAGAAAACATAAACGATTCTTTTGAACTAAGTGAACACAAGAACGGGAAAACAAACATTCTACATACGAGTTTAGAACAAAATCCTCAATTCGATTATCATTAGTTACACTTGCCGGGTGTAAGTGAGAACTTATGTTATATGGCCATATGGGTTGACAACCCTCATCCTTGACGGTTCGCTACCGTCTACGGATGAAATATATTTTCGAGAATCAGTGTTTGTTCTAGCACTAAGTGATGGGGTATACAATGGAAGGAATGTTAAGCTTTGATAATTGGGTGCTCGTGAAACAAACTTTTGGAATGTATTACTAATATTTCATTGATGCAAATCTTGTGGTTCACTTGTACTTACTTACTTAAACCTATGATTTCACCAACGTTTTCGTTGACAGATTTCTATGTTTTTCTCAGGTCCTTGAACGATACATGATACATGCTTCCGCTCATTAATTTGATACTTGCATTGGATGTCGAGTATACATGCATACATGGAGCGTCTTTTGGATACTTTTAAATTGTGTCGCATAAGTTTCATTTGTACTTAAAACTTGGTATCGTAACTTGTGGTGGAACTATTCTTGTAAAACTTGAACAACCTTTACATTTGAAATGAATGCGACATATCTTTTGGTCAACGTTGTTTTAAAGACTTATGACCACGTAACGGGACCTAAGTAGACGGCGCCGTCAATGACGATTTGGTCGGGTCGCTACAGATGGTATCAGAGCGTTGGTTGTAGGGATTTAGAGTTCATTGGTGTCAACCTCGAGTCATAGGGTACATTGGTGAGTCTAGACTACAACCGGCATATAGACTTGAAGTAGGAATTACTTGACTACTTGTGCATTTATACTCGAACGCTTCTACTCATATCTACTCTTAGTTCATCTTAATCTCACGTTGTTTAATTTGATTGACACGCCACCTTGACTATATGAAATGATGTCGAATGCACATATGATTCAGGGTAATATAATTTCCGGGATTATATTACGGTGACTCATATGAACGTTCCGACATTATCACATAAAGAATTTAAGGCGAGTCGAGGAAAAACTTCTCTTTATCTTTATTCTATATCACGGTTAGTATTATTGAGAATACTAATCAATGATATTCTTGTGTCTTGAAGGAACAATGGCTCCTCGTCGTGTACGCCGCAATGAAACTCCCGAACAAGCTCTCGAACGGATGATAGCTACCGCCGTAGATGCGGCCATGGCCGGTCACTCATCCAACAACAATAATAATAACAACCACAACAACAACAACAACAACAACAACAACAACAACAATGGAGCCGGAAACTCAAACGAGGGATGCTCCTATAAAGCTTTCATGGGGTGCAAACCTCACACTTTTGATGGAACCGGGGGACCGGTCGTGCTCACCCGATGGTTTGAGCAAACGGAAGCCGTCTTTAGCATAAGCGGTTGTCGGGACCAAGACAAGGTCAAATACTCCACTCACACCTTCGCCGGTGTCACTCTTACATGGTGGAATACTTATGTACAATCGGTGGGTACCGATGAAGCTCATGCCCTCTCTTGGGCCGATCTAAAGGAAAAGATGATTGTTGAATATTTTCCGCGCGAAGAAACCCGAAAGCTTGAGGAAGAATTAAGAGCTTTGAAAGCGGTCGGAAACGATCTTAAAGCTTATAATCAACGCTTCGCCGAACTATCCTTGATGTGTCCTAATCTTGTTAACCCCGAATCTCAAAGGATTGAGCTCTACATGCTCGGTCTTCCAAAAAGCATCAAACAAGGGGTGATGTCATCCAAACCCACTACTCATCAAGCCGCTATGAACATGGCTCGCCAACTAATCGAAACGGTTGACGAAATCGTAGTTCCGGCACCTAAGGCCGAGGATAAATCGAGCGGCAACAAAAGAAAGTGGGAACCCTCCCAATCAAGCAACAACAACTTTGCTAAGAAGCCTTACACCTCCGACGGCAAGAAAGGTTATGCCGGGAACCTACCTCTTTGCAACAAATGCAACAAACATCACTTTGGCGAATGTAGTAAGTTAATTTGCCACCGGTGCCAAGGAGTTGGTCATAAGGCCAACGATTGTAAAAGTGCCACTCCCGTCGCTCGAAAGTGGCCCAATGCACCAAAGACGGGCACTTGTTACGAATGTGGCCAAACGGGTCATTATAGAAATGCATGCCCGAAAAGGAAATATAACACCAATACGCGCGGCCGAGCTTTCAACATCAACACCGAGGAAGCCCGGGATGACACTGAACTAGTCACGGGTACGTTCCTTCTCAACAATTCTTATGTCTCTTGCTTATTCGATTCGGGTGCCGATAAATGCTTTGTATCAAAGACTTTGACTCATTATTTTAGCACTCCACCTCTTCCATTAGATACCACTTATACCATTGAGGTGGCTAACGGGAAACTATTAAGTGCCAACACATATTACCGGGGGTGTACGTTAAACATTTTGGGTAAGGAATTTGAAATTGACTTGATACCCATGGAACTAGGAAGCTTTGATGTAATAATCGGTATGAATTGGTTAGTCAAAACGAAATCTCACATTCTTTGTGATCTTAACGCAATCCGAATTCCTATCGAGAATGGTGAACCTTTGATTGTCCACGGCGATAAGAGTTGCACCAGACTCAACCTCGTTTCGTGCCTTAAAGTTAGAAAACTACTCCGTAAGGGTTGTTTTGCGATCCTTGCCCACGTTAAGAAAGTCGAGTCCGATGATAAGCATATCGATGATGTGCCAATTGTTAGTGACTATTCCGATGTATTTCCCGATGAATTGCCGGGTCTTCCGCCTCATCGACCGGTTGAATTTCAAATCGATCTTATTCCGGGAGCCGCACCCGTAGCACGTGCACCATATAGACTCGCTCCATCTGAAATGCAAGAATTGCAAAGTCAAATCCAAGAACTACTTGATCGTGGTTTTATCCAACCTAGCCATTCACCTTGGGGCGCTCCGATTTTGTTTGTTAAAAAGAAAGACGGATCCCTACGAATGTGCATTGATTATCGCGAACTAAATAAATTGACGGTTAAGAACCGATATCCTCTTCCTCGCATCGATGACCTCTTTGATCAACTACAAGGGTCTTGTGTATATTCGAAAATCGATCTCCGCTCGGGTTATCATCAATTGAGGGTTAAGGGGGAAGATGTCTCCAAAACCGCTTTCCGAACTCGTTATGGTAGTTATGAATTCCTTGTCATGCCATTTGGTCTCACTAACGCACCGGCGGTGTTCATGGATCTTATGAACCGCGTGTGCAAACCGTATCTCGATAAATTCGTTATTGTGTTCATCGATGACATATTGATCTATTCTAAAAATGAAGAAGAGCACGAACAACATCTCCGACTTGTGCTTGAACTTTTAAGACAAGAACAACTCTATGCCAAATTCTCCAAGTGTGAATTTTGGTTAAAGGAAGTTCAATTTCTTGGTCATGTTGTAAGTGACCAAGGTATTAAAGTCGATCCATCGAAAATCGAAGCCATTAGCAAATGGGAGACTCCTACTACTCCTACTCACATTCGTCAATTTTTGGGTCTCGCCGGGTACTATCGTAGATTCATCGAAAATTTCTCTTTGGTTGCACGTCCTCTAACCGCATTGACTCACAAGGGAAAGAAATTCATTTGGGCGACCGAACATGAATCCGCATTCCAAATCTTGAAAACGAAGCTAACCACCGCTCCTATCTTGTCACTTCCCGAAGGCAATGATGACTTTGTTGTATATTGCGATGCCTCAAAACATGGTTTTGGGTGTGTATTGATGCAACGAACGAAAGTCATTGCTTATGCTTCTCGACAACTCAAAATTCATGAACGAAACTATACGACACATGATCTCGAACTCGGAGCCGTTGTCTTTGCACTTAAAATGTGGAGACACTATCTTTATGGAACCAAGAGTACTATCTTTACCGACCACAAAAGTCTCCAACACATTTTCGATCAAAAGCAACTAAACATGAGACAACGACGGTGGATTGAAACTTTGAACGATTACGATTGCGAGCTTCGTTACCATCCCGGGAAGGCAAATGTAGTAGCCGATGCCTTAAGTCAAAAAGAAAGAGTGGTGCCTCTCCGTGTCCGAGCTTTAAACATCACCATTCACACCAACCTTAATAGCCAAATTCGGGTAGCCCAAGATGAGGCTCTCAAGGATGAAAACATCTCTCTCGAACACTTGAACGTCCTCACCTCTCGATTCGAAGTTAAAGAAACCGGACTCCGATATTTCGCCGGAAGAATTTGGGTGCCTAGTTATGGGGATCTACGAAGCCTTATTTTAGATGAAGCCCATAAGTCACGATACTCGATTCACCCCGGTGCCAATAAGATGTACCACGACCTTAAACAACTATATTGGTGGCCGAACATCAAAAGGGACGTAGCTACTTATGTTTCCAAGTGTTTGACATGTTCCAAAGTCAAAGCCGAACACCAAAGACCGTCCGGACTACTTCGACAACCCGAGATCCCACAATGGAAGTGGGAAGGGATAACGATGGATTTTATCACCAAACTACCAAAAACGACGGGCGGTTATGATACCATTTGGGTTATTGTTGACCGTCTCACCAAATCCGCACACTTCCTGGCCATGAAAGAAACGGACAAAATGGAGAAACTTGCACAACTTTACATTAAGGAGATCGTAGCCCGACACGGTGTACCTTTATCGATTATCTCCGACCGAGATGGCCGTTTCGTTTCTAGATTTTGGCGTACACTGCAAGAAGGGTTGGGAACGCGTTTAGACATGAGCACCGCATATCATCCTCAAACCGATGGACAAAGCGAACGTACAATTCAAACCTTAGAAGACATGTTACGAGCTTGCGTGGTTGATTTCGAAAAAGCTTGGGACAAGCACTTACCTCTCGCCGAGTTCTCTTATAACAATAGTTATCACGCGAGTATTAAAGCCGCACCCTTTGAAGCGCTATATGGCCGCAAATGTCGTTCACCTCTTTGTTGGGCCGAGGTAGGCGACGTGCAAATCACCGGACCCGAACTCATTCACGAAACTACCGAGAAAATCGTTCAAATCCGAGATAGGCTTAGGACGGCCCGAAGTCGTCAAAAGAGCTATACCGATAAACGACGCAACGATCTTGAATTTCAAGTCGGTGACCGAGTAATGTTAAAAGTCGCACCTTGGAAGGGTGTAATCCGTTTTGGGAAACGCGGGAAGCTAAATCCGCGGTATATTGGTCCTTTCGAAATCTTGGAGCGTATTGGAACCGTTGCTTATCGTTTAGATCTTCCGCCTCAATTGAACTCCGTTCATCCTACCTTCCATGTATCTAACTTGAAAAAGTGTCTTGCCGAACCCGATATCGTCATCCCTCTTGAGGAACTTACTATTGATGACAAGCTTCATTTTGTGGAAGAACCGGTTAAAATTGTGGATACCTCCGTCAAGACATTGAAACAAAGTCGAATCCCGATTGTTAAAGTCCGTTGGAACGCCAAAAGGGGACCCGAGTTTACTTGGGAAAGACAAGATCAAATGCAAAGGAAGTATCCTCATCTATTCGAGAATTCAGAAACGCAAGATCTCGAGGGAGAAACAACGACTACTACGCCTACTTAAATTTCGGGACGAAATTTCTTTTAAGGAGTAGGTAATGTAACATCCCGCCTTTTTCCATTTATTTTTCCGTTATACTAATATAAAGTCCGTTATATGTTTATAACATCTCCCGTTGATACGCGTTTTAAATTATCTCGTTTAGGTAATTCCCGCACCCGAACGAAAGTTGAGGGACTAAACTTGACAAGGGATCAAACCCTTGACTAGGTCAAAGGGTCAAACCCCTTTCACCCATTCATTACCATCTCCCTATCTCTCTCTCTTTCTCTCTAGCAAGAACACACCCAATTTCCTTTCTCATTCATTCATCATCTAAATCCGGATTAGGGAGCTAGCAACCAAATAAATTACATATTCGTGATCCTCTCTTCATCCTCTTCATTTTGGTACCAACTTCATCTCATTTGGGTAACTTTCTAAAATCACTAGATTTTGTGTTCTTGATGTTTTTAACTTATAAAAGTGTTAATTAGTGTCTATGGCTCAAGTCTAACATGAATATATGATTTATATGCTCGATCTCGTTGTTTTAGTGTAACTAACATGAACTTGAATTTTGGTGTGATGTTCTTGAATTTTGGATGATCATATGTTGTTAGATGTTGAAAGTTGATGTTTTAATTGTGTTACTAGCATCACTAGCTTCAATTTGATGTATAGGTTGATTAAGGAAACTCCAAAAACATGATTATTGATTTTGAGATGTTTGACTAGGGTTTGATAGTTCTTGACATGAATTTTTGGATGCTTGAATGCCATGGAATGTTAATTATTAGTGTTTAGTTGTAATGTATGTTTCATTACCTTCAAAACGGCATATTATATGTGTGAATTGGTTTCCCGAAACTCAAATTGCATTTGAAGAACTTGAAACCTTAAAAATGAACGTTTAAGAATCACTTGATGAGTTTTCGGCTATTATAAATGATGTTTTTGTTTGGTGAAACATGTTTAGTTGTGTTCCTTGTCAAAAGAGCTTTCCAACGGTATAAGATACGTCTTCTAGTTGTTTACGGTTTGAGTTTTGCGTTTGTTTGAAAATTGACCAAGTCTTGAACAAGTGAAACAGGCCTGGGACCAGGCCACGGCCATTGTCGCGGCGCGACAGGCCTGGCCGCGGCGCGGCATAAGCCGTGCCCAGCTTCTGTCTCCGGTGTCCATTTTATGGAAAATGTTTGGCATACTACGGACCTCCGATTCACATGAAACTTGTTCTAACATGTTCATATATGATTAAAAACCTCAGAAAAATAGTTCGGAACCCGACCCGAACGTGTTGACTTTCGTTGACTTTGACCGACCAAAGTTTGACTTTTAATCAAACTTAACCAAATATTTGTGCAATCGTTCTAACATGTTTTTATACTTGTACCTTGCATGAAACATGACAATTTGATTCACATGCTATTATGATCGAGTCTTAACGAGCCATAGGACTAATTGAACATCTTTGACCTATCGTGTTTACCGTTATTGATACAACCTATATGTTTAGGTCAAGACTAGCTTCGTCTTTGCACGCGTCTACTTGTTGAAGTACTTTATTAACTCTTGCACTCAAGGTGAGATCATAGTCCCACTTTTACTCTTTTTGAACTTATATTTGGGATGAGAAAACATAAACGATTCTTTTGAACTAAGTGAACACAAGAACGGGAAAACAAACATTCTACATACGAGTTTAGAACAAAATCCTCAATTCGATTATCATTAGTTACACTTGCCGGGTGTAAGCGAGAACTTATGTTATATGGCCATATGGGTTGACAACCCTCATCCTTGACGGTTCGCTACCGTCTACGGATGAAATATATTTTCGAGAATCAGTGTTTGTTCTAGCACTAAGTGATGGGGTATACAATGGAAGGAATGTTAAGCTTTGATACTTGGGTGCTCGTGAAACAAACTTTTGGAATGTATTACTAATATTTCATTGATGCAAATCTTGTGGTTCACTTGTACTTACTTACTTAAACCTATGATTTCACCAACGTTTTCGTTGACAGATTTCTATGTTTTTCTCAGGTCCTTGAACGATACATGATACATGCTTCCGCTCATTAATTTGATACTTGCATTGGATGTCGAGTATACATGCATACATGGAGCGTCTTTTGGATACTTTTAAATTGTGTCGCATAAGTTTCATTTGTACTTAAAACTTGGTATCGTAACTTGTGGTGGAACTATTCTTGTAAAACTTGAACAACCTTTACATTTGAAATGAATGCGACATATCTTTTGGTCAACGTTGTTTTAAAGACTTATGACCACGTAACGGGACCTAAGTAGACGGCGCCGTCAATGACGATTTGGTCGGGTCGCTACATCAACAATTTGGATTGCTTATCATGTTGGTATGGTTTAATTTATGTAAATATTAATCTCATAAGTATAATTTGGTCGGAAAATTCCGGGTCATTACAATTTGTTCCTTTCGTTCTATTAACCCCTGGTCCGTAGACCTCACACTTCACCGCGCTATGACCATTTCTTTTACACTTGTTGCAAAATTTGGTGCAGAACCCCGAGTGATACTTTTCACACCTTTGGCATAGCTGCTTCTGATTGTTGTTGTTGTTGCGATTATTATTGTTGTTAGGATGATTGTTGTAGTTGTTGTTGTTGTTGTTGTTGTTGTTGTTGTTGTTGTTGTTGTTGTTGTTGTTGTTGTTGTTGTTGTTGTTGTTGTTGTTGGGCCGTTTGTTGTAGTTGCGATTGATGTTGCGATTGTTGGGATAATTGTTGCGATTATTGTTGTAATTGCTGTTGTTGTTGTATTGGTGATTCTTATCACCGTTTTCCTCCCACTTTCTTTTGACTTGCTTCACATTGGCCTCTTCAGCAGTCTGTTCTTTAATTCTTTCTTCAATCTGGTTCACTAGTTTGTGAGCCATTCTACATGCCTGTTGTATGGAGGCGGGCTCGTGTGAACTTATATCTTCTTGGATTCTTTCCAGTAATCCTTTCACAAACGCGTCGATCTTCTCTTCCTCATCTTCGAATGCTCCCGGACACAATAGGCATAATTCTGTGAATCGTCTTTCGTACGTGGTAATATCAAATCCTTGGGTTCGTAACCCTCTAAGTTCTGTCTTGAGCTTATTGACCTCGGTTCTGGGACGGTACTTCTCGTTCATCAAGTGCTTGAATACTGACCACGGTAGTGTGTACACATCGTCTTGTCCCACTTGCTCTAGATAGGTATTCCACCATGTTAACGCAGAACCTGTGAAGGTATGCGTAGCGTACTTTACTTTGTCCTCTTCAGTACACTTACTTATGGCAAACACCGATTCGACCTTCTCGGTCCACCGTTTCAATCCGATCGGTCCTTCGGTTCCATCAAATTCCAAAGGTTTGCAGGCAGTGAATTCTTTGTAGGTGCATCCTACACGATTTCATGTACTGCTAGATCCAAGGTTATTGTTGGTATGTAGCGCAGCCTGTACTGCGGCTATGTTTGAAGCTAGAAAAGTACGGAATTCCTCTTCATTCATATTCACGGTGTGTCGAGTAGTCGGTGCCATTTCCTTCAAAATAGTCCAATGGAACAAGTTAATCATACAGAATATTAAGAGTAGTTAATAGTATTTCGTAGCATAATATGAACTCATTTATAAAAGCTTTTTCTTCATATTAGCGTTTTATAAGTTTAAATTGGGGTAGTACCTACCCGTTAAGTTCATACTTAGTAGCTAATATACAATTCAACTACTACAATTCTATATGAAAAACTGATTATAATAATATTTCGCGTTCAAAATTTTACACAATATTTTACAAACTTACAATACCGCTTATTTTACATATAGCATGAAATATAGCACACAATAAATTTGATACAAGATGGTTGTGAAGATAATTCTAGCTAGTACACAAGTCGTTCAGCAAAGGCAATAAAGACACGTAATTCATACGTCCAAAAACAAGTCATGCATTCTGGTTTTACTAGGATTACTTCCCATCCTTGGTCTGGTGGAACATAACCGTTATGGCCATTGATAAGACAGCGTGTTGTAACGTCATCAAAGGGACGAGGGTTACGTAATGTCCAACAGTCCCGTAACAATCTAAAAACCTCATTTCTTACCCCAATTACCGACTCCGTCACTTGTGGGAACGTTTTGTTTAATAGTTGTAGCCCGATGTTCTTGTTCTCACTTTGGTGAGAAGCGAACATTACTAATCCGTAAGCATAACATGCTTCTTTATGTTGCATGTTAGCCGCTTTTTCTAAATCACGAAGTCCAATATTCGGATATATTGAGTCAAAATAATTTCTTAACCCATTGCGTAAAATAGCATTTGGGTTCCCCGCAATATATGCGTCAAAGTAAACACATCGTAACTTATGGATTTCCCAATGTGATATCCCCCATCTTTCGAACGAAAGCCTTTTATAAACCAAGGCATTCTTGGAACGTTCTTCGAATGTCTTACAAACTGATCTCGCCTTAAATAGTTGTGCCGAAGAATTCTGACCGACTGTAGACAAGATTTCATCAATCATGTCTCCGGGTAGGTCTCTTAAAATATTGGGTTGTCTATCCATTTTGTGTTTTTATACTGTAAAATAGACAAGAGTTAGATTCATAAAAAAAATACTTATTAATACAAGCAATTTTTACATATATCATAAAGCATAAGCACACTATATTACTTATATTACACCACACGAATACAACTATCTTATTCCGACTCGCTTGTTTCTTCTTCTTCGGTTTTGGTTTGTTTTGCCAAGTTTCTAGGGATATATGATGTTCCCCTAATACGAGCCATCATTATCCGCATTGGTTTAGAAAAACCTGGTGGTTTAGAGGTTCCCGGGTCATTGTTACAACTTAAGGACTTCGGGGGTTGACGATACATATAAAGTTCATCGGGGTTGGAATTAGATTTCTCTATTTTTATGCCCTTTCCCTTATTATTTTCTTTTGCCTTTTTAAATTCAGTTGGGGTAATTTCTATAACATCATCGGAATTCTCGTCAGAATCCGATTCATCGGAGAATTGGTAATCCTCCCAATATTTTGCTTCCTTGGCGGAAACACCATTGACCATAATTAACCTTGGTCGGTTGGTTGAGGATTTCC
Organism: Rutidosis leptorrhynchoides; assembly: GCF_046630445.1. NCBI lineage: Eukaryota > Viridiplantae > Streptophyta > Magnoliopsida > Asterales > Asteraceae > Rutidosis > Rutidosis leptorrhynchoides. Next base: position 113,384,562 of record NC_092334.1, read on the forward strand.
TTTTACTTAACCGTTTTATTATTTCCCCCACCGGTTCTATTTCTTCATCCGGTTCCGATTCTTCTTCCGGTTCCGATTCTTCTTCCGGTTCCGACTCTTCTTCCGGTTCCTCTTCGGGAACTTGTGAATCAGTCCACGAATCATTCCAATTTACATTTTACTCTTCATTATTATTAGGTGAGTCAATCGGACTTGTTCTAGAGGTAGACATCTATCACATAATATCAAACGCGTTAAGAGATTAATATATCACATAATATTCACATGTTAAAAATATATAGTTTCCAACAAAATTTGTTAAGCAATCATTTTTCAAGTAAACACGGTCGAAGTCCAGACTCACTAATGCATCCTAACAAACTAGATAAGACACACTAATGCAAAATTCTGGTTCTCTAAGACCGACGCTCGGATACCAACTGAAATGTCCCATTCTTATTGATTAAAAACGTTCCATATTAATTGATTTCGTTGCGAGGTTTTGACCTCTATATGAGACATTTTTCAAAGACTGCATTCATTTTAAAACAAACCATAACCTTTATTTCATCAATAAAGGTTTAAAAAGCTTTACGTAGATTATCAAATAATGATAATCTAAAATATCATGTTTACACACGACCATTACATAATGGTTTACAATACAAATATGTTACAACAAAATAAGTTTCTTGAATGCAGTTTTTACACAATATCATACAAGCATGGACTCCAAGTCTCGTCCTTATTTAAGTATGTGACAGCGGAAGCTCTTAATAATCACCTGAGAATAAACATGCTTAAAACGTCAACAAAAATGTTGGTGAGTTATAGGTTTAACCTATATATATCAAATCGTAACAATAGACCACAATATTTCATATTTCAATACACATCCCATACATAGAGATAAAAATCATTCATATGGTGAACACATGGTAACCAACATTAACAAGATGCATATATATAAGAATATCCCCATCATTCCGGGACACCCTTCGGATATGATATAAATTTCGACGTACTAAAGCATTCGGTACTTTGGATGGGGTTTGTTAGGCCCAATAGATCTATCTTTAGGATTCGCGTCAATTAGGGTGTCTGTTCCCTAATTCTTAGATTACCAGACTTAATAAAAAGGGGCATATTCGATATCGATAATTCAACCATAGAATGTAGTTTCACGTACTTGTGTCTATTTTGTAAATCATTTATAAAACCTGCATGTATTCTCATCCCAAAAATATTAGATTTTAAAAGTGGGACTATAACTCACTTTCACAGATTTTTACTTCGTCGGGAAGTAAGACTTGGCCACTGTTGATTCACGAACCTATAACAATATATACATATATATCAAAGTATGTTCAAAATATATTTACAACACTTTTATTATATTTTGATGTTTTAAGTTTATTAAGTCAGCTGTCCTCGTTAGTAACCTACAACTAGTTGTCCACAGTTAGATGTACAGAAATAAATCGATAAATATTATCTTGAATCAATCCACGACCCAGTGTATACGTATCTCAGTATTGATCACAACTCAAACTATATATATTTTGGAATCAACCTAAACCCTGTATAGCTAACTCCAACATTCACATATAGAGTGTCTATGGTTGTTCCGAAATATATATAGATGTGTCGACATGATAGGTCGAAACATTGTATACGTGTCTATGGTATCTCAAGATTACATAATATACAATACAAGTTGATTAAGTTATGGTTGGAATAGATTTGTTACCAATTTTCACGTAGCTAAAATGAGAAAAATTATCCAATCTTCTTTTACCCATAACTTCTTCATTTTAAATGCGTTTTGAGTGAATCAAATTGCTATGGTTTCATATTGAACTATATTTTATGAATCTAAACAGAAAAAGTATAGGTTTATAGTCATAAAAATAAGTTACAAGTCATTTTTGTAAAGGTAGTCATTTCAGTCGAAAGAACGACGTCCAGATGACCATTTTAGAAAACATACTTCCACTTTGAGTTTAACCATAATTTTTGGATATAGTTTCATGTTCATAATAAAAATCATTTTCTCAGAATAACAACTTTTAAATCAAAGTTTATCATAGTTTTTAATTAACTAACCCAAAACAGCCCGCGGTGTTACTACGACGGCGTAAATCCGGTTTTACGGTGTTTTTCGTGTTTTCAGTTTTTAAATCATTAAGTTAGCATATCATATAGATATAGAACATGTGTTTAGTTGATTTTAAAAGTCAAGTTAGAAGGATTAACTTTTATTTGCGAACAAGTTTAGAATTAACTAAACTATGTTCTAGTGATTACAAGTTTAAACCTTCGAATAAGATAGCTTTATATGTATGAATCGAATGATGTTATGAACATCATTACTACCTTAATTTCCTTGGATAAATCTACTGGAAAAGAGAAAAATGGATCTAGCTTCAACGGATCCTTGGATGGCTCGAAGTTCTTGAAGCAGAATCATGACACGAAAACAAGTTCAAGTAAGATCATCACTTGAAATAAGATTGTTATAGTTATAGAAATTGAACCAAAGTTTGAATATGATTATTACCTTGTATTAGAATGATAACCTACTGTAAGAAACAAAGATTTCTTGAGGTTGGATGATCACCTTACAAGATTGGAAGTGAGCTAGCAAACTTGAAAGTATTCTTGATTTTATGTAACTAGAACTTGTAGAATATATGAAGAACACTTAGAACTTGAAGATAGAACTTGAGAGAGATCAATTAGATGAAGAAAATTGAAGAATGAAAGTGTTTGTAGGTGTTTTTGGTAGTTGGTGTATGGATTAGATATAAAGGATATGTAATTTTGTTTTCATGTAAATAAGTCATGAATGATTACTCATATTTTTGTAATTTTATGAGATATTTCATGCTAGTTGCCAAATGATGGTTCCCACATATGTTAGGTGACTCACATGGGCTGCTAAGAGCTGATCATTGGAGTATATATATCAATAGTACATACATCTAAAAGCTGTGTATTGTACGAGTACGAATACGGGTGCATACGAGTAGAATTGTTGATGAAACTGAACGAGGATGTAATTGTAAGCATTTTTGTTAAGTAGAAGTATTTTGATAAGTGTATTGAAGTCTTTCAAAAGTGTATAAATACATATTAAAACACTACATGTATATACATTTTAACTGAGTCGTTAAGTCATCGTTAGTCGTTACATGTAAGTGTTGTTTTGAAACCTTTAGGTTAACGATCTTGTTAAATGTTGTTAACCCAATGTTTATAATATCAAATGAGATTTTAAATTATTATATTATCATGATATTATCATGTATGAATATCTCTTAATATGATATATATACATTAAATGTCTTTACAACAATAATCGTTACATATATGTCTCGTTTAAAAATCATTAAGTTAGTAGTCTTGTTTTTTTTACATATGTAGTTCATTGTTAATATACTTAATGATATGTTTACTTATCATAGTATCATGTTAACTATATAAATATCCATATATATGTTATCATATAGTTTTTACAAGTTTTAACGTTCGTGAATCACCGGTCAACTTGGGTGGTCAATTGTCTATATGAAACATATTTCAATTAATCAAGTCTTAACAAGTTTGATTGCTTAACATGTCGGAAACATTTAATCATGTAAATATCAATCTCAATTAATATATATAAACATGGAAAAGTTCGGGTCACTACATTATTGGGCTTCCAAGCCCACCCTACCTTTTAAGTGGACTTAGTTAGCCCATGTCTTCAAGTGTAAGTATCATTTAGTGAGGTAACTAGTTAGTTTCAACACTTGGAATCTAGTTAACATACATTTCCCATGCATGCATCCTCATTATCCAACTTTTAAGCTTTAACACATGAAGAGCCATTAAACATTAGCTTTCCTCCCTCTTTTTTTCTGCAGAATGCCGAAGGCCTATTGGCCATGTGGGGATTCAAAATTTTTTTTTTTTTTACACTACTTGTTCACTAGTACTCACTTGCATCTCTCATTTCCAACTCACACTCTTACTTGCAACATTTCTTTTCTCTCTTTTTCTCTAAAGGATAGTAAGTAACTTGAAGCATTTCCTTTTCTTCTTTTCTTGTTAATAACCAATCCAACACCCCTACATCATCATCATTTGTTTGTTGTTTAATTTGTTCATGTTGTTTAGTTAATTACTTGTTGTTACTTACTTACTAACTTTCAAGAATCTAACTTTCTAGTTTTAATTCTTCTTTTATCTTGAACCTTCAAGAACATACAAGACATAAACTCTCTAGTTTATGATCTTCACTTAATACTTGTTCTAAGTTTATAAAGTTCATGGTTGAAAGACATACTTGAAGCTCATGAAGTAAACTTTAAAGTTTACTTTCTAAAGATCAAACTTTGGTTTGAATCTTTAAAGTATGAACAACCATGGACCTTTTCTTGTTTATTTAAGTTTACTTCTTCAATTTATGCACTTTAATTTCATGTAGTTAGTGTATATGGTCAAGTACTACAAGTTAGTCTTGATCTCATATCTCTTGAACAAATTAAGTTAACCTTGAAAGTTCAAGAACACACAAATAAGTTTTCTTTAAATATAACTTTGGATCTAGACTTTTGAGTCTTGGATCTTCAAGATCAAACTAAGAACTATGTTCTACTACTTATGATCTTGATTATTTAGTTTACTTTCAAGTTTGTAACTTGTTATTAGCTTTAAAGTCCATGTATGTGTTAGATCTAAGACCTTGATGCAACTTTGGTTCATCAAACTTCATACAACTCTTAAGTGAGTTGTGCTTCATGTCTTAGACTTGCACATGGGTTATGATGGTCAAGACTTGGTTAAGATGATGTAGATACATCAATGAGTTGTACACTTGAAGCTATATGCATCAAGGATGAGAACCATGATGAACATCAAGCACCAAGACCACCGGAACCCTTTTAAACTCACTGTTCTGTCCAAAAGCTACTGGTCTGGTGATTCTGTAACATAACAGTAGACCTGGGCTATTCTAACCTTGATTTTTAGATAGATCTTTTCGAGTAGATAACTTTTCATATAGGACTCGTCTTAATCCGAGTTACGGTTTAGGATTTATGGCCCTCCGATCGTTACTATGTCCTTTAACGTTGTGCAGAAATTCCTGACCTACTCGCACTTAGACCGTCGTCACGGTCAAACCAACACGAGTTTACTTCTGTAAATTTTACCACACTTAAGGGACTCATATACGTATCCATGGCCACTGGTCTCACCTTAATTCAGTAAGGGGAGAGGCCGCGGTGACTGACTGAAGTCAGACTTTGTTTTAAACTACTTTCATAAACGAAACCTACTTTACGCCTATTGTTTGATGATGAATGATGATGACCCTTAAGACCTTAAATACATACTTTTAAACCTATTAAGACGATTTACTAACTTAGTACTATTTGACTTAGGTTGAGAACTTCGGACCGATTACTTGCACACCTTTTTCCGAACCGACTTTTCGACTACATTATCATTGTGAGTTATAGCATTCCCTTTTTACTTTAACTTATTTTGGGAACTGAGAATACATGCGGATTTTATGTTTTACATACTAGGCATGAGTACTTAAACTTATATATGTGTGGGTTATACAACGGCATAAACATTCCCTTTAGCTCGGTAACGTTTAATCATTGGTTTTTGAACCGTGAACGCGAATCTTAGATATGGATCCATAGGGTTTGACATCCCCACTCGGGCTAGTTGCGCTAGCATTTAACGAGTGTTTAATACTTTGTAAACATACTCACTTGCCAAGTGTACTTTCAGGGGGTATAAACGTTAAGTTAGTTACCAAGTGCCCACGGTTAACATATACTTTATCATACTGTTTTGAAACGCTCTTTGTAGCACTGAAATCTCGTGGCCTACCTTACATATTGTTATACTTAAACTATAGCTCACCAACCTTTGTGTTGACATTTTTAAGCATGTATTTCTCAGGTGCTTGAGGTTGCTTCCGCTGTCTTACTTGTTGTGCTGTAGACACCCGCTGCTTAGAGTTGTCCACGCATGAACTACTTTACTTTGCATTCAAACATTAGTACTTTTGAAGTATGACTTGTAACGACCATTGCGGTCACATACACTTATTATTTGCTTCTACTTAGTGAAGCATGCTTTTGAAATGTAAAACATTTGATGTCAGTTATGACATCACCTTTTTATCGTGAATGCAACTTCTTTAATTACAGCATATAGTACTTAACCTTGTAATGATCCTGTTGTTGATGATTCGTACACGATGGTTTTGTACGGAGCATCACAACTACGAACTCATCTGATGAATTGGGGATGGATGATTGGTTGATTCTTTCTGGTGACTCTGCTTCCGGAGCTTAGGTGAACATCCATGTCGGAATAGCTGTCGGATTCTGAAGAACTTGAACTAGTGGTGAGTTCCATTCCGTACGATTGAGTAAAGGGTTTTTCGATATGAAATGATTTTCAGATATTGGATGATATTCTAAATTCATAGAATACTATGTATAGTACAGAAGATCCCGTAGATTACGGAGGGGATTAAGGAAATGTGTCAGACGAGATTTAATGTGATGGGATGTGAATTTGTATGTACATCATCTATGCAATAATTGCAATAAGACATGTCGAGACTGAAAATGATAGGTAGATACTTTTCGACAAAGAACGGTAAGCAAAACTTTTGACATGCGGACCAGGTTCAAGTCCAGACTTATTAATATATCCTAACAACTACTAGGCCGAAGTCCAGACTTACTAATGCATCCTAACAACTCCTAGTTAGACACACTAAAGCAAGACCTGGTTCGCTACGACTACCGCTCTGATACCAACTGTGATGACCCGTCCCAATCCACCTCGACGAAGTCATCAACATTTGGTCCCATTGCGAGGTACTGACCTAAATATGCCATGTACGACTCTATATAATATCTTTAACATGAGCAAATGCACAGCGGAAGATTTCTTTCATACCTTAGAATAAACATGCTTAAAAGTGTCAACCAAAAGGTTGGTGAGTTATAGGTTTATCATAACAATCATTTCAATATATTAATAGACCACAAGATTTCCGTTTATATACATATGTACACTCGCAAGTGTATAAAAGTATTCTATAAGTTGTTGAGCGCTTCGGTAACCATACTTAACATTTAAGGTGGCATATTCCCTTTATTATGAAATCTACCTACACTGTACCAAGTGTAGTAAAAACTAAGTACTATGCAACCGTTTACGATACTAGAGCGACTAGCCCGGTTGGGGTTGTCAAACTCGATAGATCTATCAATAGGATTCGCACTTACATGCTCTTACAACATGTAAATATTAGTTACCAAGCTATTAGGAAAAAATATGCAAAGTGGTACAACTGAACGTAGAATATGTTTTTAGTACTTGTGTCCATTTCGTAAAACAGTTATAAAATAGCGCATGTATTCTCAGCCCAAAAATATATATAAAAAGGGAGTAATGAAAAATACATATGACTATATTGAACAATGCAGGGTTGGCCTTGGATTCACGAACCTATATCAAGTATATATATTAACACCTCTAATTAACATGTAATAGTAATCAAACCAGTTTATATATATTAATTATATAATATACTACTTGTTTAAAATAGTAATGTATTTATTATTTCAAATGTTATGTATATTTATATATGTTATAGTAACTTTAGATATACTTATAATATATGTAATATTTATATCTTTACATAATTATCTTTTGTTAAAATAATATTTATAATAAAAAATGTTAATAATACTAATACTAATGATAATAATAATAATAATAATAATAATAATAATAATAATAATAATAATAATAATAATAATAATAATAATAATAATAATAATAATAATAATAATAATATTTAAAAGTAATATTAATAGTGATAATAATAATAATAGCTATACTAGTAATATTTATAATAATAATCTTTAGGAATGATAATGGTTAGGTTTACTAATGAATAAGGTAATAATAGTTTTGATAAAAATGATAATTTTTCTAATAATGATAATAATAATTAAAAATGATACTTTAGATAAAAGGCTAGTTTTTTTTTTATAAACATGATACTAGTAATATTATTAATAATAACTATTATAATAATAAAAATGATAATAATAATAATAATAATAATAATAATAATAATAATAATAATAATAATAATAATAATAATAATAATAATAATAATAATAATAATAATAATAATAATAATAATAATAATAATAATAATAATAATAATAATAATGATGATAGAAAAAAAAACTACCTCAAAGAAGTAATCCTTAAAAAAAATGCCCAAGTCCGGGTTCGAACCCGCGACGTCCCGATAAATCCTTAACCATTACACTATGTGTCTTCGATTCCCAACTTAATTTGTTTTTAATTTTTACTTCTGCATCCTTCTTCCTCTTTTCTAAAAAAAATGCCCTGGCCCAGACACGAACTCGCGACCTCTCGAATAACAAACACCCTTGCAAGCCATTAACTATTTGTTTGATTATGTAATAACTCGATTGCTTATATATGTAACACTTACGAAACTGTTACCATTTCCTCAATATTATCATTTATCATCCCGTACATCTATCATCATCATGTTCATCATCTATTAATGCTACCCATAACTTTCGTATAACATCCTGAATCATAAAATCATCACTAATAAACCTTATCATTGATTATCATTTTACCTTAATTGGAAGTCCACTATTATTTAATAAGCCCAAAGTTTAACAAGCCCAATTTACCAACTCATTTAAGTGGATTTCATAAGCCCATCAATATCCTTAAAAGTCTTCGGTTCTTTCAAGATAATCACAATCGACAGTTTAGATGCAAAAGGGAAGATTCGAATAGGAACAATGATATGCACCCATCTTTATTATCAAGATTTTATTTAGAGAATCATCATCATCTATTATCTATCGGCCCTATGGTTTTAATAAAAAATAAAAAATTATCCTTCATTTCTTGTAGTATAGTTGGGATCTCCATTTAATAAAACACCACACATGTTCTCAACAAACACCAATTGATAGTGGGATTCGGTGGGGGTACGTGGGGATCGATTAGGACTAAAGTAATTATACAAGCATCAAAATTATATATAATGACCGTACCCTTTTTTGAGTGGCAAAAATTGTCGGCCAAAAATATATTAATAGCAACTTTGCTTGCATGCTTTATTTCATTTATAATTCGAATAGATTAAAATAGTAAAGAACAACGGGTAGTACATGACTTGCAGCAAAACAGAAAAGAAGGAGACGAAAACGTGTTGTAGTCTGTGGTTTACACAGGGATACGCAAAAGAAAAAGAATTAAATAAAGGTGGTGATGTCGGGTATTCGTTTGTTGGACGGAAAACGAAAGAGAGAAGAGATACAAGAAATGATCCTTTAGTTTTGGTTTGGTGATGGGTGTTTGAGCTTCGACAAAAAGAAGGGACAAGAAAAGGGAAACATAGATGGTGTTGTTCATGGGGTAGTACGGTGATGATTGGTGTATAGAAACAGAAAACTGAAGTAGAAGCTTGAAGTCGTGGTTAGTTGATGGTGATCGAATGTTTCAAGGGTGATGTGTTTGTGCAGTAAGTTGATCGAGTACAAACAAGAATATAAAGGTGATTCTTGCCGAATAGAATCAGAAAGGAGGAAAGAAAGAAATATTGTAGTTGATGATTGAATATCTCCCCATCTATATGCTATATGTGTTTTTATATACAGAGATTTAGTTTAAGATATATAGATTATAGAAAATAGATAATAGATAGATAATGATAGATGTATATGGCTAACAGAAATTGTTTGTATTAGTGATAATGAGATTAATTGTTGTTATGTGATGGTGTCGACAAGAATCAATCATGAGCAGGAGATGAAGAGAAGAATCAAAAAAACAGATAGTGACCTTAAACAGAATTTGTAATTTAGTTTGTTTGATCGAATTTCACAATAGTGCAGAGATAAAGTTTGAAAATGATGTAAAACAAATTAACTGCATATTTTTCTGACTTTATGATTCTTTGTATAGTTAATATAAATATAAATATATTAATAATAACATTATTAATAATAATAAATAAAGTAATAATAATAATTGATAATGATAATTATTAATGATAATGTTCATAGTAACATTGATAATGTTATAAATAAAATACTAATACAATTGTTCGTGAATCGTCTAGCACAGTCTAAAGGTAAAATGTATACATGAAACAGTTCAAACTTTATGAGACTCATCATTTCAGACTTTGCTTATCGTGTCGAAATATATAATAAGTTTAAGTTTAAATTTGGTCGAAAATTGCCGGGTTGTCACAAAGTGTCTTGAAGTCTTTCAAAAGTGTATGAATACATATTAAAACACTACATGTATATGCATTTTAACTGAGTCATTAAGTCATCGTTAGTCGTTACATGTAAATGTTGATTTGAAACCTTTAAGTTAACGCTCTTGTTAAATGTTGTTAACCCAATGTTTATTATATCTAATGAGATGTTAAATTATTATATTATCATAATATCGTGATATATTAATATATCTTAATATGGTATATATATATATACATTTAAATGTCGTTACAACGATAATCGTTACATAAATGTCTCGTTTCGAAATCCTTAAGTTAGTAGTCTTGTTTTTACATATGTAGTTCATTGTTAATATACTTAATGATATGTTTACTTATCATAATATCATGTTAACTATATATATATATATATATATATATATATATATATATATATATATATATATATATATATATATATATATATATATGTCATCATATAGTTTTTACAAGTTTTAACGTTCGTGAATCACTGGTCAACTTGGGTGGTCAATTGTCTATATGAAACCTATTTCAATTAATCAAGTCTTAACAAGTTTGATTGCTTAACATGTTGGAAACACTTAATCATGTAAATATCAATTTCATTTAATATATATAAACATGGAAAAGTTCGGGTCACTACACCGGGTATCATCAAATGCGGGTGAAGGAGGATGATATTCCGAAGACTACTTTCAGGAAGCGTTACGGTCATTACGAGTTTATGGTTATGCCATTTGGGTTGACTAATGCACCAGCTGTGTTCATGGACCTCATGAACCGAGTGTGTGGACTATACCTTGACAAGTTTGTCATTATTTTCACCGATGACATACTTATTTACTCAAAGAATGATCAAGAGCACGAAGAACATTTGAGAAAAGTGCTAGAGTTGTTGAGGAAAGAAAAACTGTACGCTAAGTTTTCAAAGTGTGGATTTTGATTGGAAGAAGTTCAATTCCTAGGTCACATAGTGAACAAAGAAGGTATTCAAGTGGATCCGGCAAAGATTGAAACCGTTGAAAAGTGGGAAACCCCGAAAACTCCGAAGCATATACGCCAATTTTTAGGACTGGCTGGTTACTACAGAAGGTTCATCCAAGATTTTTCCAAAATAGTAAAACCCTTGACTGCATTAACGCATAAAGGGAAGAAATTTGAATGGAAGGATGAGCAGGAGAAAGCGTTTCAATTTTTGAAGAAAAAGTTAACTACGTCACCTATATTGTCATTGTCTGAAGGAATGATGATTTTGTGATATATTGTGATGCCTCAAAGCAAGGCCTCGGTTGTGTATTAATGCAACGAACGAAGGTAATTGCTTATGCATCCAGACAATTGAAGATTCACGAGCAATATTATACGACTCACGATTTGGAATTGGGAGCTGTTGTTTTTGCATTAAAGACTTGGAGGCACTACTTATATGGGGTCAAAAGTATTATATATACCGACCACAAAAGTCTTCAACACATATTTAATCAGAAACAACTGAACATGAGGCAGCGTAGATGGATTGAATTGTTGAATGATTACAACTTTGAGATTCGTTACCACCCGGGGAAGGTGAATGTGGTAGCCGACGCTTTGAGTAGAAAGGACAGAGAACCTATACGGGTAAAAGCTATGAATATAATTATTCGTACTAACCTTACTACTCAAATAAAGGAGGCGCAGCAGGGAGTTGTTAAAGAAGGAAAGTTGAAGAATGAAATACCGAAAGGATCGGAGAAACATCTTAATATTCGGGAAGACGGAACCCGGTATAGGGCTGAAAGAATTTGGGTACCAAAGTTTGGAGATGTGAGAGAAAATGTACTTAAGGAAGCACATAAAACCAGATATTCAATACATCCCGGAGCGAGGAAGATGTACAAAGATCTCAAGAAACACTTTTGGTGATCGGGTATGAAAGCTGATATTGCTAAATACGTAGGAGAATGTTTGACGTGTTCTAAGGTCAAAGCTGAACATCAGAAACCATCAGGTCTACTTCAACAACCTGAAATCCCGGAATAGAAATGGGAAAATATTACCATGGATTTCATTACTAAATTTCCAAGGACTGCAAGTGGTTATGATACAATTTGGGTAATAGTCGATCATCTTACCAAGTCAGCACACTTTCTGCCAATGAGAGAAGATGATAAAATGGAGAAGTTGGCGTGATTATACTTGAAGGAAGTTGTCTCCAGACATGGAATACCAGTCTCTATTATCTCAGATAGGGATTTCAGATTTATTTCAAGATTTTGGCAGACATTGCAACAAGCATTGGGGACTCATCTAGATATGAGTACTGCTTATCATCCACAAACTGATGGGCAAAGTGAAAAGATGATACAGACCCTTGAAGACATGCTACGAGCATGTGTTATCGATTTCGAAAACAGTTGGGATCGACACCTACCGTTAGCAGAATTTTCCTACAACAACAGTTACCATTCGAGTATTGAGATGGCGCCGTTTGAAGCACTTTATGGTAGAAAGTGCAGGTCTCCGATTTGTTGGAGTGAAGTGGGGGACAGACAGATTATGGGTCCGGAGATAATTCAAGAAACTACCGAGAAGATCATCCAAATTCAACAACGATTGAAAACTGCCCAAAGTCGACAAAAGAGCTATGCGGACATTAAAAGAAAAGATATAGAATTTGAGATTTGAGAGATGATCATGCTTAAGGTTTCACCTTGGAAAGGCGTTGTTCGATTTGGTAAACGGGGGAAACTAAATCCAAGGTACATTGGACTATTCAAGATTATAGATCGTGTCGGACCAGTAGCTTACCGACTTGACTTACTGCAATAACTCGTCGGGGTACATAATACTTTTCATGTCTCGAATTTGAAGAAATGTTTTGCTAAAGAAGATCTCACCATTCCATTAGACGAGATTACAATTAACGAAAAACTACAATTCATTGAAGAACCCGTCGAAATAATGGATCGTGAGGTTAAAAGACTTAAGCAAAATAAGATACCAATTGTTAAGGTTCGATGGAATGCTCGTATGTGACGACCCATCCTAATCCTCCTGGACGAAGTCATCAACATTTGGTCCCATTGCAAGGCGTTGACTTAAATATGCCATGAACGACTCCAAGTAATATCTCTAAAATGAGCAAATGCACAGCGGAAGGTTTCTTTCATACCTGAGATTAAACATGCTTAAAAGTGTCAACCAAAAAGGTTGGTGAGTTCATAGGTTTATCATAACAATCATTTCAATATCTTAATAGACCACAAGATTTCATATACACAAACGTTTTAATAAAAATATTCTAAGTGGTTGAGCACTTGGTAACCATACTTAACATTTAATCAACGTCGCATATTCCCTTTATTATGAAATCTCACTACACTGTACCAAGAGTAGTCACTGAAATGAAGTACTGTGCAACCGTTGAATACTGGTCGTCCAGTCCGGTTGGGGTTGTCAGACCCGATAGATCTATCAACAGGATTCGCGTTTACAATACCACATGTAAATAGTAGTTAGCAAGCTATTAGGGAAGATATGCAGGGTGGTACAACTCAACGTAGAATATATTTTAAGTACTTGTGTCTATCTCGTAAACATTTATAAAAGCAGCGCATGTATTCTCAGCCCAAAAATATATATTGCAAAAGCAATTAAAAAGGGAGCAAATAAAACTCACCATACTGTATTTTGTAGTAAAAGTACATATGACAATATTGAACAATTGCAGGGTTGGCCTCGGATTCACGAACCTATATCATTTGTATATATATATATATATATATATATATATATATATATATATATATATATATATATATATATATATATATTAAAACATATAATCATAATCGAGCAACTTTATATATATTTAGTTATGTATTATTATCAATATTTTTATATACTTTTATTAATACTTATAATATATTATTATGCTTATTTGATATATAATTTAGTTAACGTTATATCAATATTAATAATATTATATCATAATATTAAGCGATATTAGTATAATTTTTGTAACAAATATATTTGTATATATATATATATATCTATATATATTGTTGGTTTATTAAAATAGTATTTTAATAATACTAAGATAATATTTGAAATAATAATAGTTATAATACTAATAATAATAGTAATGATGATAACAGTAGTTTTTAATAAAATGAATTATTTAATAATAATGTTCAATAAAATATTAATTTTTGATAATACTTATAATAATTATTATGAAAATATCTATTTTGTTAATAATGACAATAAGTTTAATTATAACCATACTGATGATCCTATTCATAATAATAATGATATTATTACTAATTCTTTTGTTAATAATAACAATAATAATACTTACAATTTATAAAATGATACTAACAATGATATTTATAATAATAACTTGTATTAAGTTCATAATAATGATAATAATAATAATAATAATAAGGATTATAATTATAATAATAATAATACATATATTATTATTAGTGATAATATTATTAATAATAATAAGTAATGATAATAATAATATTAGTAATAATAACAATTATAACAATAATAATTAATATATGTAATAACAATAACAATCATAATAATAATAATAATAATAATAATAATAATAATAATAAAAATAATAATAATAATAATAATAATAATAATAATAATAATAATAATAATAATAATAATAATAATAATAATAATATTAATAATAATAATAATAATAATAATAATAATAATAATAATAATAATAATAATATCAAAATTGAAAACTACCTTTGAAGTCTTAAAAAAAAAATAACCTGTTATAGCCGAGACTCGAACCCGTGACCTCTCGCTAACCCAACAACACCCCACACCATTACTCCGTCTCTTTTTTTCTGTTATTATTGGAGTTCTAATTTCATTTATTCTTATTTCGGTATTCATCTTTTTATCCAAAATTTAAAACTATCAGAAGTCCATAGTCCAATATCTTATGATAATTATCACGGCCCAAGAACTAACTAAACAAGTTTAATTCGATCTAGGTTTTATATATGTCTCGTGAATTATAAAGAAGCCGGAGGTTAAAATTGTTTTATGTGGGTTCAATCATAATCATCATATCACTTTCATCATCATCATCATCATTCGTGCATCAATACCATCAATCATCATCGTTTCTTATCATCAATATCACAGTATCATTGTTACCATGTTTCTTCCTTTTTCCTAGTTTCTCCTCATCATCTTTTCACTGTATCATTAACAACGAACAGCAGAAATAATGGTCGTGGTTTGAATAAAACAGAAAACGGACGTGTTGCAGCAGTTATAAACGGGTCTGATCAACAACAAAAACAATAATCTGAGCAGTAGATTTTTGGTTTAAATGGTGGCGGTTGTGGTGTTTTTCACAGCAAAAAGAACCAGGAATAGAAAGAGGTAATAGTTGATGATTGTTTATGGTTCATAGTAGCAATTTAAATGGGTTGTGTAGTGTTTGATTTAAAGTTGAACAGAAAATATAGTTGTAGCAGCAGCACGTAACCCATGGCAGTCAACATGGTGGTTCTTGGGTGTTTTACCGAATGGAATTAGGCAGTTTGGCTGTAGCAGTAGCCTCTAACAAGGGTTGCAGGTGGTCCTCGTACAGTGACAAAGCAAATAGCAGTAGCTTACAATTAAAATTCATGTGTGGTTGAGTTTCGGTTCAGTAAAACAACAAGTACTTGTTCTGTGGTGTCGATGGAGGTGATGATGTTGGTCGGTGGTTCACGATTTTTGGTATGGTTGGCGAGTTATGGTGATGCTACGGTGGTGATCAAGGTGATCCTTAAACAAAAATAGAAGCTCAATGGTGACCGATTGGTGATGTCCGATGGGTTCACGAAGAAGGTGTTCAAGAAAAGAGGAGGAGAGAGAGAAGAGAGAGAGAAAGTGAGATGATGGTTAGGGTGCGGTGGACGGTGGTGAGTGCCGGAGGTGATGCTCCGGTGGTGGCTATGGTGACATGCGAGTTTGATGGTTCTCTCCCTCATCCCCTCATTGCATATATAAATATATATATATATATATATATATATATATATATATATATATATATATATATATATATATATATATATATATATATATATATAGTTATATATATTATGTAATAAGTATAATATTAATTTTTAATAATAATTATAATAATAATTAACTCAAGTGGCATGAAGCATGAATGGAAAACAGTAGTTATAGTTAAGCCACCGTACTCTTGGATTTATTCATTAGATATTTAAGTCGTATGATATAATATCGTGTCCATTGCTAAACAGTTAATGTATAAAGTTGTTCCCAAAAATCCCAAATTTTTAGATTAAATATATTTAATTATTTCACTAATTAACTGTTTGAAACCTGATCAAAAAAGTTCAATAATTGTTTATTTTATGTTCTAATTTATATGTACGGAGCACTAATGTTTAATCTTAAAAATATTTTTAACAAATCTAAAATCTTCGTAATCAATTTACAGTCCAAATTTTATCTTAGTCAATCATGAACATGTATTATATATATATTAAAACTAACAAAACGTCAACCGAGTGTTACAGACGTTTACTATTTAAGCTCAAAATCATTTATATTTCTATTTTCTCTCTCTCTATATATATAATTAGTTTTTAAATAACAAGTTTACCACATAACTATATGTTATACAACTTTAACCCAATATATTTAATATAATTTTATATATTTACAAATAATATATATATATATATATATATATATATATATATATATATATATATATATATATATATATATATATATATATATATATATATATATATATATATATATATCTATTTACAAATAGTTGTTCGTGAATCATCGGAAATGGTCGAAGGTTCAATGAATATATGAAACAGTTAAAAGTTTTTGAGACTCAACTTAACAGACTTTACTTATCGTGTCGAAATCATATTGAGATCAAGTTTAAATTTGGTCGGAAATTTATGGGTCGTCACAGTACCTACCCGTTAAAGAAATTTCGTCCCGAAATTTGAGTAAGGTCGTCATGGTTAACAATAAAAATGTTTTCATGACGAATATGAGTTGATAAATAGAGTTTTATCATTATTGATAAATATAGATAAAATGATTCGATTACGTGAAGCGTAAGAGTGAAGCTGTTACAAAAGATTGAGATAGGGTTTGACTTTTGACGTAGTCACAGTGAGTTTTCAGGATTTAAGGGATTTAAAAAAAAAATCTTCGAAATCTATAAGATCTGATTCTTCGATATTCAAGGAAATTAGGATCTCTTTAATTAAATGCGATGATCTGTCTCGATTGCTCTGTCGGATATTTCACTATAAATCCATTCTCTTCTTTTCCTTATTTCCACAACTCACACCTGTTATTCTTTCTTCCTCAATTCATACTTTCAAATCTTCAGTCAATATGCTTCATCCAGTTTTAATTCTGAATATATTCTTGACTTTCATATCGATCATTCTCCTTTTTCATCTACCACCGGAGGAATCTGTTAACTTCTACTATTACCTTGGGGTTATAATGTTTTTCATTCTTCCGTGTATTTATGTTGCTATACACATTGATATACACGGTTTGTGATTTCTGTGTTTGTGATCGGCTTTATATTTTCCTTTATATTTCGGAGCTTCATGCTCTTGTTTTCTCTTCCCGACTCCAAGTCAAGCGAATAATGGTCCAGAATTTGTAGATATAGAGTTCCGAATGATTATAATGTCCTAAGCAGAAAGGAACGTGATAGCACGATTTGATTTTTCAAATTTATCAACATTACGGAAGATAGAACCATCAAGAATACATTTTCTTGATATGTTCATAAGTTAAGTAGAATGAAAGAGTTATGTAACGTGGCACATGATGACGTTATGATCTGTGAATCATCATGTCCCATTAGAAACTCAGCATGACTTACTGTAATATAATCACGTTGGCCGAGCGTCATTATATTATAATAACCCATGCTTCAATTCCCAACACTTCTTCACAATTCATTTGTAATTTATGCTTAGATTTTACAGAAGTTTTCAATATAAAGGAATACAGAAAACACGAAGAGGTAGATAATTTCATATAAGAATATTTATGAAAATATCCTCAGAAATATCGAAGATATTTATGATGATATTTTGGAATTTCTAAGTTCGAAAGTTGATGAAGAAAAATTTTTCCACAAGATTTTAACATGACCTCGGAGCAAGATATTCTCTAAAGATTTTCATCGGATTCAGAATTACCTGAATCATTTGAATATAGGGTTTGGTATGGGTAGCTCAATCTGCTTTTCAGTACCAAATTTTTCTATCGAGCGTTCCTAACACTCCTTTCTTTATCATCAAACTTTTGGCCGTTTAGACCATCTACCATTTTTCTGTTTCCTCTGCATTTAATGCTACGATATCTGAATCATCGGTTATTAATCCGAGGTGATTTCAGGAGAATTGTGTTTTTAGATGATTAAACGCTGATGGTAATCGCCAAGATACAGATGAAGTTTAGGATGAAATCAAGTGGCAAACTTGAAGAATTGTTAAGTTTCATATGTTATAATCAATATTTTAATTCATTTTAATTATTCAGTGTTATTAGTCCACAGTCGATAGTCCACAGTTAACAATCCAATAATTCATATATATATATATATATATATATATATATATATATATATATATATATATATATATATATATATATATATATATATATATATATATATATATATATATATATATATATATATAGTTTAATATATAATATTAGAATTAATTAATACGTCTCGTGACCCGTGTACATGTCTAAGACTCGATCACAACTCAAAGTATATATATTATTATAGAATCAACCTCAACCCTGTATAGCAAACTCGATCATTACAGCATATAGAGTGTCTATGGTTATTCCAAATAATATATATACATGCATCGATATGATATGTCAAAACTTTGTATACGTGTCCCGATATTTAAAGTGCGTAAAATAAATAACGGAAATTAAATGACGATAAATAAAATTGCGAGAATGTAAATTGCGAGAATGTAAATTGCGATAATTAAATTGTGATAAATAAAATGTAACCAGTTAGCTAGGAACAGTTAGCTAGGAACAGTTAGCGTGGATGCTTAACAAAATTCTTCATAATTAATTTGTCTGTTTCTAAAAAAATTTTATTTTATCAAATGTTTTCTTCATTATGTCACTTGTTGAATTCTGATAGGTCAAAATTCGAATGTGAAATTGAATGAAATGGTTATTCTGCGGTGAACGGATTCGTATATCTGTGGATGTAAGTAGGATAGTAAATGACAGTTGAATCAGATTCGAAGAATGTACAGTGTAACTTATTAATGTGAAATCTTAAATATTCCTCGGGTATTACCTACCCGTTAAAATATTTTTACCATTAACAGTTTGTACAAAAGAATTTTTTTTTTTAATTACAATCTTCATGAAAACATATATACATATATATTTTTCTTCAGATGTAATCATGGATTTAATGAGTTAATATAATATTAATCTCATTTGCTTTTCGGTTTGAGCTTGAATAAATAATCTCTAAGACCTTGGAGATTATATAATCGTCACAGAATGTTTCTCAATGATTTTGTAGATTAATACTTCATCGGTTGTTGTTGTTGATACTCCTTGGTATCTACGGTGCGTATGACGTTGATGCTCGTGGGACAGATCGTGAAGTTGAGGTTTGCAGTGCGGATGTGGTTGTTGATGGTGGCACCATTGTTGCCGGTGATGCTGCTGATGCTTGTAACCTTTGCACCATATTCTCCAAAGCCACTACACGAGCGCGAAGCTTGTTGACTTCTTTTATTACACCGGGGTGATTGTCGGTTCGGACGAGCGGATGAATAAGATCTACAATTCGAGATAGTATATAATCATGATGAGATACTCTGGAAATGAGAGAGAAAATGGTATTACGAATAGATTCGCCGGTAAGTAGTTCAGGTTCTTTGCCAAGAGGAAATGTGGTTGGTGAAAAGGATCGCCTTCTTCTCATCTCTATTGATTGAGTAGACTATGAACCTATCAGATGAATTGAGGATGGCTGATTGATTGATTCATTCTGGTGATGCTGCTTTCGGAGCTTAGGTGAATATCCATGTCGGAATAGCTGTCAGAATAACTTTCGGAATAGCTATCGAAATCTGAGGGACTCGAACTGGTTGAGGGATTCATCTCGTACGATCAGATGAAGGATTTTGGATAAGAAATAGATTATAGGATGTAGATTAGTACTCTGCAATACATAATTTACATATGCATATATAATACTAAAATCTCATAAGTTACGGAGGAATCTACGGAAGTTGTCAGGAAAAGGTAACAATAACAGATACGCTAGGATATGAATTTATCTATGCACTTTCTATGCAATAGAGGTAGTAAGACGTGTCTAGACTTTAAGGATGATAAACAAATAATTTTCGACACGAAATGATAAGCAAAACTTTTGACCTGCAGATACGGTCGAAGTCCAGACCCGCTAATGCATCTAAACAACTATCAGTTAGACACGCTAATGCATGACCTGGTTCGCTAAGACCACCACTCTGATACCACCTATGACGACCCGTCCTAATCCTCCTGGACGAAGTCATCAACATTTGGTCCCATTGCAAGGCGTTGACTTAAATATGCCATGAACGACTCCAAGTAATATCTCTAAAATGAGCAAATGCACAGCGGAAAGTTTCTTTCATACCTGAGATTAAACATGCTTAAAAGTGTCAACCAAAAAGGTTGGTGAGTTCATAGGTTTATCATAACTATCATTTCAATATCTTAATAGACCACAAGATTTCATATACACAAACGTTTTAATAAAAATATTCTAAGTGGTTGAGCACTTGGTAACCATACTTAACATTTAATCAACATCGCATATTCCCTTTATTATGAAATCTCACTACACTGTACCAAGAGTAGTCACCGAAATGAAGTACTGTGCAATCGTTGAATACTGGTCGTCCAGTCCGGTTGGGGTTGTCAGACCCGATAGATCTATCAAAAGGATTCGCGTTTACAATACCACATGTAAATAGTAGTTACCAAGCTATTAGGGAAGATTTGCAGGGTGGTACAACTTAACGTAGAATATATTTTAAGTACTTGTGTCTATCTCGTAAACATTTATAAAAGCAGCGCATGTATTCTCAGCCCAAAAATATATATTGCAAAAGCAATTAAAAAGGAAGCAAATGAAACTCACCATACTGTATTTTGTAATAAAAGTACATATGACAATATTGAACAATTGCAGGGTTGGCCTCTGATTCACGAACCTATATCATTTGTATATATATATATATATATATATATATATATATATATATATATATATATATATATATATATATATATATATATATATATATATATATATATATATATTAAAACATATAATCGTAATCGAGCAACTTTATATATATTTAGGTATGTATTAATATCAATATTTTTATATACTTTTATTAATACTTATAATATATTATTATGCTTATTTGATATATAATTTAGTTAACGTTATATCAATATTAATAATATTATATCATAATATTAAGCGATATTAGTATAATTTTGTAACAAATATATTTGTATATATATATATATATCTATATATATATTGTTGGTTTGTTAAAACAGTATTTTAATAATACTAAGATAATATTTGAAATAATAATAGTTATAATACTAATAATAATAGTAATGATGATAACAGTAGTTTTTAATAAAATGAATTATTTAATAAGAATGTTCAATAAAATATTAATTTTTGATAATAATTATAATAATTATTATGAAAATATCTATTTTGTTAATAATGACAATAAGTTTAATTATAACCATACTGATGATCCTATTCATAATAATAATGATATTATTACTAATTCTTTTGTTAATAATAACAATAATAATACTTACAATTTATAAAATGATACTAACAATGATATTTATAATAATAACTTGTATTAAGTTCATAATAATGATAATAATAGCTTTTCAAAAAAAAAAAAAAAAAATAAAAAAAATAATGATAATAATAATAATAAAGATTATAATTATAATAATAATAATACATATATTAATATTAGTGATAATATTATTAATAATACTAAGTAATGATAATAATAATATTAGTAATAATAACAATTATAACGATAACAATTAATATATGTAATAACAATAACAATCATAATAATAATAATAATAATAACAATCATAATAATAATAATAATAATAATAATAATAATAATAATAATAATAATAATAATAATAATAATAATAATAATAATAATAATAATAATAATAATAATAATAATAATAATAATAATATCAAAATTTGAAACTACCTTTGAAGTCTTAAAAAAAATAACCCGTTAAAGCCAAGACTCGAACCCGTGACCTCTCGCTAACCCAACAACACCCCACACCATTACTCCGTCTCTTTTTTTCTGTTATTATTGGAGTTCTAATTTCATTTATTCTTATTTCGGTATTCATCTTTTTATCCAGAATTTAAAACTATCAGAAGTCCATAGTCCAATATCTTATGATAATTATCACGGCCCAAGAACTAACTAAACAAGTTTAATTCGATCTAGGTTTTATATATGTCTAGTGAATTATAAAGAAGCCGGAGGTTAAAATTGTTTTATGTGGGTTCGATCATAATCATCATATCACTTTCATCATCATCATCATCATTCGTGCATCAATACCATCAATCATCATCGTTTCTTATCATCAATATCATAGTATCATTGTTACCATGTTTCTTCCTTTTTCCTAGTTTATCCTCATCATCTTTTCACTGTATCATTAACAACGAACAGCAGAAATAATGGCCGTGGTTTGAATAAAACAGAAAACGGACGTGTGGCAGCAGTTGTAAATGGGTCTGATCAACAACAAAAACAATAATCTGAGCAGTAGATTTTTGGTTTAAATGGTGGCGGTTGTGGTGTTTTTCACAGCGAAAAGAACCAGGAATAGAAAGAGGTAATAGTTGATGATTGTTTATGGTTCATAGTATCAATTTAAATGGGTTGTGTAGTGTTTGATTTAAAGTTGAACAGAAAATATAGTTGTAGCAGCTGTACGTAACCCATGGCAGTCAACATGGTGGTTCTTGGCTGTTTTACCGAACGGAATTAGGCAGTTTGACCGCAGCAGTAGCCTCTAACAAGGGTTGCAGGTGGTCCTCGTACAGTGACAAAGCAAATAGCAGTAGCTTACAATTAAAATTCCTATGTGGTTGAGTTTTGGTTCAGTAAAACAACAAGTACTTGTTGTGTGGTGTCGATGGAGGTGATGATGTTGGTCGGTGGTTCACGATTTTTTGTGTGGTTGGCGGGTTATGGTGATGCTACGGTGGTGATCAAGGTGATCCTTAAACAAAAATAGCAGCTCAATGGTGACCGATTGGTGATGTCCGATGGGTTCACGAAGAAGGTGTTCAAGAAAAGAGGAGGAGAGAGAGAAGAGAGAGAGAAAGTGAGATGATGGTTAGGGTGCGGTGGACGGTGGTGAGTGCCGGAGGTGATGCTCCGGTGGTGGCTATGGTGACATGCGAGTTTGATGGTTCTCTCCCTCATCCCCTCATTGCATATATATATATATATATATATATATATATATATATATATATATATATATATATATATATATATATAGAGTGGTAGGATCAAGAGGGAAGTAACCATTCGGGGGGAAGCGGGGGGAAGCAAAAACATTTTTTTTTTGTTTTTTAAAAAAACTTTGTTCACGAACATTATGGATGAGATGAAAATATGAACATTTAGTAGAGACACTTTGTGATAAATGTTTTTATTTTGGTGGGAAAACGCTCGAAGAAGTAATATATAACAATTATCGTGTTTTTCGAGCGTATTTTGAGGTTTTAGCTATTGGGGTTTAGATATTAGGGTTTAGATATTAGGGTTTATAGGGTTTAGATATTAGGGTTTAAAAATTTAGGGTTTAGGGTTTAGATTTAGGATTTAGATTGAGTTTTTAACACGAACGGTTTAGAGTTTAGGGTTTAGGGTTTAGTGTTTGGTGTTTTGGGTTCATGGAATAAACCCAAAACACCAAACCCTAAACCCTAAACTCTAAATCGGGCTAAATTTTACTTCACAAAACATGGAAAAAAAAACGTTCATATTCTTCACGAACAATATTATCTTGAATGTTATTTTTGTCGATCGTTTTCCTGCCTAAATAATAACATTCATCACGAAGTGTCTCTTCTAAATGTTCATATTTTCGTGTGATCTTGATGCCGGAAAAAAAAAAATATTTCAAAAAAAACGAAAAAAAAAAAATTTTGGCTTCCCCCCGCTTTCCCCCGATTGGTTACTTCCCCATTGATCCTACCCCTATATATATATATATATATATATATATATATATATATATATATATATATATATATATATATATATATATATATATATATGTAATAAGTATAATATTAATTTTTAATAATAATTATAATAATAATTAACTCAAGTGGCATGAAGCATGAATGGGAAAAGTAGTTAAATAGTTAAGCCACCGGACTCTTGGATTTATTCATTAAAATTTAAGTCGTATGATATAATATCGTGTCCATTTCTAAACAGTTAATGTATAAAGTTGTTCCTAAAAATCACAAATTTTTAGATTAAATATATTTAATTATTTCACTCATTAACTGTTTGAAATCTGATCAAAAAGGTTCAATAATTGTTTATTTTATGCTCCAATTTATATGTACGGAGCACTAATGTTTAATCTTAAAAATATTTTTAACAAATCTAAAATCTTCGTAATCAATTTATAGTCCAAATTTTATCTTAATCAATCATGAACATGTATTATATATATATTAAAACTAACAAAACGTCAACCGAGTGTTACAGACGTTTACTATTTAAGCTAAAAATCATTTATATTTATATTTTCTCTCTCTATATATATAATTAGTTTTTAAATAACAAGTTTACCACATAACTATATGTTATACAATTTTAACCCAATAGATTTAATATAATTTTATATATTTACAAATAATATATATATATATATATATATATATATATATATATATATATATATATATATATATATATATATATATATATATATATATATATATATATCTATATATATATATATATATATATCTACTTACAAATAGTTGTTCGTGAATCATCGGGAATGGTCGAAGGTTCAATGAATATATGAAACAGTTCAAAATTTTTGAGACTCAACTTAACAGACTTTACTTATCGTGTCGAAATCATATTGAGATCAAGTTTAAATTTGGTCGGAAATTTCCGGGTCGTCACATCGTAGAGGGCCCGAATTCACCTGGGAGCGTGAAGATCAGATGAAGCTGAAATACCCTCACCTATTTCCAGAAGATTCGTCAACACCTTCAACAACTTAAAATTTCGGGATGAAATTTATTTAACGGGTAGGTATTGTAGTGACCCGAACTTTTCCATGATTATATATTAATTGAAAACTATATTTGCATGATTAAATGTTTCCAACATGTTAAGCAATCAAACTTGTTAAGACTTGATTATTTGAAATGAGTTTCATGTAGACAATTGACCACCCAAGTTGACCGGCGATTCACGAACATTAAAACTTGTAAAAATGACATGACGATATATATATGGATATACATATAGTTAACATGAGATTATGATAAGTAAGTATCTCCATAAGTATATTAACAATGAGTTATATACATAAAAATGAGACTACTAAGTTAAGAAACTCGAAACGATATATATAACGATTATCGTTATTACAACGTCTTACTAAATACATATGTATCATATTAAGATATTGTTACACTATATTTAACATGATAAAATGATAATTATATATATCATTAAGTATGTTAACAATGAACTACATATGTAAACCAAGACTACTAACTTAAGAATTTTGAAACGAGGCATATATGTAACGATTATCGTTGTAACGACATTTTAATGTGTATATATATATATATCATATTAAGATATATTCATACATCATAATATCTTGATAATGTAATAATTTAACATCTCATTAGATATAATAAACAATGGGTTAACAACATTAAATGAGATCGTTAACTTAAAGGTTTCAAAACAACACTTACATGTAACGACTAACGAAGACTTAACGACTCAGTTAAAATGTATATACATGTTGTGTATTTAGATGAATTAGTAAACTTTTGAAAGACTTCAAGACACATATCAAAGTACTTCTACTTAACAAAAATTCTTACAATTGCATTCTCATTCATTTTCATCAACAATTCTACTCGTATGCAACCGTATTCGTACTCGTACAATACCCAGCTCCTAGACGTATATACTATTGGTATATACACATAATAATTCAGCTCTTAGCAGCCCTAGATAGTCAAAAAACATGTGGAACCAACAATTAGACAACTAGCATGGCTTATGAAGAAGAAAATAAAAACAAGAACTCCTTTTAACCCCACTCACCTTCACTACTCACCACCTACTCCATTTCACTTCTAATTTTCTTCCCAATTCTCTCTCAAAACACACACACTCTTCCATGAACGTCTAAGTTACTATTTTTCCAGCAAAAATCATCAAATACAAGCTTTGGTTATTACCTATAATCATCATAAAAACAATTACTCAAGAACACATCAAGAACACTTCCAAGTTTACAAGTTTACTTCCAAGTTTCCTAATCCATTCCAAGCAATCATCTAAGATCAAGAAACCTTTGTTATTTACAGTAGATTATCTTTCTAAATCAAGGAAATATTCATATTCAATCTTTGATTCAATCTCTATAACTATAACTATCTTAATTCGAGTAATAATCTTACTTGAACTTGTTTTTGTGTCATGATTCTATTTCAAGAACTTCCAAGCCATCAAAGATCCTTTGAAGCTTAAGTTATTTTTTCATAATTTCCAGTAGGTTTACCTACTAAACTTTAGGTAGTAATGATGTTCATAACATCATTCAATTCATATATATAAAACTACCTTATTCGAAGGTTTAAACTTGTAATTAGTAGAACATAGTTTAGTTAACTCTAAACTTGTTCGCAAACAAAAGTTAATCCTTCTAACTTGACTTTTAAAATCAACTAAACACATGTTCTATATCTATATGATATGCTAACTTAATGATTTAAAACCTAAAAATACGAAAAACACCGTAAAATCGGATATACGCCGTCGTAGTAACACCGCGGGCAGTTTTGGGTTAGTTAATTAAAAACTATGATAAACTTTGATTTAAAAGTTGTTCTTCTGGGAAAATGATTTTTATTATGAACATGAAACTATATCCAAAAATCATGGTTAAACTCAAAGTGGAACTATGTTTTCCAAAATGGTCATTTAGACGTCGTTCTTTCGACTGAAATGACTACCTTTACAAAAATGACTTGTAACCTGTATTTCTGACTATAAACTTATATTTTTTATGTTTAGATTCATAAACTTAAGTTCAATATGAAACCATAGCAACTTGAATCACTCAAAACGGATTTAAAACGAAGAAATTATGGGTAAAACAAGATTGGATATTTTTGCTTGTTGTAACTACGTGAAAATTGGTAACAAATCTATATTAATCATATCCTAGCTAACTCATATTGTATTATACATGTATTCTAATATATTATGTAATTTTAGGATACCATAGACACGTATGCAAATGTTTTGACATATCATATCGACCCATGTATATATATTATTTGGAACAACCATAGACACACTATATGCAGTAATGTTGGAGTTATCTATACAGGGTTGAGGTTGATTCCAAAAATATATATACTTTGAGTTGTGATCTAGCCCGAGACGTGTATGCACTGGGTCGTGGATTGATTCAACATAATATATATCGATTTATTTCTGTACATCTAACTGTGAACAACTAGTTGTAGGTTACTAACGAGGACAGCTGACTTAATAAACTTAAAACAGTCAAACGTATTAAAAATGTTGTAAATATATTTTGAACATACTTTGATATATATGTACATATTTGTTATAGGTTCGTGAATCGACCAGTGGCCAAGTCTTACTTCCCGACGAAGTAAAAATCTGTGAAAGTGAGTTATAGTCCCACTTTTAAAATCTAATATTTTGGGATGAGAATACATGCAGTTTTATAAATGTTTTACAAAATAGACACAAGTAAATGAAACAACATTATATGGGTGAATGATCGAAGCCGAATATGCCCTTTTTTGCTTGGTAACCTAAGAATTAGTAAATCGATCTACTAATTGACGCGACTCCTAAAGATTGATCTATTGGGCCTAACGAACCTCATCCATGGTTGCGGATGCTTTAGTACTTCAATGTTGTTTTATCATGTCCAATGGATTTCCCGGAATGATAGGGGGTATTCTTATATGCATCTTGTTAATGTCGGTTACCAGGTGTTCACCATATGAATGATTTTTATCTTTATGTATGGGATGTATATTGAAATATGAAATCTTTTGGTCTATTATTACAATTTGATAAATATATAGGTTAAACCTATAACTCACCAACATTTTTGTTGACATTTAAAGCATGTTTATTCTCAGGTGATTATTAAGAGCTTCCGCTATTGCATGCTAATATGTGGACAAGATTTGGTGTCAGCATGCTTGTATAATATTGTTTAAAACTGCATTCGAGATTTATTTTGTTGTAACATATTAATATTGTAAACTAATATGTATTGGTAGTGTGTAAGTGTGATATTTTTAGACTATCATTTCTGGATAATCTAGGTGGTATCTTTTTAACCTTGTGGATAAAATAAAGGTTATGGTTTATTTTAAAAACGAATGCAGTCTTTGAAAAACGTCTCATATAGAGGTCAAAACCTCGCAACGAAATCAATTAATATGGAACGTTTATAATCGATATGAACGGGACATTTCATGTTTAGTGTTACCCATTCCTAGTTTTGATGTAGTGTTAGGAATGGATTAGCTGAGCCCACTTAGAGCTAGTATTAAGTGCGATAGGAAAATGATTTCCTTTCGTTTAGCTGATGGAACCCGTGTTATAGCCCGAGGGGAACGGAATGGGTATAATTTTCCGTTGATATCAATGATGAAAGCCAAGAAATCTTTATCCAAAGGGTGTGGATCTTTCCTAGCTTATGTAGTAGATGGTAAGAAAGAAAAGAAAGCAATAGCCGATATTCCAGTAGTTTCAGAGTTTCCGGAAGTGTTTCCAGATGAGTTACCAGGGTTACCGCCGGTAAAAGAAGTAGAGTATAAGATTGAATTGGTGCCTGGAGCCACTCCAGTTGCCAAAGCCCCGTGTCTTTTAGCGCCTTCAGAAATTCATGAAATGATGTCACAAATTCATGAGCTATTGGATCGTGGGTTTATTAGACCGAGTGCTTCTCCTTGGGGCGCACCGATATTATTTGTTAAGAAGAAAGACTGTACCATGCGTATGTGCATAGATTATCGAGAGTTGAATAAGAGAACAGTAAATAATAAATACCCGCTACCTAGAATAGATGATTTATTCTATCAGTTGCAGGGTGCTTCATACTTCTCTAAGATAGATTTACTATTTGGGTATCATCAGGGTAGAGTTGCAGAATCTGACATTCCGAAGACAGCGTTTAGAACTAGGTATGGTCATTATGAGTTCTTGGTCATGCCATTTGGGTTAACAAACACGCTAGCAATCTTCTTGGATCTGATGAATAGGGTGTGTCGTCCATTTCTAGATAAATTTGTGATTGTGTTTATAGACGACATATTAGTATATTCAAAGACAGAGGCCGAGCACGTTGAACATTTAAGACAGGTGTTGAATTTATTGAAACATGAACAGTTATTTGCAAAATTTTCTAAGTGTGAATTCTGGTTGAGAGAAGTGCAGTTTTTGGGTCATGTAATTTGTGCCAAAGGTACAAAAGTTGGTCCATCAAAGATTGATGCGGTTATGAATTGGAAATCGCCAAGAAATTCGACAGAAATTAAGATTTTTCTGGGATTAGCTGGTTACTACCGAAGGTTCATAAAAGATTTCTCGAAAATAGCGGGTCCGTTGACTAAGTTGACTCGAAAAGACATAGCCTTTCGATGGGGTGATGATCAAGAGAAGGCTTTTCATACTTTAAAACAGTTACTGTGCCAAGCTCCAGTGTTAGTATTACCAAAAGGTTTAGATGAATTCGTGGTCTATTGTGATAAGTCCTTCGCCGGGTTGGGTTGTGTATTGATGCAGAGAGACAAGGTGATTGCTTACGCCTCGCGACAGTTGAAAGTTCATGAAAGAAATTATCTTGTACATGATTTAGAAATGGCTGCCGTAGTGTTTGCCTTGAAGGTATGGAGACATTATTTGTATGGGACACACTGTGTAATATGTACACATCACAAGAGTCTTCAATATATTTTCTCTCAGAAAGAATTGAATATGCATCAAAGACGATGGTAAGAGCTGATTAAAGACTACGATTGTGAAATCAAGTACCATCCGGGTAAAGCAAATGTCGTAGCAGATGCGTTAAGTCGTAAAAAGTCAGGAGAGAATGTGAAATTTCTGCGTTTGAGTATAACTTCAGATTTGATTGATCAATTACGAATTGTTCAAGCCTGTGCTTTGGAGGATGAACATATTAAATCTGAACTTATGACTAAACGAAAATTTGACCTAATTGATGATTCTCGTGGACTTAAGACCTTAAATAACCGTCTTTGGGTGCCTATGCTTGGAGACTTGAGGGATTTGATCATGACTGAAGCTCACAAATCCAGATTGACAGTACATCCAGGCACTAATAAGATGAATCATGATTTGAAATCAGTGTATTGGTAGCTGACTATGAAAACAGACATCGCTCGTTTTGTTGAAAAGTGTCATATTTGTGCGCAAGTGAAGGCATAACACCAGAAACCGTATGGTTCATTGTGTCAATTACATATTCCAGAGTGGAAATGGGAGCATATCATGATGGATTTTGTGACAAAATTACCTAGAACTCAGAGAAAACACGATATAATTTTGGGTAATAGTTGATCGTTTGACCAAGAGTGCTCATTTTCTTGCTACTCGTGAGACAGCGTCATTAAGTGAACTTGCCGATTTATATGTGAAAGAGATAGTTAGTCGTCATGGTGTGCCATTATCGATTGTGTCAGACAGGCTATAAATTTTCCACACCGTACATCGGATTTAGGCGAGTCTTAAACGAAAAGTCATCTACACATCCCGAACTTTCTGGAAATCATTTTTCCTGAAGCTCCAAGAGTCAGATCAGACCCTGAAAAACATAAACAAGTGCTCTGGTGGGTTTCTTGGTGTTTGATGCTTATCACGGTTCTCATCCTTGATGCGTGTAAGCCTCAAGTGTACAACTCTTTGATGTTTTAGCATCATTTTGACCAAGTTATAACTATCAACACACAACAAAAAGTAAAAGCTAACTTTCTATAAGTTTTGAACATCAAAGTTGTCTCTTTATTGTATAAACACAATAAAGCTTCAACCTTTGTCCTTTTGACACAAGTTTATGCATCTTCATCATATGAGATGATGAAGACTTGATTTTTATTACCATAAAGATCATAGAAAGGTTCCAAGTATGTGAGATCTACAAATAAAAACTTAGATCTCAAGTATTAAGAAACCCTAAGCTAGAAAGCTTGGATTTTTACAAGATCAATGAGACCATAAGCTAGAAAGCTAAGATCTAGTAAAAGTAATGAGACCATAAGCTAAAAAGCTTAGATCTAAACAAAGTAATGAAACCCTAAGCTAGAAAGCTTGGATCTCTAATGTTCTTGTAGATCCTTAAAGCAAAAAGTTAGATCTACAAGTTTTATGAAGATCATAAACACAAGTTTTGATCTTTAAACAAAAATAAAGTGATCTTAACCTATAAAACTTAGATCCAACAAAGTGATGAAGATTCAAAGCTAGAAAGCTTGAATCTTTTATGTTCTTGAAGATTTCCAATCAAGGTTTGAATCTACAAGATATAACCAGATCAAAAAGCTAAAAAGCTTGATCTCATGATGATGATGATGATGATGATGATGTCGTGACTAAGAAAGAAAAAGAAGAAGAAAGAAAATTCAAGAACTTACAATTTCTTAAGCTTTTAGTGTGAGAAATACTAGAGAGAAAATTAGAGAGAAAGTGTGTGTGAAATGAGAAATGAAATGAATTGTGAAATGAGGATGAGGTTTAAATTTATAGTGGTGGTGGTGGTGGTGTAGGCTGATAGTTTTGGGGACAAGGGGGGACCATTTTGCTTTTGCATGGGTGGTGGTACAAAGGTGGTGCTTGTATGTTGGGATCCTATTCAACAAAGTGTAGAAAATGGTACACAAATATGCTAGTATGTTGGCTTATCTTAATGGGTTTTATCCTACAGATTAATGGTTCATAAGTCCACTAAAATTGGGCTAACTTAAAAGTCCATTAGCTAGAGTAGGGTGGGCCTTAGTCCATTAAGGTAAAAAGTCCATTAAGACTAACTAGTGTGCATTAGTAAAACACTAAGCGTAATTAAGTAACCAATAAGCCAAGTAATTGTCATTAGAAAATAACAATTAGTTTTAAGTAGTCATAATACTCCAATTATTACAAAACTTTAACGTGTACAAAGTACGTAGCTCGTTTTAAACGATAAGTGACACTAACGGCCGTAAAAGCATTCGAGGATCAAGTTAAGTGATTAAGCACTTAATAACACATTGTAAGGTATTAACGAAAGTAATTAACATGAATAATGATCCCAGAATATAATATAGCTCAGTACACACAAATACGCAGTTTCGTGAAAATAAAGAGCATAAATATAAGTCGGAAAAGGTCGGGTCATTACAGATAGTTAGTAGTCATGGTGTGCCATTATCGATTGTGTCAGACAGGGATTCTATATTTGTATCAAACTTTTGGAACAGTCTATAACAGAATCTGGGTACACGTGTGAATTTGAGTACAACTTATCTTCCTCAGACAGATGGTTAGAGTGAACGAACGATACAGACACTAGAGGATATGTTGAGAGCGTGTGTATTAGAATATGGTAGATTGTGGGATACACATTTGCCATTGGTTGAATTCGCGTATAATAATTCTTATCATTCGAGCATAGGAATGCCGCCTTATGAAATGTTGTACGACCGTCGTTACAGAACTCCGACTTGTTGGTTACAAGCTGGAGAGAAACAGTTTGCTGGTCCTGAAATTGTTCAAATAACAGCCGAAAAAGTTGCTATTGCGCGAGAAAAATTGAAAGCCGCCAGAGATAGACAAAAGATGTATGCAGATCAAAGTAGATGTCCGATAACTTTTAATGTGGGTGATCGTGTGTATCTTAAAGTTTCACCGTGGATAGGGGTTATCAAATTTGGCAAACGTGGTAAGCTTGCACCAAGGTACATTGGTTCGTTTCCAATCAGTGAAATTCTTAATGATCAAACAGTGGTACTAGATCTTCCACCAGAGTTAGCTGGTATTCATAATACCATCAGTTTGTGTTACTTACATAAGTGTAAGGTGAACGATGAAACCCAAATTTTACCAATTAAGGATCTTGAAGTTGATTTGAGTAACAAGTTGGTCGAGGAGCCGATTCGAGTAGTTGATAGAAAGGTTACTAAGTTAAGAAAGAAAGAAATCCCGATGGTTTTAGTAGAATGGAAATACAATTTAGGGTCTAATTTGACGTGGGAGATAGAAGAGTTGATGAAGACTCGTTACCCTCATCTGTTTGACCAAGACCAGATTCTAAGGACGAAATCTCTTTAAGGGGGTGTATTTGTAATAGACTGAAACCGAGGTTAAAAGTAAGATTACTTAATTGCCCTTAGGTTTATATTTGTGTTTAAAATATGCTTTTATTTTAATAATATGTTTATTATTAATTGAATATGTGGTTAAGACCAGTTTGTGACAAGGGTTACAGAAATGGTTCGTTTATTAAATTTAAACTCTGTTAGGGCTGCCAAATTAGGTACGAAATACCTGTGTGTAATGGGGTATTATATTTTAACACAATATTAGGGTAAGTATCCGCTTCTTTCTTCCTATTTATAGATATTTCTTAAATAACCCGTACCTAAACTTTACACCATCTCAAACCCTAAATTGATCCAAGGTTAAATTTAGTTTGTGGAGCTATAGGAACTGAATTATATCATCCTTGTAAGCATTTATCCAGGTTAGCATGCATGAATTCTTGGTTTAATTCTTAAGAATTGGGTTTTTAGTGTAAAATGGGTTTTACGTATTTTTGAGCTTGAATCTTCATGAATTGTGTTTGTTATGCTTAATTGTAGTTAGAAATGGTTTATATATATAGTTTATATGATGTTTTTGAAGTGATTTTGGTGTTAGATCTTGCAAAAATCAAGATTTGGAGTCAAAAACGCGAAAAACAGCGAGCTGGAGTTGTTCATCAGCTCCCACGCATTTGAAGGCTCAACCACGTGGTTGAGCACGCGTTTGAGGGCTCAACCACGCAGTTGAGGGCTCAACCGTATGTTTGAGGTCTCAGCCACGCGGTTGAGCACTGGTCAGCTTTTGGTAAAATTGAAAAGGGCGTAACTTTCAAACCGTAACTCCATTTTCGATGAATAAACTATCATTGGAATCGTCTTGAGGTCTAATTTCCAATGATAAGGTTTTAATAAGCTGGATTAAACTTTATTTTGGTCAACAAATGGGTTTTGGGGTGTATGTCTTGTTTTGCACACATGTGAGTGTCGTTATTGATTGAATTTATGATTTAGACTTATCATATAGTAAATACATGATTGAATGTATTAAATTATAGTATGTATTGATATTTCATGTGTGCATTTTGGGTTGAAACCCGTCTAAACAGTTGCTACTACTGTTCTGCATCACTCGCACAAGTGAGCCTTCACTCGTACGGTTGAGGTGTTCAACCGTGTGATGAACCGTGCGAGTGAGTGGTTAATGAGAAGTATTGTTTTGGTTAAGATGATACGTACGGTTGAGATGTGAGTCGTACGAGTTATTGGTCACTCGTATGGTGAACCGTACGGATCATTTTATTCATTGATGGATGTTCAGTCATAGACCAAACGTACGAGTGAGTTGTCAACCGCACGATTGAGTGAGGTTGTTACTCATACGGTTGGCAGACCAGTTTTATGTGTTTAAGTGTTGATCTATAGCGTTGTTGTCTTGTTGTTGATTTAATATCAAGACATGATTACTGACTGTGTTATGTCTATTCTCAGGTGAAAAAGAGAAAGAGAAGATTCAGAAAGATTAGACCTCTGATAATCTTCAATTGCTGGTAATTGGTGAGTGAGTCTATCTTTGGATAGAGTTTAAGTAGCAAATCATGCTACAGTTGATTACTCTGATTACCTTATGTAGTGTAGTGATTGCCATGCTAGGTGGATAGTTACATGCTATGTGATCTATATATGTTGTATCTGTGCACTGTGTTTGACACCAGCCATTCCTAGGGCGGTTGGGGACTTTCAACCATTCCTAGGGCGGTTGAAGTCCTTGTGAGGTCAACCATTCCAAGGACGGTTGAGTCCAAGTCCTACAGTCTGTTTAGTATAGCATAGAAGAATGCATGTGTTGCTTTTGGATAGTTATGCAGAGACTTGGTAGGAAGGACTATCGGTAGATCCTAGCCCGATCAGCTAGGTTCGTGTGCCCGTACAAGCCGCCAATCCTCATATTGTCATAGTTTGTATGCTTGTTGGTTGTAAGCATGTTAGTTGAATGTCGCATAATGGATTGCTTAAGCTTAAACTGTAGATAGATTCCATTCACTTTGCGGTGCGCTAATCCCCCACATTCCTCCCCCTGCAGGTTTTAGGTACTACTGATGGGATCGGGCCATGATGTAGAAGACATGTTTGACTAGTAACTCAATTGTAACCGTGTTTGTAATAACGTAACACCGTTTGTGATTGAAATGTCCCGTTCTTATTGATTAAAAACGTTCCATATTAATTGATTTCGTTGCGAGGTTTTGACCTCTATATGAGACGTTTTTCAAAGACTGCATTCATTTTAAAACAAACCATAACCTTTATTTCATCAATAAAGGTTTAAAAAGCTTTACGTAGATTATCAAATAATGATAATCTAAAATATCCTGTTTACACACGACCATTACATAATGGTTTACAATACAAATATGTTACAACAAAATAAGTTTCTTGAATGCAGTTTTTACACAATATCATACAAGCATGGACTCCAAATCTCGTCCTTATTTAAGTATGCGACAGCGGAAGCTCTTAATAATTACCTGAGAATAAACATGCTTAAAACGTCAACAAAAAATGTTGTTGAGTTATAGGTTTAACCTATATATATCAAATCATAATAATAGACCACAAGATTTCATATTTCAATACACATCCCATACATAGAGATAAAAATCATTCATATGGTGAACACCTGGTAACCGACATTAACAAGATGCATATATAAGAATATCCCCATCATTCCGGGACACCCTTCGGATATGATATAAATTTTAAAGTACTAAAGCATCCGGTACTTTGGATGAGGTTTGTTAAGCCCAATAGATCTATCTTTAGGATTCGCGTCAATTAGGGTATCTGTTCCCTAATTCTTAGATTACCAGACTTAATAAAAAGGGGCATATTCGATTTCGATAATTCAACCATAGAATGTAGTTTCACGTACTTGTGTCTATTTTGTAAATCATTTATAAAACCTGCATGTATTCTCATCTCAAAAATATTAGATTTTAAAAGTGGGACTATAACTCACTTTCACAGATTTTTACTTCGTCGAGAAGTAAGACTTGGCCACTGGTTGATTCACGAACCTATAACAATATATACATATATATCAAAGTATGTTCAAAATATATTTACAACACTTTTAATATATTTTGATATTTTAAGTTTATTAAGTCAGCTGTCCTCGTTAGTAACCTACAACTAGTTGTCCACAGTTAGATGTACAGAAATAAATCGATAAATATTACCTTGAATCAATCCACGACCCAGTGTATACGTATCTCAGTATTGATCACAACTCAAACTATATATATTTTAGAATCAACCTCATCCCTGTATAGCTAACTCCAACATTCACATATAGAGTGTCTATGGTTGTTCCGAAATATATATAGATGTGTCGACATGATAGGTCGAAACATTGTATACGTGTCTATGGTATCTCAAGATTACATAATATACAATACAAGTTGATTAAGTTATGGTTGGAATAGATTTGTTACCAATTTTCACGTAGCTAAAATGAGAAAAATTATCCAATCTTGTTTTACCCATAACTTCTTCATTTTAAATCCGTTTTGAGTGAATCAAATTGCTATGGTTTTATATTGAACTCTATTTTATGAATCTAAACAGAAAAAGTATAGGTTTATAGTCAGAAAAATAAGTTACAAGTCATTTTTGTAAAGGTAGTCATTTCAGTCGAAAGAACGACGTCTAGATGACCATTTTAGAAAACATACTTCCACTTTGAGTTTAACCATAATTTTTGGATATAGTTTCATGTTCATAATAAAAATCATTTTCTCAGAATAACAACTTTTAAATCAAAGTTTATCATAGTTTTTAATTAACTAACCCAAAACAGCCCGCGGTGTTACTACGACGGTGTAAATCCGGTTTTACGGTGTTTTTCGTGTTTCCAGGTTTTAAATCATTAAGTTAGCATATCATATAGATATAGAACATGTGTTTAGTTGATTTTAAAAGTCAAGTTAGAAGGATTAACTTTTGTTTGCGAACAAGTTTAGAATTAACTGAACTATGTTCTAGTGATTACAAGTTTAAACCT
Organism: Rutidosis leptorrhynchoides; assembly: GCF_046630445.1. Classification (NCBI taxonomy): domain Eukaryota; kingdom Viridiplantae; phylum Streptophyta; class Magnoliopsida; order Asterales; family Asteraceae; genus Rutidosis; species Rutidosis leptorrhynchoides. Next base: position 113,422,737 of record NC_092334.1, read on the forward strand.
TCGAATAAGATAGCTTTATATGTATGAATCGAATGATGTTATGAACATCATTACTACCTTAAGTTCCTTGGATAAACCTACTGGAAAAGATAAAAATGGATCTAGCTTCAATGGATCCTTGGATGGCTCGAAGTTCTTGAAGCAGAATCATGACACGAAAACAAGTTCAAGTAAGATCATCACTTGAAATAAGATTGTTATAGTTATAGAAATTGAACCAAAGTTTGAATATGATTATTACCTTGTATTAGAATGATAACCTACTGTAAGAAACAAAGATTTCTTGAGGTTGGATGATCACCTTACAAGATTGGAAGTGAGCTAGCAAACTTGAAAGTATTCTTGATTTTATGTAACTAGAACTTGTAGAATATATGAAGAACACTTAGAACTTGAAGATAGAACTTGAGAGAGATCAATTAGATGAAGAAAATTGAAGAATGAAAGTGTTTGTTGGTGTTTTTGGTCGTTGGTGTATGGATTAGATATAAAGGATATGTAATTTTGTTTTCATGTAAATAAGTCATGAATGATTACTCATATTTTTGTAATCTTATGAGATATTTCATGCTAGTTGCCAAATGATGGTTCCCACATGTGTTAGGTGACTCACATGGGCTTCTAAGAGCTGATCATTGGAGTGTATATACCAATAGTACATACATCTAAAAGCTGTGTATTGTACGAGTACGAATACGGGTGCATACGAGTAGAATTGTTGATGAAACTGAACGAGGATGTAATTGTAAGCATTTTTGTTAAGTAGAAGTATTTTGATAAGTGTATTGAAGTCTTTCAAAAGTGTATAAATACATATTAAAACACTACATGTATATACATTTTAACTGAGTCGTTAAGTCATCGTTAGTCGTTACATGTAAGTGTTGTTTTGAAACCTTTAGGTTAACGATCTTGTTAAATGTTTTTAACCCAATGTTTATAATATCAAATGAGATTTTAAATTATTATATTATCATGATATTATTATGTATGAATATCTCTTAATATGATATATATACATTAAATGTCTTTACAACGATAATCGTTACATATATGTCTCGTTTAAAAATCATTAAGTTAGTAGTCTTGTTTTTACATATGTAGTTCATTGTTAATATACTTAATGATATGTTTACTTATCATAGTATCATGTTAACTATATATATATCCATATATATGTCATCATATAGTTTTTACAAGTTTTAACGTTCGTGAATCACCAGTCAACTTGGGTGGTCAATTGTCTATATGAAACATATTTCAATTAATCAAGTCTTAACAAGTTTGATTGCTTAACATGTTGGAAACATTTAATCATGTAAATATCAATCTCAATTAATATATATAAACATGGAAAAGTTCGGGTCACTACAGTACCTACCCGTTAAATAAATTTCGTCCCGAAATTTTAAGCTGTTGAAGGTGTTGACGAATCTTCTGGAAATAGATGCGGGTATTTCTTCTTCATCTGATCTTCATGCTCCCAGGTGAACTCGGGTCCTCTACAAGCATTCCATCGAACCTTAACAATTGGTATCTTGTTTTGCTTAAGTCTTTTAACCTCACGATCCATTATTTCGACGGGTTTTTCGATGAATTGAAGTTTTTCGTTGATTTGGATTTCATCTAACGGAATAGTGAGATCTTCTTTAGCAAAATATTTCTTCAAATTTGAGACGTGGAAAGTGTTATGTACAGCCGCGAGTTGTTGAGGTAACTCAAGTCGGTAAGCTACTGGTCCGACACGATCAATAATCTTGAATGGTCCAATATACCTTGGATTTAATTTCCCTCGTTTACCAAATCGAACAACGCCTTTCCAAGGTGCAACTTTAAGCATGACCATCTCTCCAATTTTAAATTCTATATCTTTTCTTTTAATGTCAGCGTAGCTCTTTTGTCGACTTTGGGCGGTTTTCAACCGTTGTTGAATTTGGATGATCTTCTCGGTAGTTTCTTGTATAATCTCCGGAACCGTAATCTGTCTATCCCCCACTTCACTCCAACAAATCGGAGACCTGCACTTTCTACCATAAAGTGCTTCAAACGGCGCCATCTCAATGCTTGAATGGTAGCTGTTATTGTAGGAAAATTCTGCTAACGGTAGATGTCGATCCCAACTGTTTCCGAAATCAATAACACATGCTCGTAGCATGTCTTCAAGCGTTTGTATCGTCCTTTCACTCTGCCCATCAGTTTGTGGATGATAGGCAGTACTCATGTCTAGACGAGTTCCTAATGCTTGCTGTAATGTCTGCCAGAATCTTGAAATAAATCTGCCATCCCTATCAGAGATAATAGAGATTGGTATTCCATGTCTGGAGACGACTTCCTTCAAATACAGTCGTGCTAACTTCTCCATCTTGTCATCTTCTTTTATTGGTAGGAAGTGTGCTGATTTGGTGAGACGATCAACTATTACCCAAATAGTATCAAAACCACTTGCAGTCCTTGGCAATTTAGTGATGAAATCCATGGTAATGTTTTCCCATTTCCATTCCGGGATTTCGGGTTGTTGAAGTAGACCTGATGGTTTCTGATGCTCAGCTTTGACCTTAGAACACGTCAAACATTCTCCTACGTATTTAGCAACATCGGCTTTCATACCCGGCCACCAAAAATGTTTCTTGAGATCCTTGTACATCTTCCCCGTTCCAGGATGTATTGAGTATCTGGTTTTATGAGCTTCTCTAAGTACCATTTCTCTCATATCTCCAAATTTTTGTACCCAAATCCTTTCAGCCCTATACCGGGTTCCGTCTTCCCGAATATTAAGATGCTTCTCCGATCCTTTGGGTATTTCATCCTTTAAATTTCCCTCTTTTAAAACTCCTTGTTGCGCCTCCTTTATTTGAGTAGTAAGGTTATTATGAATCATTATATTCATAGATTTTACTCGAATGGGTTCTCTGTCCTTCCTGCTCAAGGCATCGGCTACCACATTTGCCTTCCCCGGGTGGTAACGAATCTCAAAGTCGTAATCATTCAATAATTCAATCCACCTACGCTGCCTCATATTCAGTTGTTTTTGATTAAATATGTGTTGAAGACTTTTGTGGTCGGTATATATAATACTTTTGACCCCATATAAGTAGTGCCTCCAAGTCTTTAATGCAAAAACAACCGAACCTAATTCCGAATCATGCGTCGTATAATTTTGTTCGTGAATCTTCAATTGTCTAGACGCATAAGCAATCACCTTCGTTCGTTGCATTAATACACAACCGAGACCTTGCTTTGATGCGTCACAATAAATCACAAAATCATCATTCCCTTCAGGTAATGACAATATAGGTGCCGTAGTTAGCTTTTTCTTCAATAACTGAAACGCTTTCTCTTGTTCATCATTCCATTCAAATTTCTTCCCTTTATGCGTTAATGCAGTCAAGGGTTTTGCTATTCTGGAAAAGTCTTGGATGAACCTTCTGTAGTAACCAGCTAGTCCTAAAAACTGACGTATGTGTTTCGGAGTTTTCGGGGTTTCCCACTTTTCAACAGTTTCTATCTTTGCCGGATCCACCTTAATACCTTCTTTGTTCACTATGTGATCGAGGAATTGAACTTCTTCCAACCAAAATGCACACTTTGAAAACTTAGCGTACAATTCTTCCTTCCTCAATACTTCTAACACCTTTCTCAAATGTTCACCGTGTTCTTGGTCATTCTTTGAGTAAATAAGTATGTCATCAATGAAAACAATGACAAACTTGTCAAGGTATGGTCCACACACTCGGTTCATAAGGTCCATGAACACAGCTGGTGCATTAGTTAAACCAAATGGCATGACCATAAACTCGTAATGACCGTAACGTGTTCTGAAAGCAGTCTTTGGAATATCATCTTCTTTCACCCGCATTTGATGATACCCGGAACGTAAGTCAATCTTTGAATAAACAGACGAGCCTTGTAGTTGATCAAATAAGTCGTCAATTCTCGGTAGTGGGTAGCGGTTCTTGATGGTAAGTTTGTTCAACTCTCGGTAGTCGATACACAACCTGAATGTACCATCTTTCTTCTTGACAAACAAAACAGGAGCTCCCCACGGTGATGTGCTTGGTCGAATGAAACCACGCTCTAAAAGTTCTTGTAATTGGCTTTGCAGTTCTTTCATCTCGCTGGGTGCGAGTCTATAAGGAGCACGAGCTATTGGTGCAGCTCCTGGTACAAGATCTATTTGAAATTCAACGGATCGATGTGGGGGTAATCCCGGTAATTCTTTCGGAAATACATCGGGAAATTCTTTTGCAATGGGAACATCATTGATGCTCTTTTCTTCAGTTTGTACTTTCTCGACGTGTGCTAGAACAGCATAGCAACCTTTTCTTATTAGTTTTTGTGCCTTCAAATTACTAATAAGATGTAGCTTCGTGTTGCCCTTTTCTCCGTACACCATTAAGGGTTTTCCTTTTTCTCGTATAATGCGAATTTCATTTTTGTAACAAACAATCTCTGCTTTCACTTCTTTCAACCAGTCCATACCGATTATCACATCAAAACTCCCTAACTCTACTGGTATCAAATCAATCTTAAATGTTTCGCTAACCAGTTTAATTTCTCGATTCCGACATATATTATCTGCTGAAATTAATTTACCATTTGCTAATTCGAGTAAAAATTTACTATCCAAAGGCGTCAATGGACAACTTAATTTAGCACAAAAATCTCTACTCATATAGCTTCTATCCGCACCCGAATCAAATAAAACGTAAGCAGATTTATTGTCAATAAGAAACGTGCCCGTAACAAGCTCCGGGTCTTCCTGTGCCTCTGCCGCATTAATATTGAAAACTCTTCCGCGGCCTTGTCCATTCGTGTTCTCCTGGTTCGGGCAATTTCTAATAATGTGGCCCGGTTTTCCACATTTATAACAAACTACATTGGCATAACTTGCTCCGACACTACTTGCTCCGCCATTACTCATTCCGGCACCATTTGTTCCTTTCGTTCTATTAACCCCTGGTCCGTAGACCTCACACTTCGCCGCGCTATGACCATTTCTTTTACACTTGTTGCAAAATTTGGTGCAGAACCCCGAGTGATACTTTTCACACCTTTGGCATAGCTGCTTCTGGTTGTTGTTGTTGTTACGGTTATTATTGTTGTTGGGATGATTGTTGTAGTTGCTATTGTTGTTGTTGTTGTTGTTGTTGTTGTTGTTGTTGTTGTTGTTGTTGGGCCGTTTGTTGTAGTTGCGATTGATGTTGCGATTGTTGGGATAATTGTTGCGATTATTGTTGTAATTGATGTTGTTGTTGTATTGGTGATTCTTATCACCGTTTTCCTCCCACTTTCTTTTGACGTGCTTCACATTGGCCTCTTCAGCAGTCTGTTCTTTAATTCTTTCTTCAATCTGGTTCACTAGTTTGTGAGCCATTCTACATGCCTGTTGTATGGAGGCGGGCTCGTGTGAACTTATATCTTCTTGGATTCTTTCCGGTAATCCTTTCACAAACGCGTCGATCTTCTCTTCCTCATCTTCGAATGCTCCCGGACACAATAGGCACAATTCTGTGAATCGTCTTTCGTACGTGGTAATATCAAATCCTTGGGTTCGTAACCCTCTAAGTTCTGTCTTGAGCTTATTGACCTCGGTTCTGGGACGGCACTTCTCGTTCATCAAGTGCTTGAATGCTGACCACGGTAGTGCGTACGCATCGTCTTGTCCCACTTGCTCTAGATAGGTATTCCACCATGTTAACGCAGAACCTGTGAAGGTATGCGTAGCGTACTTCACTTTGTCCTCTTCAGTACACTTACTTATGGCAAATACCGATTCGACCTTCTCGGTCCACCGTTTCAATCCGATCGGTCCTTCGGTTCCATCAAATTCCAAAGGTTTGCAGGCAGTGAATTCTTTGTAGGTGCATCCTACACGATTTCCTGTACTGCTAAATCCAAGGTTATTGTTGGTATGTAGCGCAGCCTGTACTGCGGCTATGTTTGAAGCTAGAAAAGTACGGAATTCTTCTTCATTCATATTCACGGTGTGTCGAGTAGTCGGTGCCATTTCCTTCAAAATAGTCAAATGGAACAAGTTAATCATACAGAATATTAAGAGTAGTTAATAGTATTTCGTAGCATCATATGAACTCATTTATAAAAGCTTTTTCTTCATATTAGCGTTTTATAAGTTTAAATTCGGGTAGTACCTACCCGTTAAGTTCATACTTAGTAGCTAATATACAATTCAACTACTACAATTCTATATGAAAAACTGATTATAATAATATTTCGCGTTCAAACTTTTACACAATATTTTACAAACTTACAATACCGCTTATTTTACATATAGCATGAAATATAGCACACAATAAATTTGATACAAGATGGTTGTGAAGATAATTCTAGCTAGTACACAAGTCGTTCAGCAAAGGCAATAAAGACACGTAATTCATACGTCCAGAAACAAGTCATGCATTCTGGTTTTACTAGGATTACTTCCCATCCTTGGTCTTGTGGAACATAACTGTTATGGCCGTTGATAAGACAGCGTGTTGTAACGTCGTCAAAGGGACGAGGGTTACGTAATGTCCAACAGTCCCGTAACAATCTAAAAACCTCATTTCTTACCCCAATTACCGACTCCGTCACTTGTGGGAACGTTTTGTTTAATAGTTGTAGCCCGATGTTCTTGTTCTCACTTTGGTGAGAAGCGAACATTACTAATCCGTAAGCATAACATGCTTCTTTATGTTGCATGTTAGCTGCTTTTTCTAAATCACGAAGTCCAATATTCGGATATATTGAGTCAAAATAATTTCTTAACCCATTGCGTAAAATAGCATTTGGGTTCCCCGCAATATATGCGTCAAAGTAAACACATCGTAACTTATGGATTTCCCAATGTGATATCCCCCATCTTTCGAACGAAAGCCTTTTATAAACCAAGGCATTCTTGGAACGTTCTTCGAATGTCTTACAAACTGATCTCGCCTTAAATAGTTGTGCCAAAGAATTCTGACCGACTCTAGACAAGATTTCATCAATCATGTCTCCGGGTAGGTCTCTTAAAATATTGGGTTGTCTATCCATTTTGTATTTTTATACTGTAAAATAGACAAGAGTTAGATTCATAAAAAAAAATACTTATTAATACAAGCAATTTTTACATATATCATAAAGCATAAGCACACTATATTACTTATATTACACCACACGAATACAACTATCTTATTCCGACTCGCTTGTTTCTTCTTCTTCGGTTTTGGTTCGTTTTGCCAAGTTTCTAGGGATATATGATGTTCCCCTAATACGAGCCGTCGTTATCCACATTGGTTTAGAAAAACCTGGTGGTTTAGAGGTTCCCGGGTCATTGTTACAACTTAAGGACTTCGGGGGTTGACGATACATATAAAGTTCATCGGGGTTGGAATTAGATTTCTCTATTTTTATGCCCTTTCCCTTATTATTTTCTTTTGCCTTAAATTCAGTTGGGGTAATTTCTATAACATCATCGAAATTCTCATTTGAATCCGATTCATCGGAGAATTGGTAATCCTCCCAATATTTTGCTTCCTTGGCGGAAACACCATTGACCATAATTAACCTTGGTCGGTTGGTTGAGGATTTTCTTTTACTTAACCGTTTTATTATTTCCCCCACCGGTTCTATTTCTTCATCCGGTTCTGATTCTTCTTCCGGTTCCGATTCTTCTCCCGGTTCCGACTCTTCTTCCGGTTCCTCTTCGGGAACTTGTGAATCAGTCCACGAATCATTCCAATTTACATTTGACTCTTCATTATTATTAGGTGAGTCAATGGGACTTGTTCTAGAGGTAGACATCTATCACATAATATCAAACGCGTTAAGAGATTAATATATCACATAATATTCACATGTTAAAAATATATAGTTTCCAACAAAATTTATTAAGCAATCATTTTTCAAGTAAACACGGTCGAAGTCCAGACTCACTAATGCATCCTAAAAAACTCGATAAGACACACTAATGCAAAATTCTGGTTCTCTAAGACCAACGCTCGGATACCAACTGAAATGTCCCGTTCTTATTGATTAAAAACGTTCCATATTAATTGATTTCGTTGCGAGGTTTTGACCTCTATATGAGACGTTTTTCAAAGACTGCATTCATTTTAAAGCAAACCATAACCTTTATTTCATCAATAAAGGTTTAAAAAGCTTTACGTAGATTATCAAATAATGATAATCTAAAATATCCTGTTTACACACGACCATTACATAATGGTTTACAATACAAATATGTTACAACAAAATAAGTTTCTTGAATGCAGTTTTTACACAATATCATACAAGCATGGACTCCAAATCTCGTCCTTATTTAAGTATGCGACAGCGGAAGCTCTTAATAATCACCTGAGAATAAACATGCTTAAAACGTCAACAAAAAATGTTGGTGAGTTATAGGTTTAAACTATATATATCAAATCATAATAATAGACCACAAGATTTCATATTTCAATACACATCCCATACATAGAGATAAAAATCATTCATATGGTGAACACCTGGTAACCGACATTAACAAGATGCATATACAAGAATATCCCCATCATTCTGGGACACCCTTCGGATATGATATAAATTTCGAAGTACTAAAGCATCCGGTACTTTGGATGGGGTTTGTTAAGCCCAATAGATCTATCTTTAGGATTCGCGTCAATTAGGGTGTCTGTTCCCTAATTCTTAGATTACCAGACTTAATAAAAAAGGGCATATTCGATTTCGATAATTCAACCATAGAATGTAGTTTCACGTACTTGTGTCTATTTTGTAAATCATTTATAAAACCTGCATGTATTCTCATCCCAAAAATATTAGATTTTAAAAGTGGGACTATAACTCACTTTCACATATTTTACTTCGTCGAGAAGTAAGACTTGGCCACTGGTTGATTCACGAACCTATAACAATATATACATATATATCAAAGTATGTTCAAAATATATTTACAACACTTTTAATATATTTTGATGTTTTAAGTTTATTAAGTCAACTGTCCTCGTTAGTAACCTACAACTAGTTGTCCACAGTTAGATGTACAGAAATAAATCGATAAATATTACCTTGAATCAATCCACGACCCAGTGTATACGTATCTCAGTATTGATCACAACTCAAACTATATATATTTTGGAATCAACCTCAACCCTGTATAGCTAACTCCAACATTCACATATAGAGTGTCTATGGTTGTTCCGAAATATATATAGATGTGTCGACATGATAGGTCGAAACATTGTGTACGTGTCTATGGTATCTCGAGATTACATAATATACAATACAAGTTGATTAAGTTATGGTTGGAATAGATTTGTTACCAATTTTCACGTAGCTAAAATGAGAAAAATTATCCAATCTTGTTTTACCCATAACTTCTTCATTTTAAATCCGTTTTGAGTGAATCAAATTGCTATGGTTTCATATTGAACTATATTTTATGAATCTAAACAGAAAAAGTATAGGTTTATAGTCGGAAAAATAAGTTACAAGTCGTTTTTGTAAAGGTAGTCATTTCAGTCGAAAGAACGACGTCTAGATGACCATTTTAGAAAACATACTTCCACTTTGAGTTTAACCATAATTTTTGGATATAGTTTCATGTTCATAATAAAAATCATTTTCTCAGAATAACAACTTTTAAATCAAATTTTATCATAGTTTTTAATTAACTAACCCAAAACAGACCGCGGTGTTACTACGACGGCGTAAATCCGGTTTTACGGTGTTTTTCGTGTTTCCAGGTTTTAAATCATTAAGTTAGCATATCATATAGATATAGAACATGTGTTTAGTTGATTTTAAAAGTCAAGTTAGAAGGATTAACTTTTGTTTGCGAACAAGTTTTGAATTAACTGAACTATGTTCTAGTGATTACAAGTTTAAACCTTCGAATAAGATAGCTTTATATGTATGAATTGAATGATGTTATGAACATCATTACTACCTTAAGTTCCTTGGATAAACCTACTGGAAAAGAGAAAAATGGATCTAGCTTCAATGGATCCTTGGATGGCTCGAAGTTCTTGAAGCAGAATCATGACACGAAAACAAGTTCAAGTAAGATCATCACTTGAAATAAGATTGTTATAGTTATAGAAATTGAACCAAAGTTTGAATATGATTATTACCTTGTATTAGAATGATAACCTACTGTAAGAAACAAAGATTTCTTGAGGTTGGATGATCACCTTACAAGATTGGAAGTGAGCTAGCAAACTTGAAAGTATTCTTGATTTTATGTAACTAGAACTTGTAGAATATATGAAGAACACTTAGAACTTGAAGATAGAACTTGAGAGAGATCAATTAGATGAAGAAAATTGAAGAATGAAAGTGTTTGTAGGTGTTTTTGGTCGTTGGTGTATGGATTAGATATAAAGGATATGTAATTTTGTTTTCATGTAAATAAGTCATGAATGATTACTCATATTTTTGTAATCTTATGAGATATTTCATGCTAGTTGCCAAATGATGGTTCCCACATGTGTTAGGTGACTCACATGGGCTGCTAAGAGCTGATCATTGGAGTGTATATACCAATAGTACATACATCTAAAAGCTGTGTATTGTACGAGTACGAATACGGGTGCATACGAGTAGAATTATTGATGAAACTGAACGAGGATGTAATTGTAAGCATTTTTGTTAAGTAGAAGTATTTTGATAAGTGTATTGAAGTCTTTCAAAAGTGTATAAATACATATTAAAACACTACATGTATATACATTTTAACTGAGTCGTTAAGTCATCGTTAGTCGTTACATGTAAGTGTTGTTTTGAAACCTTTAGGTTAACGATCTTGTTAAATGTTGTTAACCCAATGTTTATAATATCAAATGAGATTTTAAATTATTATATTATCATGATATTATTATGTATGAATATCTCTTAATATGATATATATATATATATATACATTAAATGTCTTTACAACGATAATCGTTACATATATGTCTCGTTTAAAAATCATTAAGTTCGTAGTCTTGTTTTTACATATGTAGTTCATTGTTAATATACTTAATGATATGTTTACTTATCATAGTATCATGTTAACTATATATATATCCATATATATGTCATCATATAGTTTTTACAAGTTTTAACGTTCGTGAATCACCGGTCAACTTGGGTGGTCAATTGTCTATATGAAACATATTTCAATTAATCAAGTCTTAACAAGTTTGATTGCTTAACATGTTGGAAACATTTAATCATGTAAATATCAATCTCAATTAATATATATAAACATGGAAAAGTTCGGGTCACTACAGTACCTACCCGTTAAATAAATTTCGTCCCGAAATTTTAAGCTGTTGAAGGTGTTGACGAATCTTCTGGAAATAGATGCGGGTATTTCTTCTTCATCTGATCTTCACGCTCCCAGGTGAACTCGGGTCCTCTACGAGCATTCCATCGAACCTTAACAATTGGTATCTTGTTTTGCTTAAGTCTTTTAACCTCACGATCCATTATTTCGACGGGTTCTTCGATGAATTGAAGTTTTTCGTTGATTTGGATTTCATCTAACGGAATAGTGAGATCTTCTTTAGCAAAATATTTCTTCAAATTTGAGACGTGGAAAGTGTTATGTACAGCCGCGAGTTGTTGAGGTAACTCAAGCCGGTAAGCTACTGGTCCGACACGATCAATAATCTTGAATGGTCCAATATACGTTGGATTTAATTTCCCTCGTTTACCAAATCGAACAACGCCTTTCCAAGGTGCAACTTTAAGCATGACCATCTCTCCAATTTTAAATTCTATATATTTTCTTTTAATGTCAGCGTAGCTCTTTTGTCGACTTTGGGCGGTTTTCAACCGTTGTTGAATTTGGATGATCTTCTCGGTAGTTTCTTGTATAATCTCCGGACCCGTAATCTGTCTATCCCCCACTTCACTCCAACAAATCGGAGACCTGCACTTTCTACCATAAAGTGCTTCAAACGGCGCCATCTCAATGCTTGAATGGTAGCTGTTGTTGTAGGAAAATTCTGCTAACGGTAGATGTCGATCCCAACTGTTTCCGAAATCAATAACACATGCTCGTAGCATGTCTTCAAGCGTTTGTATCGTCCTTTCACTCTGCCCATCAGTTTGTGGATGATAGGCAGTACTCATGTCTAGACGAGTTCCTAATGCTTGCTGTAATGTCTGCCAGAATCTTGAAATAAATCTGCCATCCCTATCAGAGATAATAGAGATTGGTATTCCATGTCTGGAGACGACTTCCTTCAAATACAGTCGTGCTAACTTCTCCATCTTGTCATCTTCTCTTATTGGTAGGAAGTGTGCTGATTTGGTGAGACGATCAACTATTACCCAAATAGTATCAAAACCACTTGCAGTCCTTGGCAATTTAGTGATGAAATCCATGGTAATGTTTTCCCATTTCCATTCCGGGATTTCGGGTTGTTGAAGTAGACCTGATGGTTTCTGATGCTCAGCTTTGACCTTAGAACACGTCAAACATTCTCCTACGTATTTAGCAACATCGACTTTCATACCCGGCCACCAAAAATGTTTCTTGAGATCCTTGTACATCTTCCCCGTTCCAGGATGTATTGAGTATCTGGTTTTATGAGCTTCTCTAAGTACCATTTCTCTCATATCTCCAAATTTTGGTACCCACTCTGTCTACAGTTATCACCACTCTGTCTTGTTTGTGTTTGTTCCACCATTTAGGGTAACCGATGAGTTTAAAGCACTGAATTACTGTGTGTCGAGACATACCACATTATATGCAATTAAGCTGTTGTGGTGGTTGGTAGTGGTTCATAGTGGTGGTTTCTGTTTTGGCAATGGTGGAAGGTTGGCAGAGTATATCCAAGTAACTTTTTTCATTATATGTTGAGCTACCGTCAAACATTGACATGGCAACTTGGTTTACTGAGCTACCGTCAATGTTAGACATGACAGCCTTGTTCTTAGTAGATGATTGAGCCATAAACGTGTTGCTATGATCCAGGATCAGCACACTCGCTCTGATACCATGTTAATCAAGAGAATTGAGAGCTAAATATAATGATTTTATTGATCAGTGATTGATATATGCTGAATTGATACTTTTTGTATTACATTTTTACACTTACAAAGTGTGCTTTTATACATAAAAACTCTAACGGCTATTTCCTAATGAAGTTAGGCTCCATTGTTACTTTTGGAACCACTTTACTCTAAAGGGAAAAAGGTTGTTTACGTTGACTATTGAGTTTGACTTATATCCGTTGAAACCTGGATCCATTTGCTGTCTTGTGATCTTCTTAAAAGGGAAAGGATGAAGTTTGACTTCTGATACCAAAAGTCAAAGTTACCCCAAAAAGGTAACTTTGTATTGTTGCTGTATTCTAACAGCAAGTGTCAAGTTAAATCTTAAGAATCACACTTTGCATACGTTGGAAAGAAAAGTGTGCCTTTTTTTTTGGTTTAACAAAAGAGGTTGCAATTATTATCTTTTTTCATCCAAACTATTTTAAACATTACTCCGTACTATTTAACCATAATCTTTCCCTAAAGCATCATGTCTCACTGTTCACGGCTTCTTTTCTCTCCATCAAGTCAATAAGTAATCATGAAAGTATCTCCGAAAGAAGAAGATCAACAAAAACAACAAAACTCGGTCCGTTGCAAAGCCAAAATCCCCATCAACGTTACTGAACTCCCTTTTTTCTTCCGCTTTTTCCGTCACCGCTGCCACCACCCACCACCACACTCCGTTAGTTAACCAATCATGCCATTCGATTTTTCTATCCTTTATTCTTCTCGATATCCAATCAAAACTCATCACTTGAATTTTTCTTAGGGCCGTAGGGCCCTTCCACGATTTATTTTGAAGAATTTGTTGTATCGATTCCTCCAAATTAGATACCCACTCGCCCACTCGATTGTAGTGACCCGAACTTTTCCATGTTTATATATATTAAATGAAATTGTTATTTACATGATTAAGTGTTTCCAACATGTTAAGCAATCAAACTTGTTAAGACTTGATTAATTGAAATAGGTTTCATATAGACAATTGACCACCCAAGTTGATCGGTGATTCACGAACGTTAAAACTTGTAAAAACTATATTGATAATGCTAAAAACGAACATATATTTCATAGCATTATCCCTCAAGAAAGACAAGCTTTTAGTTGCAATTGTTCTATTTACAAGTGATATTCGTTTAAATAATAAAAGGTGAAGACAAAAGACAGATTCGACGAATTGAAGACGCAAAAGACCAAAAAGCTCAAAAGTACAAAATACAATCAAAGTGGTTCCAATTAGAGATAAGAAATGTCTCAAAATTACAAGAGTACAAGAAGCAAAACGCAAAGTACAAGATATTAAATTATACGCAAGGACGTTCGAAAATCCGAAATCGGGACCAGAGTCAACTCTCAACGCTCGACGCAACGGACTAAAAATTACAAGTCAACTATGCACATGAATATAATATAATATATAATTAATTCTTAAAATTAATATATATATTATATTATATTATAAAAACTGTCGGCAAACTAAAAAACAAAGACATGTGAGCCTTCCCCGCTGGCCATGCGATCGCATGGCCTAGAGGAGTAAAGCTCATGCGATCGCATGAGCCCCTGTAGCAGCCCACATGCCTATAAAACTCACAGTTTTGATCAAAGTAAAACACATCTTTTTCTTTCTCTCTATCATACGATATATATATATATATATATATATATATATATATATATATATATATATATATATATATATATATATATATATATATATATATATATATTATATTTTAATTTTAATTTTAATTTTAAATTCTAATAATAAGGGTATGTTAGCGAATGTTGTAAGGGTGTAAGTCGAAATTCTGTCCGTGTAACTCTACGCTATTTTTAATCATTGTAAGTTATGTTTAACCTTTTTACATTAATGTCTCGTAGCTAAGTTATTATTATACTTATTTAAAACAAAGTAATCATGATGTTGGGCTAACTATTTAAATTTGGGTAATTGGACTTTGTACCATAATTGGGGTTTGGACAAAAGAACGACACTTGTGGAAATTAGACTATGGGCTATTAAGGGCTTTATATTTGTTTAACTAAATGATAGTTTGTTAATTTTAATATAAAGATTTACAATTGGACGTCCCTATAAATAACCATATACACTCAATCGGACACGATGGGCGGGATATTTATATGTACGAATAATCGTTCATTTAACCGGACACGGGAATGGATTAATAGTCTATGGAATTATTAAAACAGGGGTGAAATTATGTACAAGGACACTTGGCATAATTGATAACAAAGTATTAAAATCTTGGGTTACACGCAGTCGATATCCTGGTGTAATTATTAAACAAAGTATTAAGACCTTGTTACAGTTTAAGTCCCCAATTAGTTGGAATATTTGACTTCGGATATAAGGATAATTTGACGAGGACACTCGCACTTTATATTTATGACTGATGGACTGTTATGGACAAAAACCAGACGGACATATTAAATAATCCAGGACAAAGGACAATTAACCCATGGGAATAAACTAAAATCAACACGTCAAACATCATGATTATGGAAGTTTAAATAAGCATAATTCCTTTATTTTCATATTTAATTGCACTTCTAATTATCGCACTTTTATTTATTGTCATTGTATTAAATTGCACTTTTAATTATCGTACTTTTTAATTATTGCAAGTTTATTTTATCGCACTTTTATTTATCGCAATTTCATTATCGTTATTTACTTTACGCTTTAAATTAAGTCTTTTATTTATTTAATATTTTACATTAGGTTTTAACTGCGACTAAAAGTTTTAAAAATCGACAAACCGGTCATTAAACGGTAAAAACCCCCCTTTTTATAATAATAATATTACTTATATATATTTGTATTTTTATAAATTAAAACTAATATAGCGTTAAGCTTGTTTAATTTTCCCTGTGGAACGAACCGGACTTACTAAAAACTACACTACTGTATGATTAGGTACACTGCCTATAAGTATTGTAGCAAGGTTTAGGTATATCCATTCTATAAATAAATAAATATCTTGTGTAAAATTGTATCGTATTTAATAGTATTTCGTTGTAAAAATAATACTATTTCCTAGTACACCTCGCACACATCATATATGATGACATATATATGATTATATATATAGTTAACATGATATTATGATAAGTAAGTATCTCATTAGGTATTTTAACAATGATTTATATACATAAAATTGAGTTTATTGAATTAAGAAACTCGAAACGATATATATAACGATTATCATTATAACAACGTCTTACTAAATACATATGAATCATATTAAGATATTGATACAATATGTTTAATCATTATAAATGATAAGTAAACATGTCATTAAGTGTATTAAGAATGAACTACATATATAAAAACAAGACTACTAACTTAATGATTTCGAAACGAGACATATATGTAACGATTATCGTTGTAACAACATTTAACTGTATATATATCATACTAAGATATATTAATATATCATAAAATCATGATAATGTAATAATTTAACATCTCTTTAGATATAATAAACAATGGGTTAACAACATTTAACAAGATCGTTAACCTAAAGGTTTCAAAACAACATTTACATGTAACGACTAACGATGACTTGACAACTCAGTTAAAATGTATATACATGTAGTGTTTTAATATGTATATACAATGATCAGCTCTTAGCAGCCCATGTGAGTCACCTAACACATGTGGGAACCATCATTTGGCAACTAGCATGAAATATCTCATAAAATTACAAAAATATTAGTAATCATTCATGACTTATTTACAAGTAAACAAAATTACACATCTTTTATATCTAATCCATATACCAACGACCAAAAACACCTACAAAAACTTTCATTCTTCAATTTTCTTCATCTAATTGATCTCTCTCAAGTTCTATCTTCAAGTTCTAAGTGTTCTTCATAAATTCTATAAGTTCTAGTTTCATAAAATCAAGAATACTTCCAAGTTTGCTAGCTTACTTCCAATCTTGTAAAGTGATCATCCAACCTCAAGAAATCTTTCTTATTTATAGTAAGATATCTTTCTAATACAAGGTAATACTCATATTCAAACTTTGATTCAATTTCTATAACTATAACAATCTTATTTCGAGTGGAAATCTTACTTGAACTTGTTTTCGTGTCATGAATCTGCTTCAAGAACTTTCAAGCCATCCAAGGATCCTTTGAAGCTAGATCTATTTTTCTCATTTCCAGTAGGTTTACCTACTAAAATTAAGGTAGTAATGATGTTCATAACATCATTCGATTCATACATATAAAACTATCTTATTCGAAGATTTAAACTTGTAATCACTAGAACATAGTTTAGTTAATTCTAAACTTGTTCGCAAATAAAGTTAATCATTCTAACTTGACTTTTAAAATCAACTAAACACATGTTCTATATCTATATGATATGCTAGCTTAATGATTTAAAACCTGGAAACACAAAAAACACCGTAAAATCATATATACGCCGTCGTAGTAACACCGCGGGCTGTTTTGGGTTAGTTAATTAAAAACTATGTTAAACTTTGATTTAAAATTTGTTCTTCTGGGAAAATAATTTTTCTTATGAACATGAAACTATATCAAAAAATCATGGTTAAACTCAAAGTGAAAGTATGTTTTCTAAAATGGTCATCTGGACGTCATTCTTTCGACTGAAATGACTACCTTTACAAAAATGACTTGTAACTTATATTTCCTACTATAAAAGTATACTTTTTCTATTTAGATTCATAAAATATAGTTCAATATGAAACCATAGCAATTTGATTCACTCAAAACGGATTTAAAACGAAGAAGTTATGGGTAAAACAAGATTGGATATTTTTTTATTGTTGTAGCTACGGGAAATATTGTAACAATTCTATACAAATCATATCCTAGCGAACCTATATTGTATTATACATGTATTATAATATATTATGTAATCTTAGGATACCATAGACACGTATACAAATGTTTTGACATATCATATCGCCCCATGTATATATATTATTTAGAACAACCATAGACACTCTATATGCAGTAATGTTGGAGTTAGCTATATAGGGTTGAGGTTGATTTCAAATATATATATATATATACTTTGAGTTGTGATCTAGCCTGAGACGTGTATACACTGGGTCGTGGATTGATTCAAGATAATATATATCGATTTATTTCTATACATCTAACTGTGGACAACTAGTTGTAGGTTACTAACGAGGACAGCTGACTTAATAAACTTAAAACAGTAAAACGTATTAAAAATGTTATAAATATATTTTGAACATACTTTGATATATATGTACATATTTGTTATAGGTTCGTGAATCGACCAGTGGTCAAGTCTTACTTCCCGACGAAGTAAAAATCTATGAAAGTGAGTTATAGTCCCACTTTTAAAATCTAATATTTTGGGATGAGAATACATACAGTTTTATAAATGTTTTACGAAATAGACACAAGTGAATGAAACTATATTATATGGGTGAATGATCGAAGCCGAATATGCCCCTTTTGCTTGGTAGCCTAAGAATTAGTAAACCGATCTACTAATTGACGCGAATCCTAAAGATAGATCTATTGGGCCTAACGAACCCCATCCAAATTACCAGATGCTTTAGTACTTCGAATTCGTTTTTTTCATGTCCGAAGGATTTTCCGGAATGATAGGAGATATTCTTATATGCATCTTGTTAATGTCGGTTAACAGGTGTTCACCATATGAATGATTTTTATCTCTATGTATGTGATGTATATTGAAATATGAAATCTTGTGGTCTATTATTATGATTTGATAATATATATGTTAAACCTATAACTCACCAATATTTTTGTTGACGTTTTAAGCATGTTTATTCTCAGGTAATTATTAAGAGCTTCCGCTGTTGCATACTAAAATAAGGAAAAGATTTGGAGTACATGCTTGTATGATATTATGTAAAAACTGCATTCAAGAAACTTATTTTTGATGTAATATATTCTTATTGTAAACCATTATGTAATGGTCGTGTGTAAACGGTATATTTTAGATTATCATTATTTGATAATCTACGTAATGCTTTTTAAAACCTTATAGATAAAATAAAGGTTATGGTTGTTTTAAAAATGAATGCACTCTTTGAAAAACGTCTCATATAGAGGTCAAAACCTCGCGACGAAATTAATTAATATGGAACGTTTATAATCAATATGAACGGGACATTTCAGTTGGTATCCGAGCATTGGTCTTAGAGAACCAGAAATTTTCATTAGTGTGTCTTATCGAGTTGTTAGGATACATTAGTGAGTCTGGACTTCGACCGTATTTTCTTTAAAAACGATTGCTTAACACTTTTGTTGGAAACTATATATTATTAACATGTAAATATTATGTGATATATTAACCTCTTAATGTGTTTGATATTGTATGATAGATGTCTACCACTAGTACAAATCCCATCGATTCACCTAATAATAATGAAGAGACAAATATATTTTGGGAAGATTCACAAATTCCCGAAGAGGAACCGGAAGAGGAGGAAACGGAAGAGGAGGAATCGGAAGAAGAGGAACCGGAAGAGGAGAAACCGGAAGAGGAGGAACCAGAAGAAGAAGAGGTTTCGGAGGAAGAAATATTGATACCTATAGTAAATCGATTAAATAAAAGAAAATCCTTAACCAACGGACCAAAGTTAATAATGGTCAATGGTGTTTCCGCCGAGGAAGCAAAATATTGGGAAGATTACCAATTTTTCGATGAATCGGATCCCGATGAGGATTCCGATGATGTTATAGAAATTACATCGACCCAATTTAATAAAGAGAAAGAAAATAATAAGGGAAAAAGTATAAAAATAGAGAAACCCGATTCCAACCCCGATGAACTTTATATGTATCGGCAACATCCGTATTTCCTAAAATGTAACAATGACCCGGGAACCTCTAAACCACCAGGTTTTTCTAAACCATTGTGGAAAACGATGGCTCGTATTAGAGGAACACCATATATTCCTAGAAAATTAGGAAAACGAACCAAGTCCGAAGAAGAAGAAACCAGTGATTCAGATTAAAGGGTTGTAATCATGTTGTGTATTATATGTATTGTAGTGTGCTTGTACTTTTATGTTCTATGTAAAAATTGCTTGTATTGTTTGTTAATTATCTTTTACGAATCTAATCCTTGTCTATTTTACAGTATAAAAACAAAATAGACGTTAAGGGTAGACAACCGAATATTTTAGAAGACCTACCAGAGGATATGATTGAGGAAATCTTGTCTAGAGTCGGTCAGAATTCATCAACACATTTAGTTATGGCGAAATTAACTTGTCAAACATTTGAAAGACTTTCCAGAAATGCCTTAGTTTATAAAAGGTTTTCCTTTGATAGGTGGGGTATATCACATTGGGGAGACTGTAAGTTACGCCGTGTTTTCTTTAAAGCGTTAAATGCGGTGAACCCAAATGTAATTTTACGCTACAGGTTAAGAATCTATTTTGACTCAACATATCCCAACATAGGATTTCGTGAATTAGAAAGAGCTTCTAGCATGCAACATAAAGAAGCATGTTATGCTTACGGGTTAGTGATGTTCGCTTCTTACCAAAGTGAGAAAAAGAACATCGGATTGCAACTTTTAAATAAAACCTTCTCACAAGTGACGGATTCAGTAGTTGGGGTGAGAAACAAGGTTTTTAGATTATTACGGGGCTGTTGGACATTACGAAACCCTCTTCCTTTTGACGACATTACAACATGCTGCCTAGCCAATGGTCATAACGGTTATTTTCCACAAGACCAAGGATGGGAAGTCGTCTTAGTAAAACCAGAATGCATGACTTGTTTCTGGACTTATGAATTACGTGTCTTTATTTCCTTTGCTGAACAACTTGCGTATTAACTAGATTTATCTTCAAAACTGTCCTGTATCAAAGTGTACTATATTTCATGCTATATGTAATATAGCGATGTTGTAAGTTTGAAGAATATTTATATGTGATATATTATTATAATCAGTTTTTCATATGGAATTGCAGTAGTTGAATTGTATATTAGCTACTAAGTATGAACTTAACGGGTAGGTAGTACCCGAATTTAAACTTATAAAACGCTAATATGAAGAAAAAGCTTTTATAAATGAGTTCATATTATGCTACGAAATACTATTAACTACTCTTAATATTCTGTATGATTAACTCGATTTAGTTGGCTATTTTGAAGGAAATGGCACCGACTACTCGACACACCATGAATATGAGCGAAGAGGAATTTCGTACCTTTCTTGCTGTAAACATAGCCACAGTACAGGCTGCGCTACATACCAACAATAACTCTGAATCTAGCAATGTAGCTAATGGCGCAAGAAATCGTGTAGTATGCTCCTACAAAGAATTCACTGCCTGCTAATCTTTGGAATTTGATGGAACCGAAGGACCAATTGGATTGAAACGGTGGACCGAGAAAGTCGAATTGGTGTTTGCCATAAGTAAGTGTACTGAAGAGGACAAAGTTAAGTACACTACACATACCTTCATAGGTACTGCGTTAACGTGGTGGAATACCTATCTTGAACAGGTAGGACAAAATGCTGCTTACGCACTACCGTGGTCGGCATTCAAGCAATTGATGAACGAGCAGTACCGTCCTAGAAACGAAGTCAATAAGCTCAAGGTAGAGCTTAGAGAGTTACGAACACAAGGGTTCGACATTACCACGTATGATCGACGATTCACAGAGTTGTGCCTATTGTGTCCGGGAGCGTTCGAAGATGAAGAAGAGAAGATCGACACGTTTGTAAAAGGGATACCAGTAAGGATTCAAGAAGTTGTGATTTCACACGAGCCCGCTTCCATACAGAAGGCAAGTCGAATGGCTCATAAACTCATAAATCAGATTGAGGCAAGAATTAAAGAGCAGGTGGCCGAAGAAGCCAACACGAAACAACTCAAGAGGAAGTGGGAGAAAAACGGTGACAAGAGTCACCAGTACAACAACAATAACAATTACAACCATAATCTCAACAACTATCCCAACAACCGCAATAACAATCGCAACAATAACCGCAATCCTAACAATAACTACAACAAACATCCCAACAACAACAACCGTTTCAACAACAATAACAATCCCAAAACAACCTCAATAATAACAACGGCAACAAAAACCAAAAACAGCCATGTCATAGGTGTGAAGAAAATCATTAGGGGTTTGCACGACATTTTGCAACAGGTGCAAAAGAAATGGTCATAGCGCGACAAAGTGTGAGGACTACGGACCAAAGTATAAAAGAACTAACGGAACGAATAGTGTCGGAATAAGTAATGCCGGAACGAGTAGTGTCGGAGCAAGTAATACCAGCGCTGTTTGTTATAAATGTGGAAAACCAGGCCACATTATTAGAAATTTCCCGAATCAGGGGAATACTAATGGGCATGGCCGTGGAAGAGTTTTCAATATTAATGCGGCAGAAGAACAGGAAGACCCGAAGCTTGTTACGGGTACGTTTCTTATTGACGATAAATCTGCTTATGTTTTATTTGATTCGGGTGCGGATAGAAGCTATATGAGTAGAGAATTTTGTGCTATATTAAGTTGCCCATTGACGCCTTTGGATAATAAATTTTTACTCGAATTAGCAAATGGTAAATTAATTTCAGCAGATAATATATGTCGGGATAGAGAAATTAAACTGGGTGATGAAACGTTTAAGATTGATTTAATACCAGTCGAGTTAGGGAGTTTTGATGTAATAATTGGCATGGACTGGTTGAAGAAGGTAAGAGTAGAGGTCGTTTGTTACAAAAATGCGATTCGCATTATGCGTGAAAAAAGGAAAACCTTTAATGGTGTACGGAGAAAAGAACAACGCGAATTTAAATCTTATTAGTAGTTTGAAGGCGCAAAAACTAATAAGAAAAGGTTGTTACGTCATTCTAGCACACATCGAGGAAGTTAAACCTGAAGAAAAGAACATCAGTGATGTTCCCGTCGCAAAAGAGTTTTCCGATGTATTTCCGAAAGAATTACCGGGATTACCCCTACATCGATCCGTTGAATTTCAAATAGACCTTGTACCAGGAGCTGCACCAATAGCACGTGCTCCATACAGACTCGTACCCAGCGAAATGAAAGAATTACAAAGTCAGTTACAGGTTCTTTTAGAGCGTGGTTTCATTCGACCAAGTACATCACCATGGGGAGCTCCTATTCTATTTGTCAAGAAGAAAGATGGTACATTCAGGTTGTGTATCGACTACCGAGAGTTGAATAAACTTACCATCAAGAACCGTTACCCATTACCGAGAATCAATGACTTATTTGATCAACTACAAGGCTCGTCGGTTTATTCGAAGATCGATTTACATTCTGGATATCACCAAATGCGGGTGAAATAGGATGACATTTCGAAGACTGCTTTAAGGACGCGTTACGGTCATTACGAGTTTATGGTTATGCCGTTTGGATTGACTAACGCACCAGCTGTGTTCATGGACCTTATGGACCGAGTGTGTGGGCCATATCTTGATATGTTTGTCATTGTTTTCATCGATGACATACTTATTTACTCGAAGAATGATCAAGAGCACGAAGAACATTTGAGAAAAGTGCTAGAGTTGCTGAGAAAAGAAAAACTGTACGCTAAGTTTTCAAAGTGTGCATTTTGGTTGGAAGAAGTTTAATTCCTCGGTCATATAGTGAACAAAGAAGGTATTCAGGTGGATCCAGCAAAGATTGAAACCTTTGAAAAGTGGGAAACCTCAAAAACTCCGAAACACATACGCCAATTTTTAGGGCTGGCTGGTTATTACAGGAGATTCATCCAAGATTTTTCCAAAATAGCAAAACCCTTGACTGCATTAACGCATAAAGGGAAGAAATTTGAATGGAAGGATGAACAAGAGAAAGTATTTCAATTGTTGAAGAAAAAGTTAACTACGACACCTTTATTGTCATTACCTGAAGGGAATGATGATTTTGTGATATATTGTGATGCCTCAAAGCAAGGTCTCGGTTGTGTATTAATGCAACGAACGAAAGTAATTGCTTATGCGTCTAGACAATTGAATATTCACGAGCAAAATTATACGACGCATGATTTGGAATTAGGCGCGGTTGTTTTTGCATTAAAGACTTGGAGGCACTACTTATATGGGGTCAAAAGTATTATATATACCGACCACAAAAGTCTTCAACACATATTTAATCAGAAACAACTGAACATGAGGCAGCGTAGGTGGATTGAATTGTTGAATGATTATGACTTTGAGATTCGTTACCACCCGGGGAAGGCAAATGTGGTAGCCGACGCCTTGAGCAGAAAGGACAGAGAACCCATTCGAGTAAAATATATGAATATAAAGATTCACAATAACCTTACTACTCAAATAAAGGAGGCGCAACAAGGAGTTTTAAAAGAGGGAAATTTAAAGAATGAAATACCCAAAGGATCGGAGAAGTATCTTAATATTCGGGAAGATGGAACCCGGTATAGGGCTGAAAGAATTTGGGTACCAAAATTTGGAGATATGAGAGAAATGGTACTTAAAGAAGCTCATAAAACCAGATACTCAATACATCCGGGAACGAGAAAGATGTGCAAGGATCTCAAGAAACATTTTTAGCGGCCAGGTATGAAATCTGATGTTGCTAAATACGTAGGAGAATGTTTGATGTGTTCTAAGGTCAAAGCAGAGCATCAGAAACCATCAGGTCTACTTCAACAACCCGAAATCCCGGAATGGAAATGGGAAAACATTACCATAGATTTCATCACTAAATTGCCAAGGACTGCCAGTGGTTTTGATACTATTTGGGTAATAGTTGATCATCTCACCAAATCAGCACACTTCCTGCCAATAAGAGAAGATGACAAGATGGAGAAGTTAGCACGACTGTATTTGAAGGAAGTCGTCTCCAGACATAGAATACCAATCTCTATTATCTCTGATAGGAATGGCAGATTTATTTCAAGATTCTGGCAGACATTACAGCAAGCATTAGGAACTCGATTGTAGTGACCCGAACTTTTTCATGTTTATATATATTAAATGAAATTGTTATTTACATGATTAAGTGTTTCCAACATGTTAAGCAATCAAACTTGTTAAGACTTGATTAATTGAAATAGGTTTCATATAGACAATTGATCACTCAATTTGACCGGTGATTCACGAACGTTAAAACTTGTAAAAACTATATGATGAGATATATATGATTATATATATAGTTAACATGATATAATGATAAGTAAGTATCTCATTAGGTATTTTAACAATGAATTATATACATAAAATTGAGTTTATTGAATTAAGAAACTAGAAACGATATATATAACGATTATCGTTATAACAACGTCTTACTAAATACATATGAATCATATTAAGATATTGATACAATATGTTTAATCATGATAAATGATAATGTGACGACCCGGAAATTTTTGACCAAAATTAAACTTAATCTTTATATAATTCCGACTTGATAAACAATGAATTTTTAATAAATCTTGAATCTCCGGAAAGAGTTTTACACAAGCTTTTGGTCACCCTTTTATTCTGACGATTCACGAACGTCATAACTTGATTTAATTGTTTAATTGTTTAATTATTGTGTATATATATATGGATTTATATATATTTAACTTGAAAATATGATAATTAAATATCTCATTAAGTTTATTAACAAAGTATTATATATATATATTTTCATACTACTAATTTAAAGAGTTTTCAAACAATATATATGTTACTATTTAAATGACGTAATTAACTTATGTTAAAATGTATTTACATATAATGTATTACGAGTGTAAATACATCCTTACAAGTATTGAATACACTTTATAATATACCAATACATATAAAGGATAGCTATACTCGTATTTTCGTTCAATTTCCTCAAGAATTCTACTCGCATTCATACGGTATTTTTAACCGTATTATACACAGCTTCTAGAAGTATTTACTATTGGTATATACCAATAGAAATATGCAATTATTTGTGTAATATGTCATCCATGACCTAATCAATTTAATATGTCATGCATGACTTAATACATTTTAACTTATCTTAGATACTTTCACTAAAAGCCAAATTTTCAAACCTATAAATAAACACCATTTCTAACTCATTTTTACACATTCATTTTCCAAATTCTACTTCCAATTTTCACACACACTTGCAAGAACTCTCTCAAGTTTTGTTCTACTACATCTTTCCAGCAACTTTACATTCTAAACTTGAGGTAAAAACTCTACTTCAACTCTTGTTCAATTCATATGTTTATAGCTATCTATATATGAGTTTATAAACTAGAACATAGTTTAGTTGATTCTAAACTTGTTTGAAAAACTAATCTAATCTTTCTAACTTAACTCTAATAACACTTATTTATATGTATTATGATATTATATTAAGTTAATATAAGAATTTATAACTTGTACATATGAAGAACACCTTGAAACTTAACATATATCCTTTAATCTCCATTAAGTGAAAAGCGGGCTGTTTTGGGTTGGGAATTAAAAACCTATCTTAGACTTTGAGTTCGAGGCTAATACTTTGGAAATATGTTAATATATGTAAATAAGACTTCCAGTATTTTTTTCATGATTTTATACAAAGTGGAAGTATTTTATCAAAAATCATATATTGGGTGGATGCCGGGATTTTTCCAAATCTGTCCACCGACACAAAAAGAGGGTAAAAGCTCTAAAAATTACTACTTGGGATGAACTTTTTGAATTGGTTTTGTAAAATTGACTTCTTAAAGAATCCATAGCAATTTGATTCACTTTAAACGGAGTTGTAATGAATATTTGGCGAGCAAAACAAAATCTGCTAAAATTAACGTGGTATGGACGAAATTTATATTATAAAAACTATATTAACCATATCCTTGTTAATTTTTCTTATATCCTATATATATTTGGACATGTTATCATTAGTATAACAAAATATTATAATCTTGATTAATTTCGAGATTGTATATATATAATAATCTTGGTACGTTCCATGACAATACGTGCACAATACGTTTTGATAAATCCTAAGACAATACGTACACAATACGTCTTAATTATTCTAAGACAATACGTATACAATACGTCTCTGGATTGATGTAAGACAATACGTACACAATACGCCATGGGGTAATTCTAAGATTATATATATATACCGATTATTGGACTGTTGGACTGTTGGACTTTTCGGACTATTTTGGACTACTAAACTTGACAACTTAAATAATCACATGTGATTGAAAATATAAATAATCACATGTGATTGAAAATATAAACTTAAACAATCACATGTGATTGAATATATGATATGAACTTGCTATATTAATTGTGTTCACATGTATTATTATCTGAATCGTTATTATTATTATAGGTTCGTGAATCCAAGAACGACGGCCATATTTTTAATAAGTTAAAAACTTATTATTAATATACTTTTACTACCGTGAGTATATAGTCCCATTTTTAAACTCTACAAATATTTTGGGATGAGAATACATGCATTTTATGTTTTACGCCATGGACACAAGTACTTAAAATATATTCTACGTTGAGTTGTACCACCTTGCATATCTTCCCTAATAGCTTGGTAACTAATATTTACATGTTGTAAGAACATGTAAGCGCGAATCCTATTGATAGATCTATCGGGTTTGACAACCCCAACCGGGCTAGTCGCTCTAGTATCGTAAACGGTTGCATAGTACTTCGTTTTACTACACTTGGTACAGTGTAGGGAGATTTCATAATAAAGGAATATGTCACATTAATGGTTAAGTATGGTTACCAAAGTGCTCAACAACTTATAGAATACTTTTATACACTTGCGAGTGTACATATATTTATAACTATGAAAATCTTGTGGTCTATATTTATATCGATGCTAAACCTATATATCTCACCAACCTTTGTGTTGACTGTTTAAGCATGTTTATTCTCAGGTCCTTAATAAAGTCTTCCGCTGTTGCATTATCTAAGCAAGCTGTGCATGGAGTCTCATGCTTTTGTTTAAATGAAGTGTTGCATTCAATAAAACCTTTGTCATGTATTATATACGATTGTTATGTCACGTGTGTAGTATTTGAAAACCGATGTATCATGGGGATTATTTCTTAAATAATCGCCCACTTGTTTAAAACATGCATTATGTATAATAATGGTGTGCTTTTTTATGAAATGAATGCAATATTTTTCTAAAACGTATCATATAGAGGTCAAATACCTCGCTATGGGACCAATGAATAACGTACTGCATTTATAGTAATATGGACGGGTCATTTCAGTTGGTATCAGAGCTGGTTTAAGATGTGTCGTCGGCTTAATCGTAGAGGGGGTTCTCACAGTGTTACCTGTGACGAAGCATTGGCTCTTACCCCTCGCGGTCCGAATATGGTTGGCTTTTCCGAGAGGCATGGCCGTAAAATCAGTGTCTGAGGTACACTCAGTGGTCACCAGGCGGTTAGCTGAGAAGGCACTGGGTGGGACGTGGTGTCCCCAACTATATTTCAGTTGGTATCAGAGCGGTGGTCTTAGCGAACCAGGTCTGCATTAGTGTGTCTAACTGATAGTCGTTAGGATGCATTAGTGAGTCTGGACTTCGACCGTGTCTGCATGTCAAAAGTTTTGCTTATCATTTCTAGTCAGAAATCATCTGCTTATCATCCTTAGGAAATTACCTGCTTATCATTCTTAGTCTAGACACATCTTATTGCATTGATTGCATGAATAATAGACAAAATTCATATCTTAGTGTATCTGCTAATTCATATCTTAGCGTATCTGTTACTGTAAACTTTGCCTGACATATCCCGTAAATTCCTCCGTAATCTACGAAATCTTTTGCTCTATATATATAGATATTCTATGTAATTAGAATACCACCAAATAGCCGGAAAAATCATTTCATATCAGAAAATCCTTTATTCAATCGTACGAAATGGAATTCGTCATTAGTTCAAGTCACTCGAATTCCGAAATGGAATCCCACTCAAGCTCCGAAAGCAATGTGACCGGAATGGATCAACCAATCAGCCATCATCTATTCTGGATGAATTGGGGATGGGTTCGTAGTCTCCTCAATCATTGGAGACAAGAAGAAGGCGACCCTTTCCATCCACCACATTGTCCTCTTGGAGAAGAAACTGAAGCACTTACCGGCGAACCTATCCGAAACACCATTTTCTCCCTCATTTCCAGAGTATCTCGTCACGATTATATATTGCATCAAATTCTAGATTTTATTTATCCACTCGTTCGAACAGACAATCACCCCAGTGTAATAGAAGAAGTCAACGAGCTTCGCGCTCGGGTAGTGACTTTGGAAAATATGGTGCAAATGTTACAAACACCAGCAGCTGCACAAGCAGCATAACCAGTACCACCATCATTAACGCCAACAGTACCATTACCACCCCCAACCACAACCGCATCAAAAACCTCAACTTTACAATCTGTTCCATGAACACCAACATCATGCATCAACAAATAACAAAGTATTGATTTATAATTTCAATATCATTGAAGAAATACTTATGTAATTTCTAAAGCTTTAGGGATTACTCAATTCTAGATTCGACCGTAAATCAAATGAATTTAATTTAATATTAACTCATTAAATCTATGATACATCTGAAGAAAATATACACAAATATATTTTCATAAAGAATGTAATAAAATTCCTATGTATAAAATATTAATTGTGAAATTTTTTTAGCGGGTAGGTAATACCCGAGAGATATATAAATTCACAATTAATATGTTACATTCTTCGAATCTAATTCAGCAATTATCAACTATACTCACTATTTTCTCAACAATATACATTCTTTTATAAAAATCAAAACAACCATACTCATTTAAATTCAATTACATATTCTGATTTTGAAATCGCAGAATTTAATCTGAAATATAACCAATATCATCACTCTTAGATCCTTACATTCTTCAAAACTATACTTTGACTTCAAAAATGTGTTAAAATACAATGTGTATATTAACGATTACAATCCGTGTTCAAACCCTCAGAAATTCCTGACGACACTTCAAATAATGAACAATCGAGATGATGATCCAACCACATATTACCCACAGTTATGTACCTGAAAAACTCTTGAAACCAGAGTCATAGTTTAACACGTAATTGTATCAAACCCTTTGGCATTTATTAGCTAAAATGACTTTTCAATTCCTTTTCAATGTAGCCAGTTTTGTCACAGCTCCAGCAAGTCAACTGCGACTTTTTAGTCGGACTAGTCTTATTATAACCTCAATAGATACATTGCCCTTTTGCCATCGTTACTGGGGAACCTTTCATATTCCACCACATTAGCAGTAAAGTTACCAACAACTTCATTACACAATGGTTTAAGTCTCTCCGAAAAACCATTATATTTGTTCGTTAAAACCCGACCGTATACTCCTCTGCACCTTGTAACAAGAATTGCAATATCAATTATTAAGAATCAGAAATCAGTATTTTGAAATCTCGCAACATGTCTACATCAACAGTTATATATACATATAACGTCTATCTCCTGGACTTACATTTTTCGAATGTAAAGTTTCTGAAAAACACCCTGAACTGCGAACTAGTTCTCGAAATGCTGATGAAGCAGCAAAAACTATAAACGACCTTAACAGTAAAAAGTTTGATGATAAAGAGTAGTGTGTTGGTAAAGTTCAGAAAAAGAGAAGATTTGGTATAAAAAAACGGATTGAGCAAACCATGAAGGAGGCTGTGGATAAATCACAAGGACGAAATCTACCTTCAAAGAATCCAAATGATTCCGTGTCTGCTGAAGTCATTATCGAATACCTTGCTCCTGACTCTAAACCCTTACGGACAAAATTCTTCATCATCCTCTGATATTAGAAATTCTAAGATATCATCGTATCTTTCATTATAAATATCCTCCATATTTCTGAAGATATTTCCATAATTATTTCTATCTAAAATCATTTACCTCTTCGCGCTGTCTGTATTACATAATAAAAGAAACTATCCTAGTTTCTAAATTCTGAAACTTTCTAGTTTAAAATAGGAATATTTTTGAAGTAGTGTTGGGAACTGAAGCATGAATTAGTATAATATAATGACACTTGATCAACGTGATTATATTACAGTAAGTCATGCTGAGTTTCTAAAATGGAACGTGATGATTCACATATCATAACGTCATCATGTGCCATGTTACACGACTCCTGTATTCTATTTAACCTTTAAAATATCAAGAAAATATTTCTAGATGATTTGGTCTTTTCCAGGGTATTCTGGTAATTTAACAAATCAAAATCGCGCCATTACGATTTCCTTCTTAGAACATTAACAATGTTCATTCCGAAATTTATATCTGCGAATTCTGGACCATTACAAGCGGTGCTTAATCGCAAGAAGAAGAAACGAAAGGACAAAGCTTCGAAACAGAAATTGGGGTATAAATCGCAGCAAATAAAAGAGAGCATTAACCAGGGATGACAATGATTATAGAAGACAGAAGCAAGGACTTTGAAATATAAGGGAAGATATAAAACCCAACAACAACCCAGAAATTACAAACCCAAGGGTATAGTAAAAGTAAAAAGATTCTTCCGGTGGTAGATAAAAAAGAAGAATGACAGATATGAAGTTTAGGAATATATCAAGAATGCATATAGCAATATAAAGACACGAGAGAATTAAAAACACTATAAACCCAAGGGTATAGTAAAAGTAAAAAGATTCTTCCGGTGGTAGATAAAAAAGAAGAATGACAGATATGAAGGTTAGGAATATATCAAGAAGCAGAACTGGATGAAACATATTGATGAATGCTTTAAAATATGAGTTGAGGGAGAAAGAATAGAAGGTGTGAGTTGTAAGGAAACGAAAGAGGTAGATTTATAGTGAAATATCCGACAGAGAAATCGAGACAGATTATTGAATTAAATCGAAGAGGATCATAATTTCCTTAATCACCGAAGAATCAAATCTTATATAGATTACAAAGATTTTCTTTAATCCGGAGATCAACCGTGATGACGTCAAAAGATAAGACGAATCCCTATTTTCTCATTTCACTCTTTTACGATAGCTTCACTCATACGTTTCGAGTAATCGAATTATTTTATCCATATTTCTCAATCATGATAAAACCCTATGAATCAACTTATATTCGTCATAATAACATTCTTATTTTTAGCCATGACGACCTCGATCAAATTTCGGGACGAAATTTCTTTAACGGGTAGGTACTGTGACGATCCGGAAATTTCCGATCAAATTTAAACTTAATCTTTATATAATTCTGACTTGATAAACAATGAATTTTTAATAAATCTTGAATCTCCGGAAAGAGTTTTACACAAGCTTTTGGTCACCCTTTTATTTCGACGATTCACGAACGTCATAACTTGATTTAATTGTTTAATTATTGTGTATATATATGGATTTATATATATTTAACTTGAAAATATGATAATTAAATATCTCATTAAGTATATTAACAAAGTATTATATATATATTTTCATACTACTAATTTAAAGAGTTTTCAAACAATATACATGTTACTATTTAAACGACGTAATTAACTTATGTTAAAATGTATTTACATATAATGTATTACGAGTGTAAATACATCCTTACAAGTATTGAATACACTTTATAATATACCACTACATATAAAGGATAGATATACTCATATTTTCGTTCAATTTCCTCAAGAATTCTACTCGCATTCTTTTACCCGTATTATACACAGCTTCTAGAAGTATTTACTATTGGTATATACCAATAGAAATATGCAATTATTTGTGTAATATGTCATCCATGACCTAATCAATTTAATATGTCATGCATGACTTAATACATTTTAACTTATCTTAGATATTTTCACTAAAAGCCAAATTTTCAAACCAATAAATAAGCACCATTTCTAACTCATTTTTACACATTCATTTTCCAAATTCTACTTCCAATTTTCACACACACTTGCAAGAACTCTCTCAAGTTTTGTTCTACTACTTCTTTCCAGCAACTTTACATTCTAAACTTGAGGTAAAAACTCTACTTCAACTCTTGTTCAATTCATATGTTTATAGCTATCTATATATGAGTTTATAAACTAGAACATAGTTTAGTTGATTCTAAACTTGTTTGAAAAACTAATCTAATCTGTCTAACTTAACTCTAATAACACTTATTTATATGTATTATGATGTTATATTAAGTTAATATAAGAATTTATAACTTGTACATATGAAGAATACCTTGAAACTTAACATATATCCTTTAATCTCCAATCAGTGAAAAGCGGGCTGTTTTGGGTTGGGAATTAAAAACCTATCTTAGACTTTGAGTTCGAGGCTAAGACTTTGAAAATATGTTAATATATGTAAATAAGACTTCCAGTATTTTTTTCATGATTTTAGACAAAGTGGAAGTATTTTATCAAAAATCATATATTGGGTGGATGCCGGGATTTTTCCAAATCTGTCCACCGACACAAAAAGAGGGTAAAGCTCTAAAAATTACTACTTAGGATGAACTTTTAGAATTGGTTTTGTAAAATTGACTTCTTAAGGAATCCATAGCAATTTGATTCACTTTAAACGGAGTTGTAATGAATATTTGGCGAGCAAAACAAAATCTGCTAAAATTAACGTGGTATGGACGAAATTTATATTATAAAAATTATATTAACTATATCCTTGTTAATTTTTCCTATATCCTATATATATTTGGACATGTTATCATTAGTATAACAAAATATTATAATCTTGATTAATTTCGATATTGTATATATATAATAATCTTGGTACGTTCCATGACAATACGTGCACAATACGTTTTGATAAATCCTAAGACAATATGTACACAATACGTCTTAATTATTCTAAGACAATACGTATACAATACGTCTCTGGATTGATGTAAGACAATACGTATACAATACGCCATGGGGTAATTCTAAGATTATATATATATATATATATATATATATATATATATATATATATATATATATATATACCGATTATTAGACTGTTGGACTGTTGGACTTTTCGGACTATTTTGGACTACTAAACTTGACAACTTAAATAATCACATGTGATTGAAAATATAAATAATCACATGTGATTGATAATATAAACTTAAACAATCACATGTGATTGAATATATGATATGAACTTGCTATATTAATTTTGTTCACATGTATTATTATCTGAATCGTTATTATTATTATAGGTTCGTGAATCCAAGAACGACGGCCATATTTTTAATAAGTTAAAAACTTATTATTAATATACTTTTACTACCGTGAGTATATAGTCCCATTTTTAAACTCTACAAATATTTTGGGATGAGAATACATGCATTTTATGTTTTACGTTGTAGTGACCCGAACTTTTCCATGTTTATATATATTAATTGAGATTGATATTTACATGATTAAATGTTTCCAACATGTTAAGCAATCAAACTTGTTAAGACTTGATTAATTAAAATATGTTTCATATAGATAATTGACCACCCAAGTTGACCGGTGATTCACGAACGTTAAAACTTGTAAAAACTATATGATGACATATATATGGATATATATATAGTTAACATGATACTATGATAAGTAAACATATCATTAAGTATATTAACAATGAACTGCATATGTAAAAACAAGACTACTAACTTAATGATTTTTAAACGAGACATATTTGTAACGATTATCGTTGTAAAGACATTTAATGTATATATATATCATATTAAGAGATATTCATACATGATAATATCATGATAATATAATAATTTAAAATCTCATTTGATATTATAAACATTGGGTTAACAACATTTAACAAGATCGTTAACCTAAAGGTTTCAAAACAACACTTACATGTAACGACTAACGATGACTTAACGACTCAGTTAAAATGTATATACATGTAGTGTTTTAATATGTATTTATACAATTTTGAAAGACTTCAATACACTTATCAAAATACTTCTACTTAACAAAAATGCTTACAATTACATCCTCGTTCAGTTTCATCAACAATTCTACTCGTATGCACCCGTATTCGTACTCATACAATACACAGCTTTTAGATGTATGTACTATTGGTATATACACTCCAATGATCAGCTCTTAGCAACCCATGTGAGTCACCTAACATATGTGGGAACCATCATTTGGCAACTAGCATGAAATATCTCATAAAATTACAAAAATATGAGTAATCATTCATGACTTATTTACATGAAAACAAAATTACATATCCTTTATATCTAATCCATACACCAACGACCAAAAACACCTACAAACACTTTCATTCTTCAATTTTGTTCATCTAATTGATCTCTCTCAAGTTCTATCTTCAAGTTCTAAGTGTTCTTCATAAATTCTACAAGTTCTAGTTACATAAAATCAAGAACACTTTCAAGTTTGCTAGCTCACTTCCAATCTTGTAAGGTGATCATCCAACCTCAAGAAATCTTTGTTTCTTACAGTAGGTTATAAATCTAATACAAGGTAATAATCATATTCAAACTTTGGTTCAATTTCTATAACTATAACAATCTTATTTCAAGTGATGATCTTACTTGAACTTGTTTTCGTGTCATGATTCTGCTTCAAGAACTTCGAGCCATCCAAGGATCCGTTGAAGCTAGATCCATTTTTTCTCTTTTCCAGTAGGTTTATCCAAGGAACTTAAGGTAGTAATGATGTTCATAACATCATTCGATTCATACATATAAAGCTATCTTATTCGAAGGTTTAAACTTGTAATCACTAGAACATAGTTTAGTTAATTCTAAACTTGTTCGCAAACAAAAGTTAATCCTTCTAACTTGACTTTTAAAATCAACTAAACACATGTTCTATATCTATATGATATGCTAACTTAATGATTTAAAACCTGGAAACACGAAAAACACCGTAAAACCGGATTTACACCGTCGTAGTAACACCGCGGGCTGTTTTGGGTTAGTTAATTAAAAACTATGATAAACTTTGATTTAAAAGTTGTTATTCTGAGAAAATGATTTTTATTATGAACATGAAACTATATCCAAAAATTATGGTTAAACTCAAAGTGGAAGTATATTTTCTAAAATGGTCATCTAGACGTCGTTCTTTCGACTGAAATGACTACCTTTACAAAAACGACTTGTAACTTATTTTTCTGACTATAAACCTATACTTTTTCTGTTTAGATTCATAAAATAGAGTTCAATATGAAACCATAGCAATTTGATTCACTCAAAACGGATTTAAAATGGAGAAGTTATGGGTAAAACAAGATTGGATAATTTTTCTCATTTTAGCTACGTGAAAATTGGTAACAAATCTATTTCAACCATAACTTAATCAACTTGTATTGTATATTATGTAATCTTGAGATACCATAGACACATATACAATATTTCGACCTATCATGTCGACACATCTATATATATTTCGGAACAGCCATAGACACTCTATATGTGAATGTTGGAGTTAGCTATACAGGGTTGAGGTTGATTCCAAAATATATATAGTTTGAGTTGTGATCAATACTGAGATACGTATACACTGGGTCGTGGATTGATTCAAGATAATATTTATCGATTTATTTCTGTACATCTAACTGTGGATAACTAGTTGTAAGTTACTAACGAGGACAGCTGACTTAATAAACTTAAAACATCAAAATATATTAAAAGTGTTGTAAATATATTTTGAACATACTTTGATATATATGTATATATTGTTATAGGTTCGTGAATCAACCAGTGGTTAAGTCTTACTTCCCGACGAAGTAAAAATCTGTGAAAGTGAGTTATAGTCCCACTTTTAAAATCTAATATTTTTGGGATGAGAATACATGCAGGTTTTATAAATGATTTACAAAATAGACACAAGTACGTGAAACTACATTCTATGGTTGAATTATCGAAATCGAATATGCTCCTTTTTATTAAGTCTGGTAATCTAAGAATTGGGGAACAGACACCCTAATTGACGCGAATCCTAAAGATAGATCTATTGGGCCTAACAAACCTCATCCAAAGTACCGGATGCTTTAGTACTTTGAAATTTATATCATATCCGAAGGGTGTCCCGGAATGATGGGGATATTCTTATATATGCATCTTGTTAATGTCGGTTACCAGGTGTTCACCATATGAATGATTTTTATCTCTATGAATGGGATGCGTATTGAAATATGAAATCTTGTGGTCTATTATTACGATTTGATATATATAGGTTAAACCTATAACTCACCAACATTTTTGTTGACGTTTAAAGCATGTTTATTCTCAGGTGAATACTAAGAGCTTCCACTGTTGCATACTAAAATAAGGACACGATTTGGAGTCCATGTTTGTATGATATTGTGTAAAAACTGCATTCAAGAAACTGATTTCGATGTAACATATTTGTATTGTAAACCATTATGTAATGGTCGTGTGTAAACAGGATATTTTAGATTATCATTATTTGATAATCTACGTAAAGCTTTTTAAACCTTTATTTATGAAATAAAGGTTATGGTTTGTTTTAAAAATGATTGCAGTCTTTGAAAAACGTCTCATATAGAGGTCAAAACCTCGCAACGAAATCAATTAATATGGAACGTTTTTAATCAATAAGAACGGGACATTTCAGTTGGTATCAGAGCGTTGGTCTTAGAGAACCAGAAATTTGCATTAATGTGTCTTATCGAGTTTGTTAGGATGCATTAGTGAGTCTGGACTTCGACCGTGTTTTCTTTAAAAATGATTGCTTAACATGTTTGATATTGTGTGATAGATGTCTACCTCTAGCACAAATCCCATTGACTCACCTAATAATAACGAAGAGTCGAATATATATTGGACTGATTCACAAGTTCTCAAAGAAGAACCGGAAGAAGAATCAGAACCGGAAGAAGAATCAGAACCGGAAGAGGAGGAACCGGAGGAGAAAATAGAACCGGTGGGGGAAATAATAAAACGGTTAAGTAAAAGAAAATCCTCAACCAACCGATCAAGGTTAATTATGGTCAATGGTGTTTCCGCCAAGGAAGCAAAATATTGGGAGGATTACCAATTCTCCGATGAATCGGATTCCGACGAGAATTCCGATGATGTTATAGAAATTACCCTAACTGAATTTAAAAAGGCAAAAGAAAATAATAAGGGAAAGGGCATAAAAATAGAGAAATCTAATTCCAACCCCGATGAACTTTATATGTATCGTCAACCCCCGAAGCCCTTAAGTTGTAACAATGACCCGGGAACCTCTAAACCACCAGGTTTTTCTAAACCGTTGTGGAAAACGACAGCTCGTATTAGGGGAACATCATATATCTCTAGAAACTTGGCAAAACGAACCAAAACCGAAGAAGAAGAAACGAGCAAGTCGGAATAAGATAGTTGTATTCGTGTGGTGTAATATATGTAATATAGTGTGCTTATGCTTTATGATATATGTAAAAATTGCTTGTATTAATAAGTATTTTTTTTTAATCTAACTCTTGTCTATTTTACAGTATAAAAACACAAAATAGATAGACAACCCAATATTTTAAGAGACCTACCCGGAGACATGATTGATGAAATCGTGTCTAGAGTCGGTCAGAATTCTTCGGCACAACTATTTACGGTGAAATCAGTTTGTAAGACATTCGAAGAACGTTTCAAGAATGCCTTGGTTTATAAGAGACTTTCGTTTGAAAGATGGGGGATATCACATTGGGAAACCCATAAGTTACGATGTGTTTACTTTGACGCATATATTGCGGAGAACCCAAATGCTATTTTACGCAACGGGTTAAGAAATTATTTTGACTCAATGTATCCGAATATAGGACTTCATGATTTAAAAAAAGCGGCTAACATGCAACATAATGAAGCATGCTATGCTTACGGGTTAGTAATGTTCGCTTCTCACCAAAGTGAGAACAAGAACATCGGGCTACAACTATTAAACAGAACGTTCCCACAAGTGACGGAGTCGGTAATTGGGGTAAGAAATGAGGTTTTTGGATTGTTACGGGACTGTTGGACATTACGTAACCCTCGTCCCTTTGACGACGTTACAACACGCTGTCTTATCAACGGCCATAACGGTTATGTTCCACAAGACCAAGGATGGGAAGTAATCCTAGTAAAACCAGAATGCATGACTTGTTTCTGGACGTATGAATTACGTGTCTTTATTGCCTTTGCTGAACGACTTGTGTACTAGCTAAAATTATCTTCACAACCATCTTGTATCAAATTTATTGTGTGCTATATTTCATGCTATATGTAAAATAAGCGGTATTGTAAGTTTGTAAAATATTGTGTAAAAGTTTAAACGCAAAATATTATTATAATCAGTTTTTCATATAGAATTGTAGTAGTTGAATTGTATATTAGCTACTAAGTATGAACTTAACGGGTAGGTACTACCCGAATTTAAACTCATAAAATGCTAATATGAAGAAAAAGCTTTTATAAATGAGTTCATATTATGCTACGAAATACTATTAACTACTCTTAATATTCTGTATGATTAACTTGTTCCATTTGACTATTTTGAAGGAAATGGCACTGACTACTCGACACACCGTGAATATGAATGAAGAGGAATTTCGTACTTTTCTAGCTTCAAACATAGCCGCAGTACAGGCTGCGCTACATACCAATAATAACCTTGGATCTAGCAGTACAGGAAATCGTGTAGGATGCACCTACAAAGAATTCACTGCCTGCAAACCTTTGGAATTTGATGGAACCGAAGGACCGATCGGATTGAAACAGTGGACCGAGAAGGTCGAATCGGTGTTTGCCATAAGTAAGTGTACTGATGTTTGAGCAGAGTGGTATAAAATACTATTAATTTTAGCAGGAAAATACTATTAAAGACGATACAATTTTACACAAGATATTTATTTATTTAGAGAATAGATATACTTAAACCTTGCTACAACACTTATAGGCAGTGTACCTAATCGTACAGTAGTGTAGTTTTTAGTAAGTCCGGTTCGTTCCACAGGGAAAATCTTTAAACAAAGCTTAACGCTATATTAGTTTACTTTTATAAAAATACAAATATATATATAAGTAATATTATTATTATAAAGGGGGGTTTTTACCGTTTAATGACCGGTTTGTCGATTTTAAAACTTTAGTCGCAGTTAAAACCAAATGTAAAATATTAAAAATAAATACAAGACTTAAATTAAAGCGTAAAGTAAATAACGATAATGAAATTGAGAATAATAAAAGTGCGATAAAATAAACTTGCGATAATTAAAAAGTACGATAATTAAAAGTGCAATTAAATACAATAACAATAAAAATGCGATAATTAGAAGTGCAATTAAATATAAAATAAAGGAAATTAAATATGAAATAAAAGAATTATGCTTATTTAAACTTCCGTAATCATGATGTTTGACTTGTTGATTTTTAGTTTATTCCCATGGGTTAATTGTCCTTTGTCCTGGATTATTTAATATGTCCGTCTGGTTTTTGTCCATAACAGTCCATCAGTCATAAATATAAAGTGCGAGTGTCCTCGTCAAATTATCCTTATACCCGAAGTTAAATATTCCAACTAATTGGGGACTTAAACTGTAACAAGATTTTAATACTTTGTTTAATAATTACACCAGGATGTCGACTGAGTGTAACCCAAGGTTTTAATATTTTGTTATCAATTATACCAAGTGTCCTTGTACATAATTTCACCCCTGTTTTAATTATTCTAGTGGCTATTAATCCATTCCCGTGTCCGGTTAAATGAACGATTATTCGTACATATAAATACCCCGCCCATCGTATCCGATCGAGTGTATATGGTAATTTATAGGGACGCCCAATTGTAAATCTTTATATTAACATTAACAAACTATCATTTAGTTAAACAAATATAAAGCCCATTAATAGTCCATAGTCTAATTTTCACAAGTGTCGTTCCTTTGTCCAAACCCCAATTATGGTACAAAGCCCAATTACCCAATTTTAGTAATTAGCCCAACATCATGATTACTTCGTTTTAAATAAGCATAATAATAACTTAGCTACGAGACATTAAATTAAAAAGGTTGAACATAACTTACAATGATTAAAAATAGCGTAGCGTTACACGGACAGAATTTCGACTTACACCCTTACAATATTCGCTAACATACCCTTATTATTAGGATTAATATTAAAATTAAAATTAAAATTAAAATTAAAATATAAATATAAATATTTACGTATAGATATAGAGAGGATGGATATATATGTTTTTTTTTTTGCGATCAGAATTCGTTTGCTTTTATAGGGAGTTTCAGAATTTGGGGCTCCACGACTCGCGGCCCTTTTTGCCTTCAAACTCAGCGAGTCGCGGAGTTTGTAAATACAGCTCACTCCATTTTGGCTCTTTGTTTACCGACGGTTTATTATATAAATATAATATATATATAATTTATATAATTAATTATATATTATATTATATTTATATATATAGTTAACTTGTAATTTTTAGTCCGTTGCGTCGAGCGTTGAGAGTTGACTCTGGTCCCGGTTCCGGATTTTCGAATGTCCTTGCGTACAATTTAATATCTTGTACTTTGCGTTTTGAATCTTGTACTCTTGTAATTTCGAGACGTTTCTTATTAATAATTGGAACCTCTTTGATTGTCTTTTGTACTTTTGAGCTTTTTGGTCGTTTGCGTCTTCAATTCGTCGAATCTGTCTTTTGTCTTCACCTTTTATTATTTAAACGAATATCACTTGTAAATAGAACAATTGCAACTAAAAGCTTGTCTTTCTTGAGGAATAATGCTATGAAATATATATTCGTTTTTAGCATTATCAAATATTCCCACACTTAAGCGTTGCTTGTCCTCAAGCAATATCGTCTTGAAATACTAGAATCACTTCTTTATTCTTCACACTTTGTACATCAGTGATTTCTATACGGCGGTATAAACAATGGTAGTAATGATATGGTTTACAGTCCCACATGACTATAAAAATTTAGATCCATTAAGGAAATTGGATCTTTATGAAAACATTTGATCTTTTGAAAATTAAATCTAGTTTTTACCCTAGATAAGTTTTCCAGAATAACCCTTTACCGGTGTTTGCAAAATATTTTTGTGGGTTTGGTGGGTTTCAGATTTGAAAATTTTAGCTCAAAACTTGTGGTTTTGTGTCACCCACTTGCTAACCTTGTATTTGGAAAGCAACACGTCCAGTTTACTTGTCCCGTATATTACCTTTCGGTAAACTAACGTCCGGTTGTAAAGGAAAGCGTTGAACAAGCAATTGTTAAGGCAATGTCCCCTGACATGCTTTTAATTATGGTCTATAACGTGTCGGACGCAATTACTATCCTTGGTAGAAGCAATAGTAAAGCTCACCCTTATGATTTTTCGGTCTGGCACAAGGTCCTGTCTTTGACCACTATGCAACCATCGTTCTTACGGTTGACACCCGATTTAGTTCAGGTGACCTAATGAATTCCAGGTGAATTCCTAGGATTTTACGTTCAATGGTAATGAACGCATTGAAAATAGGGTTTTCAGAAAACAAATCGGTTTGTAATTTTGATCAAAATATTTTCTCGTTCAAGCTCGAGTTTAGATATCATTGAATTCCATGAGTTTGTAATTCTCAATCTTTAAGGTCAATCTCAAGGATTGAGTAATATCAGGCTTAAAAGCTGATTTTTGATCTTTTAAGGAGATTATCCTTTCTGGGGATCTGATTCATTAGTCTTATCCAGCTAATTTGCATGGTGCCCCCCATTTTACGAGATAAATCATTCTCATGGTTAGGATAAATCTGACCACTTAGCGACCCTGTTTAATGCTGAGGTCCGTGGATTTCCTGCTGATTTTAGTGATGACTTTTCTAGATTTTTCGTCAACCTACAGCTGGTCTGGACGACAACTTCTTGACCTAAATCAAGAAGCGCGTGTCTTTTTCGGAAGACTTTACTTCCTTTTAATGATGGAATTGATTCATCGTGTAGATCCATCTTTCTTACAGTAAATCAGGTAAAACTTTTTAGTTTAGTCCAAAGCAAAAGTATTTTCAGTTATTTG
This sequence comes from Rutidosis leptorrhynchoides, assembly GCF_046630445.1. Lineage (NCBI taxonomy): Eukaryota > Viridiplantae > Streptophyta > Magnoliopsida > Asterales > Asteraceae > Rutidosis > Rutidosis leptorrhynchoides. Next base: position 113,465,751 of record NC_092334.1, read on the forward strand.
TACAAAAATATGTGATATATATTTTGAATAACTTGGAGAATTTTCCCACACTTGGCTTTTATTTTCCTTTTTATTGTCCTCTATTCCATTTTAAATGAATTTTAACATTTTAGTTTGTTTCTCAATTTATGTCCTTTCCGAGGTTACAATAATTTCGGTGTTAAAACCTAGTTTTATCGTTCATAAATATGTATAAACATGATTTTGAGTTCATTTAATTGAAAATTTTGAAAAATTTTACTAGAATTGGGTAGTCAGTATATAAGACTAGGGCTGTTCTTTATTATCAGAGAGCACTAGATTCTAATACAACTACTGCTTTACTAGTATTTTTAATGGTAACCCAGTGTTTAAGATAAAAATTTTAAAATCCGAAAGAATTTAACCCCTTCCCACACTTAAGATCTTGCAATGCCCTCATTTGCAAGAAATCAGTAACAATTTAAATTATTGAGGGTGATTTGTGTGAAAATGATTAAATTTTACCAAAGTTTCCAAATATATTGGTGTTTGTTTGCTGAATGATAAATGGTGCACATCATTTGTTCATTCCGTCTTGTTGTTATTTCACATATATTTTGCATCTTGTCGTCAAAATTAGTTGCTTTTGCTGAACTTAATGCCAGTCTTTGAAAATGTGTTGTTTTACCCTGTTGTGTACATAAGATAAACTGCAAACATATATACATATTTTTGAAGTTTGGTATATTACCCCGCATTCAAAAATTATTAAAATCTAAGAATAAAAGTTAGAAAATTATAAAAACTATTACAATATTAACATAAGTATTAAACGTATCAACATTACAAATTACAAAATAAATAAAACTAAGTAGACTAGGGATGATACTGATACCAATAGGGGTTCCATGCATAACCATAGGTGCTATAGAATGCTTCAGCTGGGTTATACGTAGGATACGGTGGTTGCATCTCTATAGACCAGGGAGGGAATATGGGTTTTGGAGTAGGAATATAGTTTCTACCTATATGTTGGCAATGAGCTATGATTTGGTTTTGATGAACTTGCCAATCTTCAAATGCTCTCTGTCTAGCATTTTCGTACTCCTGTGAAGCTATAAACCTTTGCATTTCTTGCATTTCATTTCCCCCTCCTACATTACCTTGCTGTTGGTTTCTCTCAACCTGTGGATGTCTACCATGGTATTGTACTGCGGCGTTATTTTGCCTCTTCAAAACTTTCGCACCATGGTATACATTTAAACCTATAGTATCGCGGGGTTCTGGTTCTTCTACTAATAATCCCCCCTGACTTATATCCACACCGAGATATTCAGCAATCAAAGTAATAAAAATACCACCTCCTATTATGCTATGCGGTCACATCCCCCTAACCATAGTTGATAAATAATAACCCACACAATAAGGTATACTTACAGCGCTTTGTGGGTCTCGAATACACATATGGTAAAACAAATCCTGTTCATTTACCTTTTCCTTGTTCTTACCTCTTTGTGTAATCGAATTAGCTAAAAACCTATGAATTACTCTTAATTCAGCTCTATCTATATCCAAATAAGAGTAATTTCCCCCTTTGAATCGGTGATGGCTTGTCATTTGACTCCATACACCATGTGTATCAAAATTTTCATCTATCTTTCTACCATTTAGTATCAACCCTCTACAATCGGCAGATGCTAACTCCTCAGGCGTATATATATGTACAGCCTGAGCCATGTCTAGTAAATACATGTGGCGCATCGAACCTCCTAACAAAAATCTAATAAAAGATCGATCGGTTAAACTAGCTACCCGATCATTTAATTCTATACTACACAATAATTCTTCACACCATACTTTATATACAGGTCTACGCATGGTGAATAAACGTACCCAGTCGTTAAAAGTAGAATTACCATACCTCTATGCAAGTAATTCCCTAATTGGCCCGGCCAATTCTACAGCTTCTAATGGTCCCCATTCTATGACCCTAGGTACCTCAACAACTTTAGAATGAAGAGTATGCAAACCCCTTTGGTATTTTGGATAATCTATCCAAAGTCTGTCAAATCTCAGGTTCGGGTGCAAATCTTCCAGGTGCATATCAGAAAATGTCATGACTGGATGAGGTATATCTTGTTTGTAGTAGTTATCCACCTCCTGTTGTTCCACATTCTCAGCAGGAGCATTGCGAGCTTGGGATGAAGATTCACCCCTTTCAGTCTGCAAAACACATCAAACACAATTTTTGTGCATCCAAATATGCATTAGTGTCAGCAAAATCATCAATCAAAATAATTACAATGACATGATCAATTTATATCAAACTTAAGCTCATTTTCACATTTTTATCAAATCTACACTTTTTCAAATAAGCATATACGAAAATGTTCGCCAAGTTCATAAACCTTCAACTCAAATAACATGTCAAAATAATCATTACTAGCAATTAAACAAGTTTCAAATGGCATTATCTCTCAAAAATCAAGTTCATGAATTTTAGACTTGAAAAAGACCACTTTAATTCTCAAAATCATGTTTAGGCTCAAAGTTTGGATTATTTAACTACCTCAAAATTTGAAGTTTAAGGCTTCTAATCATGTTAAATAGCATCAATCTAGGTTATACAAGCATAATACATAAACAATTTAATCATAATTACACTAAAAAGCATCAAAATCAAATTGGGGAAAAAATTGCTCAAGAACACTAATTTTCGGATTAAATGGTGTTTAGGTGTAGAAATTTACCGTTTTTCTTGAGTAATTCCTTGATAGCATCCTTCTCAACATGATTTTAGTAAAAGATTTGATGATTAACGGTTAAAAATTGTGATTTTGGGGGTGTTTTCTCGTGTATTTTCGGGTTTTATTTTCGCAGTATTTGGTTTTGTGGTGTGTGGACTGAGATGTTCGTTCAGCTTTTATTTTTTTCTGTATTTTGGTCCTCCCGCGAGTCGCGGGGTTTAAACCTTCAAACTCCGCGAGTCGCGGAGTTTGTTATTTTTTTTTTTATATCTTATACTAATTAAAACAATTAAGTAATTAATTTTAAAATTTTGTTTCCCTTGTTATTTAGGACGAGGTCGTTTCGGATCGATGTCCTAGTCCGTCCCTCGACAAAATTTTAAAATTTGTCTTTTTGTAGCTATTGTTTTAAAAGCTAAGATTTTTGGTTTTTTTATGTTTTTGGCATACTTTAATTCAATAAGATTAAAAATAATGATAATAAAAGTTCTCGTCCCTCCCTTGGGTAAAGCAATTTCGGTTCAAAGACCTAGTCTTCAACTTACGACGAATTTTAAAAATCATATTTTTAACTTAATGAGATAAAGTAAATTTTTGTTTTTAAATTCACACAATTTAAATATAAAATTCAAAATTAATATTAAAAATTCACACCAAACTTTAAAATTTGAAATGCATAAAATTAAAAATTCATATTTTTTAAAATTTAAAGATTCACACCAAACTTAATTTAAAAATTCATATTATAAATTCACACAAAACTTATATAAATTTTTCAAATATTTACAATTTTAAATATATTGTTTTTACAAAGTTTACAATATTAATTTAAGATTTATATATTAATTTTAAAAACATGGTAAAAATAAAATTAAAAATCTTTTTGGCTTTTTATCCCACTTTAATCAATCAAATATTATCAAAAATATGCGCCCCTCTTTTCAGTAAAGTAATTTCAGTTCCAAGACCTAATTTAACTCATGACGAATTTTTGAAATATTTTGGGTTGATTGATTAAAGATATTTATACCTTAAGAATAAACGTTAAATTTCGCAGTGATGTAATAAATTTTTGAATGATATCAATAATTTCGGTCGCCAAACCTAATTTTATTCAATACCAATTTAATACTTTATAGCGAAAAAATTAGCGTTTATTATCAAAAGGTTAAAAATAAAAATAAAAATAAAGACTGTACAGACTTACCTGTGAAATAGATTTCTTAGTTATATGATCTATCCCATTCATAAGATAGTCGTTTTAATTGGTTTTCCATGGCTACATAGGCGTAACCTCTAGCATTCAGTGTTTTTTCTTCTAAACATACGAACGGTCCGTCTCTGCATAAAGTAACAAATTCGGTATTTGAATAGGTTTGATTATTTGAACATTTACCTCCATGTGACCATTTTCCGCATTTGTGACATCTTTCTAGGTGTCGTGCTCTTCTTTTCGCTGTGGATTTTGATTTTCCTTTACCAAATTGTAACTTATTATCTTCGCATCTGGATTCTTTTCTAACTCCGTCCAATCTTTCTCTGATTACTGATACTATTTCACTCGGAAGTGTGTCATTATTACGTTTAGTGATCAAAGCGTGTAGCATTAGACCATGGTTTAGTTCACATGCAGTCTTCATTTCCTAAAAAAAATAAAAATTCAGAATGGGGGGAGAAGACTAGTTCTTTAGGGTCTGCTAGGGAAAGACCATTCGGGTTCCATTTTCGAGAACTACACGAAAACAGACAATCTAACTCTAACAGAAATACATATTATCCTTTAAAGACTTGATTCTCCCCACACTTAGTTAGCTGTGGTGTCGAAATTGTGATTAACTTCGTTGTCGACTTCCATCGGACTATCTATGTAGTGTTTAACTCTGTGACCATTAACTTTAAATTCAATCCCATTTGAATTTATTAATTCTATCGTTCCGTATGGAAAAACTCTTTTAACTATGAATGGTCCAGACCATCTTGATTTCAATTTTCCAGGAAATAGCTTGAATCGTGAATTGAAAAGAAGAACTCTGTCTCCTTCCTTAAATTCTTTTGAAATTTTGATTCTTTTATCATGCCATTTCTTCGTTCTTTCTTTATAGATTAACGAATTATCGTATGCTTCATGTCTTAATTCTTCTAATTCGTTTAGTTGACTTAATCGTAGACGTCCGGCTTCATGTAAATCAAGATTACATGTCTTCAAAGCCCAAAATGCTTTGTGTTCAATTTCTACCGGAAGATGACATGCTTTTCCATAAACAAGTCTAAAAGGTGTGGTTCCAATTGGAGTTTTGTAGGCTGTTCTAAAAGCCCAGAGTGCATCCTCCAATTTAATGGACCATTCCTTCGGATTTGATCCTACGGTTTTCTCTAGAATACGTTTTAAAGCTCGGTTGGTATTTTCAACTTGTCCACTTGTTTGTGGATGATATGCGGTGGAGATTTTATGAGTTACTCCATATCTTTTAAGAATTTTCTCAAGTTGATTATTACAGAAATGAGTACCCCGATCACTTATTAAAGCTTTCGGTGTTCTAAACCTTGCAAAAAGACGTTTTAAAAAGTTGACTACAACTCGTGCATCGTTAGTTGGGAGAGCTTGTGCTTCCGCCCATTTAGATACATAATCAATGGCTACGAGTATATATAGATTATTATGAGATTTTGGAAATGGACCCATAAAGTCAATACCCCAAATGTCAAATACTTCACATACTTGTATGACATTTTGTGGCATTTCATCACGTTGACTTATTTTTCCGGCCCTTTGACAAGCATCACAGGATTTGCAAAGAAGGTGTGCGTCTTTGTAAATTGTAGGCCAATAGAATCCAGCATCATAAACTTTTCTTGCTGTTAGTTGAGGCCCATAATGCCCTCTTGTTGGTCCTGTGTGACAATGGTTTAATATTTTACTAGCTTGATCTCCAAATACACATCGGCGTATTATTCCATCGGGACAACTTTTAAACAGATGTGGATCTTCCCAAAAATAGTGTTTTATATCACTAAAGAATTTCTTTCATCTTTGGTACGATAATCCTTTTTCAAGGAATCCACAAACTAAGTAGTTTGCATAGTCTGCAAACCATGGAATTTCTTTATAATCTATCTTCAATAGATATTCATCAGAAAAGTTGTCTTGTATGGCCGATTCATTTAGAACTTCTAACTCAGGATTTTCAAGACGAGAAAGATGATCAGCGGCGAGATTTTCTGCTCCTCTTTTATCTCGGATTTCAATATCAAATTCTTGTAAGAGTAAGATCCAACGGATTAATCTTGGTTTAGCATCTTGTTTCGAAAATAGGTATCTAAGAGCAGAATGGTCGGTATAGACCACCGTGTAGTGACCCGAACTTTTCCATGTTTATATATATTAATTGAGATTGATATTTACATGATTAAATGTTTCCAACATGTTAAGCAATCAAACTTGTTAAGACTTGATTAATTGAAATATGTTTCATATAGACAATTGACCACCCAAGTTGACCGGCGATTCACGAACGTTAAAACTTGTAAAAACGACATGACGATATATATATGGATATACATATGGTTAACATGAGATTATGATAAGTAAGTATCTCCATAAGTATATTAACAACGAGTTATATACATATAAACAAGACTACTAACTTAAGGATTTCGAAACTAGACATATATGTAACGATTATCGTTGTAACGACATTTAAATGTATATATATCATATTAAGATATATTAATATATCATAATATCATGATAATATAATAATTTAACATCTCATTAGATATAATAAACAATGGGTTAACAACATTAATTGAGATCGTTAACTTAAAGGTTTCAAAACAACACTTACATGTAACGACTAACGATGACTTAACGACTCAGTTAAAATGTATATACATGTAGTGTATTTAGATGTATTAAAATACTTTTGGAAGACTTCAAGACATATATCAAAACAGTCATACTTAACAAAAATGGTTACAGTTACTTTCCCATTCTTTTCTTTCATCAAGAATTCTAGTCGTATTCTTACCCGTATTATACACAGCTTCAAAACGTACTTACTATGGGTATATACCAATAGGAACTAGCATGGGATTCCCCTCTTGATTATGTTATGTATGACTAATCAATTTTAACTTCTACCATGAGCTAGTCAACTAACTAGAACTCCTTTTAACCCCACTCACCACTCACCAATTACCACTCATCATTCACTCCATTTCACTTCCAATTCTCTTTCTAATTCTCTCTCAACACACACACACACTATTATGAATGTATTTTTCCAGTAGTTAATCATCATCTTCATCAAAAATCACTTCAAGAATCAAGCTATAATCATCATAGGAAGAACACTTCAAGAACACTTCAAAAATCCCTTCAAGTTTACTAATTTACTTCCAAGCTTTCTAATCCATTCCAAGTAATCATCTAAGATCAAGAAACCTTTGTTATATACAGTAGGTTATCTTTCTTATTCAAGGTAATATTCATATTCAAACTTTGATTCAATTTCTATAACTATAAACTATCTTAATTCGAGTAAAAATCTTACTTGAACTTGTTTTTGTGTCATGATCCTACTTCAAGAACTTTCAAGCCATCCAAGATCCTTTGAAGCTAGATCATTTCTTGTCACTTCCAGTAGGTTTACCTACTAAACTTGAGGTAGTAATGATGTTCATAACATCATTCGATTCATATATATAAAACTATCTTATTCGAAGGTTTAAACTCGTAATCACTAGAACATAGTTTAGTTAATTCTAAACTTGTTCGCAAACAAAAGTTAATCCTTCTAACTTGACTTTTAAAATTAACTAAACACATGTTCTATATCTATATGATATGCTAACTTAATGATTTAAAACCTGGAAACACGAAAAACACCGTAAAACCGGATTTACGCCGTCGTAGTAACACCGCGGGCTGTTTTTGGGTTAGTTAATTAAAAACTATGATAAACTTTGATTTAAAAGTTGTTATTCTGAGAAAATGATTTTTATTATGAACATGAAACTATATCCAAAAATTATGGTTAAACTCAAAGTGGAAGTATGTTTTCTAAAATGGTCATCTAGACGTCGTTCTTTCGACTGAAATGACTACCTTTACAAAAACGACTTGTAACTTATTTTTCTAACTATAAACCTATACTTTTTCTGTTTAGATTCATAAAATAGAGTTCAATATGAAACCATAGCAATTTGATTCACTCAAAACGGATTTAAAATGAAGAAGTTATGGGTAAAACAAGATTGGATAATTTTTCTCATTTTAGCTACGTGAAAATTGGTAACAAATCTATTCCAACCATAACTTAATCAACTTGTATTATATTATGTAATCTTGAGATACCATAGACACGTATACAATGTTTCGACCTATCATGTCGACACATCTATATATATTTCGGAACAACCATAGACACTCTATATGTGAATGTTGGAGTTAGCTATACAGGGTTGAGGTTGATTCCAAAATATATATAGTTTGAGTTGTGATCAATACTGAGATACGTATACACTGGGTCGTGGATTGATTCAAGATAATATTTATCGATTTATTTCTGTACATCTAACTGTGGACAACTAGTTGTAGGTTACTAACGAGGACAGCTGACTTAATAAACTTAAAACATCAAAATATATTAAAAGTGTTGTAAATATATTTTGAACATACTTTAATATATATGTATATATTGTTATAGGTTCGTGAATCAACAGTGGCCAAGTCTTACTACTCGACGAAGTAAAAATCTGTGAAAGTGAGTTATAGTCCCACTTTTAAAATATAATATTTTTGGGCTGAGAATACATGCAGGTTTTATAAATGATTTACAAACTAGACACAAGTACGTGAAACTACATTCTATGGTTGAATTATCAAAATCGAATATGCCCCTTTTTATTAAGTCTGGTAATCTAAGAATTAGGGAACAGAGACCCTAATTGACACGAATCCTAAAGATAGATCTATTGGGCCTAACAAACCCCATCCAAAGTACCGGATGCTTTAGTACTTCGAAATTTATATCATATCCGAAGGGTGTCCCGGAATGATGGGGATATTCTTATATATGCATCTTGTTAATGTCGGTTACCAGGTGTTCACCATATGAATGATTTTTATCTCTATGTATGGGATGTGTATTGAAATATGAAATCTTGTGGTCTATTGTTACGATTTGATATATATAGGTTAAACCTATAACTCACCAACATTTTTGTTGACGTTTAAAGCATGTTTATTCTCAGGTGAATATTAAGAGCTTCCGTTGTTGCATACTAAAATAAGGACAAGATTTGGAGTCCATGTTTGTATGATATTGTGTAAAAACTGCATTCAAGAAACTGATTTCGATGTAACATATTTGTATTGTAAACCATTATGTAATGGTCGTGTGTAAACAGGATATTTTAGATTATCATTATTTGATAATCTACGTAAAGCTTTTTAAACCTTTATTTATGAAATAAAGGTTATGGTTTGTTTTAAAAATGAATGCAGTCTTTGAAAAACGTCTCATATAGAGGTCAAAACCTCGCAACGAAATCAATTAATATGGAACGTTTTTAATCAATAAGAACGGGACATTTCAGTTGGTATCAGAGCGTTGGTCTTAGAGAACCAGAATTTTGCATTAGTGTGTCTTATCGAGTTTGTTAGGATGCATTAGTGAGTCTGGACTTCGACCGTGTTTACTTGAAAAATGATTGCTTAACAAATTTTGTTGAAAACTATATATTTTTAACATGTGAATATTATGTGATATATTAATCTCTTAACGCGTTTGATATTATGTGATAGATGTCTACCTCTAGAACAAGTCCCATTGACTCACCTAATAATAATGAAGAGTCAAATGTAAATTGGAATGATTCGTGGACTGATTCACAAGTTCCCGAAGAGGAACCGGAAGAAGAGTCGGAACCAGAAGAAGAATCAGAACCGAAAGAAGAATCGGAACCGGATGAAGAAATAGAACCGGTGGGGGAAATAATAAATCGGTTAAGTAAAAGAAAATTCTCAACCAACCGACCAAGGTTAATTATGGTCAATGGTGTTTCCGCTAAGGAAGCAAAATATTGGGAGGATTACCAATTCTCCGATGAATCGGATTCTGACGAGAATTCCGATGATGTTATAGAAATTACCCCAACTGAATTTAAAAAGGTAAAAGAAAATAATATGGGAAAGGGCATAAAAATAGAGAAATCTAATTCCAACCCCGATGAACTTTATATGTATCGTCAACCCCGGAAGTCCTTAAGTTGTAACAATGACCCGGGAACCTCTAAACCACCAGGTTTTTCTAAACCAATGTGGAAAACGACGGCTCGTATTAGGGGAACATCATATATCCCTAGAAACTTGGCAAAACGAACCAAAACCGAAGAAGAAGAAACAAGCGAGTCGGAATAAGATAGTTGTATTCGTATGGTGTAATATATGTAATATAGTTTGCTTATGCTTTATGATATATGTAAAAATTGCTTGTATTAATAAGTATTTTTTTTTATGAATCTATCTCTTGTCTATTTTACAGTATAAAAACACAAAATGGATAGACAACCCAATATTTTAAGAGACCTACCCGGAGACATGATTGATGAAATCTTGTCTAGAGTCGGTCAGAATTCTTCGGCACAACTATTTAAGGCGAGATCAGTTTGTAAGACATTCGAAGAACGTTCCAAGAATGCCTTGGTTTATAAAAGGCTTTCATTCGAAAGATGGGGGATATCACATTGGGAAATCCATAAGTTACGATGTGTTTACTTTGACGCATATATTGCGGGGAACCCAAATGCTATTTTACGCAATGGGTTAAGAAATTATTTTGACTCAATATATCCGAATATTGGACTTCGTGATTTAGAAAAAGCGGCTAACATGCAACACTAAGAAGCATGTTATGCTTACGGATTAGTAATGTTCGCTTCTCACCAAAGTGAGAACAAGAACATCGGGCTACAACTATTAAACAAAACGTTTCCACAAGTGACGGAGTCGGTAATTGGGGTAAGAAATGAGGTTTTTAGATTGTTACGGGACTGTTGGACATTACGTAACCCTCGTCCCTTTGACGACGTTACAACACGCTGTCTTATCAACGGCCATAACGGTTATGTTCCACAAGACCAAGGATGGGAAGTAATCCTAGTAAAACCAGAATGCATGACTTGTTTCTGGACGTATGAATTACGTGTCTTTATTGCCTTTGCTGAACGACTTGTGTACTAGCTAGAATTATCTTCACAACCATCTTGTATCAAAGTTATTGTGTGCTATATTTCATGCTTTATGTAAAATAAGCGGTATTGTAAGTTTGTAAAATATTGTATAAAAGTTTGAACGCGAAATATTATTATAATCAGTTTTTCGTATAGAATTGTAGTAGTTGAATTGTATATTAGCTACTAAGTATGAACTTAACGGGTAGGTACTACCTGAATTTAAACTTATAAAACGCTAATATGAAGAAAAAGCTTTTATAAATGAGTTCATATTATGCTATGAAATACTGTTAACTACTCTTAATATTCTGTATGATTAACTTGTTCCATTTGACTATTTTGAAGGAAATGGCACCGACTACTCGACACACCATGAATATGAATGAAGAGGAATTCCGTACTTTTCTAGCTTCAAATATAGCTGCAGTACAGGCTGCGCTACATACCAACAATAAAATTGGATCTAGCAGTACAGGAAATCGTGTAGGATGCACCTACAAAGAATTCACTGCCTGCAAACCTTTGGAATTTGATGGAACTGAAGGACCGATCGGATTGAAACGGTGGACCGAGAAGGTCGAATTGGTGTTTGCCATAAGTAAGTGTACTGAAGAGGACAAAGTGAAGTACGCTACGCATACCTTCACAGGTTCTGCGTTAACATGGTGGAATACCTATCTAGAGCAAGTGGGACAAGACGATGCGTACGCACTACCGTGGTCAGCATTCAAGCACTTGATGAACGAGAAGTACCGTCCCAGAACCGAGGTCAATAAGCTCAAGACAGAACTTAGAGGGTTACGAACCCAAGGATTTGATATTACCAGGTACGAAAGACGATTCACAGAATTGTGCCTATTATGTCCCGGAGCATTCGAAGATGAGGAAGAGAAGATCGACGCGTTTGTGAAAGGATTACCGGAAAGAATCCAAGAAGATATAAGTTCACACGAGCCCGCCTCCATACAACAGGCATGTAGAATGGCTCACAAACTAGTGAACCAGATTGAAGAAAGAATTAAAGAACAGACTGCTGAAGAGGCCAATGTGAAGCAAGTCAAAAGAAAGTGGGAGGAAAACGGTGATAAGAATCACCAATACAACAACAACAGCAATTACAACAATAATCACAACAATTATCCCAACAATCGCAACATCAATCGCAACTACAACAAACGGCCCAACAACAACAACAACAATAACAACAACAACAACAACAACAACAACAACAGCAACTACAACAATCATCCCAACAACAATAATAACCGCAACAACAACAACAACAACAATCAGAAGCAGCTATGCCAAAGGTGTGAAAAGTATCACTCGGGGTTCTGCACCAAATTTTGCAACAAGTGTAAAAGAAATGGTCATAGCGCGGTGAAGTGTGAGGTCTACGGACCAGGGGTTAATAGAACGAAAGGAACAAATGGTGTCAGAACGAGTAATGGCGGAGCAAGTAGTGTCGGAGCCAGTTATTCCAATGTAGTTTGTTATAAATGTGGAAAACCGGGCCACATTATTAGAAATTGCCCGAACCAGGAGAACACGAATGGACAAGGCCGCGAAAGAGTTTTCAATATTAATGCGGCAGATGCACAGGAAGACTCGGAGCTTGTTACGGGTACGTTTCTTATTGACAATAAATCTGCTTACGTTTTATTTGATTCGGGTGCGGATAGAAGCTATATGAGTAGAGATTTTTGTGCTAAATTAAGTTGTCCATTGACGCCTTTGGATAGTAAATTTTTACTCGAATTAGCAAATGGTAAATTAATTTCAGCAGATAATATATGTCGGAATCGAGAAATTAAACTGGTTAGCGAAACATTTAAGATTGATTTGATACCAGTAGAGTTAGGGAGTTTTGATGTGATAATCGGTATGGACTGGTTGAAAGAAGTGAAAGCAGAGATCGTGTGTTACAAAAATGCAATTCGCATTATACGAGAAAAATGAAAACCCTTAATGGTGTACGGAGAAAAGAGCAACACGAAGCTACATCTTATTAGTAATTTGAAGGCACAAAAACTAATAAGAAAAGGTTGCTATGCTGTTCTAGCACACGTCAATAAAGTACAAACTGAAGAAAAGAGCATCAATGATGTTCCCATTGCAAAAGAATTTCCCGATGTATTTCCGAAAGAATTACCGGGATTACCCCCACATCGATCCGTTGAATTTCAAATAGATCTTGTACCAGGAGCTGCACCAATAGCTCGTGCTCCTTACAGACTCGCACCCAGCGAGATGAAAGAACTGCAAAGCCAATTACAAGAACTTTTAGAGCATGGTTTCATTCGACCAAGCACATCACCGTGGGGAGCTCCTGTTTTGTTTGTCAAGAAGAAAGATGGTACATTCAGGTTGTGTATCGACTACCGAGAGTTGAACAAACTTACCATCAAGAACCGCTACCCACTACCGAGAATCGACGACTTATTTGATCAACTACAAGGCTCGTCTGTTTATTCAAAGATTGACTTACGTTCCGGGTATCATCAAATGCGGGTGAAAGAAGATGATATTCCAAATACTGCTTTCAGAACACGTTACGGTCATTACGAGTTTATGGTCATGCCATTTGGTTTAACTAATGCACCAGCTGTGTTTATGGACCTTATGAACCGAGTGTGTGGACCATACCTTGACAAGTTTGTCATTGTTTTCATTGATGACATACTTATTTACTCAAAGAATGACCAAGAACACGGTGAACATTTGAGAGAGGTGTTAGAAGTATTGAGGAAGGAAGAATTGTACGCTAAATTTTCAAAGTGTGCATTTTGGTTGGAAGAAGTTCAATTCCTCGGTCACATAGTGAACAAAAAAGGTATTAAGGTGGATCCGGCAAAGATAGAAACTGTTGAAAAGTGGGAAACCCCAAAAACTCTGAAACACATACGCCAGTTTTTAGGACTAGCTGGTTACTACAGAAGGTTCATCCAAGACTTTTCCAGAATAGCAAAATCCTTGACTGCATTAACGCATAAAGGGGAGAAATTTGAATGGAAGGATGAACAAGAGAAAGTGTTTCAGTTATTGAAGAAAAATCTAACTACGGCACCTATATTGTCATTGCCTGAAGGGAATGATGATTTTGTGATTTATTGTGACGCATCAAAGCAAGGTCTCGGTTGTGTATTAATGCAACAAACGAAGGTGATTGCTTATGCGTCTAGACAATTGAAGATTCACGAGCAAAATTATACGACGCATGATTTGGAATTAGGCGCGGTTGTTTTTGCATTAAAGACTTGGAGGCACTACTTATATGGGGTCAAAAGTATTATATATACCGACCACAAAAGTCTTCAACACATATTTAATCACAAACAACTGAATATGAGGCAGCGTAGGTGGATTGAATTGTTGAATGATTACGACTTTGAGATTCGTTACCACCCGAGGAAGGCAAATGTGGTAGCCGATGCCTTGAGCAGGAAGGACAGAGAACCATTCGAGTAAAATCTATGAATATAATGATTCATAATAACCTTACTACTCAAATAAAGGAGGCACAACAAGGAGTTTTAAAAGAAGGAAATTTAAAGGATGAAATACCCAAAGGATCGGAGCAGCATCTTAATATTCGGGAAGACGGAATCCGGTATAGGGCTGAAAGGATTTGGGTACCAAAATTTGGAGATATGAGAGAAATGGTACTTAGAGAAGCTCATAAAACCAGATACTCAATACATCCTGGAACGGGGAAGATGTACAAGGATCTCAAGAAACATTTTTGGTGGCCGGGTATGAAAGCCGATATTCCTAAATACGTAGGAGAATGTTTGACGTGTTCTAAGGTCAAAGCTGAGCATCAGAAACCATCAGGTCTACTTCAACAACCCGAAATCCCGGAATGGAAATGGGAAAACATTACCATAGATTTCATCACTAAATTCCCAAGGACTGCAAGTGGTTTTGATACTATTTGGGTAATAGTTGATCGTCTCACCAAATCAGCACACTTCTTGCCAATAAGAGAAGATGACAAGATGGAGAAGTTAGCACGACTGTATTTGAAGGAAGTCGTCTCCAGACATGGAATACCAATCTCTATTATCTCTGATAGGGATGGCAGATTTATTTCAAGATTCTGGCAGACATTACAGCAAGCATTAGGAACTCGTCTAGACATGAGTACTGCCTATCATCCACAAACTGATGGGCAGAGCGAAAGGATGATACAAACGCTTGAAGACATGCTACGAGCATGTGTTATTGATTTCGGAAACAGTTGGGATCGACATCTACCGTTAGCAAAATTTTCCTACAACAACAGCTACCATTCAAGCATTGAGATGGCGCCGTTTGAAGCACTTTATGGTAGAAAGTGCAGGTCTCTGATTTGTTGGAGTGAAGTGGGGGATAGACAGATTACGGGTCCGGAGATTATACAAGAAACTACCGAGAAGATCATCCAAATTCAACAACGGTTGAAAACCGCCCAAAGTCGACAAAAGAGCTACGCTGACATTAAAAGAAAAGATATAGAATTTGAAATTGGAGAGATGGTCATGCTTAAAGTTGCACCTTGGAAAGGCGTTGTTCGATTTGGTAAACGAGGGAAATTAAATCCAAGGTATATTGGACCATTCAAGATTATTGATCGTGTCGGACCAGTAGCTTACCGACTTGAGTTACCTCAACAACTCGCGGCTGTACATAACACTTTCCACGTCTCGAATTTGAAGAAATATTTTACTAAAGAAGATCTCACTATTCCGTTAGATGAAATCCAAATCAACGAAAAACTCCAATTCATCGAAGAACCTGTCGAAATAATGGATCGTGAGGTTAAAAGACTTAAGCAAAACAATATACCAATTGTTAAGGTTCGATGGAATGCTCGTAGAGGACCCGAGTTCACCTGGGAGCGTGAAGATCAGATGAAGAAGAAATACCCACATCTATTTCCAGAAGATTCGTCAACACCTTCAACAGCTTAAAATTTCGGGACGAAATTTATTTAACGGGTAGGTACTGTAGTGACCCGAACTTTTCCATCTTTATATATATTAATTGAGATTGATATTTACATGATTAAATGTTTCCAACATGTTAAGCAATCAAACTTGTTAAGACTTGATTAATTGAAATATGTTTCATATAGACAATTGACCACCCAAGTTGACCGGCGATTCACGAACGTTAAAACTTGTAAAAACGATATGACGATATATATATGGATATACATATGGTTAACATGAGATTATGATAAGTAAGTATCTCCATAAGTATATTAACAATGAGTTATATACATATAAACAAGACTACTAACTTAAGGATTTCGAAACGAGACATATATGTAACGATTATCGTTGTAACGACATTTAAATGTATATATATCATATTAAGATATATTAATATATCATAATATCATGATAATATAATAATTTAACATCTCATTAGATATAATAAACAATGGGTTAACAACATTAATTGAGATCGTTAACTTAAAGGTTTCAAAACAACACTTACATGTAACGACTAACGATGACTTAACGACTCAGTTAAAATGTATATACATGTAGTGTATTTAGATGTATTAAAATACTTTTGGAAGACTTCAAGACATATATCAAAACAGTCATAGTTAACGAAAATGGTTACAGTTACTTTCCCATTCTTTTCTTTCATCAAGAATTCTAGTCGTATTCTTACCCGTATTATACACAGCTTCAAAACGTACTTACTATGGGTATATACCAATAGGAACTAGCATGGGATTCCCCTCTTGATTATGTTATGTATGACTAATCAATTTTAACTTCTACCATGAGCTAATCAACTAACTAGAACTCCTTTTAACCCCACTCACCACTCACCAATTACCACTCATCATTCACTCCATTTCACTTCCAATTCTCTTTCTAATTCTCTCTCAACACACACACACACTATTATGAATGTATTTTTCCAGTAGTTAATCATCATATTCATCAAAAATCACTTCAAGAATCAAGCTATAATCATCATAGGAAGAACACTTCAAGAACACTTCAAAAATCTCTTCAAGTTTACTAATTTACTTCCAAGCTTTCTAATCCATTCCAAGTAATCATCTAAGATCAAGAAACCTTTGTTATATACAGTAGGTTATCTTTCTTATTCAAGGTAATATTCATATTCAAACTTTGATTCAATTTCTATAACTATAAACTATCTTAATTCGAGTAAAAATCTTACTTGAACTTGTTTTTGTGTCATGATCCTACTTCAAGAACTTTCAAGCCATCCAAGATCCTTTGAAGCTAGATCATTTCTTGTCACTTCCAGTAGGTTTACCTACTAAACTTTAGGTAGTAATGATGTTCATAACATCATTTGATTCATATATATAAAACTATCTTATTCGAAGGTTTAAACTCGTAATCACTAGAACATAGTTTAGTTAATTCTAAACTTGTTCGCAAACAAAAGTTAATCCTTCTAACTTGACTTTTAAAATTAACTAAACACATGTTCTATATCTATATGATATGCTAACTTAATGATTTAAAACCTGGAAACACGAAAAACACCGTAAAACCGGATTTACGCCGTCGTAGTAACACCGCGGGCTGTTTTGGGTTAGTTAATTAAAAACTATGATAAACTTTGATTTAAAAGTTGTTATTCTGAGAAAATGATTTTTATTATGAACATGAAACTATATCCAAAAATTATGGTTAAACTCAAAGTGGAAGTATGTTTTCTAAAATGGTCATCTAGACGTCGTTCTTTCGACTAAAATGACTACCTTTACAAAAACGACTTGTAACTTATTTTTCCGACTATAAACCTATACTTTTTCTGTTTAGATTCATAAAATAGAGTTCAATATGAAACCATAGCAATTTGATTCACTCAAAACGGATTTAAAATGAAGAAGTTATGGGTAAAACAAGATTGGATAATTTTTCTCATTTTAGCTACGTGAAAATTGGTAACAAATCTATTCCAACCAAAACTTAATCAACTTGTATTGTATATTATGTAATCTTGAGATACCATAGACACGTATACAATGTTTCGACCTATCATGTCGACACATCTATATATATTTCGGAACAACCATAGACACTCTATATGTGAATGTTGGAGTTAGCTATACAGGGTTGAGGTTGATTCCAAAATATATATAGTTTGAGTTGTGATCAATACTGAGATACGTATACACTGGGTCGTGGATTGATTCAAGATAATATTTATCGATTTATTTCTGTACATCTAACTGTGGACAACTAGTTGTAGGTTACTAACGAGGACAGCTGACTTAATAAACTTAAAACATCAAAATATATTAAAAGTGTTGTAAATATATTTTGAACATACTTTAATATATATGTATATATTGTTATAAGTTCGTGAATCAACAGTGGCCAAGTCTTACTTCTCGACGAAGTAAAAATCTGTGAAAGTGAGTTATAGTCCCACTTTTAAAATCTAATATTTTTGGGATGAGAATACATGCAGGTTTTATAAATGATTTACAAAATAGACACAAGTACGTGAAACTACATTCTATGGTTGAATTATCGAAATCGAATATGCCCCTTTTTATTAAGTCTGGTAATCTAAGAATTAGGGAACAGACACCCTAATTGACGCAAATCCTAAAGATAGATCTATTGGGCCTAACAAACCCCATCCAAAGTACCGGATGCTTTAGTACTTCGAAATTTATATCATATCCGAAGGGTGTCCCGGAATGATGGGGATATTCTTATATATGCATCTTGTTAATGTCGGTTACCAGGTGTTCACCATATGAATGATTTTTATCTCTATGTATGGGATGTGTATTGAAATATGAAATCTTGTGGTCTATTGTTACGATTTGATATATATAGGTTAAACCTATAACTCACCAACATTTTTGTTGACGTTTAAAGCATGTTTATTCTCAGGTGAATATTAAGAGCTTCCGCTGTTGCATACTAAAATAAGGACAAGATTTGGAGTCCATGTTTGTATGATATTGTGTAAAAACTGCATTCAAGAAACTGATTTCGATGTAACATATTTGTATTGTAAACCATTATGTAATGGTCGTGTGTAAACAGGATATTTTAGATTATCATTATTTGATAATCTACGTAAAGCTTTTTAAACCTTTATTTATGAAATAAAGGTTATGGTTTGTTTTAAAAATGAATGCAGTCTTTGAAAAATGTCTCATATAGAGGTCAAAACCTCGCAACAAAATCAATTAATATGGAACGTTTTTAATCAATAAGAACGGGACATTTCACACCATTTTTGCTAGAACGAGATATGATCGAAATTTGTCAAAAGCAAAGACAATAGCAAGGAGTTCTTTTTCAGTAGTTGTATAGTTCGTTTGTGCTCCTTGTAACGTCTTACTAGTATAATATATAGGTTGAAATCGTTTTTCAATCCTTTGTCCTAAAACGGCTCCCATTGCAAAATCACTTGCATCGCACATTAGTTCAAATGGTAGATTCCAATTTGGTGTTATCATGATCGGCGCATTAGTGAGTTTCTCTTTAAGAATATTAAAAGATTTGATACACTCATCTGAAAAGATGAATGGAGCATCCTTTTCTAGGAGTTTATTCATAGGAGTGGCAATTTTAGAAAAATCTTTTATGAAACGTCGGTAAAAACTGGCATGCCCTAAAAAACTCCTAACTCCTCTAACATTGGTGGGATGTGGAAGTTTAGCAATTACATCTACTTTAGCTCTATCCACTTCAATTCCTTCTTTTGAAATTTTATGACCAAGAACGATGCCTTCTTTAACCATGAAATGGCATTTCTCCCAATTAAGTACTAGATTTGATTGTTCGCATCTAATAAGCATTCGTTCCAGATTAACTAGACATGATTCAAATGTATCACCGAAGACTGAAAAGTCATCCATGAAAACTTCCATGCATTCTTCTATCATGTCGTGAAAAATCGCCATCATACACCTTTGAAAGGTTGCAGGGGCGTTGCAAAGTCCAAATGGCATGCGTTTGTAAGCAAAAGTACCATAAGGGCACGTGAATGTGGTTTTCTCTTGATCTTCGGGTGCTATTGGAATTTAAAAATATCCGGAAAATCCATCTAGAAAATAATAGTAACTATTTCCGGCTAATCTTTCCAACATTTGATCAATGAAAGGTAAGGGAAAGTGATCTTTTCTGGTGGCGTCATTTAATTTTCTATAATCAATACACACACGCCATCCTATTACAGTTCTAGTAGGAATAAGCTCATTTTTTTCATTTGTAATGACAGTCAAGCCACCCTTCTTAGGCACGCATTGAACTGGGCTTACCCATGGACTATCAGAGATTGGATAAATTAGACCTGCATCTAGCAGTTTAATAATCTCTTTCTTAACTACATCTTGCATATTAGGATTTAGTCTTCGTTGGCGTTGCACATACGTTTTATGACCTTCTTCCATAAGGATTTTATGTGTGCAATACGAAGGACTTATTCCTTTAATATCATGAATCTTCCATGCAATGGCTGGTTTATGAGCTTTCAACACAGAAATGAGTTGTGATTTCTCATTTTCAGTAAGAGAAGACGATATTATTACAGGTAATTCAGATTCACCATGTAAATAAGCGTATTCCAAATGGTTTGGAAGTGGCTTTAACTCTAATTTCGGAGGTTCTTCTATCGATGATTTGTATCGATATCTGTCTTCTTCTTTTAGCATTTGAATTTCTTCTGTTGTTGGTTCATATCCATTAGCTATAAGTATAGCTAACATTTCAGCTTCATCAATTGGTTCATTACCTTCTCCTAAAGAACATTCTCCTGTTCCTTGTAATTCTGGAAATTCTTCTAATAATTCTGCATGTGCATCTATAGTTTGAATATAATAACATGTATCATCCGCAGATTGTGGTTGTTGCATTGCTCTATCAACTGAAAAGGTAACACTCTCATCCTCTATACTTAGGGTCAATTTCTTACCGAACACGTCTATCATTGCTTTAGCCGTGTTTAAGAATGGTCTTCCTAATATGAGAGGAACTTGAGAATCTTCTTCCATGTCCAGAACAACAAAATCTACTGGAAATACTAAAGTACCAACTTTAACTAGCATGTTCTCCATTATCCCTCTAGGATATTTTATTGATCTATCGGCTAGTTGTATGCTTATTCTGGTTGGTTTCAATTCTCCAAGGTCTAGTTTAGCGTATAGTGAATACGGCATTAGATTTATACTAGCACCTAAGTCTGTCAATGCTTCTATTGAACTAAGACTACCCAGAAAACATGGAATTGTGAAACTTCCTGGATCAGATAATTTTTCTGGTATCTTATTCAACAGCACTGCTGAACAATTAGCATTCATGGTAACAGCCGAGAGTTCTTCCATTTTCTTTCTATTTGAGATTAGATCATTCAAGAATTTAGCATATCTAGGCATTCCTGAAATCACATCAATGAAAGGAAGATTTACATTTATCTGTTTAAACATATCCAAGAATTTGGATTGCTCGGCTTCAAGTTTCTCTTTCTTCATTTTACTCGGGTAAGGAAGTGGTGGTTGGTATGGTTTAACATAAGGTTTAGCCTTAACTGTGTTATCTTCATTAACCTTTTCAACTACCGGTTCTTTTTCCTTATCTTGATTAGGTTGGGGTTCTTGTGGAGTAGGAATAGCTTCATCAGAAGTTACAGGTATTTCAGGTGGTTTAAGTGTTGTACCACTTCTTGTGGTAATGGCTTTAGCTGTTTCATTCCGGGGGTTAGCATTTGTATCACTAGGTAGACTTCCCGGTTTTCTTTCACCTATTAACCTTGCTAGGTTACTTACTTCTTGTTCCAGATTTTGAATAGAAGCTTGTTGATTTCTAAATGCTTGAGCATTTTGTTCATTAGTTTGTTTCTGAGATGTGAAAAACTACGTTTGAGTTTCAACTAGCTTCGTCATCACATCTTCTAAATTCGGATTTTTATCATCGGTTTGTTGTGGTGGTTTGTTTTGAAAATTAGGTCTTTGCTGATTGTAATTATTATTGGATACTTGTTGATTGCTAGGACCTTGTTGGTTGTTGTATGGAATATTTCGGTTATAGTTCTGGTTTTGATTGTAAATTGGTCTTAGCGGTTGATGATTATTCTGATAATTATTTCCAGGTCTTTGGTTTATGTATGAAATATTCTCTCTTTGTTCCATTGTTAATTCAATACTGAGACAATCTTTTGTCAAATGTGGTCCTCCACACTGCTCACAACTAATTCGTATTGAGTGAATATCTTTAGTCATCTTTTCCATTCGTCTCTCGACAGCATCTATCTTTGCGGAAATGGAATCTAAGTCATGGCTAGAATCGGCTCTAGCTGCTTTAGATGATCTAACGATATCTTTTTCTTGGTGTCACTCATGTGAGTGGGAAGCAGTGTTATCAATAATTTTGTAAGCATCAGTTTCGGTTTTCTTCATAATAGAACCACCAGCTGCTATATCTATGTCTTTCCTTGTAGTGATGTCGCATCCTTGGTAGAATATTTGTACTATTAGACAGGTGTCTAAACCATGTTGCGGACATCCTCTCAACAACTTTCCAAATCTTGTCCACGCCTCATATAGAGTTTCATTTGGTTTATGTGTGAACGTAACAATTTCTCCTTGAAGTCTTACGGCTTTAGATGCAGGAAAGAATTGTTTATGAAATTTTTCAACTAAAACATCCCATGTATCAATCGCCCCTTCAGGTAACGATTCCAACCAATCTTTGGCTTCTCCCTTTAAAGTCCAGGGAAATAACATGAGATATATCTGTTCATCCTCCACTTCTCGGATTTTAAATAGTGTGCAGATCCTATTAAAGGTACGTAAATGTTCATTTGGATCTTCCTTCGGCGCACCACTAAATTGGCATTGATTAGTCACCATGTGTAGAATTTGTCCTTTGATTTCATAATCTGGCGCATTAATGTCTGGATGAGTAATTGCGTGACCTTGGCCAGTGCGTTTAGCTCTCATTCGGTCTTCCATACTTAATGGTTCCAGATTCTCCATAATTGAATTTGTTGAATCGGAATCACTAGAGGATTCTGATTTAATGGTTCGTTCCTCAACAATCTCTGTTTGAATGATTGGTGGTTCCGGAGGAAAGTTTAGTGGTTCAGGATCTATGAATCGTCCCTGAATATTCTCCGGATTCTCAATTGTGAGGTCGGGTTCAAAAAATGGATTATCGGAAATTTGAACTGGAGTACTTGGTCGACTGGATGACGATTCTAAAGAAAAATCAACGGCGGTAATATTTGCTAAATGTCTTGATCTAGTTACAGGTGGTGAACGTACAAAAGGTGGTGAACGTCTTGCTCGGTGCATTCACTGAATATCCTATTAGTTTTTAAAAGGAAAGAAAAATTATAATAAGTTATCCAATCAATAGACTTTTCTGATTTTGCCCACGTTTCGAATAGCCAAAAGATGCAGCAGAGGGGCAGGATTCGTTTGGTCTCAATATAATTGAGGACTGTTTGGCTCCAATAACCCGGTCCACGTACAAATCCAACTATTACTACGAACCAGAAAATTTTGATGTCTATCAATTTAACCACTTAAAATAAATTTTCGTAATTTTAAGAAAATTAGATAAGAAGTAGAATAAAAATCTATGTCCTAAAACTAGAATAGCGAGAAATAAGAAAGAAAAAGAGCGTGTCGGAAAAAGGTCGAAAAAGAAAAATGGTTGAAAAATAAAAGGTGACGGAAAAATAAAAGAAACTTATAACACTTAAAAACACTTGACTAACCTAACCTTATTACTACAACTAACTTAAAATTATAATCGCAAATTGAGATTACTAATTGGATGATAATTGATACATAGGAAAAAGTCGTCTAAAAATATTAAAGCTTACAGGAAAAACTAAATCCCAAATGGAAATAACTTAAAATGAAACTAAAACTTAAAAAGGCGTATCAAAATTCTAAAGCACCTAAATCTTAGTCTAAAGAAAAAGCACTTAAGGAATTCTACGGCAAAGCCTAAAAATCTAGAAGTAAAAATAACTATGGCAAAAACTAAGTTTAAAACTAAATATGAGCTAAATATTACGCTAAAACGATTAAAAAGAGACAAAATATACAAATATACAAAAAGTTGTAAAAAGTTACAAATTTTTATAAAAATATTATTTTTATATTATTTTATAAAAGCATTAATTTTTATATATTAAAACTAATTATAATTAAGTATACTAATTAAATTAAAACTTAAACTAAATTATAATAATAATTAAACTAATTAGGGTTAAAATAATAATAATAATTAATTACTCCTAATTAAATGCAGATTAGGGTTTCTGTCGGTGTCAGAGTGGCTCCGCGAGTTGCGGTAGTCGAGGCAGCAAACTCCGCGAGTCGCGGGGTTCCAGAATTCAACTCAGGTACAGTTTTTAATTCGACGTATTTTTTTTTTTATGTTTTATGTTTTAAATAAAAACAAAATACTTAAATAAAACTTATATAAAAATAAAGAAACTTTATAAAACTTAAATATTTAACAAAATCTTAAAAATACTTATATTTTTGTTTTCTTTTTATATTTTCGAATATTTAAAACGTATTTTTATAAAAACGAATTTTAATAAAAGAAAACTAAAAATCTTTTTTTTTTTTTATATATATTAGCGTTGCGCTTCCGGTTTTTAAGCGATTCCCCGGCAGCGGCGCCAAAAATACTTGATGTTTGAGCAGAGTGGTATAAAATACTATTAATTTTAGCAGGAAAATACTATTAAATACGATACAATTTTACACAAGATATTTATTTATTTAGAGAATGGATATACTTAAACCTTGCTACAACACTTATAGGCAGTGTACCTAATCGTACAGTAGTGTAGTTTTTAGTAAGTCCGGTTCGTTCCACAGGGAAAATCTTTAAACAAAGCTTAACGCTATATTAGTTTACTTTTATAAAAATACAAATATATATATAAGTAATATTATTATTATAAAGGGGGTTTTTACCGTTTAATGACCGGTTTGTCGATTTTAAAACTTTAGTCGCAGTTAAAACCAAATGTAAAATATTAAAAATAAATACAAGACTTAAATTAAAGCCTAAAGTAAATAACGATAATGAAATTGCGAATAATAAAAGTGCGATAAAATAAACTTGCGATAATTAAAAAGTACGATAATTAAAAGTGCAATTAAATACAATAACAATAAAAATGCGATAATTAGAAGTGCAATTAAATATAAAATAAAGGAAATTAAATATGAAATAAAAGAATTATGCTTATTTAAACTTCCGTAATCATGATGTTTGACGTGTTGATTTTTAGTTTATTCCCATGGGTTAATTGTCCTTTGTCCTGGATTATTTAATATGTCCGTCTGGTTTTTGTCCATAACAGTCCATCAGTCATAAATATAAAGTGCGAGTGTCCTCGTCAAATTATCCTTATACCCGAAGTTAAATATTTCAACTAATTGGGGACTTAAACTGTAACAAGATTTTAATACTTTGTTTAATAATTACACCAGGATGTCGACTGAGTGTAACCCAAGGTTTTAATATTTTGTTATCAATTATACCAAGTGTCCTTGTACATAATTTCACCCCTGTTTTAATTATTCTAGTGGCTATTAATCCATTCCCGTGTCCGGTTAAATGAACGATTATTCGTACATATAAATACCCCGCCCATCGTGTCCGATCGAGTGTATATGGTAATTTAAAGGGACGCCCAATTGTAAATCTTTATATTAACATTAACAAACTATCATTTAGTTAAACAAATATAAAGCCCATTAATAGTCCATAGTCTAATTTCCACAAGTATCGTTCCTTTGTCCAAACCCCAATTATGGTACAAAGCCCAATTACCCAATTTTAGTAATTAGCCCAACATCATGATTACTTCGTTTTAAATAAGCATAATAATAACTTAGCTACGAGACATTAAATTAAAAAGGTTGAACATAACTTACAATGATTAAAAATAGCGTAGCGTTACACGGACAGAATTTCGACTTACACCCTTACAATATTCGCTAACATACCCTTATTATTAGGATTATAATTAAAATTAAAATTAAAATATAAATATTTACGTATAGATATAGAGAGGATGGATATATATGTTTTTTTTTTTGCGATCAGAATTCGTTTGCTTTTATAGGGAGTTTCAGAATATGGGGCTCCGCGACTCGCGGCCCTTTTTGCCTTCAAACTCCGCGAGTCGCGGAGTTTGTAAATACAGCTCACTCCATTTTAGCTCTTTGTTTACCGACGGTTTATTATATAAATATAATATATATATAATTTATATAATTAATTATATATTATATTATATTTATATATATAGTTAACTTGTAATTTTTAGTCCGTTGCGTCGAGCGTTGAGAGTTGACTCTGGTCCCGGTTCCGGATTTTCGAATGTCCTTGCGTACAATTTAATATCTTGTACTTTGCATTTTGAATCTTGTACTCTTGTAATTTCGAGACGTTTCTTATTAATAATTGGAACCTCTTTGATTGTCTTTTGTACTTTTGAGCTTTTTGGTCGTTTGCGTCTTCAATTTGTCGAATCTGTCTTTTGTCTTCACCTTTTATTATTTAAACGAATATCACTTGTAAATAGAACAATTGCAACTAAAAGCTTGTCTTTCTTGAGGAATAATGCTATGAAATATATGTTCGTTTTTATCATTATCATGTACTGAAGAGGACAAAGTGAAGTACGCTACGCATACCTTCACAGGTTCTGCATTAACATGGTGGAATACCTATCTAGAGCAAGTGGGACAAGACGATGCTTACGCACTACCGTGGTCAGCATTGAAGCACTTGATGAACGAGAAGTACCGTCCCAGAACCGAGGTCAATAAGCTCAAGACAGAACTTAGAGGGTTACGAACCCAAGGATTTGATATTACCACGTACGAAAGACGATTCACAGAATTGTACATATTGTGTCCGGGAGCATTCGAAGATGAGGAAGAGAAGATCGACGCGTTTGTGAAAGGATTACCGGAAAGAATCCAAGAAGATATAAGTTCACACGAGCCCGCCTCCATACAACAGGCATGTAGAATGGCTCACAAACTAGTGAACCAGATTGAAGAAAGAATTAAAGAACAGACTGCTGAAGAGGCCAATGTGAAGCAAGTCAAAAGAAAGTGGGAGGAAAACGGTGATAAGAATCACCAATACAACAACAACAGCAATTACAATAATAATCGCAACAATTATCCCAACAATCGCAACATCAATCGCAACTACAACAAATGGCCCAACAACAACAACAACAACAACAAAAACAACAACAACAACAACAACAACAACAACAGCAACTACCACAATCATCCCAACAACAATAATAACCGCAACAACAACAACAATCAGAAGCAGCTATGCCAAAGGTGTGAAAAGTATCACTCGGGGTTCTGCACCAAATTTTACAACAAGTGTAAAAGAAATGGTCATAGCGCGGCGAAGTTTGAGGTCTACGGACCAGGGGTTAATAGAACAAAAGGAATAAATGGTGTCGGAACGAGTAATGGCGGAGCAAGTAGTGTCGGAGCAAGTTATGTCAATGTAGTTTGTTATAAATGTGGAAAACCGGGCCACATTATTAGAAATTGCCCGAACCAGGAGAACACGAATGGACAAGGCCGCGGAAGAGTTTTCAATATTAATGCGGCAGAGGCACAGGAAGACCCGGAGCTTGTTACGGGTACGTTTCTTATTGACAATAAATCTGCTTACGTTTTATTTGATTCGGGTGCGGATAGAAGCTATATGAGTAGAGATTTTTGTGCTAAATTAAGTTGTCCATTGACGCCTTTGGATAGTAAAGTTTTACTCGAATTAGCAAATGGTAAATTAATTTCAGCAGATAATATATGTCAGAATCGAGAAATTAAACTGGTTAGCAAAATATTTAAGATTGATTTGATACCAGTAGAGTTAGGGAGTTTTGATGTGATAATCGGTATGGACTGGTTAAAAGAAGTGAAAGCAGAGATCGTTTGTTACAAAAATGCAATTCGCATTATACAAGAAAAAGGAAAACCCTTAATGGTGTACGGAGAAAAGGGTAACACGAAGCTACATCTTATTAGTGATTTGAAGGCACAAAACTAATAAGAAAAGGTTGCTATGCTGTTCTAGCACACGTCGAGAAAGTACAAACTGAAGAAAAGAGCATCAATGATGTTCCCATTGCAAAAGAATTTTCCGATGTATTTTCGAAAGAATTACCGGGATTACCCCCACATCGATCCGTTGAATTTCAAATAGATCTTGTACCAGGAGCTGCACCAATAGCTCGTGCTCCTTACAGACTCGCACCCAGCGAGATGAAAGAACTGCAAAGCCAATTACAAGAACTTTTAGAGCGTGGTTTCATTCGACCAAGCACATCACCGTGGGGAGCTCCTGTTTTGTTTGTCAAGAAGAAAGATGGTACATTCAGGTTGTGTATCGACTACCGAGAGTTGAACAAACTTACCATCAAGAACCGCTACCCACTACCGAGAATCGACAACTTATTTGATCAACTACAAGGCTCGTCTGTTTATTCAAAGATTGACTTACGTTCCGGGTATCATCAAATGCGGGTGAAAGAAGATGATATTCCAAAGACTGCTTTCAGAACACGTTACGGTCATTACGAGTTTATGGTCATGCCGTTTGGTTTAACTAATGCACCAGTTGTGTTCATGGACCTTATGAACCGAGTGTGTGGACCATACCTTGACAAGTTTGTCATTGTTTTCATTGATGACATACTTATTTACTCAAAGAATGACCAAGAACACGGTGAACATTTGAGAAAGGTGTTAGAAGTATTGAGGAAAGAAAAACTGTACGCTAAGTTTTCAAAGTGTGCATTTTGGTTGGAAGAAGTTCAATTCCTCGGTCACATAGTGAACAAACAAGGTATCCAGGTGGACCCGGTAAAGATCGAAACCGTCGAAAAGTGGGAAACCCCAAAAACTCCGAAGCATATACGATAATTTTTAGGATTGGCTGGTTACTACAAAAGATTCATCCAAGACTTTTCCAGAATAGCAAAACCCTTGACTGCATTAATGCATAAAGGGAAGAAATTTGAATGGAATGATGAACAAGAGAAATCGTTTCAGTTATTGAAGAAAAAGCTAACTACGGCACCTATATTGTCATTGCCTGAAGGGAATGATGATTTTGTGATTTATTGTGACGCATCAAAGCAAGATCTCGGTTGTGTATTAATGCAACGAACGAAGGTGATTTCTTATGCGTCTAGACAATTGAAGATTCACGAACAAAATTATACGACGCATGATTTGGAATTAGGCGCGGTTGTTTTTGCATTAAAGACTTGGCGACACTACTTATATGGGGTCAAAAGTATTATATATGCCGACCACAAAAGTCTTCAACACATATTTAATCAGAAACAACTGAATATGAGGCAGCGTAGGTGGATTGAATTGTTGAATGATTACGACTTTGAGATTCGTTACCACCCGGGGAAGGCAAATGTGGTAGCCGATGCCTTGAGCAGGAAGGACAGAGAACCCATTCGAGTAAAATCTATGAATATAATGATTCATAATAACCTTACTACTCAAATAAAGGAGGCGCAACAAGGAGTTTTAAAAGAGGGAAATTTAAAGGATGAAATACCCAAAGGATCGGAGAAGCATCTTAATATTCGGGAAGACGGAACCCGGTATAGGGCTGAAAGGATTTGGGTACCAAAATTTGGAGATATGAGAGAAATGGTACTTAGAGAAGCTCATAAAACCAGATAATCAATACATCCTGGAACGGGGAAGATGTACAAGGATCTCAAGAAACATTTTTGGTGGCCGGGTATGAAAGCCGATGTTGCTAAATACGTAGGAGAATGTTTGACGTGTTCTAAGGTCAAAGCTGAGCATCAGAAACCATCAGGTCTACTTCAACAACCCGAAATCCCGGAATGGAAATGGGAAAACATTACCATGGATTTCATCACTAAATTGCCAAGGACTGCAAGTGGTTATGATACTATTTGGGTAATAGTTGATCGTCTCACCAAATCAGCACACTTCCTGCCAATAAGAGGAGATGACAAGATGGATAAGTTAGCACGACTGTATTTGAAGGAAGTCGTCTCCAGACATGGAATACCAATCTCTATTATCTCTGATAGGGATGGCAGATTTATTTCAAGATTCTGGCAGACATTACAGCAAGCATTAGGAACTCGTCTAAACATGAGTACTGCCTATCATCCACAAACTGATGGGCATAGCGAAAGGACGATACAAACGCTTGAAGACATGCTACGAGCATGTGTTATTGATTTCGGAAACAGTTGGGATCGACACCTACCGTTAGCAGAATTTTCCTACAACAACAGTTATCATTCTAGTATTGAGATGGCGCCGTTTGAGGCACTTTATGGTAGAAAGTGCAGGTCTCCGATTTTTTGGAATGAAGTGGGGGATAGACAGATTACGGGTCCGGAGATAATACAAGAAACTACCGAGAAAATCATCCAAATTCAACAACGGTTGAAAACCGCCCAAAGTCGACAAAAGAGCTACGCTGACATTAAAAGAAAAGATATAGAATTTGAAATTGGAGAGATGATCATGCTTAAAGTTGCACCTTGGAAAGGCATTGTTCGATTTGGTAAACGAGGGAAATTAAATCCAAGGTATATTGGACCATTCAAGATTATTGATCGTGTCGGACCAGTAGCTTACCGACTTGAGTTACCTCAACAACTTGCGGCTGTACATAACACTTTCCACGTCTCGAATTTGAAGAAATGTTTTGCTAAAGAAGATCTCACTATTCCATTAGATGAAATCCAAATCAACGAAAAACTTCAATTCATCGAAGAACCCGTCGAAATAATGGATCGTGAGGTTAAAAGACTTAAGCAAAACAAGATTCCAATTGTTAAGGTTCGATGGAATGCTCGTAGAGGACCCGAGTTCACCTGGGAGCGTGAAGATCAGATGAAGAAGAAATACCCGCATCTATTTCCAGAAGATTCGTCAACACCCTCAACAGCTTAAAATTTCGGGACGAAATTTATTTAACGGGTAGGTACTGTAGTGACCCGAACTTTTCCATGTTTATATATATTAATTGAGATTGATATTTACATGATTAAATGTTTCTAACATGTTAAGCAATCAAACTTGTTAAGACTTGATTAATTGAAATATGTTTCATATAGACAATTGACCACCCAAGTTGACCGGTGATTCACGAACGTTAAAACTTGTAAAAACTATATGATGACATATATATGGATATATATATATATATAGTTAACATGATACTATGATAAGTAAACATATCATTAAGTATATTAACAATGAACTACATATGTAAAAACAAGACTACTAACTTAATGATTTTTAAACGAGACATATATGTAACGATTATCGTTGTAAAGACATTTAATGTATATATATATCATATTAAGAGATATTCATACATGATAATATCATGATAATATAATAATTTAAAATCTCATTTGATATTATAAACATTGAGTTAACAACATTTAACAAGATCGTTAACCTAAAGGTTTCAAAACAACACTTACATGTAACGACTAACGATGACTTAACGACTCAGTTAAAATGTATATACATGTAGTGTTTTAATATGTATTTATACACTTTTGAAAGACTTCAATACACTTATCAAAATACTTCTACTTAACAAAAATGCTTACAATTACATCCTCGTTCAGTTTCATCAACAATTCTACTCGTATGCACCCGTATTCGTACTCGTACAATACACAGCTTTTAGATGTATGTACTATTGGTATATACACTCCAATGATCAGCTCTTAGAAGCCCATGTGAGTCACCTAACATATGTGGGAACCATCATTTGGCAACTAGCATGAAATATCTCATAAAATTACAAAAATATGAGTAATCATTCATGACTTATTTACATGAAAACAAAATTTCATATCCTTTATATCTAATCCATACACCAACGACCAAAAACACCTAAAACACTTTCATTCTTCAATTTTATTCATCTAATTGATCTCTCTCAAGTTCTATATTCAAGTTCTAAGTGTTCTTCATAAATTCTACAAGTTCTAGTTACATAAAATCAAGAATACTTTCAAGTTTGCTAGCTCACTTCCAATCTTGTAAGGTGATCATCCAACCTCAAGAAATCTTTGTTTCTTACAGTAAGTTATCATTCTAATACAAGGTAATAATCATATTCAAACTTTGGTTCAATTTCTATAACTATAACAATCTTATTTCGAGTGATGATCTTACTTGAATTTGTTTTCGTGTCATGATTCTGCTTCAAGAACTTTCAAGCCATCCAAGGATCCTTCGAAGCTAGATCCATTTGTATCTTTTCCAGTAGGTTTATCCACAAAACTTGAGGTAGTAATGATGTTCATAACATCATTCGATTCATACATATAAAGCTATCTTATTCGAAGGTTTAAACTTGAAATCACTAGAACATAGTTTAGTTAATTCTAAACTTGTTCGCAAACAAAAGTTAATCCTTCTAACTTGACTTTTAAAATCAACTAAACACATGTTCTATATCTATATGATATGCTAACTTAATGATTAAAAATCGGAAAACACGAAAAACACCGTAAAACCGGATATACGCTGTTGTAGTAACACCGCGGGCTGTTTTGGGTTAGTTAATTAAAAACTATGATAAACTTTGATTTAAAAGTTTTTCTTCTGGGAAAATGATTTCTCTTATGAACATGAAACTATATCCAAAAATCATGTTTAAACTCAAAGTGGAAGTATGTTTTTTCAAAATGCTCATCAAGACGTCGTTCTTTCGACTGAAATGACTACCTCTTACAAAAATGACTTGTAACTTATATTTCCGACTATAAACCTATACTTTTTCTGTTTAGATTCATAAAATAGAGTTCAATATGAAACCATAGCAATTTGATTCACTCAAAACGGATTTAAAATGAAGAAGTTATGGGTAAAACAAAATTGGATATTTTTTGATTTTTGTAGCTACGGGAAATATTAACAATTCTATACAAATCATATCCTAGCTAACTTATATTGTATTATACATGTATTCTAATATATTATGTAATCTTGGGATACCATAGACATGTATGCAAATGTTTTGACATATCATATCTGAAATGTCCCGTTCTTATTGATTAAAAACGTTCCATATTAATTGATTTCGTTGCGAGGTTTTGACCTCTATATGAGACGTTTTTCAAAGACTGCATTCATTTTAAAACAAACCATAACCTTTATTTCAACAATAAAGGTTTAAAAAGCTTTACGTAGATTATCAAATAATGATAATCTAAAATATCCTGTTTACACACGACTATTACATAATGGTTTACAATACAAATATGTTACAACGAAATAAGTTTCTTGAATGCAGTTTTTACACAATATCATACAAGCATGGACTCCAAATCTTGTCCTTATTTAAGTATGCGACAGCGGAAGCTCTTAATAATCACCTGAGAATAAACATGCTTAAAACGTCAACAAAAATGTTGGTGAGTTATAGGTTTAACCTATATATATCAAATCGTAACAATAGACCACAAGATTTCATATTTCAATATACATCCCATACATAGAGATAAAAATCATTCATATGGTGAACACCTGGTAACCGACATTAACAAGATTCATATATAAGAATATCCCCATCATTCCGGGACACCCTTCGGATATGATATAAATTTCGAAGTACTAAAGCATCCGGTACTTTGGATGGGGTTTGTTAGGCCCAATAGATCTATCTTTAGGATTCACGTCAATTAGGGTGTCTGTTCCCTAATTCTTAGATTACCAGACTTAATAAAAAGGGGCATATTCGATTTCGATAATTCAACCATAGAATGTAGTTTCACGTACTTGTGTCTATTTTGTAAATCATTTATAAAACCTGCATGTATTCTCATCCTAAAAATATTAGATTTTAAAAGTGGGACTATAACTCACTTTCACAGATTTTTACTTCGTCAGGAAGTAAGACTTGGCCACTGGTCGATTCACGAACCTATAACAAATATGTACATATATATCAAAGTATGTTCAAAATATATTTACAACACTTTTAATACATTTTGATGTTTTAAGTTTATTAAGTCAGCTGTCCTCGTTAGTAACTTACAACTAGTTGTCCACAGTTAGATGTACAGAAAAAAATCGATATATATTATCTTGAATCAATCCACGACCCAGTGTATACACGTCTCAGGCTAGATCACAACTCAAAGTATATATATTTTTGGAATCAACCTCAACCCTGTATAGCTAACTCCAACATTACTGCATATAGAGTGTTTATGGTTGTTCCAAATAATATATATACATGGGTCGATATGATATGTCAAAACATTTGCATACGTGTCTATGGTATCCCAAGATTACATAATATATTAGAATACATGTATAATACAATATAAGTTAGCTAGGATATGATTTGTATAGAATTGTTAATATTTCCCGTAGCTACAAAAATAAAAAATTTCCAATCTTGTTTTACCCATAACTTCTTCATTTTAAATCCGTTTTGAGTGAATCAAATTGCTATGGTTTCATATTGAACTCTATTTTATGAATTTAAACAGAAAAAGTATTGGTTTATAGTTGGAAATATAAGTTACAAGTTGTTTTTGTAAGAGGTAGTCATTTCAGTCGAAAGAACGACGTCTTGATGACTATTTTGAAAAACATACTTCCACTTTGAGTTTAACCATGATTTTTGGATATAGTTTCATGTTTATAAGAGAAATCATTTTCCCAGAAGAACAACTTTTAAATCAATGTTTATCATAGTTTTTAATTATCAAACCCAAAACAGCCGGCGGTGTTACTACGACGGCGTATGTCCAGTTTTACGGTATTTTTCGTGTTTCCAGGTTTTAAATCATTAAGTTAGCATATCATATAGATATATAACATGTGTTTAGTTGATTTTAAAAGTCAAGTTAGAAGGATTAACTTTTGTTTGCGAACAAGTTTAGAATTAACTAAACTATGTTCTAGTGATTTCAAGTTTAAACCTTCGAATAAGATAGCTTTATATGTATGAATCGAATGATGTTATGAACATCATTACTACCTCAAGTTTTGTGGATAAACCTACTGGAAAAGAGACAAATGGATCTAGCTTCAAAGGATCTTGGATGGCTTGAAAGTTCTTGAAGTAGAATCATGACACGAAAACAAGTTCAAGTAAGATTTCCACTCGAAATAAGATTGTTATAGTTATAGAAATTGAATCAAAGTTTGAATATGAGTATTACCTTATATTAGAAAGATATCTTAATGTAAATAAAAAAGATTTCTTGAGGTTGGATGATCACTCTACAAGATTGGAAGTAAGCTAGCAAACTTGGAAGTATTCTTGATTTTATGAAACTAGAACTTGTAGAATTTATGAAGAACACTTAGAACTTGAAGATAGAACTTGAGAGAGATCAATTAGATGAATAAAATTGAAGAATGAAAGTGTTTGTAGGTGTTTTTGGTCGTTGGTGTATGGATTAGATATAAAGGATATGTAATTTTGTTTTCATGTAAATAAGTCATGAATGATTACTCATATTTTTGTAATTTTATGAGATATTTCATGCTAGTTGACAAATGATGGTTCACACATGTGTTAGGTGACTCACATGGGCTGCTAAGAGCTGATCATTGGAGTGTATATACCAATAGTACATACATCTAAAAGATGTGTATTGTACGAGTACGAATATGGGTGCATACGAGTAGAATTGTTGATGAAACTGAACGAGGATGTAATTGTAAGCATTTTTGTTAAGTAGAAGTATTTTGATAAGTGTCTTGAAGTCTTTCAAAATTTTATGAATACATATTAAAACACTACATGTATATACATTTTAACTGAGTCGTTAAGTCATCGTTAGTCGTTACATGTAAGTGTTGTTTTGAAACCTTTAGGTTAACGATCTTGTTAAATGTTGTTAACCCAATGTTTATAATATCAAATGAGATTTTAAATTATTATATTATCATGATATTATGATGTACGAATATCTCTTAATATGATATATATACATTAAATGTCGTTACAACGATAATCGTTACATATATGTCTCTTTTCAAAATCATTAAGTTAGTAGTCTTGTTTATACAAATGAAGTTCATTGTTAATATAC
Source organism: Rutidosis leptorrhynchoides (assembly GCF_046630445.1). NCBI lineage: Eukaryota > Viridiplantae > Streptophyta > Magnoliopsida > Asterales > Asteraceae > Rutidosis > Rutidosis leptorrhynchoides. Next base: position 113,501,825 of record NC_092334.1, read on the forward strand.
TTAATGATATGTTTACTTATCATAATATCATGTTAACTATATATATAACCATATATATGTCATCATATAGTTTTTACAAGTTTTAACATTCGTGAATCACCGGTCAACTTGGGTGGTCAATTGTCTATATGAAACCTATTTCAATTAATCAAGTCTTAACAAGTTTGATTGCTTAACATGTTGGAAACACTTAATCATGTAAATAATAATTTCATTTAATATATATATAAACATGGAAAATTTCGGGTCACTACAGTACCTACCCGTTAAATAAATTTCGTCCCGAAATTTTAAGCAGTTGGAGGTGTTGACGTATCTTCTGGAAATAAATGCGGGTATTTCTTCTTCATCTGATCTTCTCGTTCCCAGGTGAACTCGGATCCTCTACGAGCATTTCATCGAACCTTAACAATTGGTATCTTGTTTTGCTTAAGTCATTTAACCTCACGATCCATTATTTCGACGGGTTCTTCGATGAATTGAAGTTTTTCGTTGATTTGGATTTCATCTAACGGAATAGTGAGATCTTATTTAGCAAAAAATTTCTTCAAATTCGAGATGTGGAAAGTGTTATGTACAGCCACGAGTTGTTGAGGTAACTCAAGTCGGTAAGCTACTGGTCCGACACGATCAATAATCTTGAATGGTCCGATATACCTTGGATTTAAGTTCCCTCGTTTACCAAATCGAACAACGCCTTTCCAAGGTGCAACTTTAAGCATGACCATCTCTCCAATTTCAAATTCTATATCTTTTCTTTTAATGTCAGCGTAGCTCTTTTGTCGACTTTGGGCGGTTTTCAACCGTTGTTGAATTTGGATGATCTTCTCGGTAGTTTCTTGTATTATCTCCGGACCCGTAATCTGTCTATCCCCCACTTCACTCCAACAAATCAGAGACCTGCACTTTCTACCATAAAGTGCTTCAAACGGCGTCATCTCAATGCTTGAATGGTAACTGTTGTTGTAGAAAAATTCTGCTAACGGTAGATGTCGATCCCAACTGTTTCCGAAATCAATAACACATGCTCGTAGCATGTCTTCAAGCATTTGTATCGTCCTTTCGCTCTGCCCATCAGTTTGTGGATGATAGGCAGTACTCATGTCTAGACGAGTTCCTAATGCTTGCTGTAATGTCTGCCAGAATCTTGAAATAAATCTGCCATCCCTATCAGAGATAATAGAGATTGGTATTCCATGTCTGGAGACGACTTCCTTCAAATACAGTCGTGCTAACTTCTCCATCTTGTCATCTTCTCTTATTGGCAGGAAGTGTGCTGATTTGGTGAGACGATCAACTATTACCCAAATAGTATCAAAACCACTTGCAGTCCTTGGTAATTTAGTGGTGAAATCCATGGTAATGTTTTCCCATTTCCATTCCGGGATTTCGGGTTGTTGAAGTAGACCTGATGGTTTCTGATGCTTAGCTTTGACCTTAGAACACGTCAAACATTCTCCTACGTATTTAGCAACATCGGCTTTCATACCCGGCCACCAAAAATATTTCTTGAGATCCTTGTACATCTTCCCCGTTCCAGGATGTATTGAGTATCTGGTTTTATGAGCTTCTCTAAGTACCATTTCTCTCATATCTCCAAATTTTGGTACCCAAATCCTTTCAGCCCTATAATCGTTACATATATGTCTCGTTTCAAAATCATTAAGTTAGTAGTCTTGTTTTTACATATGTAGTTCATTATTAATATACTTAATGATATGTTTACTTATCATAATATCATGTTAACTATATATATAACCATATATATGTCATCATATAGTCTTTACAAGTTTTAACGTTCGTGAATCATCGGTCAACTTGGGTGGTCAATTGTCTATATGAAACCTATTTCAATTAATCAAGTCTTAACAAGTTTGATTGCTTAACATGTTGGAAACACTTAATCATGTAAATAACAATCTCATTTAATATATATATAAACATGGAAAAGTTCGGGTCACTACATTTTCATTGTGCGCCAAATGAAGATATCAACTTCCTTTGGAATAAGGTTGTTTCGAAAAGTCTCGGGTTGTACCCTTCCGTCAATTAACATCTATTCCTCCAACAATTGAGTCAGCTTTTTAGTTGTGAACTTCCCATTTGTTGCTAGACCCCACCGCCATGAATCTTCCCCACTAGAGTTTCTGTTATAAGCATGTAACATGTTAGTAAATAAGGTTAATTCATTTAGGGCTTGCCCAAGGGGCTCTCTGTTCCATTGACCTTTAAACCTGCATCCATTTTCAGACCAGTCTACACGATCTGCGACCAAAGCGTTACCATCCGAATCAAGACGAAACAGTCTCTTAAATTTGTCTTCAAGTCTTTCGCTGCACAACCATGCATCCTTCCAGAATCCGGTACCTAGATCGTTAGCCACTGACCTTGTGAAAGACGATCTGAAGTCGATACCCAGCTCCGAAAAAGAGGTACCTGCATTGATAATTACGGGCCAAATACTCACTGATGTAGCATATGATCTAGGTGGAGTTGATGAAAAACCACCACCGGGATCGTAGATACTTTTAATAACGTTTACCCATAGTGATTCGGGTTCATTGTAAAACCTCTACCACCATTTCCCGAGTAATGCCAAGTTTTTGCATTTAAGGGGACCGATGTTTAGCCTACCATCCAAAAATGGTAAGATAACATGATTCCATTTGATCCGAGAAATTTTGTTTCCCGACCCCGAACCCCCCCCCCCCCCCCCCCCCAAAAAAAATTTCTCCTCACACGCTCTAACTCTTTTAGGACACATGACGGGGTACAAAAGATCGAAAAGTAGTATAACGGGAGACTTGAGAGAACCGATTTGACAAGTGTTAAACGTCCACCGAAAGTCTACTTTTGAATTTGTCTAAAACCCCATTCCAATCACCGAGTTTCTTCATTTTAGAGCCAATAGGTAGCCCGAAGTATTTAAAAGGAAATGAACCCATGTCACACCCGATGTAATTTGCTAAGGCTACTATCTCATCGTTTGTAGCCCCAACACCCAAACGGTTACTCTTACGCATATTAATCTTCAACCCAGAGGCAAGCTCAAAACATTTAAGTAGGTTCAACAGACTTCTCATGTTTTCGTTGCCCAATTCACCGAAAAAGATCGTATCGTCCCCGTACTGGGGGTGCGAAAAAACAAAATTATCGTTGCCCACATTTACTCCCCTATAGAGTCCTTTTTCTACCGCTGCTTTTCGTGAGAACATTCATGCCTTCAGCTGCCAAGATGAAGAGAAAGGGGGATAGAGGGTCTCCCTGTCTAACACCTCGACCCATCTTAAATTCGTTTGTCGGTGATCCATTTACCAAGATGGAGATAGATAACGACTTTAGACAAGACATGATCCATTTACACCATTTACCCCCGAACCCCGTACAAGTCCCTCCCTTAGGAATTCCCATTTGAGGCAATCAAAGGCTTTCTCAAAATCAACTTTAAAGATAATCCCCTTTTTGTGTTTACGCTTTAAGAAATCAATTGTTTCGTTTGCAATCAATACACCATCTAGAATATACCGTCCTTTTAGGAATGCGCTTTGTTCAACACCCACGACACCAGGGACCACTCTCCTTAATCGGTTAGCAAGGGTTTTTGCAACTATTTTATAATAACTACAATTAAACTAATTGGTCGAAAGTCGTTTAAGCCAAGAGGGTCCTTTATTTTTGGAACTAACGTCACGAAGGAAGCATTGCATCCATTTGAAATTTCACCCGTTTCCCAAAACCAATTCACGGCATTCATAAGGTCAACTTTTATAATCGCCCAGAATTTTTTAAAGAAAAGAAAATTGAAACCGTCCGGACTCGGAGCTTTGTCGTTCCCACAGTCTTTTACCGCGTCCAGAATTTTGTTTTCACTGAAGTGGGATTTCAGATATGATCGTTGATCACTTGTGATTTTCGGATAAGTGAAGTTCTCGGATCAAGTGATGGCCGATCCACTGAAGAAGCGTTGAAAACACGTGAATAGTGATTAAACAATGCATCTTTAATTGCAAGGGGATTTTCATTCCATTCACCATTAATTGTCAAACCTCGAATGTTACTCTTATTGAGCCGTCTTCAAATACTTGCATGAAAGAAGCGCGAATTCTCTTCACCATTTGTTATCCATTTAAATCTTCGAATAGATAAAAAACTTATTTTGATCAATTACATATATTAAAGGGCAAATAGTTAAAAAGTAAAATAAAAGTCAAAACTACTAAAAAAGAGAATATCATTTCTTTTAATTGCCAAAAAGGATTCTGCTTTTGATTTGTTTCATTTTCGGCCAATGAGAAAATCGACGTTCTATTTATTGAGAAATTTTGATTTTAGAGTTACTTTTTCGGGCTATTTGTCCTATATTAAATTTTTTATTTAGACGTATTGTATGTATCTTTTCCGTTGTTACCTGTAAGTTTGTAACCACCGACAAAACACTTGTTAATGATAATGTGTGAACGTTGCGTTAAAAGATGATCTTACATATTAATTAAAATTTCTTTGAGTGTGAACGTTGCGTTAAAAATGACCGTGTTCTGTGGTTTAGCTCTTGTTTGCTTGTGCATTAGTCGGGTTTGTTCCTACTTTACTTTCACGTACGTAGTAGTTTGCTTGGTAAATTGCTTCTCTATTTAGGCTTGTGGACTTGTTTTAGATGTTGTGGCTTGTTAGTTATGGTGTTTGGTTTGTCATTGTATATGTTTACATTTTCGACTCTTTCATTTAATTACGAAAAAGTTCATTTATTTAAAATTATTTAACGACAACTTTTAAAGTACTCGTTAAGGTACTATAAAATCTTCTTGTTGATTTTTAAATGACGATTATTAAACATACATAAATTTATTAAGCATCATAATTAATAACAACCTTAGAGGCAACTAATTTTAAATTACTTTTAAAATTAAGAAGAAAAAAACATTATTTTGATTAGGCCTTGTTTGGTATCTTTTAAATGACATTTAAAATTAGTTTATATTTTTAAATGACTTTTATTGATAAATGCAATAAAACGTACCGGTTTGTTGACATTTAAATGATCTTAATTTTGTTTATAAAACCGGTACGTAATGTGCATATTAACTCCAATGAGAGAGAGGTATTTCGAACTTTGTTGCGGTCGAGAGATATGCAACAATATAATCTTTAGTTTCAACATATCTTTAAACTAAATAATATTAGTATCTAACATTAGTAGGCGCAATTCACACATCGATCTTTTTAAACGTAATAATGCTTCTTTACGTGACATTTTTTAACAATTGATTAAACAATGAAAGCTCAATCGACATACGTCCAACAAATGTTTCTTTTCCTGATCTCAAACCATTACTCTTGCTCCTCAAGATTTCTAACTCCTTAATCCTCCAAAATCAGTTTATTCATGTCAACTCAAACTAAAGTTACTTAAATACATACGGAGTATTATCAAAATACATAGAACTTGACTAAATATAGATGTTTCTAATGTTTTAACTTGCATTGAAAATATTTTAGCAAGAAAGAACTCAGATTCGCCTGCAAAATTATCGCTCCTCAAAGCATCCACAACATGCTCCATTATTTGTTAAATTAGTTGTTATTATAAACGCATAAAGGCAAATTAGTTGTTAAATCGAAAAAACATATGACATCTTATATATATTCTACAAACTACAAAGAGCACAAACACTTTGAGCACATGCTTGTTAGTAGCCACACCCAACAATCGAACACATAATGCTACAGAAACATAACACACAAATGCGGCAGGTGCACAAAACAAAATATTTGGTCACAAAAGGTAATTTTATGCAACTAGGATATGCACACGCTGAAGTTGTGATGTGGTCCAGCGGTTGGTGGGCTGCCTCTTTTAGGGAGGTCTATGGCACCTTTCCCACATTGCGTTGGGGGGTTAAGGGGAGGGGGGTTTTACCGTCCATGACCCATATGAGATTGGTGCCGGTTTCCTCCTGGGCACGCAGTTAGAGGCGGGTATAACTCTGTAAAAGATGATTGCTTGGGTGGTTAAGTCCCCCTGTGTGATCCTCAAAAAAAAAAAAAAATAATAAAAAAAAAAAAAAAAAAAAAATGCACACGCTTAAAGAACCACAATGATGATGCAGATATTCTTTAAAATATATAAATCATAAATGAGATAGTTAGCATATTATAACAATTTTAAATAAGTCTATTTATGGGATACTTACCATTGTTACTTTAACCCAGCATGAAGTTGCGTCCATGATTACTCGTTTATCCAGCTATTCGTATATGTAAAACCAAAACGTTATAAAGTCACATATATTAAAATAACGCCACCAACGCTATGAAACCACAGTCAACAAAGCTTAAAACGGCCAACCGGCCTTTCACAGTTCATTAGTAATGAAATAATGTTCACCCGGTTACTATCGTTTAGGCCTTTATGATTTGAGCATCATATAACCAAAATAAATACGAGTAAATAAACTCCATGATTGAAAAAAATATTGTCGTTAAAATCCATCGTATCTAAACTTAATCTCTTTTATATATAATAACAAAAGTTAAAATAGGTCATTTTAGGGAGTCAAAGTTAATCTTAGCCATCTATTAAGTTAACCATCACTAATTTAGACCCTTAATTTTTTTCCTAATCTTACTTATGGCCTCGTAATCCTAAGCTTGAATTGTTTGATTACACAATTACCCTTAAACTAGCAAAAAGTAACGGCCTTTTTAAAAAAAATAGGGGTTCAATTGATTTCTTATTTGTCCGTCCTTTCACACAACTAGAAGAAAAAAAAAACCCTATTTTTCTCTGGAAAAACACATGCACGACGAACTTCAGCCGCAATCTCATTAGCAGAACAAACACAATTTTAGGTCAAACTCTATTCTGAGGATCCTACCTTCCTTCAATTTCATCGTCATCAAACGTGAAACCCAAAATACAGTGATTAAGGAATGTTAGCGGATCGATTTCTCAAATACAGTGATTAAGGAATGATATTGGAGCTATTTCTCCTGATCAATCAATTGCTAAATCATCATATATATTCTCTGAAACAAAGGTTAGTACAATTGTTTATCCATTTTATTCAATCTGCTATTTTCTTATAGTAATTGATTAATAATTCTTGCTATGTTTGAATTTTACTTTCAATCGATTTTATGTATCATTGCAGAAGACTGGTTAGTGTCGTATCGATTCAAATTGTTTCCAGCCCTATTTGTTATCATAAATCGCGTGATTAAATCGACAAATTGTTTGAGCATACATGAACGATTTATCAGCGAAGTGTATTCAATATTTGGTGTCAGATTTCTTGGAATCCATAACTAATGTAAGTTTTATCTTGAATTAAGTTTTTGATGAATAATTTTTGTTGGTTATAATTATGTATGAATTCAGATGACAGTTGTGAAACTTGATAAGGATAAGAAAAGTAATTCTGATCATTCAAAATCCGGCTTCCATTGATTCAGATCATTCATGTGGGTAAGGGTATAAAAGTGATTAAGAATATGTTATAAGCTTATAATTATTTGAAGTATCATTTCCCTTTTTACCTTTTAATTGGTTCAAATTTCATGATTGTCATGGTTCGTTGATCGGTACTAAGGGTGTAGGAGCTGCTCCTGATCGCCCTTCTCACTTGGCCTCAAATCATTCTTCATACCCTCGATACAGATTCAACAATCAATAAACCGATTGAAGAATATTGAATAAAAAGATTCTATCTAGGGTTTTACATTGCACTAATTGTAAGAGTTTTGATTCGGTTTAAAAGGTTAATCACAAATACATCCTCACGGTCGACTAGCCCGCTAACATTAATATCAGTGTTTGAATTTGATTTTATATCAGCAATCTACCAGGTATTCTCACCATTTATCAAATCGATTGATTTACTCTATCCTTTCGATTTTTACGCAATAGCGTCACAGATTTGTTGATTTTTACTTTCGTTACTCATGCTATTTCAGATGAATCGTAATGTTTTTTTATATTTACATTTGGAATTGATTTTATATTTTAGTTAGTGATGAATCATAATGTTTGGTTGATTAAGCTATTTTGCTTTCTTTTCTTTGGGTTGACAGATTGATTATATCATGTTTAGGTTAAAAGAAAGTTCGAAATTCTTGAATGCTCACGAGGTATTTGTTGTAATGCTAATGACAATTACAGTTTCAGGTATCATTTTTCCAACATCAGGTATCATTTTCCAACATCAATGTCGCGATTCATCCTCAATCTCGCGAATTCTTAGAGGGTTGTAATTTATTTACATATTTGAGTTCAATTTAGCAATTTATGTAATCAATAGTAGGTTTTGTTGATAAGTATAGATTATTTAAGGATTTGTTTTGTTATCAGGTTGTACAAATTATCATAAGTGAGCTTAATCACGAGGGGCACTTCTGATATGTAATGGTATGGTTTCATTACTATCACAAGGTTAGTTACTTGTGGATTTATTATAAATTGAAGCTTGGTGTTGGTAACTATCTATTGTAGTTAATAGCTTGCTAAAAGTTGCAATTTGTATAATTTAGTTAAGTAGATTGAAAATGATGATTATAGATATACGAAATGTTGATTGTCAGTGTGTGCAAATGGGGTTTTGATCATTTGCAACTCACAAACTTGACTCAGGTGGTTAGAAGTCACCGTTGTATTCAAACTTAATCATAAACCACATTCCAATCTGTTATTGTTTTCAACAATTCAAAATGTCTACTTAATTAACTATTCAACCCATTGAATATGATAACCAAATCAAAACTTGGCTATAATTTACGTGTCAAGGTGTTAAATGTGTGGATGAAAACTTACAAAAAATAACCCAAATGAAGCATACTAACTGCATAATATAATCTATAATCTATTAATTGATAAATATTAAGTGGTAAATTTATATAGATACTGGCAAAATAATCAGAAGAAATATAAATAAGATTAAATCACTCTCACGTTCCTTTTTTACTTTTTTCCTTCATATAATAATAATAATAATAGCTCTTATTAGAGGACAATTCTCATTTTTCTTTCACTCTTTTTCCATTGGAAATTGTCTTGATGTGGAAATATAGTCCCGACATGTGATGATCTTAATCATTATGTTATAGTGAGTTGGTTTAAAATTGTACTTAGGTTGGGCTACATTATATTCTAATAACTTCAAAGTCAAGTTTTTATCAAGTTCAAATTCAAATATCATCAAATTGTATTTTTAAATTTAGGGTATTAGTTACATATTATAGTTACATTTACATTTACATTTACATAGTAGATTATAATACATACAGATTACATTTCAACTTAATAAATTCAAAGATATATAACAAGAAATTTTAAAATTATACGGAGTATTATTTAACAAACTTGTGTCACTACATATAGCGAATGCATCATTTTCCTACATATACTGAATGTACTAATGTCATTTTTATGTAAATGTACTAATGTCATTTTTATGAAGGTTTTATACAGTGTGTCTTCTTTGAAGTTAACGTTTATTTTCGACCATTCTTTTGCATTTATTTCATGTATTTGTTAGTGCCTTTTTATTTTTTATGTTTACATGTTTAACTCTTTATCTACCCACTATTTTATTGTATTTGTTGAGTGAAAGCATTCAGCGGGTTTAACATGACATGAACTACCTATATAATTGTGTTTATAAGTGAAACAAGATGTGTCGCTATTAATGAGTTGTTTGTGTAGTTGGTGCATCAACGCAATCAAGAAGAAGGATGAGATCAAGAGAGTAACCAAGGCTAATTGTTAAGGAATTTTGTTCTTTTGGTGTTATGTTAGGTATTTTCTTTTAAATCTTGTGATGAATAGTTATGGAAATGGTGTTTTTGTGATGTATATTGAGTTAGGTTTTCTGTATATATTTTTTTGATGCACCCAGTTCAATAATACGAGGAGTATATGGTGCGAAAGAATGCGTTAGTAGAAAAAGCCCTAATAAATCCGAAGAAGGTTTGGTGATGCAAGATAGGGCACTATGACCTGATCATTATAGGTATGATCATCCTAATATGATTTAGGTAAATTGTCAACTTTAAACATCTTGATATATTGATTGTCAGAAAATGTAATATGAGTACAACACAATTTTGGGGTTAAAACAGACCCATGGCCACAAGACTTAAATTTAGAATTAACTTATAATGTTATTGGACATGTTTATCTAGGAATTGGAGGTGCCTTTGAACCTTTGAAGTTGAAGGAAGGAAGTTGCTTCTTCACAGATCCACAGCTCGGTAAGAAGCTCTGCTACGTCCAATTAGTAGTGACCCGAACTTTTTCATATTTATATATATATTAAATGAAATTGTTATTTACATGATTAAGTGTTTCCAACATGTTAAGCAATCAAACTTGTTAAGACTTGATTAATTGAAATAGGTTTCATATAGACAATTGACCACCCAAGTTGACCGGTGATTCACGAACGTTAAAACTTGTAAAAACTATATGATGACATATATATGGATATATATATATATATATAGTTAACATGATATTATGATAAGTAAACATATCATTAAGTATATTAACAATGAACTACATATGTAAAAACAAGACTACTAACTTAATGATTTTGAAACGAGACATATATGTAACGATTATCGTTGTAACGACATTTAATGTATATATATCATATTAAGAGATATTCATACATCATAATATCATGATAATATAATAATTTAAAATCTCATTTGATATTATAAACATTGGGTTAACAACATTTAACAAGATCGTTAACCTAAAGGTTTCAAAACAACACTTACATGTAACGACTAACGATGACTTAACGACTCAGTTAAAATGTATATACATGTAGTGTTTTAATATGTATTCATACACTTTTGAAAGACTTCAAGACACTTATCAAAATACTTCTACTTAACAAAAATGCTTACAATTACATCCTCGTTCAGTTTCATCAACAATTCTACTCGTATGCACCCGTATTCGTACTCGTACAATACACAGCTTTTAGATATATGTACTATTGGTATATATACTCCAATGATCAGCTCTTAGCAGCCCATGTGAGTCACCTAACACATGTGGGAACCATCATTTGGCAACTAGCATGAAATATCTCATAAAATTACAAAAATATGAGTAATCATTCATGACTTATTTACATGAAAACAAAATTACATATCCTTTATATCTAATCCATACACCAACGACCAAAAACACCTACAAACACTTTCATTCTTCAATTTTCTTCATCTAATTGATCTCTCTCAAGTTCTATCTTCAAGTTCTAAGTGTTCTTCATAAATTCTATAAGTTCTAGTATCATAAAATCAAGAATACTTCCAAGTTTGCTAGCTTACTTCCAATCTTGTAAAGTGATCATCCAACCTCAAAAAATCTTTCTTATTTACAGTAATATATCTTTCTAATACAAGGTAATACTCATATTCAAACTTTGGTTCAATTTCTATAACTATAACAATCTTATTTCGAGTAATGATCTTACTTGAATTTGTTTTCGTGTCATGATTCTGCTTCAAGAACTTTCAAGCCATCCAAGGATCCTTTGAAGCTAGATCCATTTGTATCTTTTCCAGTAGGTTTATCCACAAAACTTGAGGTAGTAATGATGTTCATAACATCATTCAATTCATACATATAAAGCTATCTTATTCAAAGGTTTAAACTTGAAATCACTAGAACATAGTTTAGTTAATTCTAAACTTGTTCGCAAACAAAAGTTAATCCTTCTAACTTGACTTTTAAAATCAACTAAACACATGTTCTATATCTATATGATATGCTAACTTAATGATTTAAAACCGGAAAACACGAAAAACACCGTAAAACCGGATATACGCTGTTGTAGTAACACCGCGGGCTGTTTTGGGTTAGTTAATTAAAAACTATGATAAACTTTGATTTAAAAGTTGTTCTTCTGGGAAAATGATTTCTCTTATGAACATGAAACTATATCCAAAAATCATGTTTAAACTCAAAGTGGAAGTATGTTTTTTCAAAATGCTCATCAAGACGTCGTTCTTTCGACTGAAATGACTACCTCTTACAAAAATGACTTGTAACTTATATTTTCGACTATAAACCTATACTTTTTCTGTTTGATTCATAAAATAGAGTTCAATATGAAACCATAGCAATTTGATTCACTCAAAACGGATTTAAAATGAAGAAGTTATGGGTAAAACAAAATTGGATATTTTTTGATTTTTGTAGCTACGAGAAATATTAACAATTCTATACAAATCATATCCTAGCTAACTTATATTGTATTATACATGTATTCTAATATATTATGTAATCTTGAGATACCATAGACATGTATGCAAATGTTTTTGACATATCATATCTGAAATGTCCCATTCTTATTGATTAAAAACGTTCCATATTAATTGATTTCGTTGCGAGGTTTTGACCTCTATATGAGACGTTTTTCAAAGACTGCATTCATTTTAAAACAAACCATAACCTTTATTTCATCAATAAAGGTTTAAAAAGCTTTACGTAGATTATCAAATAATGATAATCTAAAATATCCTGTTTACACACGACTATTACATAATGGTTTACAATACAAATATGTTACAACGAAATAAGTTTCTTGAATGCAGTTTTTACACAATATCATACAAGCATGGACTCCAAATCTTGTCCTTATTTAAGTATGCGACAGCGAAAGCTCTTAATAATCACCTGAGAATAAAAATGCTTAAAACGTCAACAAAAATGTTGGTGAGTTATAGGTTTAACCTATATATATCAAATCGTAACAATAGACCACAAGATTTCATATTTCAATATACATCCCATACATAGAGATAAAAATCATTCATATGGTGAACACCTGGTAACCGACATTAACAAGATTCATATATAAGAATATCCCCATCATTCCAGGACACCCTTCGGATATGATATAAATTTCGAAGTACTAAAGCATCCGGTACTTTGGATGGGGTTTGTTAGGCCCAATAGATCTATCTTTAGGATTCGCGTCAATTAGGGTGTCTGTTCCCTAATTCTTAGATTACCAGACTTAATAAAAAGGGGCATATTCGATTTCGATAATTCAACCATAGAATGTAGTTTCACGTACTTGTGTCTATTTTGTAAATCATTTATAAAACCTGCATGTATTCTCATCCCAAAAATATTAGATTTTAAAAGTGGGTGTAACGACCCTGGATTTTCCAACATTTATTTATTAATAATTACTATTATTATTAATACGTGTGATTAAACGAATGTATATAATTACATTTACATGTTTCCATGATTGCCCGTACTTGACTTTTAAGAGCCCGAAACGTCTCTGCGACACACGAAACTGCGCGAATAATATTTTTAGAATATTATTTATATTCATGATTATTTATTATTAATCATTTTAATTAATCAAGGTTAGTGATTAATTACTTGGGCTTTAATTATTTAAATTGCATCTTTAATTGGACTTGGGCCTTTAATTACTAGACTTGGGCTAAGTAAGCCCACCCTACACTTTTATGGACTTGAAAGCCCACTTGTTAAGCTAGTTTTATGTTAAGTATAATCAAGGTTTAATTAGGCTAATTTAGAGACAAATTACACAAGCATGCTACTCCTTTCTCCCATGCATTTAACCTTATTACCCTTCTTAGCTAACACCATTATCCCACACTTGAAAGAGGCTTGTTGACTCCTCCTTTTTGTCCTAGAACCGTCGGCCTTGGAGTAGGAAAGGAGAGTTCTTTTGTTTCAAACTTCACAACTTACTTACTTGCATTTCCATTTCATTTTACACACACACAAACTCTCTCAACTTTCTCTCCTCTTTCCCTCTAAACTTGTAAGTTACATGAGATTTCTTTTCCTTCTTTTCTTCTTGCAAAACCGAAGCTACAAGCACCCATAATCATCATCATCTTTTGTTTATTACTTGCTTGTTTGAAATTGTTACTTGTTTGTTGTAAAGATCAAGTCTCTTTAGCTTGAATCTTCTTAAATCTTGATTTCTTCTTTTGATATTGAAGAACCAAGAACAAGAACTCAAACTCACTAGTTTGTAGTTCCATAATTATGTAATTTCATGTTTCAAGTTCATAAACCTTAAGATCTTTCTTTGTTTTCATGATTTGTAGACTTGAACTCTTAAGATTCAAAACTTAGTTGAATCTTCTCAAGCATGATACAAACATGAACAAATACTTAAAGATCTAGTTACTTACTTTATTTATGTTCACTTTAATTTCATGTTTTCAAATTCATAAGTTTCAAAACTTTCTTATTGTTTACATTGTTGACTTGAACTATTAAGATTTACACTTTGGTTTGATCTTCTCAAGTATGAAACAAATGTAAACATAAAACTTGTAGATCTAGTTATTTGTTTCACTTTTACTTAGTTAAATTTGTGATTTATGTTCATGGTCAAGTACTTACTAGTTAAAGACTTGATTATTATTCTTGAAACTTTGTAAGTTCAAGACATAGAAGTGTAACTTGCTAGTTACAACTTCACATACTTGTGTTGATTTAACTTAAGTACTAGATCTATACATTTGAAACTAAGATCTTCAAGATCTACTAAGAACTAAGTTCTACAACCTAAGATCTTGTGTACTTAAGTTTATTTTCAAGTTTGTAGCTTATGACTAGTTTTAAAGTTGATGTAAGTGTTAGATCTAAGACCTTGATGAAACTTTGGTTCATCAAACATCATACAACTCTTAAGTGAGTTGATCTACATGTCTTAGACTCACACTTGTGTTGCTAGTGTCAAAACTTAGTTAGTATTACTTTCATAGTTCATGTGTGTGTAGATCTAAGACTTGATGTAACTTTGGTTCATCAAATTAATGTCTTAGACTTGCACTAGGGTTATGATGGACAAATCTTGGTTAAGATGATGTAGACACATCCATGAGTTGTACACTTGAAGCTATATGCATCAAGGATGAGAGCCATGATGAACATCAAGCACCAAGACCACCGGAACTCTCCAAACTTCCTGCTTTCTGTCCCAAAGTTTCTGACCTACTGTTTCTGGACCAGACCAGTAGGTCTGGGCTGATCCCATCTTGATTTTTGGATAGAACTTTTCGAGTAGATAATTTTTCATTTAGGACTCGTCTTCATCCGAGTTACGGTTTAGGATTTATGGCCCTCCGTTCGTCACTATGTCCTTTAACGTTGTGCAGAAAATTTCTGACCTACTCGCACTTAGACCGTCGCCACGGTCAAACCAAGATGAGTTAGCTTCTGTAATTTTAACCACACTTAAAAGACTCATATACGGAGCCATAGCCACTGGCCTCACCTCTGTTCGGTTTGTGTAGAGGCCGTGGTGACTGATCCAAGTCAGCCTTTGTTTTAAACGACTTTCATAGACGAACCTTACTTGTTACCTTTTGTTTAATGATGATTGATGATGACCCTTATGACCTTAATTACATACTTTTAAACCTATTAAGACGATTTACTGACTTAGTACTATTTGACTTAGGTTGAGGACTTCGGACCATTTACTTGCACACCTTTCCCGACTACTACTTTACCGCCACATATCATTGTGAGTTATAGCATTCCCTTTTTACTTTAACTTATTTTGGGAACTGAGAATACATGTGGATTTTATGTTTTACATACTAGGCACGAGTACTTAAACTATATATGTGTGGGTTATACAACAGCATAAACATTCCCTTTAGCTCGGTAACGTTTAATCATTGGTTTTTGAACCGTGAACGCGAATCTTAGATATGGATCCATAGGGTTTGACATCCCCACTCGGGCTAGTCGCGCTAGCATTTAACGAGTGTTTAATACTTCGAGGTTATACGCACTTGCCAAGTGCACTTTAAGGGGGTACATTAAACGTTAAGTTAGTTATCGAGTGCCCACGGTTAAGCATATACTTTTACATACTTTTGAACGCTCGTTGTAGCACTGAAATCTCGTGGCCTACTTACATTACTGTTATACTTAATCTATAGCTCACCAACCTTTGTGTTGACCTTTTTAAGCATGTATTTCTCAGGTGCTTGAAGTCGCTTCCGCTATCTTACTAGTCGTGCTGTAGAACCCGCTGCTTAGAGTTGTTATCGCATGACTACTTATCTTGCATTCAAACTTGTTTACTTTTGAAACTATGTTATGTAACGACCTTTGTGGTCACGTACACTTATTTAATGCTTCTACTTAGTGAAGCATACTTTTGGATTGTAAAACATTTGACGTTTGTTATGACGTCACTTTTATTAATGAATGCAAATTCTGTTTTGAAAACGCATATAGTACTTAACCTTGTAATGATCCTGTTGATGATGGTCCGTACATGATGATTTAGTACGGGGCGTCACATTTGGTATCAGAGCATTGGTTGTAGGGAATTAGGTTGCATTAGTGAGTCTAAGACCGACCCGAGTAGGATTCACTAATAGGACTAATCTACAACTTGCTAGTTTACGTGTTTCTGCTGAACTTACTGCATGCTGCTGCTTACTGTTACTGCTATATGCCACATGCTATTACATGATTTCACTACTGCATGATGCTACTTGCTTTCGATTGCATGCTACCTTCATACGAATTACTGATATTGCCATGCTACTTATTGTCATACATAATTTAAACTGTTGGCCTATTATTTGCTTGCTTTATGACATACTGACATGGAAAATTTATTTTTCCTTGTTCAGATGTCGGACGTTCCACCTGCTGACATTCCGGGCAGTACAGGCTCAGACCCCGTTGTTCCACCTACTGCTACACCTGTTGCTGCTGCTGCCGATATTCCGGCCCCGACACCCACTGGCGATCCCGGCGCTTCTACTTCCGGAGCTAGCTCTAGCGCACCTGCCCCAGTGTCTGCTCCCGGACCCCCGAGGTCACAGCCCCGCATTGGTGGTATTGAGATCCCCGCGGAGTTCGGGGAAGGGCCGTTTCGTAACCACATGCGCATGCCTTGCCGACGCACTCCCGACGGACGTTTAGTCGTGATTCCACCAGGCAGACACCGACAGATGTTGGCCGCCTTCGGACGCTTCGGATTACCAGCTCAGCCGCCAGTGTCACCACCACACGATTCGGATGACTCATCATCCACCGATTCTTCATCATCAGACGACTCCAGCGATGATGAGGATCCTGCTGATAGACCTATTCAGGCACCCTCCACCCCGCCGAGGAAGCGGTACCGGTTCGACGGCAACGTCATTCCAGGGGTGAATGGAGGTTGTGCTTTTACTGACGCTTTTGGCCATCGTCGTAAGGTTACTGCTCGTAAACGAGTTGTGCCATACCCTGCCGACCCACAGATACGTAAGGTTCCCCGTTATGTATTGACCATTCCTGGAACCGTACCACCTATATTCAGATACGCACCACTTACATCTAGGGACGTACCGTCTACATCCGGAGCTGGACCATCTACATCAGCACCACCGGCACCACCCGCACCACCCGCCCCACCTGCACCGCCTGCCCCACCAGCTCCCTCTAACGAGGAACTGATGAGGGAGATTGAGACTCTCCGAGCTCGAGTCACTGAGCTCGAGGAGCAGTTGGCTCGAGGAGCAGTTGTAATGACCCGCACTTTTTCGATCGTTCTATACTTATAAGATTAATATTTATATAAATTAAACCTTACCAACATGATAAGCAATCCAAATTGTTGAGATTTATGTTTTTGAAAAGAGTTTTACACAACGTTTGACCGTCTAGTTTGACCGATGATATCACGAACTATATAACATATGATAATTATACGTTTGTGTATATATATGTATATATACATATTTAACATGATCTAAGGATGTTTTAATATCTCATTTTGTATTAATAACAATAAGTTATAAGTATATTTTGAAACTACTAACTTAAGTTTTCAAAACGATAACTTTAAGTAACGTTTTTGATATAAATACTTATAACCTATAATGTTTATACATATATCGTATATGTAATGTATTTAATCACTTTTGAAGGACTTAAATACATAAAACAATATAAGTGTATTCACAAAATATAACTATATTTGAATCCTCGTTCCGTTTTCACAAGATTTCTATACGTATATCTAGAGTATATGTACTCGTATCATACCTAACTTCTATACGTATTTACTATTGGTATATACACATCAAATCACCACCTAACTAGCCCTTGTTACTGCCCTAAGGTAGAGGTAATTGCTTTTGTATGATTGTTTGACAAATACACAAGATTACAAGCTAAAAATTTTGTCCTTGCCCCCCCATATCACGTTTTTAAAGGGTCTTCATGGATCCTCATTTTGATTCATTTTAACTTCAATTATCTTAGCTAAAACACACACTCTTTCTTAACCTTTAAACTCCATAATCATCCAGCAAGTTACCAAGAAGATCTAGCCATAAAAACCTTACTTAATCACCATAAGAAAACTCTTACAACAACACTTCAAGAAATCCTTCCAAGAACACAAACTTACTTCCAATCTTTCATCCAATTCCATCACCCTTTTGGTTCTAGATTTTTACTCCTCTTTTACAGCAACCTTGTCCAAGGAACTTGAGGTAGTAACTATGTTCATAACCTTATTCGATTCATATATATATAGCTATCTTATTTTGTGGTATAAAATTTTAACAACAAGAACATAGTTTGAATGTTTTCAAACTTGTTTGCAAACTAAATAGATCCTTATAACTTAACTTTTAAAATACTTCAAGACCTGTAATATAACTTAAAAATATGCTAATTTAACAAGGTATAACTTGGTTTTTCAAAGAACACCTTAAAAACTGTTTTTACGACGTCGGAGTGCAACCGGGGGCTGTTTTGGGTTGGATAATTAAAAACCATCTTAAACTTTGAATTGGAGGTTTATTTTCTGGAAAAATGATTTTTACTATGAATATGATAACACATAAAAATTTCATGATTTAACTCAAAGTATAAGTATTTTTAGAAAAATAATCATTTAAGGTTGTTTACATGATGGAAAATGATTAACTTCATAAGTTTCACTAAAGTTTGACCTATGACCTGTGATTTCGAATACAAACTAAGGTATTTACAGTTCATATTCTTAAAGAGGGACTCGATCCAAGGAAGTGGCAAGTTGAATCAACGAAAACGGAGTTGTAACGAAGAAACTATGACCAAAACGAGATCGGATATCTAAGACTAGTTTGGCTACGAAAATAATTGGAGAAAATTAAATAAATCACATCTTTTTAAAATAACATGATATTTTATATATATGTACTCATAATTTAATTTTATATGGTTCAGGATCACCCGTAAACAATACGAGAAGATTAATCATAAGATCCCATGATTGTACGCAACACGTCATTTGACAACACCGGTACTTTATGTACGCAACACGTCATTTGACAACACCGGTACCATGGGTCAAGATTAATCTCGACCAATACATATACGATGGGGGTTTTTATTTATTTCATTGGGGGTTTATTAAACACCTAAAAATGAACCATTAAAATTGAATTACTAACATCGGACTGCTAACTACGGACTAAGAAATTATTAAAACTATTAAAAGTATAAAAAGTATATATATGTGACGATTGTTTAAAATAGAAATATATTGATAAACTATATATGGATAGGTTCGTGATATCAATCGGAGACCAAGTCGAAATTACATATCTTCAAGACGAAAGTGAGTATATAGTCCCACTTTTAAACTCTAAGTATTTCGGGATGAGAATACATGTATTTTATGTTTTACGTTATGGACACAAGTAACTGAAAAATATATTCTACGTTGAGTTGTACCACTGGCATACTTCCCTGTAGCTTGGTAACTGTTATTTACAGCGGTATTGTAAACGCGAATCCTGTTGATAGATCTATCGGGCCTGACAACCCCAACCGGACTGGACGACCAGTATTCAACGGTTGCACAGTACTTCGTTTCGTGACTACACTTGGTACGGTGTAGTAAGATTTCATAATAAAGGGAATATGCGACGTGATTAAATGTTAAGTATGGTTACCAAGTGCTCAACCACTTAGAATATTTTTATTAAAACGTTTATATATGAAATCTTGAGGTCTATATATATATTGCTGCCGGCATTAAACCTATATCTCACCAACTTTATGTTGACATTTTAAACATGTCTATTCTCAGGTGATAATTAGAAGCTTCCGCTGCAACATGTTGAATTTAAACAAGATCTTGAGTATGCATATTTGTGTCAAAAATAAAACTGCATATCGGAGGATTTGTAATGTAAAATATGCTAGAAATCGTATTGTTATCATCACATGTAAAGTTTGTAAGTCTAAGATTATCGCTAAATGATAATCATCTTTATTTTGTCTAAAGCTTGTATCAAAATAAGAATTATGGTTTGTAATGTAAAATATATGCAGTTGTTCTTTTAAAAATGTCGCATATAGAGGTCAATACCTCGCAATGAAATCATACGTTATCTAACACGTTCTTATGGTTAAGGACGGGTTATGACATGTGGTATCAGAGCGGTGGTCTTAGCGAACCAGGTTTGCATTAGTGTGTCTAACCGAGAAGTCGTTAGGATACATTAGTAAGTCTGGACTTTGACCGGGTCTGATTTAAAAACCATTGCTTATCATTGTTGGTTAAAATTTATATGTAAATATTATGTAGTACTAATGGGTTAGTTGTTGTGTGATAGATGTCGGACTCAAAACTTGTTATCACATTCAGCGACTCCGAACCAGAATCTTCAGATGGTGTTCCAGTCATTAACCTATCCGATGACGAAAATAATATCTTTGGGGAAGACTCACAAATTCCGGATGAACCGACTATAGAGAACCCGGAAAGTGAACCCGAGGAGGAAAGTGAACCCGAGGAGGAAAGTGAACCCGAGGAAGAAATACAGGAAATTACAAAAGACGAGTTCGAACTAGGAAAGAAACGAAAGGCTAATGAATTAGAAAATTCAAATCCCGAGTTTAGTAAGGATGATGTGGCACCAACTCCACTAGACACTACCACCCCTATTCCCGCTATTCCTATTCGTTCTATCCCGGCATCCAGTTCCTCAATCCCACAGCCAAAATATAGGCAGACAGCCAGGATAAGCGTTAAGCGATTCTTTGAACCTAAACGTCCTAGAAAATAGACCAAACGATGCGCTGCCGTATTAAACCATGGGATCATATAATGTTTTGTATAATATTATCAGTGTGGTTTGCTTAATGTTCGATGTAAGATAAGCATATGTAAAATAGTGAAGTGTGAAATGCAATAATTTTCCATGGTTAAGTATTATTTAGATGGTAGTAATTGATTCTGTACTAAGCTATTAAGTATGGACATTAACGGGTAGGTACTACCCTAGATATAATTATAAAATGCTAATAAGAAGAAAAGGCTTTTATAATAATACCTGGTTCATATTATTAATAAGCTATAATGTACTGTAAATATACACTACATCTATAATATTCCATGTGAATAATTATTTTATTTTCATTCTTATAGAAGAATATGGCGCGATTGAACCGAATGACGGAACAAGAAATCCAGGAACTCATCAATCAGCGAGTGAACGACAGAATGTTATGGGTCGAGGCTGCAAGAGGTGCTGCAGTTAACCCAAATCCTCGTGTGGGGTGCACTTACAAAACTTTTCAAGCTTGCAAGCCCTCATCATTCAGTGGAACAGAAGGACCGATCGGTTTAACCCGGTGGATAGAAAAGATGGAAACTGTGTTCAAAATCAGTGGTTGTGTTGAAAAGGACATGACCAAATACGCATCGTGCACTTTACAAGATAGTGCACTCACGTGGTGGAAAAATTATGTGAAGGCGGTAGGAGGAGATGTAGCTTATGATACTCCATGGGAAGAATTCAAAACAATGTTAATCAACGAGTATTGTCCAAGGAACGAGGTTAGGAAGTTGGAAGATGAATTACGAAGTCTGAAGGTTATTGGTACTGAAATCACCAACTACAATCAGCGATTCATGGAATTAGTTTTGCTATGTCCTGAATTGGTTCCAACCGAAGAAAGGAAAATTGAAATGTACAAAGATGGTTTGCCCAAAAAGGTCAAGGCAAATGTTACAGCATCGAAACCTAAGACAATTCATGAAGCTATAACCATGGCAAACGAGCTAATGGATCAGGTCATCATGGATAAGAAAGTATCCAATACTGATGTGAAGGTATCAGGTAACAAAAGAAAGTGGAATGGAAATTATGATCGAGGTAACCAACAACAATCTTTTAAGAAACAAGAAAACACGCAAGGTACGGGTAGTGGTTTAAGCTTTGGTTATAAAGGACAAAATCCTTTATGCAACCGATGCCACAAACATCACTCTGGTTACTGTAATGTGGTATGCAACAAATGTAATCGAAAGGGTCATCTTGCTGAAGATTGTAGGGCTCTCGTTACAAATACAAATGGTACCAAGACTCCTGCCACCAATGCAAATAGAACTGCTTTGGCTACCATTACTTGTTTTGGGTGTGGAAAACAAGGTCACTATAAGAGCCAGTGCCCGAATCCAGAGAAGAATATCGGACCTGCACGTGGGAGAGCATTTGTTATTAATGCTAGAGAGGCATGTGAAGACCCGGAGCTTGTTACGGGTACGTTTACCATTAATAACTTATCCGCATCTATTATATTTGATACTGGTGCTGATAGAAGTTACGTGTGTAGAGACTTTCACGCTAAATTGAATTGTTCATCATTACCTCTAGATGCTAAGTACATGATTGAGTTAGCTAATGGTAAACTAATTAAAGCCGATAAAATTTGTCGTGATTGTAAAATAAATTTAGCCGGAGAAACGTTTAAAATTGACTTGATACCCGTAGAATTAGGAAGTTTTGATGTAATAGCCGGCATGGACTGGATGTCCAAAATAGGAGCTGAAGTTGTGTGCGCCAAGAAGGCAATTCGTATTCCTCGTAAGGATAAAACGCCAGTAATGATTTATGGAGAGAAGGGTAACTCAAAGCTAAAACTCATTAGTTATTTGAAAGCTCAAAAGTGCTTGAAGAAAGGGTGATATGCTATCTTAGCACATGTTAATAAAGTCGAAAAGAAAGAAAAAGAGAAGTGCATCAATGACGTGCCTGTGGCAAGAGATTTTCCTGAAGTATTTCCGGAAGAGTTGCCGGGATTACCTCCATTTAGATCTGTTGAATTTCAAATAGATCTTGTACCAGGAGCTGCACCGGTTGCCCGTGCTCCATATAGACTTGCACCGTCCGAGTTAAAAGAACTTCAGAGTCAGTTAAAAGAATTACTGGATCGTGGATTCATACGACCAAGTACTTCACCGTGGGGAGCTCCAATTTTATTCGTCAAGAAGAAAGACGGATCTTTCCGAATGTGTATAGATTATCGTGAATTAAATAAGTTAACTATCAAGAATCGGTATCCACTACCGAGAATTGACGACTTATTTGATCAACTCCAAGGATCATGTGTGTACTCGAAAATTGACCTAAGATCGGGCTATCATCAATTACGTGTCAAAGAAGAAGATATACCAAAAACTGCTTTTCGGACACGCTACGGTCATTACGAATTTTTGGTCATGCCGTTTGGATTGACGAATGCGCCAGCTGTATTCATGGACCTCATGAATCGAGTTTGTAGTCCATATCTAGATAAGTTTGTTATCGTTTTCATTGATGATATTCTTATCTATTCCAAGAGTGAGCAAGAGCATGAGCAGCATTTAAGGTTGATATTAGAGTTGTTAAGAAAAGAACAGCTATATGCTAAATTTTCTAAATGTGCTTTCTGGTTGAAAGAAGTGCAATTTCTTGGCCACGTTGTTAGTAGCAAAGGAATTCAGGTTGATCCAGCAAAAATTGAAGCCATTGAAAAATGGGAGACTCCTAAGACACCAATGCAGATACGCCAATTTTTGGGTTTAGCCGGTTATTATAGAAGGTTTATTCAAGATTTTTCCCGAATAGCTAAGCCGTTGACAGCGTTAACGCAAAAAGGGAAGAAATATGAATGGACTTCTGAGCAGGAGAGTGCATTTCAGTTACTGAAAAAGAAGTTGACTACGGCGCCTATTTTATCGTTACCAGAAGGGAACGATGATTTTGAAATATATTGTGACGCTTCGCGACAAGGTTTTGGTTGCTTTCTTATGCAACGGAAGAAAGTTATTGCATACGCATCCCGACAATTGAAGATTCACGAGCGGAATTATACGACGCATGATCTAGAACTGGGAGCAGTCGTGTTTGCATTGAAGATATGGAGACACTACTTGTATGGGGTTAAATGCACTGTGTTTACTGATCATAAAAGCCTTCAACATATTTTCGATCAAAAACAGCTGAACATGAGGCAACGTAGGTGGGTTGAGTTAATAAATGACTATGATTGTGAAATTCGTTATCATCCCGGGAAAGCGAACGTGGTGGCCGACGCTCTAAGCAGATAGGAACGAGAACCAATTCGAGTACGAGCGATGAACATAAAAATTCGCATGAATCTCAACTCACAAATCAAAGAAGTTCAACGAGAAGCACTTACTAAAGAAAATATAGGAAATGAAATAATGAAGAAGTATGAGAAGCAACTCGTTATACGGGAAGATGGAACTCGATATTTTGCAAACCGTATTTGGGTACCGAAGTTGGGTGGATTAAGGAAGTTGATATTGAACGAGGCACATAAGACAAGATACTCAATACATCCTGGAGTCGGAAAGATGTATCAAGATCTTAAGACGCATTATTGGTGGCCTAACTTAAAGACAGACGTTGCAACATATGTTGGGGAGTGTTTAACTTGTTCCAAGGTCAAAGCAGAACACCAGAAGCCGTCAGGGTTACTTCAACAACCAGAAATCCCAGAATGGAAATGGGATGGTATTACCACGGATTTCATCACGAAGTTACCAAAGACTGCCTGGGGATACGACACCATTTGGGTGATTGTTGATCGTCTCACCAAGTCTGCACATTTCTTGCCTATAAAAGAAACGGATAGAATGGAGAAACTATTACGATTGTATATAAAGGAAGTTGTTTCAAGGCATGGAATACCTATTTCCATTATATCCGATCGTGATAGTAGATTTACATCAAAGTTCTGGCAATCACTACAGGAGGCCCTAGGAACTCGTTTGGATATGAGTACCGCGTATCATCCGCAAACCGACGGGCAGAGTGAAAGAACGATTCAGACTCTTGAAGACATGCTCAGGGCATGTGTGATCGATTTTGGAAACGGATGGGATAAATATCTACCATTAGCAGAATTCTCGTATAATAATAGTTATCATGCGAGCATTAAAGCTGCGCCATTCGAAGCATTGTACGGAAGGAAGTGTAGATCTCCTATTTGCTGGAATGAAGTAGGAGATTGACAATTAACTGGTCCCGAGATCATACACGAAACGACTGAGAAGATAGTACAAATCAAGGAGAGATTGAAAACAGCCCGTAGTCGCCAAAAGAGCTACGCCGATGTTTGAAGGAAACCATTAGAGTTTCAGATCGGTGACATGGTTATGTTAAAGGTGTCACCGTGGAAAGGTGTAATACGCTTCGGAAAAAGGGGTAAACTGAACCCAAGATATGTAGGCCCGTTCAAGATTATCGAACGCATTGGACCGGTAGCTTATCGACTCGAGTTACCACAACAACTCGCCGGAGTACATAATACATTTCACGTCTCAAACCTTAAGAAGTGTCTTGCAAAGGAAGATCTCACCATTCCTCTTGAAGAAATCCATGTCGACAAGAAACTACAATTCATCGAAGAACCAATCGAAATCATGGATCGTGAAGTTAAACGGCTCAAGCAGAGCAACATACCGATCGTTAAGGTTCGTTGGAATGCTCGAAGGGTTCCCGAGTTTACTTGGGAACGAGAGGATCAAATGAAACAAAAATATCCACACTTGTTTTCCGATGACGCAAAATAGGTACAATTTTAAAATTTCGGGACGAAATTTATTTAACGGGTAGGTACTGTAATGACCCGCACTTTTTCGATCGTTCTATACTTATAAGATTAATATTTATATAAATTAAACCTTACCAACATGATAAGCAATCCAAATTGTTGAGATTTATGTTTTTGAAAAGAGTTTTACACAACGTTTGACCGTCTAGTTTGACCGATGATATCACGAACTATATAACATATGATAATTATACGTTTGTGTATATATATGTATATATACATATTTAACATGATCTAAGGATGTTTTAATATCTCATTTTGTATTAATAACAATAAGTTATAAGTATATTTTGAAACTACTAACTTAAGTTTTCAAAACGATAACTTTAAGTAACGTTTTTGATATAAATACTTATAACCTATAATGTTTATACATATATCGTATATGTAATGTATTTAATCACTTTTTAAGGACTTAAATACATAAAACAATATAAGTATATTCACAAAAGATAACTATATTTGAATCCTCGTTCCGTTTTCACAAGATTTCTATACGTATATCTAGAGTATATGTACTCGTATCATACCTAACTTCTATACGTATTTACTATTGGTATATACACATCAAATCACCACCTAACTAGCCCTTGTTACTGCCCTAAGGTAGAGGTAATTGCTTTTGTATGATTGTTTGACAAATACACAAGATTACAAGCTAAAAATTTTGTCCTTGCCCCCCCATATCACGTTTTTAAAGGGTCTTCATGGATCCTCATTTTGATTCATTTTAACTTCAATTATCTTAGCTAAAACACACACTCTTTCTTAACCTTTAAACTCCATAATCATCCAGCAAGTTACCAAGAAGATCTAGCCATAAAAACCTTACTTAATCACCATAAGAAAACTCTTACAACAACACTTCAAGAAATCCTTCCAAGAACACAAACTTACTTCCAATCTTTCATCCAATTCCATCACCCTTTTGGTTCTAGCTTTTTACTCCTATTTTACAGCAACCTTGTCCAAGGAACTTGAGGTAGTAACTATGTTCATAACCTTATTCGATTCATATATATATAGCTATCTTATTTTGTGGTATAAAATTTTAACAACAAGAACATAGTTTGAATGTTTTCAAACTTGTTTGCAAACTAAATAGATCCTTATAACTTAACTTTTAAAATACTTCAAGACCTGTAATATAACTTAAAAATATGCTAATTTAACAAGGTATAACTTGGTTTTTCAAAGAACACCTTAAAAACTGTTTTTACGACGTCGGAGTGCAACCGGGGGCTGTTTTGGGTTGGATAATTAAAAACCATCTTAAACTTTGAATTGGAGGTTTATTTTCTGGAAAAATGATTTTTACTATGAATATGATAACACATAAAAATTTCATGATTTAACTCAAAGTATAAGTATTTTTAGAAAAATAATCATTTAAGGTTGTTTACATGATGGAAAATGATTAACTTCATAAGTTTCACTAAAGTTTGACCTATGACCTGTGATTTCGAATACAAACTAAGGTATTTACAGTTCATAGTCTTAAAGAGGGACTCGATCCAAGGAAGTGGCAAGTTGAATCAACGAAAACGGAGTTGTAACGAAGAAACTATGACCAAAACGAGATCGGATATCTAAGACTAGTTTGGCTACGAAAATAATTGGAGAAAATTAAATAAATCACATCTTTTTAAAATAACATGATATTTTATATATATGTACTCATAATTTAATTTTATATGGTTCAGGATCACCCGTAAACAATACGAGAAGATTAATCATAAGATCCCATGATTGTACGCAACACGTCATTTGACACCACCGGTACTTTATGTACGCAACACGTCATTTGACAACACCGGTACCATGGGTCAAGATTAATCTCGACCAATACATATACGATGGGGGTTTTTATTTATTTCATTGGGGGTTCATTAAACACCTAAAAATGAACCATTAAAATTGAATTACTAACATCGGACTGCTAACTACGGACTAAGAAATTATTAAAACTATTAAAAGTATAAAAAGTATATATATGTGACGATTGTTTAAAATAGAAATATATTGATAAACTATATATGGATAGGTTCGTGATATCAATCGGAGACCAAGTCGAAATTACATATCTTCAAGACGAAAGTGAGTATATAGTCCCACTTTTAAACTCTAAGTATTTCGGGATGAGAATACATGTATTTTATGTTTTACGTTATGGACACAAGTAACTGAAAAATATATTCTACGTTGAGTTGTACCACTGGCATACTTCCCTGTAGCTTGGTAACTGTTATTTACAGCGGTATTGTAAACGCGAATCCTGTTGATAGATCTATCGGGCCTGACAACCCCAACCGGACTGGACGACCAGTATTCAACGGTTGCACAGTACTTCGTTTTGTGACTACACTTGGTACGGTGTAGTAAGATTTCATAATAAAGGGAATATGCGACGTGATTAAATGTTAAGTATGGTTACCAAGTGCTCAACCACTTAGAATATTTTTATTAAAATGTTTATATATGAAATCTTGTGGTCTATATTTATATCGCTGCCGGCATTAAACCTATATCTCACCAACTTTATGTTGACGTTTTAAACATGTCTATTCTCAGGTGATAATTAGAAGCTTCCGCTGCAACATGTTGAATTTAAACAAGATCTTGAGTATGCATATTTGTGTCAAAAATAAAACTGCATATCG
Source organism: Rutidosis leptorrhynchoides (assembly GCF_046630445.1). Lineage (NCBI taxonomy): Eukaryota > Viridiplantae > Streptophyta > Magnoliopsida > Asterales > Asteraceae > Rutidosis > Rutidosis leptorrhynchoides. The sequence continues at coordinate 113,530,427 of NC_092334.1, forward strand.
GAGGATTTGTAATGTAAAATATGCTAGAAATCGTATTGTTATCATCACATGTAAAGTTTGTAAGTCTAAGATTATCGCTAAACGATAATCATCTTTATTTTGTCTAAAGCTTGTATCAAAATAAGAATTATGGTTTGTAATGTAAAATATATGCAGTTGTTCTTTTAAAAATGTCGCATATAGAGGTCAATACCTCGCAATGAAATCATACGTTATCTAACACGTTCTTATGGTTAAGGACGGGTTATGACATGTGGTATCAGAGCGGTGGTCTTAGCGAACCAGGTTTGCATTAGTGTGTCTAACCGAGAAGTCGTTAGGATACATTAGTAAGTCTGGACTTTGACCGGGTCTGATTTAAAAACCATTGCTTATCATTGTTGGTTAAAATTTATATGTAAATATTATGTAGTACTAATGGGTTAGTTGTTGTGTGATAGATGTCGGACTCAAAACTTGTTATCACATTCAGCGACTCCGAACCAGAATCTTCAGATGGTGTTCCAGTCATTAACCTATCCGATGACGAAAATAATATCTTTGGGGAAGACTCACAAATTCCGGATGAACCGACTATAGAGAACCCGGAAAGTGAACCCGAGGAGGAAAGTGAACCCGAGGAGGAAAGTGAACCCGAGGAAGAAATACAGGAAATTACAAAAGACGAGTTCGAACTAGGAAAGAAACGAAAGGCTAATGAATTAGAAAATTCAAATCCCGAGTTTAGTAAGGATGATGTGGCACCAACTCCACTAGACACTACCACCCCTATTCCCGCTATTCCTATTCGTTCTATCCCGGCATCCAGTTCCTCAATCCCACAGCCAAAATATAGGCAGACAGCCAGGATAAGCGTTAAGCGATTCTTTGAACCTAAACGTCCTAGAAAATAGACCAAACGATGCGCTGCCGTATTAAACCATGGGATCATATAATGTTTTGTATAATATTATCAGTGTGGTTTGCTTAATGTTCGATGTAAGATAAGCATATGTAAAATAGTGAAGTGTGAAATGCAATAATTTTCCATGGTTAAGTATTATTTAGATGGTAGTAATTGATTCTGTACTAAGCTATTAAGTATGGACATTAACGGGTAGGTACTACCCTAGATATAATTATAAAATGCTAATAAGAAGAAAAGGCTTTTATAATAATACCTGGTTCATATTATTAATAAGCTATAATGTACTGTAAATATACACTACATCTATAATATTCCATGTGAATAATTATTTTATTTTCATTCTTATAGAAGAATATGGCGCGATTGAACCGAATGACGGAACAAGAAATCCAGGAACTCATCAATCAGCGAGTGAACGACAGAATGTTATGGGTCGAGGCTGCAAGAGGTGCTGCAGTTAACCCAAATCCTCGTGTGGGGTGCACTTACAAAACTTTTCAAGCTTGCAAGCCCTCATCATTCAGTGGAACAGAAGGACCGATCGGTTTAACCCGGTGGATAGAAAAGATGGAAACTGTGTTCAAAATCAGTGGTTGTGTTGAAAAGGACATGACCAAATACGCATCGTGCACTTTACAAGATAGTGCACTCACGTGGTGGAAAAATTATGTGAAGGCGGTAGGAGGAGATGTAGCTTATGATACTCCATGGGAAGAATTCAAAACAATGTTAATCAACGAGTATTGTCCAAGGAACGAGGTTAGGAAGTTGGAAGATGAATTACGAAGTCTGAAGGTTATTGGTACTGAAATCACCAACTACAATCAGCGATTCATGGAATTAGTTTTGCTATGTCCTGAATTGGTTCCAACCGAAGAAAGGAAAATTGAAATGTACAAAGATGGTTTGCCCAAAAAGGTCAAGGCAAATGTTACAGCATCGAAACCTAAGACAATTCATGAAGCTATAACCATGGCAAATGAGCTAATGGATCAGGTCATCATGGATAAGAAAGTATCCAATACTGATGTGAAGGTATCAGGTAACAAAAGAAAGTGGAATGGAAATTATGATCGAGGTAACCAACAACAATCTTTTAAGAAACAAGAAAACACGCAAGGTACGGGTAGTGGTTTAAGCTTTGGTTATAAAGGACAAAATCCTTTATGCAACCGATGCCACAAACATCACTCTGGTTACTGTAATGTGGTATGCAACAAATGTAATCGAAAGGGTCATCTTGCTGAAGATTGTAGGGCTCTCGTTACAAATACAAATGGTACCAAGACTCCTGCCACCAATGCAAATAGAACTGCTTTGGCTACCATTACTTGTTTTGGGTGTGGAAAACAAGGTCACTATAAGAGCCAGTGCCCGAATCCAGAGAAGAATATCGGACCTGCACGTGGGAGAGCATTTGTTATTAATGCTAGAAAAGCAAATCACCGGACCCGAGGTAGTCCACGAAACCACGGAGAAGATTGCTCAGATCCAAGCTAGACTTAAGACTGCCCGTGATTGCCAAAAGAGTTATGCCGATCTTAAACGGAAAGACTTTGAATTTAATGTTGGTGATCGTGTAATGTTGAAGGTTGCACCTTGGAAAGGTGTGATCCGTTTTGGAAAACGTGGAAAGTTGAACCCACGATACATTGGTCCTTTCGAGATCTTGGAACGTGTTGGACCAGTTGCATACCGTTTGGATCTACCAGCACAATTGAGCTCAGTTCATCCTACCTTCCATGTGTCAAACTTGAAGAAGTGTCTTGCTGCACCCGAACTCATCATACCATTGGAAGAACTTACTATTGATGACAAACTCCACTTTGTGGAGGAACCTGTTGAGATTATGGATCGTGAGATCAAAAATTTGAAACGCAACAAGATTCCGATTGTACGAGTACGATGGAATGCCAAACGAGGACCTGAGTTTACTTGGGAACGAGAGGATCAAATGATGCGGAAATATCCTCATCTTTTCCCGACTCCTCCATCTACTTCAGCTTAAATTTCGGGACGAAATTTTCTTTAACAGGTGGGTAATGTAACGACCCTGGATTTTCCAACATTTATTTATTAATAATTACTATTATTATTAATACGTGTGATTAAACGAATGTATATAATTACATTTACATGTTTCCATGATTGCCCGTACTTGACTTTTAAGAGCCCGAAACGTCTCTGCGACACACGAAACTGCGCGAATAATATTTTTAGAATATTATTTACATTCATGATTATTTATTATTAATCATTTTAATTAATCAAGGTTAGTGATTAATTACTTGGGCTTTAATTATTTAAATTGCATCTTTAATTGGACTTGGGCCTTTAATTACTAGACTTGGGCTAAGTAAGCCCACCCTACACTTTTATGGACTTGAAAGCCCACTTGTTAAGCTAGTTTTATGTTAAGTATAATCAAGGTTTAATTAGGCTAATTTAGAGACAAATTACACAAGCATGCTACTCCTTTCTCCCATGCATTTAACCTTATTACCCTTCTTAGCTAACACCATTATCCCACACTTGAAAGAGGCTTGTTGACTCCTCCTTTTTGTCCTAGAACCGTCGGCCTTGGAGTAGGAAAGGAGAGTTCTTTTGTTTCAAACTTCACAACTTACTTACTTGCATTTCCATTTCATTTTACACACACACAAACTCTCTCAACTTTCTCTCCTCTTTCCCTCTAAACTTGTAAGTTACATGAGATTTCTTTTCCTTCTTTTCTTCTTGCAAAACCGAAGCTACAAGCACCCATAATCATCATCATCTTTTGTTTATTACTTGCTTGTTTGAAATTGTTACTTGTTTGTTGTAAAGATCAAGTCTCTTTAGCTTGAATCTTCTTAAATCTTGATTTCTTCTTTTGATATTGAAGAACCAAGAACAAGAACTCAAACTCACTAGTTTGTAGTTCCATAATTATGTAATTTCATGTTTCAAGTTCATAAACCTTAAGATCTTTCTTTGTTTTCATGATTTGTAGACTTGAACTCTTAAGATTCAAAACTTAGTTGAATCTTCTCAAGCATGATACAAACATGAACAAATACTTAAAGATCTAGTTACTTACTTTATTTATGTTCACTTTAATTTCATGTTTTCAAATTCATAAGTTTCAAAACTTTCTTATTGTTTACATAGTTGACTTGAACTATTAAGATTTACACTTTGGTTTGATCTTCTCAAGTATGAAACAAATGTAAACATAAAACTTGTAGATCTAGTTATTTGTTTCACTTTTACTTAGTTAAATTTGTGATTTATGTTCATGGTCAAGTACTTACTAGTTAAAGACTTGATTATTATTCTTGAAACTTTGTAAGTTCAAGACATAGAAGTGTAACTTGCTAGTTACAACTTCACATACTTGTGTTGATTTAACTTAAGTACTAGATCTATACATTTGAAACTAAGATCTTCAAGATCTACTAAGAACTAAGTTCTACAACCTAAGATCTTGTGTACTTAAGTTTATTTTCAAGTTTGTAGCTTATGACTAGTTTTAAAGTTGATGTAAGTGTTAGATCTAAGACCTTGATGAAACTTTGGTTCATCAAACATCATACAACTCTTAAGTGAGTTGATCTACATGTCTTAGACTCACACTTGTGTTGCTAGTGTCAAAACTTAGTTAGTATTACTTTCATAGTTCATGTGTGTGTAGATCTAGGACTTGATGTAACTTTGGTTCATCAAATTAATGTCTTAGACTTGCACTAGGGTTATGATGGACAAATCTTGGTTAAGATGATGTAGACACATCCATGAGTTGTACACTTGAAGCTATATGCATCAAGGATGAGAGCCATGATGAACATCAAGCACCAAGACCACCGGAACTCTCCAAACTTCCTGCTTTCTGTCCCAAAGTTTCTGACCTACTGTTTCTGGACCAGACCAGTAGGTCTGGGCTGATCCCATCTTGATTTTTGGATAGAACTTTTCGAGTAGATAATTTTTCATTTAGGACTCGTCTTCATCCGAGTTACGGTTTAGGATTTATGGCCCTCCGTTCGTCACTATGTCCTTTAACGTTGTGCAGAAAATTTCTGACCTACTCGCACTTAGACCGTCGCCACGGTCAAACCAAGATGAGTTAGCTTCTGTAATTTTAACCACACTTAAAAGACTCATATACGGAGCCATAGCCACTGGCCTCACCTCTGTTCGGTTTGTGTAGAGGCCGTGGTGACTGATCCAAGTCAGCCTTTGTTTTAAACGACTTTCATAGACGAACCTTACTTGTTACCTTTTGTTTAATGATGATTGATGATGACCCTTATGACCTTAATTACATACTTTTAAACCTATTAAGACGATTTACTGACTTAGTACTATTTGACTTAGGTTGAGGACTTCGGACCATTTACTTGCACACCTTTCCCGACTACTACTTTACCGCCACATATCATTGTGAGTTATAGCATTCCCTTTTTACTTTAACTTATTTTGGGAACTGAGAATACATGTGGATTTTATGTTTTACATACTAGGCACGAGTACTTAAACTATATATGTGTGGGTTATACAACAGCATAAACATTCCCTTTAGCTCGGTAACGTTTAATCATTGGTTTTTGAACCGTGAACGCGAATCTTAGATATGGATCCATAGGGTTTGACATCCCCACTCGGGCTAGTCGCGCTAGCATTTAACGAGTGTTTAATACTTCGAGGTTATACGCACTTGCCAAGTGCACTTTAAGGGGGTACATTAAACGTTAAGTTAGTTATCGAGTGCCCACGGTTAAGCATATACTTTTACATACTTTTGAACGCTCGTTGTAGCACTGAAATCTCGTGGCCTACTTACATTACTGTTATACTTAATCTATAGCTCACCAACCTTTGTGTTGACCTTTTTAAGCATGTATTTCTCAGGTGCTTGAAGTCGCTTCCGCTATCTTACTAGTCGTGCTGTAGAACCCGCTGCTTAGAGTTGTTATCGCATGACTACTTATCTTGCATTCAAACTTGTTTACTTTTGAAACTATGTTATGTAACGACCTTTGTGGTCACGTACACTTATTTAATGCTTCTACTTAGTGAAGCATACTTTTGGATTGTAAAACATTTGACGTTTGTTATGACGTCACTTTTATTAATGAATGCAAATTCTGTTTTGAAAACGCATATAGTACTTAACCTTGTAATGATCCTGTTGATGATGGTCCGTACATGATGATTTAGTACGGGGCGTCACAGTGGGACTATAACTCACTTTCACAGATTTTTACTTCATCGGGAAGTAAGACTTGGCCACTGGTCGATTCACGAACCTATAACAAATATGTACATATATATCAAAGTATGTTCAAAATATATTTACAACACTTTTAATACATTTTGATGTTTTAAGTTTATTAAGTCAGCTGTCCTCGTTAGTAACCTACAACTAGTTGTCCACAGTTAGATGTACAGAAATAAATCGATATATATTATCTTGAATCAATCCACGACCCAGTGTATACACGTCTCAGGCTAGATCACAACTCAAAGTATATATATTTTTGGAATCAACCTCAACCCTGTATAGCTAACTCCAACATTACTGCATATAGAGTGTCTATGGTTGTTCCAAATAATATATATACATGGGTCGATATGATATGTCAAAACATTTACATACGTGTCTATGGTATCCCAAGATTACATAATATATTAGAATACATGTATAATACAATATAAGTTAGCTATGATATAATTTGTATAGAATTGTTAATATTTCCCGTAGCTACAAAAATAAAAAATTTCCAATCTTGTTTTACCCATAACTTCTTCATTTTAAATCCGTTTTGAGTGAATCAAATTGCTATGGTTTCACATTGAACTCTATTTTATGAATCTAAACAGAAAAAGTATAAGTTTATAGTCGGAAATATAAGTTACAAGTTGTTTTTGTAAGAGGTAGTCATTTCAGTCGAAAGAACGACGTCTTGATGACTATTTTGAAAAACATACTTCCACTTTGAGTTTAACCATGATTTTTGGATATAGTTTCATGTTCATAAGAGAAATCATTTTCCCAGAAGAACAACTTTTAAATCAATGTTTATCATAGTTTTTAATTATCAAACCCAAAACAGCCCGCGGTGTTACTACGACGGCGTATGTCCAGTTTTACGGTGTTTTTCGTGTTTCCAGGTTTTAAATCATTAAGTTAGCATATCATATAGATATAGAACATGTGTTTAGTTGATTTTAAAAGTCAAGTTAGAAGGATTAACTTTTGTTTGCGAACAAGTTTAGAATTAACTAAACTATGTTCTAGTGATTTCAAGTTTAAACCTTCGAATAAGATAGCTTTATATGTATGAATCGAATGATGTTATGAACATCATTACTACCTCAAGTTTTGTGGATAAACCTACTGGAAAAGAGACAAATGGATCTAGCTTCAAAGGATCTTGGATGGCTTGAAAGTTCTTGAAGCAGAATCATGACACGAAAACAAGTTCAAGTAAGATTTCCACTCGAAATAAGATTGTTATAGTTATAGAAATTGAATCAAAGTTTGAATATGAGTATTACCTTATATTAGAAAGATATCTTAATGTAAATAAAAAAGATTTCTTGAGTTTGGATGATCACTCTAAAAGATTGGAAGTAAGCTAGCAAACTTGGAAGTATTCTTGATTTTATGAAACTAGAACTTGTAGAATTTATGAAGAACACTTAGAACTTGAAGATAGAACTTGAGAGAGATCAATTAGATGAAGAAAATTGAAGAATGAAAGTGTTTGTAGGTGTTTTTGGTCGTTGGTGTATGGATTAGATATAAAGGATATGTAATTTTGTTTTCATGTAAATAAGTCATGAATGATTACTCATATTTTTGTAATTTTATGAGATATTTCATGCTAGTTGACAAATGATGGTTCCCACATGTGTTAGGTGACTCACATGAGCTGCTAATAGCTGATCATTGGAGTGTATATACCAATAGTACATACATCTAAAAGCTGTGTATTGTACGAGTACGAATACGGGTGTATACGAGTAGAATTGTTGATGAAACTGAACGAGGATGTAATTGTAAGCATTTTTGTTAAGTAGAAGTATTTTGATAAGTGTCTTGAAGTCTTTCAAAAGTGTATGAATACATATTAAAACACTACATGTATATACATTTTAACTGAGTCGTTAAGTCATCGTTAGTCGTTACATGTAAGTGTTGTTTTGAAACCTTTAGGTTAACGATCTTGTTAAATGTTGTTAACCCAATGTTTATAATTTCAAATGAGATTTTAAATTATTATATTATCATGATATTATGATGTACGAATATCTCTTAATATGATATATATACATTAAATGTCGTTACAACGATAATCGTTACATATATGTCTCGTTTCAAAATCATTAAGTTAGTAGTCTTGTTTATACAAATGAAGTTCATTGTTAATATATTTAATGATATGTTTACTTATCATAATATCATGTTAACTATATATATAACCATATATATGTCATCATATAGTTTTTACAAGTTTTAACGTCCGTGAATCACCGGTCAACTTGGGTGGTCAATTGTCTATATGAAACCTATTTCAATTAATCAAGTCTTAACAAGTTTGATTGCTTAACATGTTGGAAACACTTAATCATGTAAATAATAATTTCATTTAATATATATATAAACATGGAAAAGTTCGGGTCACTACATGTAATGACCCGGAATTTTCCGACCAAATTATACTTATGAGATTAATATTTACATAAATTAAACCATACCAACATGATAAGCAATCCAAATTGTTGAGACTTGTGTTTTTGAAAAGAGTTTTACACAACGTTTGACCGTCCAATATGACCGATGATATCACGAACTATATAACATACGATAATTATACGTTTGTGTATATATATGTATTTATATATATTTAACATGATCTAAGGATGGTTTAACATCTCATTGTGTACTAATGACAATGAGTTATAAGTATATTTTGAAACTACTAACTTAAGTTTTCAAAACGATAACTATACGTAACATTCTTTGATATATATACTTATAATCTATAATGCTTATACATGTATCGTATATATAATGTATTTAATCACTTTTTAAGGACTTAAATACAATAAACAATATAAGTATATTCACAAAAGATAGCTATATTTGAATTCTCGTTCCGTTTCCTCAAGATTTCTATACGTATATCTAGGGTATATGTACCTGTATCATACCCAGCTTCTATACGTATTTACTATTGGTATATACACATCAAATCAACATCCTAATCAAAATTATTACTGCCCTAGATATGAGGTAACTAGAATTTGTCAAGTAGTATGAATTATTAGTAAGAAAACAAAATTAGGAATCATTTTCTTTCTTTATAAACTAAAAACGTTTTTATAAATGAACACCATTTCTTCACTCCATTTTCTCATACCTACACCCTAATTTCTCTCTCAAAATACTCCTAACTTCATACTTGATCATCTCCAAGCATTTTCCCCATCATTTAGCTTCAATTACAAGCCTTAAACACCATAAGAAAACTCTTTCAAGAACATATCAAAATAACCACCCATTTGAAGAAGTTTACTTCCAACCTTTTGATCTAACTCCACCACTCTTTGATTCCAAGATTATTTCTTATCTTTTGCAGTAACTTTGTCCAAGTAACTTGAGGTAGTAACCTTGTTCATAATCTTATTCAATTCATATTCATATAGCTATCTTATTTTGTGGTATAAAATTTTAACAACAAGAACATAGTTTGAATGATTTCAAACTTGTTCGCAAACTAAATAGATCCTTCTAACTTGACTTTTAAAACACTTCAAGACCTATAATATATCATAATGATATGCTAACCTAACAAGATATAACTTGGTTTTACAAAGAACATCTTAAAAACTGAATCTACGTCGTCGGAGTGCAACCGGGGGCTGTTTTGGGTTGGATAATTAAAAACCATCTTGAACTTTGAATTGGAAGTTCATATTCTGAAAAAATGATATTTTTCATGAATATGTTAACACATAAAAATTTCATCGTTTAACTCAAAGTGTAAGTATTTTTAAAAAAATGATCATTAAATGTTGTTTTTATGATGGAAAATAATCACTTCCATAAGTTTCACCAAAGTTTGACCTATAACCTATGATTTCGAATACAAACTAAGGTATTTTCAGTTCATATTCTTAAAATTTGACTCGTTCCAAGGAAGTGGCAAGTTGAACCAACAAAAACGGAGTTGTAATGAAGAAACTACGACTAAAACAAGATTGGGTATCCGAAGCTAGTTTAGCTACGAAAATATTTGGAGAAAAAGTAAATTAATCATATCTTTTCTAATTAATATGATATTTTATATATAATTACTTATGATTTGATTTTATATATTTCAGGACCACCCGTAAACAACACGAGAAGATTAATCATAAGACCTCATGATTGTACGCAACACGTCATTTGACAACACGGTACTTTATGTACGCAACACGTCATTTGACAACATGGTACCATGGGTCGAGATTAATTCTGATCAATACGAATATGATGGGGTCTTTATTTATTTTATTTAAGCAACTAATTGTGGACCACTAACATCGGACTGCTAACTACGGACTAAGAAAATATTAAAAGTATTAAAAGTATATATATATGTAACGATTACTTAAAAAGAAAATATGTTGATATATTATATATATGGTTAGGTTCGTGATATCTATCGGAGACCAAGTCGAATTAAATACCTTCAAGGCAAAAGTGAGTTTCATTTGCTCCCTTTTTAATTGCTTTTGCAATATATATTTTTGGGCTGAGAATACATGCGCTGCTTTTATACATGTTTACAAAATAGATACAAGTACTTAAAAATATATTCTACGTTGAGTTGTACCACTGGCATATTTCCCTGTAGCTTGGTAACTACTATTTACATGGGTATTGTAAACGCGAATCCTGTTGATAAATCTATCGGGCCTGACAACCCCAACCGGACTGGACGACCAGTATTCAACGGTTGCACAGTACTTCGTTTTGGTGACTACACTTGGTACGATGTAGTGAGATTTCATAATAAAGGGAATATGCGACGTTGATTAAATGTTAAGTATGGTTACCAAGTGCTCAACCACTTAGAATGCTTTACATACGCTTGCGAGTGTATTATGTTTATGATTATGAAATCTTGTGATCTATTAATATATTGAAATTATTGTTATGATAAACCTATGAACTCACCAACCTTTTGGTTGACACTTTAAAGCATGTTTATTCTCAGGTACGAATTAAGTCTTTCGCTGTGCATTTTCTCAATATAAGGACATTACTTGGAGCCGATCATCGCAATGGGACCAAATGTTGATGACTTCGTCCAGGTGGATTAGGACGGGTCCTTTCAGTTGGTATCAGAGCGGTGGTCATAGCGAACCAGGTCTTGCATTATTGTGTCTAACTAGTAGTTGTTAGGATGCATTAATGAGTCTGGACTTCGACCGTGTCTACATGTCAAAAGTTTTGCTTATCATTTCTAGTCGTAAATCACCTGCTTATCATCCTTAGGAAATTACCTGCTTATCATTCATAAGTCTAGACACGTTTTACTGCATTTACTGCATTGATGGTGTATAGACGAATTCTTATCTTAGCATATCTGTTATTGCGAACTTTGACTGATATCTTTTCAAAGATTTTTCGTAATTTACGGGATTTTGGTATTATATATACATATGTAAATTATGTATTGAAGAGTACCAAATCTAACTCCTATAATCTATTCCATACCAAAAATTCATTTTCCCCATTATACAAGATGGATTCCGCATCTAGTTTGAATTCTTCAGATTCCGACAGTTATGCCGATATGGATTTCCATTCGGGCTCCGAAAGCAGCGTCACCGGAATGGATCAACCAATTTTCCATCATCTATTCTGGATGAATTTGGGATGGGTTCGTAATATACTAAATCACTGGAGACAAGAAGAAGGTGATCCATTCCATCCACCAAATTGCCCTCTTGGCGATGAACCTGAAGCACTTACCGGCGAACCTATTCGAAACACCATTTTCTCTCTCATTTCTAGAGTATCTCGTCACGATTATATACTATCCCATATTACAAATCTTGTTCATTCGCTCGCTCCAACCGCCAATCATCCCGGTGTACTAGCAGAAGTTAACGAACTTCGCGCTCGCATGACGGCTTTGGAGAACATGGTGCGAAGGTTGCAAACACCAGCAGCAGCACCAGCAGCATAATCAGCACCACCATCAATAACATCAACAATACCATCATCACCACTAACAAACAACATCCGCATCACACGTCTCGACATAATAATATGTCCCACAAACATCAACATCATACGCACCATAGATACCAAGGAGTACCAACAATAATGAACGATGAAGTATTGATCCATAACTTCATTGATATTCTGCGAAGAATATGTAGTTTCAAAAAGTTTTAGAGATTTCTTATTCTAGCTCAAACCGAAAAGCAAATGAGATTAATATCATATTAACTCATTAAATTCATGATTTCATCTGAAGAAAATATATATGCATATATGTTTTCATAAAGTTTGTAATTAAAAGTTCTTTTGTACAAAATATTAATGGTGAAAAATTTTTTTAACAGGTAGGTAATACCCGAGGAATAATTAGATTTCATCTTAATAAGTTACATTGTACATTCGTCGAAGCTGATTCAACAGTCATTTACTATCCTACTTACAACTACCGATATACGTATCCGTTCACCGCAGAATAACCATTTTCATTCAATTTCATATTTGGATTTTGACTTCCCAGAATCCAACAAGTGGCATATGAAGAAAACATATGACAAAATAAAATCTGTTAGAAACAAACAAATTAACTATGAAAAATTTTGTTAAGAATCCACGCTAACTGTTCCAGCTAACTGTTCCTAGCTAACTGATTACATTTTATTTATCGCAGTTTATTTATCGCAATTTAATTATCGCACTTTTGTTTATCGTCATTTAATTTCTGTAATTATTTTACGCACTTTAAATATCGGGACACGTATACAATGTTTTGACATATCATATCGACGCATCTATATATATTATTTAGAATCACCATAGACACTCTATATGCAGTAATGATTGAGTTCTCTATACAGGGTTGAGGTTGATTCTACAATAATATATATAGTTTGAGTTGTGATCGAGTCTGAGACGTATACGGGTCACGACACGTATTAATTAATTCGTATATTATATATTAAACTATATATGAATTATTGGACTGTTACTGTGGACTATCGACTGTGGACTAATGACATTGGACAATTAAAATGAATTAAAATATTGATTATAACATATGAAACTAAACATTTCTTCAAGATTGCCACTTGATTTCATCTTAAACCTCATTGTATCTCGACGATTACAATCAGCGTTCAAATCTATCATGATTCTTAAAAACACCTCAATTGAGAGGATAAACCAACCGCACTTCATCTACGGAAGAAAATATTGATGCATATAGTTATGCACCTGAAAAACCCTCGGAAACTGAGTAAACGTTTGACACGTATCTGTTCTAGTTCCTTTGACATTGTTATTACCGAAGATCGTTTTGCAATCCCTTTCCAAAGTAGCTAATTTTGTCACAGCTCCAGCAAGTCAACTCTGACTTTTCATCCAAAACAACTTTATTATAACCGCGATATATATGCGTACTCTTTATTGTTACTGGGGAACCTTTTATATTCCACAATATTACCATCAGCGATTAATCATTCTAAAAACACAATTCTCCTGAAACTACCTCGGTTTGATAACCGATGACCCAGATCAGTTAACTTTGAAAATGCTGACGAAGCAACATGTTGTAGATGATCTTACTGGCTAAAAGTTTGATGATAAAGAAAGGAGTGTTAGGAACGCTCGATAGAAAATTTAGTACCAAAAAGCGGATTATGTGAAACTATGAAGAAAGTCGTGGACAAATCACAAAGAATAAGTTTGCCTTCAAAGAATCCAAATGATTCTGTGCCTGCTGAAATCGTTAGCAAACATCTTATTTCTCATTCTAAACCTTCACAGACAAATCTTCTTCATCATCCATTGATATTAGAAATTCTAAGATATTCTCGTATGTTCTATTATAAATATCCTCCATATTTCTGGCGATATTTTGACAACTATTCTTATATGAGATCATTTATCTCCCCGTAATATCTGCAACATAAAAGAAACTGTGTTAGTTTCTAAATTCTGAAACCTTTGAATTTAAAATATGAATATTTTGAAGTAGTGTTGGGAACTGAAGCATGGATTAGTATAATATAATGACACTTGATCAACGTCATTATATTACAGTAAGTCATGCTGAGTTTCTAATGAAGCATGATGATTCACAGTACCGTCATCATGTGCCATTTACACGACTCTTATATTCTATCTAATCTCTAAACATATCAAGAGAATATTTTTCTGGATGACTCGGTCTTCTCCAGGGTATTATGGTAATTTAACAAATCAAAATCGTTCTATTACCATTTTCTTCTTAGAGCATTAGCTATGTTCATTCTGAATTTCATATCTACGAATTCCGGACCATTACTCGCTTGACTCGAAGTCGGGAAGAGAAAACGAAAGCATGAAGCTCCAAAAAATAATGAAGAATATAAACTCCGATAATAACACCGAAATTACAAAGCGTGTATATCGATGTAGATAGCAATATAGAGACACGGGAGAATTAGAAACACTATAAACACCAGAGTATAGTAGAAGTAAATAGATTCTTCTGGTGGTAGATGAAAAAGAAGAATGACAGATATAAAAGTTAGGAGTATATCAAGAATCAGGACTGGATAGAGCATATTGATGAATGCTTTAAAGTAAGAATCAAGGGAGAAAGAATAGAAGGTGTGAGTCGTGGAAAATAAGGAAACGAAGGGGTGAATTTATAGTGAAATATCCGACAGAGCAATCGAAACAGATTATTGCATATAATCAAAGAAGATCCTGATTTCCTTAATCACCAAAGAACCAAATCTTATTACGTAAGATTCTCTTTAAATCCCTTAAATCCCGGAAATCAATCATAACTACGTCATCGGTTAAGACGAATATATTTTACTCATCTCACTCTTTTACGATAGTCTCATTTATATTCTTCGCATAATCGAATCGTTTTATCTACATTACTCAATGATGATAAAACTCCATTATCACCTTATATTTGTCATGAAAACCTTTTTATTGTTATCCATAACAACTTCTATCAAATTTCGGGGACGAAACTTCCTTAACGGGTAGGTACTGTAATGACCCGGAATTTTCCGACCAAATTATACTTATGAGATTAATATTTACATAAATTAAACCATACCAACATGATAAGCAATCCAAATTGTTGAGACTTGTGTTTTTGAAAAGAGTTTTACACAACGTTTGACCGTCCAATATGACCGATGATATCACGAACTATATAACATACGATAATTATACGTTTGTGTATATATATGTATTTATATATATTTAACATGATCTAAGGATGGTTTAACATCTCATTGTGTACTAATGACAATGAGTTATAAGTATATTTTGAAACTACTAACTTAAGTTTTCAAAACGATAACTATACGTAACATTCTTTGATATATATACTTATAATCTATAATGCTTATACATGTATCGTATATATAATGTATTTAATCACTTTTTAAGGACTTAAATACAATAAACAATATAAGTATATTCACAAAAGATAGCTATATTTGAATTCTCGTTCCGTTTCCTCAAGATTTCTATACGTATATCTAGGGTATATGTACCTGTATCATACCCAGCTTCTATACGTATTTACTATTGGTATATACACATCAAATCAACATCCTAATCAAAATTATTACTGCCCTAGATATGAGGTAACTAGAATTTGTCAAGTAGTATGAATTATTAGTAAGAAAATAAAATTAGGAATCATTTTCTTTCTTTATAAACTAAAAACGTTTTTATAAATGAACACCATTTCTTCACTCCATTTTCTCATACCTACACCCTAATTTCTCTCTCAAAATACTCCTAACTTCATACTTGATCATCTCCAAGCATTTTCCCCATCATTTAGCTTCAATTACAAGCCTTAAACACCATAAGAAAACTCTTTCAAGAACATATCAAAATAACCACCCATTTGAAGAAGTTTACTTCCAACCTTTTGATCTAACTCCACCACTCTTTGATTCCAAGATTATTTCTTATCTTTTGCAGTAACTTTGTCCAAGTAACTTGAGGTAGTAACCTTGTTCATAATCTTATTCAATTCATATTCATATAGCTATCTTATTTTGTGGTATAAAATTTTAACAACAAGAACATAGTTTGAATGATTTCAAACTTGTTCGCAAACTAAATAGATCCTTCTAACTTGACTTTTAAAACACTTCAAGACCTATAATATATCATAATGATATGCTAACCTAACAAGATATAACTTGGTTTTACAAAGAACATCTTAAAAACTGAATCTACGTCGTCGGAGCGCAACCGGGGGCTGTTTTGGGTTGGATAATTAAAAACCATCTTGAACTTTGAATTGGAAGTTCATGTTCTGAAAAAATGATATTTTTCATGAATATGTTAACACATAAAAATTTCATCGTTTAACTCAAAGTGTAAGTATTTTTAAAAAAATGATCATTAAATGTTGTTTTTATGATGGAAAATAATCACTTCCATAAGTTTCACCAAAGTTTGACCTATAACCTATGATTTCGAATACAAACTAAGGTATTTTCAGTTCATATTCTTAAAATTTGACTCGTTCCAAGGAAGTGGCAAGTTGAACCAACAAAAACGGAGTTGTAATGAAGAAACTACGACTAAAACAAGATTGGGTATCCGAAGCTAGTTTAGCTACGAAAATATTTGGAGAAAAAGTAAATTAATCATATCTTTTCTAATTAATATGATATTTTATATATAATTACTTATGATTTGATTTTATATATTTCAGGACCACCCGTAAACAACACGAGAAGATTAATCATAAGACCTCATGATTGTACGCAACACGTCATTTGACAACACGGTACTTTATGTACGCAACACGTCATTTGACAACATGGTACCATGGGTCGAGATTAATTCTGATCAATACGAATATGATGGGGTCTTTATTTATTTTATTTAAGCAACTAATTGTGGACCACTAACATCGGACTGCTAACTACGGACTAAGAAAATATTAAAAGTATTAAAAGTATATATATATGTAACGATTACTTAAAAAGAAAATATGTTGATATATTATATATATGGTTAGGTTCGTGATATCTATCGGAGACCAAGTCGAATTAAATACCTTCAAGGCAAAAGTGAGTTTCATTTGCTCCCTTTTTAATTGCTTTTGCAATATATATTTTTGGGCTGAGAATACATGCGCTGCTTTTATACATGTTTACAAAATAGATACAAGTACTTAAAAATATATTCTACGTTGAGTTGTACCACTGGCATATTTCCCTGTAGCTTGGTAACTACTATTTACATGGGTATTGTAAACGCGAATCCTGTTGATAAATCTATCGGGCCTGACAACCCCAACCGGACTGGACGACCAGTATTCAACGGTTGCACAGTACTTCGTTTTGGTGACTACACTTGGTACGATGTAGTGAGATTTCATAATAAAGGGAATATGCGACGTTGATTAAATGTTAAGTATGGTTACCAAGTGCTCAACCACTTAGAATGCTTTACATACGCTTGCGAGTGTATTATGTTTATGATTATGAAATCTTGTGATCTATTAATATATTGAAATTATTGCTATGATAAACCTATGAACTCACCAACCTTTTGGTTGACACTTTAAAGCATGTTTATTCTCAGGTACGAATTAAGTCTTTCGCAGTGCATTTTCTCAATATAAGGACATTACTTGGAGCCGATCATCGCAATGGGACCAAATGTTGATGACTTCGTCCGGGTGGATTAGGACGGGTCCTTTCACTACAGTACCTACCCGTTAAATAAATTTCGTCCAGAAATTTTAAGCAGTTGGAGGTGTTGACGTATCTTCTGGAAATAAATGCGGGTATTTCTTCTTCATCTGATCTTCTCGTTCCCAGGTGAACTCGGGTCCTCTACGAGCATTCCATCGAACCTTAACAATTGGTATCTTGTTTTGCTTAAGTCTTTTAACCTCACGATCTATTATTTCGACGGGTTCTTCGATGAATTGAAGTTTTTCGTTGATTTGGATTTCATCTAACGGAATAGTGAGATCTTCTTTAGCAAAACATTTCTTCAAATTCGAGACGTGGAAAGTGTTATGTACAGCCGCGAGTTGTTGAGGTAACTCAAGTCGGTAAGCTACTGGTCCGACACGATCAATAATCTTAAATGGTCCGATATACCTTGGATTTAATTTCCCTCGTTTACCAAATCGAACAACGCCTTTCCAAGGTGCAACTTTAAGCATGACCATCTCTCCAATTTCAAATTCTATATCTTTTCCTTTAATGTCAGCGTAGCTCTTTTGTCGACTTTGGGCGGTTTTCAACCGTTGTTGAATTTGGATGATCTTCTCGGTAGTTTCTTGTATTATCTCCAGACCCGTAATCTGTCTATCCCCCACTTCACTCCAACAAATCAGAGACCTGCACTTTCTACCATAAAGTGCTTCAAACGGCGTCATCTCAATGCTTGAATGGTAACTGTTGTTGTAGAAAAATTCTGCTAACGGTAGATGTCGATCCCAACTGTTTTCGAAATCAATAACACATGCTCGTAGCATGTCTTCAAGCGTTTGTATCGTCCTTTCGCTCTGCCCATCAGTTTGTGGATGATAGGCAGTACTCATGTCTAGACGAGTTCCTAATGCTTGCTGTAATGTCTGCCAGAATCTTGAAATAAATCTGCCATCCCTATCAGAGATAATAGAAATTGGTATTCCATGTCTGGAGACGACTTCCTTCAAATACAGTCGTGCTAACTTCTCCATCTTGTCATCTTCTCTTATTGGTAGGAAGTGTGCTGATTTGGTGAGACGATCAACTATTACCCAAATAGTATCAAAACCACTTGCAGTCCTTGGCAATTTAGTGATGAAATCCATGGTAATGTTTTTCCATTTCCATTCCGGAATTTCGGGTTGTTGAAGCAGACCTGATGGTTTCTGATGCTTAGCTTTGACCTTAGAACACGTCAAACATTCTCCTACGTATTTAGCAACATCGACTTTCATACTCGGCCACCAAAAATGTTTCTTGAGATCCTTGTACATCTTCCCCGTTCCAGGATGTATTGAGTATCTGGTTTTATGAGCTTCTCTAAGTACCATTTCTCTCATATCTCCAAATTTTGGTACTCAAATCCTTTCAGCCCTATACCGGGTTCCGTCTTCCCGAATATTAAGATGCTTCTCCGATCCTTTGGGTATTTCATCCTTTAAATTTCCCTCTTTTAAAACTTCTTGTTGCGCCTCCTTTATTTGAGTAGTAAGGTTATTGTGAATCATTATATTCATAGATTTTACTCGAATGGGTTCTCTGTCCTTCCTGCTCAAGGCGTCGGCTACCACATTTGCCTTTCCCGGGTGGTAACGAATCTCAAAGTCGTAATCATTCAACAATTCAATCCACCGCGCCTAATTCCAAATCATGCGTCGTATAATTTTGTTCGTGAATCTTCAATTGTCTAGATGCATAAGCAATCACCTTCGTTCATTGCATTAATATACAACCGAGACCTTGCTTTGATGCGTCACAATAAATCACAAAATCATCATTCCCTTCCTGCAATGACAATATGGGTGCCGTAGTTAGCTTTTTCTTCAATAACTGAAACGCTTTCTCTTGTTCATCCTTCCATTCAAATTTCTTCCCTTTATACGTTAATGCAATCAAGGGTTTTGCTATTCTGGAAAAGTCTTGGATGAACCTTCTGTAGTAACCAGCTAGTCCAAAAACTGGCGTATGTGTTTCGGAGTTTTCGGGGTTTTCCACTTTTCAACAGTTTCTATCTTTGCCGGATCCACCTTAATACCTTCTTTGTTCACTATGTGACCGAGGAATTGAACTTCTTCCAATCAAAATGCACACTTTGAAAACTTAGCGTACAATTCTTCCTTCCTCAATACTTCTAACACCTTTCTCAAATGTTCACCGTGTTCTTGGTCATTCTTTGAGTAAATAAGTTTGTCATCAATGAAAACAATGACAAACTTGTCAAGGTATGATCCACACACTCGGTTCATAAGGTCCATGAACACAGCTGGTGCATTAGTTAAACCAAACGGCATGACCATAAACTCGTAATGACCGTAACGTGTTCTGAAAGCAGTCTTTGGAATATCATCTTCTTTCACCCGCATTTGATGATACCCGGAACGTAAGTCAATCTTTGAATAAACAGACGAGCCTTGTAGTTGATCAAATAAGTCGTCGATTTTCGGTAGTGGGTAGCGGTTCTTGATGGTAAGTTTGTTCAACTCTCGGTAGTCGATACACAACCTGAATGTACCATCTTTCTTCTTGACAAACAAAACAGGAGCTCCCCACGGTGATGTGCTTGGTCGAATGAAACCACGCTCTAAAAGTTCTTGTAATTGGCTTTGCAGTTCTTTCATCTCGCTGGGTGCGAGTCTGTAAGGAGCACGAGCTATTGGTGCAGCTCCTGGTACAAGATCTATTTGAAATTCAACGGATCGATGTGGGGGTAATCCCGGTAATTTTTTCGGAAATACATTGGGAAATTCTTTTGCGACGGGAACATCATTGATGCTCTTTTCTTCAGTTTGTACTTTTTCGACGTGTGCTAGAACAGCATAGCAACCTTTTCTTATTAGTTTTTGTACCTTCAAATTACTAATAAGATGTAGCTTCGTGTTGCCCTTTTCTCCGTACACCATTAAGGGTTTTCCTTTTTCTCGTATAATGCGAATTGTATTTTTGTAACAAACGATCTCTGCTTTCACTTCTTTCAACCAGTCCATACCGATTATCACATCAAAACTCCCTAACTCTACATGTATCAAGTCAATCTTAAATGTTTCGCTAACCAGTTTAATTTCTCGATTCCGGCATATATTATCTGCTGAAATTAATTTACCATTTGCTAATTCGAGTAAAAATTTACTATCCAAAGGCGTCAATGGACAACTTAATTTAGCACAAAAATCTCTACTCATATAGCTTCTATCCACACCCGAATCAAATAAAACGTAAGCAGATTTATTGTCAATAAGAAACGTACCCGTAACAAGCTCCGGGTCTTCCTATGCCTCTGCCGCATTAATATTGAAAACTCTTCTGCGGCCTTGTCCATTCATATTCTCCTGGTTCGGGCAATTTCTAATAATGTGGCCCGATTTTCCACATTTATAACAAACTACATTGGCATAACTTGCTCCGACACTACTTGCTCCGCCATTACTCGTTCCGACACCATTTGTTCCTTTCGTTCTGTTAACCCCTTGTCCGTAGACCTCACACTTCGCCGCGCTATGACCATTTCTTTTACACTTGTTGCAAAATTTGGTGCAGAACCCCGAGTGATACTTTTCACACCTTTGGCATAGCTGCTTCTGATTGTTGTTGTTATTGCGGTTGTTATTGTTGTTGGAATGATTGTTGTAGTTGTTGTTGTTGTTGTTTTGCCGTTTGTTGTAGTTGCGATTGATGTTGCGATTGTTGGGATAGTTGTTGTTGTTTTGGTGACTCTTATCACCGTTTTCCTCCCACTTTCTTTTGACTAGCTTCACGTTGGCCTCTTCGGCCGCCTGTTCTTTAATTCTTCCCTCAATCTGGTTCACTAGTTTGTGAGCCATTCTACATGCCTTTTGTATGGAGACAGGCTCATGTGAACTTATATCTTCTTGGATTCTCTCCGGTAACCCTTTCACAAACGCATCGATCTTCTCTTCCTCATCTTCGAACGCTCTCGGACACAATAGGCACAATTCTGTGAATCGTCTTTCGTACGAAGTAATATCGAATCCCTGTGTTCGTAACCCTCTAAGTTCTGACTTGAGCTTATTGACCTCGGTTCTAGGACGGTACTTCTCGTTCATCAAGTGCTTGAATGCTGACCACGGTAGCGCGTAAACAGCATCTTGTCCCACTTGCTCTAGATAGGTATTCTGAAATGTCCCGTTCTTATTGATTAAAAACGTTCCATATTAATTGATTTCGTTGCGAGGTTTTGACCTCTATATGAGACGTTTTTCAAAGACTGCATTCATTTTTAAAACAAACCATAACCTTTATTTCATAGATAAAGGTTTTAAAAAGCTTTACGTAGATTATCAAATAATGATAATCTAAAATATCCTGTTTACACACGACCATTACATAATGGTTTACAATACAAATATGTTACAACAAAATAAGTTTCTTGAATGCAGTTTTTACACAATATCATACAAGCATGGACTCCAAATCTCGTTCTTATTTAAGTATGCGACAGCGGAAGCTCTTAATAATCACCTGAGAATAAACATGCTTAAAACGTCAACAAAAATGTTGGTGAGTTATAGGTTTAACCTATATATATCAAATCATAATAATAGACCATAAGATTTCATATTTCAATACACATCCCATACATAGAGATAAAAATCATTCATATGGTGAACACCTGGTAACCGACATTAACAAGATGCATATATAAGAATATCCCCATCATTCCGGGACACCCTTCGGATATGATATAAATTTCGAAGTACTAAAGCATCCGGTACTTTGGATGGGGTTTGTTAGGCCCAATAGATCTATCTTTAGGATTCGCGTCAATTAGGGTGTCTGTTCCCTAATTCTTAGATTACCAGACTTAATAAAAAGGGGCATATTCGATTTCGATAATTCAACCATAGAATGTAGTTTCACGTACTTGTGTCTATTTTGTAAATCATTTATAAAACCTGCATGTATTCTCATCCCAAAAATATTAGATTTTAAAAGTGGGACTATAACTCACTTTCACAGATTTTTACTTCGTCGGGAAGTAAGACTTGGCCACTGGTTGATTCACGAACCTATAACAATATATACATATATATCAAAGTATGTTCAAAATATATTTACAATACTTTTAATATATTTTGATGTTTTAAGTTTATTAAGTCAGCTGTCCTCGTTAGTAACCTACAACTAGTTGTCCACAGTTAGATGTACAGAAATAAATCGATAAATATTATCTTGAATCAATCCATGACCCAGTGTATACGTATCTCAGTATTGATCACAACTCAAACTATATATATTTTGGAATCAACCTCAACCCTGTATAGCTAACTCCAACATTCACATATAGAGTGTCTATGGTTGTTCCGAAATATATATAGATGTGTCGACATGATAGGTCGAAACATTGTATACGTGTCTATGGTATCTCAAGATTACATAATATACAATACAAATTGATTAAGTTATGGTTGGAATAGATTTGTTACCAATTTTCACGTAGCTAAAATGAGAAAAATTATCCAATCTTGTTTTACCCATAACTTCTTCATTTTAAATCCGTTTTGAGTGAATAAAATTGCTATGGTTTCATATTGAACTCTATTTTATGAATCTAAACAGAAAAAGTATAGGTTTATAGTCGGAAAAATAAGTTACAAGTCGTTTTTGTAAAGGTAGTCATTTCAGTCGAAAGAACGACGTCTAGATGACCATTTTAGAAAACATACTTCCACTTTGAGTTTAACCATAATTTTTGGATATAGTTTCATGTTCATAATAAAAATTATTTTCTCAGAATAACAACTTTTAAATCAAAGTTTATCATAGTTTTTAATTAACTAACCCAAAACAGCCCGCGGTGTTACTACGACGGCGTAAATCCGGTTTTACGGTGTTTTCCGTGTTTCCAGGTTTTAAATCATTAAGTTAGCATATCATATAGATATAGAACATGTGTTTAGTTGATTTTAAAAGTCAAGTTAGAAGGATTAACTTTTGTTTGCGAACAAGTTTAGAATTAACTAAACTATGTTCTAGTGATTACAAGTTTAAACCTTCGAATAAGATAGCTTTATATGTATGAATCGAATGATGTTATGGACATCATTACTACCTTAAGTTCCTTGGATAAACCTACTGGAAAAGAGAAAAATGGATTTAGCTTCAACGGATCCTTGGATGGCTCGAAGTTCTTGAAGCAGAATCATGACACGAAAACAAGTTCAAGTAAGATCATCACTTGAAATAAGATTGTTATAGTTATAGAAATTGAACCAAAGTTTGAATATGATTATTACCTTGTATTAGAATGATAACCTACTGTAAGAAACAAAGATTTCTTGAGGTTGGATGATCACCTTACAAGATTGGAAGTGAGCTAGCAAACTTGAAAGTATTCTTGATTTTATGAAACTAGAACTTTTGGAATTTATGAAGAACACTTAGAACTTGAAGATAGAACTTGAGAGAGATCAATTAGATGAAGAAAATTGAAGAATGAAAGTGTTTGTAGGTGTTTTTGGTCGTTGGTGTATGGATTAGATATAAAGGATATGTAATTTTGTTTTCATGTAAATAAGTCATGAATGATTACTCATATTTTTGTAATTTTATGAGATATTTCATGCTAGTTGCCAAATGATGGTTCCCACATGTGTTAGGTGACTCACATGGGCTGCTAAGAGCTGATCATTGGAGTATATATACCAATAGTACATACATCTAAAAGCTGTGTATTGTACGAGTACGAATACGGGTGCATACGAGTAGAATTGTTGATGAAACTGAACGAGGATGTAATTGTAAGCATTTTTGTTAAGTAGAAGTATTTTGATAAGTGTATTGAAGTCTTTCAAAAGTGTATAAATACATATTAAAACACTACATGTATATACATTTTAACTGAGTCGTTAAGTCATCGTTAGTCGTTATATGTAAGTGTTGTTTTGAAACCTTTAGGTTAACGATCTTGTTAAATGTTGTTAACCCAATGTTTATAATATCAAATGAGATTTTAAATTATTATATTATCATGATATTATCATGTATGAATATCTCTTAATATGATATATATACATTAAATGTCTTTACAACGATAATCGTTACATATATGTCTCGTTTAAAAATCATTAAGTTAGTAGTCTTGTTTTTACATATGTAGTTCATTGTAAATATACTTAATGATATGTTTACTTATCATAGTATCATGTTAACTATATATATATCCATATATATGTCATCATATAGTTTTTACAAGTTTTAACGTTCGTGAATCACCGGTCAACTTGGGTGGTCAATTGTCTATATGAAACATATATCAATTAATCAAGTCTTAACAAGTTTGATTGCTTAACATGTTGGAAACATTTAATCAAGTAAATATCAATCTCAATTAATATATATAAACATGGAAAAGATCGGGTCACTACAGTACCTACCCGTTAAATAAATTTCGTCCCGAAATTTTAAGCTGTTGAAGGTGTTGACGAATCTTCTGGAAATAGATGCGGGTATTTCTTCTTCATCTGATCTTCACGCTCCCAGGTGAACTCGGGTCCTCTACGAGCATTCCATCGAACCTTAACAATTGGTATCTTGTTTTGCTTAAGTCTTTTAACCTCACGATCCATTATTTCGACGGGTTCTTCGATGAATTGAAGTTTTTCATTGATTTGGATTTCATCTAACGGAATAGTGAGATCTTCTTTAGCAAAACATTTCTTCAAATTCGAGACGTGGAAAGTGTTATGTACAGCCGCAAGTTGTTGAGGTAACTCAAGTCGGTAAGCTACTGGTCCGACACGATCAATAATCTTGAATGGTCCAATATACCTTGGATTTAATTTCCCTCGTTTACCAAATCGAACAACGCCTTTCCAAGGTGCAACTTTAAGCATGACCATCTCTCCAATTTCAAATTCTATATCTTTTCTTTTAATGTCAGCGTAGCTCTTTTGTCGACTTTGGGCGGTTTTCAACCGTTGTTGAATTTGGATGATCTTCTCGGTAGTTTCTTGTATAATCTCCGGACCCGTAATCTGTCTATCCCCCACTTCACTCCAACAAATCGGAGACCTGCACTTTCTACCATAAAGTGCTTCAAACGGCGCCATCTCAATGCTTGAATGGTAGCTGTTGTTGTAGGAAAATTCTGCTAATGGTAGATGTCGATCCCAACTGTTTCCGAAATTAATAACACATGCTCGTAGCATGTCTTCAAGCGTTTGTATCGTCCTTTCACTCTGCCCATCAGTTTGTGGATGATAGGCAGTACTCATGTCTAGACGAGTTCCTAATGCTTGCTGTAATGTCTGCCAGAATCTTGAAATAAATCTGCCATCCCTATCAGAGATAATAGAGATTGGTATTCCATGTCTGGAGACGACTTCCTTCAAATACAGTCGTGCTAACTTCTCCATCTTGTCATCTTCTCTTATTGGCAGGAAGTGTGCTGATTTGGTGAGACGATCAACTATTACCCAAATAGTATCAAAACCACTTGCAGTCCTTGGCAATTTAGTTATTTCGGGTTGTTGAAGTAGACCTGATGGTTTTTGATGCTCAGCTTTGACTTTAGAACACGTCAAACATTCTCCTACGTATTTAGCAACATCGGCTTTCATACCCGGCCACCAAAAATGTTTCTTGAGATCCTTGTACATCTTCCCCGTTCCAGGATGTATTGAGTATCTGGTTTTATGAGCTTCTCTAAGTACCATTTCTCTCATATCTCCAAATTTTGGTACCCAAATCCTTTCAGCCCTATACCGGGTTCCGTCTTCCCGAATATTAAGATGCTTCTCCGATCCTTTGGGTATTTCATCCTTTAAATTTCCCTCTTTTAAAACTCCTTGTTGCGCCTCCTTTATTTGAGTAGTAAGGTTATTATGAATCATTATATTCATAGATTTTACTCGAATGGGTTCTCTGTCCTTCCTGCTCAAGGCATCGGCTACCACATTTGCCTTCCCCGGGTGGTAACGAATCTCAAAGTCGTAATCATTCAACAATTCAATCCACCTACGCTGCCTCATATTCAGTTGTTTCTGATTAAATATGTGTTGAAGACTTTTATGGTCGGTATATATAATACTTTTGACCCCATATAAGTAGTGCCTCCAAGTCTTTAAAGCAAAAACAACCGCGCCTAATTCCAAATCATGTGTCGTATAATTTTGTTCGTGAATCTTCAATTGTCTAGACGCATAAGCAATCACCTTCGTTCGTTGCATTAATACACAACCGAGACCTTGCTTTGATGCGTCACAATAAATCACAAAATCATCATTCCCTTCAGGCAATGAAAATATAGGTGCCGTAGTTAGCTTTTTCTTCAATAACTGAAACGCTTTCTCTTGTTCATCATTCCATTCAAATTTCTTCCCTTTATGCGTTAATGCAGTCAAGGGTTTTGCTATTCTGGAAAAGTCTTGGATGAACCTTCTGTAGTAACCAGCTAGTCCTAAAAACTGGCGTATGTGTTTCGGAGTTTTCGGGGTTTCCCACTTTTCAACAGTTTCTATCTTTGCCGGATCCACCTTAATACCTTCTTTGTTCACTATGTGACCGAGGAATTGAACTTCTTCCAACCAAAATGCACACTTTGAAAACTTAGCGTACAATTCTTCCTTCCTCAATACTTCTAACACCTTTCTCAAATGTTCACCGTGTTCTTGGTCATTCTTTGAGTAAATAAGTATGTCATCAATGAAAACAATGACAAACTTGTCAAGGTATGGTCCACACACTCGGTTCATAAGGTCCATGAACACAGCCGGTGCATTAGTTAAACCAAACGGCATGACCATAAACTCGTAATGACCGTAACGTGTTCTGAAAGCAGTCTTTGGAATATCATCTTCTTTCACCCGCATTTGATGATACCCAGAACGTAAGTCAATCTTTGAATAAACAGACGAGCCTTGTAGTTGATCAAATAAGTCATCGATTCTCGGTAGTGGATAGCGGTTCTTGATGGTAAGTTTGTTCAACTCTCGGTAGTCGATACACAACCTGAATGTACCATCTTTCTTCTTGACAAACAAAACAGGAGCTCCCCACGGTGATGTGCTTGGTCGAATGAAACCACGCTCTAAAAGTTCTTGTAATTGGCTTTGCAGTTCTTTCATCTCGCTGGGTGCGAGTCTATAAGGAGCACGAGCTATTGGTGCAGCTCCTGGTACAAGATCTATTTGAAATTCAACGGATCGATGTGGGGGTAATCCCGGTAATTCTTTCGGAAATACATCGGGAAATTCTTTTGCAATGGGAACATCATTGATGCTCTTTTCTTCAGTTTGTACTTTCTCGACGTGTGCTAGAACAGCATAGCAACCTTTTCTTATTAGTTTTTGTGCCTTCAAATTACTAATAAGATGTAGCTTCGTGTTGCCCTTTTCTCCGTACACCATTAAGGGTTTTCCTTTTTCTCGTATAATGCGAATTGCATTTTTGTAACAAACGATCTCTGCTTTCACTTCTTTCAACCAGTCCATACCGATTATCACATCAAAACTCCCTAACTCTACTGGTATCAAATCAATCTTAAATGTTTCGCTAACCAGTTTAATTTCTCGATTCCGACATATATTATCTGCTGAAATTAATTTACCATTTGCTAATTCGAGTAAAAATTTACTATCCAAAGGCGTCAATGGACAACTTAATTTAGCACAAAAATCTCTACTCATATAGCTTCTATCCGCACCCGAATCAAATAAAACGTAAGCAGATTTATTGTCAATAAGAAACGTACCCGTAACAAGCTCCGGGTCTTCCTGTGCCTCTGCCGCATTAATATTGAAAACTCTTCCGCGGCCTTGTCCATTCGTGTTCTCCTGGTTCGGGCAATTTCTAATAATGTGGCCCGGTTTTCCACATTTATAACAAAATACATTGGCGTAACTTGCTCCGACACTACTTGCTCCGCCATTACTCGTTCCGACACCATTTGTTCCTTTCGTTCTATTAACCCCTGGTCCGTAAACCTCACACTTCGCCGCGCTATGACCATTTCTTTTACACTTGTTGCAAAATTTGGTGCAGAACCCTCAGTGATACTTTTCACACCTTTGGCATAGCTGCTTCTGATTGTTGTTGTTGTTGCGGTTATTATTGTTGTTGGGATGCTTGTTGTAGTTGCTGTTGTTGTTGTTGTTGTTGTTGTTGGGCCGTTTATTGTAGTTGCGATTGATGTTGCGATTGTTGGGATAATTGTTGCGATTATTGTTGTAATTGCTGTTGTTGTTGTATTGGTGATTCTTATCACCGTTTTCCTCCCACTTTCTTTTGACTTGCTTCACGTTGGCCTCTTCAGCAGTCTGTTCTTTAATTCTTTCTTCAATCTGGTTCACTAGTTTGTAAGCCATTCTACATGCCTGTTGTATGGAGGCGGGCTCGTGTGAACTTATATCTTCTTGGATTCTTTCCGGTAATCCTTTCACAAACGCGTCGATCTTCTCTTCCTCATCTTCGAATGCTCCCGGACACAATAGGCACAATTCTGTGAATCGTCTTTCGTACGTGGTAATATCAAATCCTTGGGTTCGTAACCCTCTAAGTTCTGTCTTGAGCTTATTGACCTCGGTTCTGGGACGGTACTTCTCGTTCATCAAGTGCTTGAATGCTGACCACGGTAGTGCGTACGCATCATCTTGTCCCACTTGCTCTAGATAGGTATTCCACCATGTTAACGCAGAACCTGTGAAGGTATGCGTAGCGTACTTCACTTTGTCCTCTTCAGTACACTTACTTATGGCAAACACCGATTCGACCTTCTCGGTCCACCGTTTCAATCCGATCGGTCCTTCGGTTCCATCAAATTCCAAAGGTTTGCAGGCAGTGAATTCTTTGTAGGTGCATCCTACACGATTTCCTGTACTGCTAGATCCAAGGTTATTGTTGGTATGTAGCGCAGCCTGTACTGCGGCTATGTTTGAAGCTAGAAAAGTACGGAATTCCTCTTCATTCATATTCACGGTGTGTCGAGTAGTCGGTGCCATTTCCTTCAAAATAGTCAAATGGAACAAGTTAATCATACAGAATATTAAGAGTAGTTAATAGTATTTCGTAGCATAATATGAACTCATTTATAAAAGCTTTTTCTTCATATTAGCGTTTTATAAGTTTAAATTCGGGTAGTACCTACCCGTTAAGTTCATACTTAGTAGCTAATATACAATTCAACTACTACAATTCTATATGAAAAACTGATTATAATAATATTTCGCGTTCAAACTTTTATACAATATTTTACAAACTTACAATACCGCTTATTTTACATAAAGCATGAAATATAGCACAAAATAACTTTGATACAAGATAGTTGTGAAGATAATTCTAGCTAGTACACAAGTCGTTCAGCAAAGGCAATAAAGACACGTAATTCATACGTCCAGAAACAAGTCATGCATTCTGGTTTTACTAGGACTACTTCCCATCCTTGGTCTTGTGGAACATAACCGTTATGGCCGTTGATAAGACAGCGTGTTGTAACATCGTCAAAGGGACGAGGGTTACGTAATGTCCAACAGTCCCGTAACAATCTAAAAACCTCATTTCTTACCCCAATTACCGTCTCCGTCACTTGTGGGAACGTTTTGTTTAATAGTTGTAGCCCGATGTTCTTGTTCTCACTTTGGTGAGAAGCGAACATTACTAATCCGTAAGTATAACATGCTTCTTTATGTTGCATGTTAGCCGCTTTTTCTAAATCACGAAGTCCAATATTCGGATATATTGAGTCAAAATAATTTCTTAACCCATTGCGTAAAATAGCATTTGGGTTCCCCGCAATATATGCGTCAAAGTAAACACATCGTAACTTATGGATTTCCCAATGTGATATCCCCCATCTTTCGAACGAAAGCCTTTTATAAACCAAGGCATTCTTGGAACGTTCTTCGAATATCTTACAAACTGATCTCGCCTTAAATAGTTGTGCCGAGGAATTCTGACCGACTCTAGACAAGATTTCATCAATCATGTCTCCGGGTAGGTCTCTTAAAATATTGGGTTGTCTATCCATTTTGTGTTTTTAAACTATAAAATAGACAAGAGTTAGATTCATAAAAAAATACTTATTAATACAAGTAATTTTTTACATATATCATAAAGCATAAGCACACTATATTACATATATTACACCACACGAATACAACTATCTTATTCCGACTCGCTCGTTTCTTCTTCTTCGGTTTTGGTTCGTTTTGCCAAGTTTCTAGGGATATATGATGTTCCCCTAATACGAGCCGTCGTGATCCACATTGGTTTAGAAAAACCTGGTGGTTTAGAGGTTCCCGGGTCATTGTTACAACTTAAGGACTTGGGGGTTGACGATACATATAAAGTTCATCGGGGTTGGAATTAGATTTCTCTATTTTTATGCCCTTTCCCTTATTATTTTCTTTTGCCTTTTTAAATTCAGTTGGGGTAATTTCTATAATATCATCGGAATTCTCGTCGGAATCCGATTCATCGGAGAATTGGTAATCCTCCCAATATTTTGCTTCCTTGGCGGAAACACCATTGACCATAATTAACCTTGGTCGGTTGGTTGAGGATTTTCTTTTACTTAACCGTTTTATTATTTCCCCCACCGGTTCTATTTCTTCATCCGGTTCCGATTCTTCTTCCAGTTCCGATTCTTCTTCCGGTTCCGACTCTTCTTCCGGTTCCTCTTCGGGAACTTGTGAATCAGTCCACGAATCATTTCAATTTACATTTGACTCTTCATTATTATTAGGTGAGTCAATGGGACTTGTTCTAGAGGTAGACATCTATCACATAATATCAAACGCGTTAAGAGATTAATATATCACATAATATTCACATGTTAAAAATATATAGTTTCCAACAAAATTTGTTAAGCAATCATTTTTCAAGTAAACACGGTCGAAGTCCAGACTCACTAATGCATCCTAACAAACTCGATAAGACACACTAATGCAAAATTCTGGTTCTCTAAGACCAACGCTCGGATACCAACTGAAATGTCCCGTTCTTATTGATTAAAAACGTTCCATATTAATTGATTTCGTTGCGAGGTTTTGACCTCTATATGAGACGTTTTTCAAAGACTGCATTCATTTTTAAAACAAACCATAACCTTTATTTCATAGATAAAGGTTTTAAAAAGCTTTACGTAGATTATCAAATAATGATAATCTAAAATATCCTGTTTACACACGACCATTACATAATGGTTTACAATACAAATATGTTACAACAAAATAAGTTTCTTGAATGCAGTTTTTACACAATATCATACAAGCATGGACTCCAAATCTCGTTCTTATTTAAGTATGCGATAGCGGAAGCTCTTAATAATCACCTGAGAATAAACATGCTTAAAACGTCAACAAAAATGTTGGTGAGTTATAGGTTTAACCTATATATATCAAATCATAATAATAGACCACAAGATTTCATATTTCAATACACATCCCATACATAGAGATAAAAATCATTCATATGGTGAACACCTGGTAACCGACATTAACAAGATGCATATATAAGAATATCCCCATCATTCCGGGACACCCTTCGGATATGATATAAATTTCGAAGTACTAAAGCATCCGGTACTTTGGATGGGGTTTGTTAGGCCCAATAGATCTATCTTTAGGATTCGCGTCAATTAGGGTGTCTGTTCCCTAATTCTTAGATTACCAGACTTAATAAAAAGGGGCATATTCGATTTCGATAATTCAACCATAGAATGTAGTTTCACGTACTTGTGTCTATTTTGTAAATCATTTATAAAACCTGCATGTATTCTCATCCCAAAAATATTAGATTTTAAAAGTGGGACTATAACTCACTTTCACAGATTTTTACTTCGTCGGGAAGTAAGACTTGGCCACTGGTTGATTCACGAACCTATAACAATATATACATATATATCAAAGTATGTTCAAAATATATTTACAATACTTTTAATATATTTTGATGTTTTAAGTTTATTAAGTCAGCTGTCCTCGTTAGTAACCTACAACTAGTTGTCCACAGTTAGATGTACAGAAATAAATCGATAAATATTATCTTGAATCAATCCACGACCCAGTGTATACGTATCTCAGTATTGATCACAACTCAAACTATATATATTTTGGAATCAACCTCAACCCTGTATAGCTAACTCCAACATTCACATATAGAGTGTCTATGGTTGTTCCGAAATATATATAGATGTGTCGACATGATAGGTCGAAACATTGTATACGTGTCTATGGTATCTCAAGATTACATAATATACAATACAAATTGATTAAGTTATGGTTGGAATAGATTTGTTACCAATTTTCACGTAGCTAAAATGAGAAAAATTATCCAATCTTGTTTTACCCATAACTTCTTCATTTTAAATCCGTTTTGAGTGAATAAAATTGCTATGGTTTCATATTGAACTCTATTTTATGAATCTAAACAGAAAAAGTATAGGTTTATAGTCGGAAAAATAAGTTACAAGTCGTTTTTGTAAAGGTAGTCATTTCAGTCGAAAGAACGACGTCTAGATGACCATTTTAGAAAACATACTTCCACTTTGAGTTTAACCATAATTTTTGGATATAGTTTCATGTTCATAATAAAAATCATTTTCTCAGAATAACAACTTTTAAATCAAAGTTTATCATAGTTTTTAATTAACTAACCCAAAACAGCCCGCGGTGTTACTACGACGGCGTAAATCCGGTTTTACGGTGTTTTTCGTGTTTCCAGGTTTTAAATCATTAAGTTAGCATATCATATAGATATAGAACATGTGTTTAGTTGATTTTAAAAGTCAAGTTAGAAGGATTAACTTTTGTTTGCGAACAAGTTTAGAATTAACTAAACTATGTTCTAGTGATTACAAGTTTAAACCTTCGAATAAGATAGCTTTATATGTATGAATCGAATGATGTTATGGACATCATTACTACCTTAAGTTCCTTGGATAAACCTACTGGAAAAGAGAAAAATGTATTTAGCTTCAACGGATCCTTGGATGGCTCGAAGTTCTTGAAGCAGAATCATGACACGAAAACAAGTTCAAGTAAGATCATCACTTGAAATAAGATTGTTATAGTTATAGAAATTGAACCAAAGTTTGAATATGATTATTACCTTGTATTAGAATGATAACCTACTGTAAGAAACAAAGATTTCTTGAGGTTGGATGATCACCTTACAAGATTGAAAGTGAGCTAGCAAACTTGAAAGTATTCTTGATTTTATGAAACTAGAACTTTTGGAATTTATGAAGAACACTTAGAACTTGAAGATAGAACTTGAGAGAGATCAATTAGATGAAGAAAATTGAAGAATGAAAGTGTTTGTAGGTGTTTTTGGTCGTTGGTGTATGGATTAGATATAAAGGATATGTAATTTTGTTTTCATGTAAATAAGTCATGAATGATTACTCATATTTTTGTAATTTTATGAGATATTTCATGCTAGTTGCCAAATGATGGTTCCCACATGTGTTAGGTGACTCACATGGGCTGCTAAGAGCTGATCATTGGAGTATATATACCAATAGTACATACATCTAAAAGCTGTGTATTGTACGAGTACGAATACGGGTGCATACGAGTAGAATTGTTGATGAAACTGAACGAGGATGTAATTGTAAGCATTTTTGTTAAGTAGAAGTATTTTGATAAGTGTATTGAAGTCTTTCAAAAGTGTATAAATACATATTAAAACACTACATGTATATACATTTTAACTGAGTCGTTAAGTCATCGTTAGTCGTTATATGTAAGTGTTGTTTTGAAACCTTTAGGTTAACGATCTTGTTAAATGTTGTTAACCCAATGTTTATAATATCAAATGAGATTTTAAATTATTATATTATCATGATATTATCATGTATGAATATCTCTTAATATGATATATATACATTAAATGTCTTTACAACGATAATCGTTACATATATGTCTCGTTTAAAAATCATTAAGTTAGTAGTCTTGTTTTTACATATGTAGTTCATTGTAAATATACTTAATGATATGTTTACTTATCATAGTATCATGTTAACTATATATATATCCATATATATGTCATCATATAGTTTTTACAAGTTTTAACGTTCGTGAATCACTGGTCAACTTGGGTGGTCAATTGTCTATATGAAACATATATCAATTAATCAAGTCTTAACAAGTTTGATTGCTTAACATGTTGGAAACATTTAATCAAGTAAATATCAATCTCAATTAATATATATAAACATGGAAAAGTTCGGGTCACTACATATTCCACCATGTTAACGCAATACCTGTGAAGGTATGCGTAGCGTACTTCACTTTGTCTCCTTCAGCACACTTACTTATGGCAAAGACTGATTCAACTTTCTCGGTCCACCGTTTCAATCCGGTTGGACCTTCGGTCCCATCAAATTCTGAAGGTTTGCAGGTAGTGAATTCCTTGTAGGAGCATCCTACACGATTTCTTGCGCCGTTAGCTGTATTGCTAGATTCAGAGTTATTGTTGGTATGTAGCGCGGCCTGTACTGCGGCTATGTTTGAAGCAAGAAAGGTACGAAATTCCTCTTCGCTCATATTCAAGGTGTGTCGAGTAGTCGGTGCCATTTCCTTCAAAATAGTCAAATGAAACGAGTTAATCATATAGAATATCAAGAGTAGTCAATAGTATTTCGTAGCGTAATATGAACTTATTTATAAAAGCTCTTTCTTCATATTAGCGTTTTATACTCTTTAATTCGGGTAGTACCTACCCGTTAAGTTCATACTTAGTAGCTAACATACCATTTCAACTACTACAATTCTATATGAAAAACTAATCACAAAAAAATATATATATATCATATTCAAACCTTTATACAATAACTTGCAAACTTACAATACCGCTATTTTACATATAGCATGAAATATAGCACATAAAACTTTGATACAAAGTAGTTGCGAAGATAATTCTAGTTAATAAATAAGGCGTTCAGCAAAGGCAATAAAGACACGTAATTCATACGTCCAGAAACAAGTCATGCATTCTGGTTTTACTAATACCACTTCCCATCCTTGGTTTTGTGGAACATAACCGTTGTGACCGATAGTAAGACAATGTGTTGTAACGTCGTCAAAAGGATGAAGGTTACGTAATGACCGACAGTCTCGTAATAACCTAAAAACCTCATTTCTGACTCCAATTACCAACTCTGTCACTTGTGAGAACGTTTTGTTTAATAGTTGTAGCCCGATGTTCTTGTTCTCACTTTGGTGAGAAGCGAACATTACTAACCCGTAAGCATAACATGTTTCTTTATGTTGCATGTTAGCCGCTTTTTCTAAATCACGAAGTCCTATATTCGGATATATTGAGTCAAAATAATTTCTTAACCCGTTGAGTAAAATAGTATTTGGGTTCCCCGCAATATATGTGTCAAAGTAAACACATCGTAACTTATGGATTTCCCAATGTGATATCCCTCATCTTTCGAACGAAAGCCTTTTATAAACCAAAGCATTCTTGGAACGTTCTTCGAATGTCTTACAAACTGATCTCGCCTTAAATAGTTGTGCCGAGGAATTCTGACCGACTCTAGACAAGATTTCATCAATCATGTCTCCGGGTAGGTCTCTTAAAATATTGGGTTGTCTATCCATTTTATGTTTTTATACTGTAAAATAGACAAGAGTTAGATTCATAAAAAAATACTTATTAATACAAACAATTTTTACATATATCATAAAGCATAAGCACACTATATTACATATATTGCACCACACGAATACAACTATCTTATTCCGACTCGCTCGTTTCTTCTTCTTCGGTTTTGGTTCGTTTTGCCAAGTTTCTAGGAATATATGATGTTCCCCTAATACGAGCCGTCGTGATCCACATTGGTTTAGAAAAACCTGGTGGTTTAGAGGTTCCCGGGTCATTGTTACAACTTAAGGACTTCGGGGGTTGACGATACATATAAAGTTCATCGGGGTTGGAATCAAATTTCTCTATTTTTATGCCCTTTCCCTTATTATTTTCTTTTGCCTTTTTAAATTCAGTTGGGGTAATTTCTATAATATCATCGGAATTCTCGTCGGAATCCGATTCATCGGAGAATTGGTAATCCTCCCAATATTTTGCTTCCTTGGCGGAAACACCATTGACCATAATTAACCTTGGTCGGTTGGTTGAGGATTTTCTTTTACTTAACCGTTTTATTATTTCCCCCACCGGTTCTATTTCTTCATCCGGTTCCGATTCTTCTTCCGGTTCCGATTCTTCTTCCGGTTCCGACTCTTCTTCCGGTTCCTCTTCGGGAACTTGTGAATCAGTCCACGAATCATTCCAATTTACATTTGACTCTTCATTATTATTAGGTGAGTCAATGGGACTTGTTCTAGAGGTAGACATCTATCACATAATATCAAACGCGTTAAGAGATTAATATATCACATAATATTCACATGTTAAAAATATATAGTTTCCAACAAAATTTGTTAAGCAATCATTTTTCAAGTAAACACGGTCGAAGTCCAGACTCACTAATGCATCCTAACAAACTCGATAAGACACACTAATGCAAAATTCTGGTTCTCTAAGACCAACGCTTGGATACCAACTGAAATGTCCCGTTCTTATTGATTAAAAACGTTCCATATTAATTGATTTCGTTGCGAGGTTTTGACCTCTATATGAGACATTTTTCAAAAACTGCATTCATTTTAAAACAAACCATAACCTTTATTTCATCAATAAAGGTTTAAAAAGCTTTACGTAGATTATCAAATAATGATAATCTAAAATATCATGTTTACACACGACTATTACATAATGGTTTACAATACAAATATGTTACAACGAAATAAGTTTCTTGAATGCAGTTTTTACACAATATCATTCAAGCATTGACTCCAAATCTTGTCCTTATTTAAGTATGCGACAGCGGAAGCTCTTAATAATCACCTGAGAATAAACATGCTTAAAACGTCAACAAAAATGTTGGTGAGTTATAGGTTTAACCTATATATATCAAATCGTAACAATAGACCACAAAATTTCATATTTCAATATACATCCCATACATAGAGATAAAAATCATTCATATGGTGAACACCTGGTAACCGACATTAACAAGATGCATATAACGAACCTCATCCAAAGTACCAGATGCTTTAGTACTTCGAATTCGTTTTTATCATGTCTGAAGGATTTCCCGGAATGATAGGGGATATTCTTATATGCATTTTGTTAATGTCGGTTACCAGGTGTTCATCATATGAATGAATTTTATCTCTATGTATGGGATGTATATTGAAATATGAAATCTTATGGTCTATTATTATGATTTGATAATATATAGGTTAAACCTATAACTCACCAACATTTTTGTTGACGTTTTAAGCATGTTTATTCTCAGGTGATTATTAAGAGCTTCCGCTGTTGCATAATAAAATAAGGACAAGATTTGAAGTCCATGCTTGTATGATATTATGTAAAAACTGCATTCAAGAAACTTATTTTTGATGTAATATATTCTTATTGTAAATCATTATGTAATGGTCGTGTGTAAACGGTATATTTTAGATTATCATTATTTGATAATCTACGTAATGTTTTTTAAACCTTTATCGATAAAATAAAGGTTATGGTTGTTTTAAAAATGAATGCAGTCTTTGAAAAACGTCTCATATAGAGGTCAAAACCTCGCGACGAAATCAATTAATATGGAACGTTTATAATCAATATGAACGGGACATTTCACAATTTCCACTACGATTTGATGGCATTATACTAATGATGGGTATGTCAATAGCAACGTCATGTTCTTTAATTTCAAAAACTCCCGGTTTGATTGTAGTGATTTATATCCAATTTTGAATGAGAGGGTTAATTCGGGTAACATTTTGCTATTCAAATGGGTAAAAGAAAGTCCAGCAAAAAATAAATTGGCCTCAACGTTTTAAAACTTTTTAATAACTTTCCGTTTATAAAAGTTCATATTTTGTTTAGTTAACATAGGTTAATAGGTTATGTAATAATCATAATTGACAAAACAATGTGTTTATTTAGAAATATTGAAATTTTTTAGCGAATTGTTGTCGGCACCTGTACAATATTTACTTATGACCCTTTACCCAATTTGCTTATTTTATTACATCCATTGGTGTTTGAAATCTAAAAAACAACATCGAGGACTTGATGATATACAAGGCGCACGATGTGTCTTTAAACAGACGGGCATTGAACACATATGACCCCCCACTGTTGAAGAAGAGATCAATGATGACTTGTGATTGATTTTCTTTATGGTTGTTGTTTTGGTGGTTCAGGGAAAAAATTATAAAAAGATAAGTCAGAAAAGAAAAGTAAAAGGTGAAAGCTAACAACATTTAATTTTAAATATTATTTCTAATATTCTTTTATTTCTAAACAACCTAACAACAACAACAACAAAAAATCAATAATTCAATACTATATAAAGTAATATTACTTAGCAATGCAATATTTAATTGGTCTCTTAAAAAACCCCGCGAATTCGCGGGTCTTAAGGTAGTAGTGTAATAATAATACGGAGTATTAGTCAATAAATAAATAAAAAATAATCCTAATCAACCGAAGCATAAAAGTAGTGAACCCAAAATATTAATAGCCGAATGCCAGATAGAAGCTGTGACAAGGCTGCCGTTGCTGTCACTGTAACCTCCTTCGTTAACCGGAATAATTGTCGTCACTCCAAAACCTCCGTCTTCATCTTCGTCATCGTCTTCCCCTCTACCAACGCCTTTGACTCCGCCTCCGATTTCGCCTTCATCTTCGTCTCCGCCTTCAAACCCGCCTATGATTCCACCTTCTCCTTCGCCTTCAAACCCCGCCTTCGCCTTCGCCTACGAATCCTATCTTTTTGACGACGACACCCCGTTCAGGTTCGATATTAGTGGTAAAATTCGAGGATCCATGAAGACACTTAGTAAGATACAACAATATCAAAACCAAGATCATTATACTCTTCATCTTCGAAAATTTGAATCTCGAAGCTTACGTTTGAAGTTGGTAATAATTAACTAATTATATCGACTGTGAATGAATCGATAAGGTGATTATATATTCTTCCTGATGAATAAGCCTGTGGTAGATTATGGGAATCGATAAGGTGAGTTTTCTTTATAAATAAGCCTGTGGTAGATTATGGAGGCGATCTTTTATAATACCTGTTGTTGAGATTATTAGTTAGAATTAGTTATTCGTACTAGTTGTAGTAAATAAAGGATTCCTATTTTGCTATATAAGCCGATCTTGTAATCGTATTTTCATAGAGTGGTAGTGGCGATTCTAGGATCAAAATTTAATTGGGTACTAAAAATTTATTTGATAACTTGCACAATATATTGAACGTGTCGGATCAAATCAGGTCACACCCGATCCATATCCGATCTGTTGACATCCTTAGGATGAAGGACTGAAGATAGAACTAAAAGAAATTGTAATGTAGAATGAAGTAAAACAGAATTAAAATTGGAATTGAACAAAGGTTTCTTTATTTTTATATATAATATATTCAATGGTTCATACTATAAAGTCGTAAGTAAGCTAATTTCAAACACTTTAGGAGTCAAAACTATGAAACTATAATCTCTAAAAATTTACGGGGTCCCATTATTATATTTAGTGGTGTCCTATCCAAAAAAATAAATTTTTTTGATAAATTTTGGAAAACTAGTGGTGTCACGGGACCCCTTCCGGATACACCTACACTCGCAGCGGTGAGGCTTGGATGTGTAAATTTAATTTGCATGAAATATGGATATCCGATATATTTTTTTAATATATTATTTAATATTAAGTATTAATAAATTTCAATTGATCAATAGACATCTACTTTAATTTTATCCTAATAAATAAATTAAATATCTAAATCTAAATATATAGTAATAATACTAATAGGTGATTTTTGAATTTCAATTTTAAATATGAAGTCTAATTATCCAATCAGATTTTCGTATATTTCTAAATTTATATTTAGATTTAGATAATAATAATAATAATAATAATAATAATAATAATAATAATAATAATAATAATAATAATAATAATAATAATAATAATAATAATAATAATAATAATAACAATAATTATTATTATTATTATTATTATTATTATTATTATTATTATTATTATTATTATTATTATTATTATTATTATTATTATTATTATTATTATTATTATTATTATTATTATTATTATTATTATTATTATAATCTCTATCCATATTCCTATCCCTATTCCCTACTATATATTAAAATATAATATTGATATTAATAGAGCAATTAATCAAAATTAAAATTATTATAAGCCATTAGATTTGTTAATTACGTACACTAGTCGAATGACCCGTTATTTCACAGGTAGTTGAAGAACAACAATCTAAACTCATCAACATCACTACAATATGTACATATCCATCATGGATGTTGTATTGTTGTAACCTACATTTTAAGAAAATGTGTCACCACAATGATAAGATATATACCACAAATTCAGAGTTAAATTATTATCATAAAAATTGTATCTATGCACTGCAAATGAATATTCCCTTGACTGGTAGCCTTATTCCATCAATTGCAGAATAATAAACAAAGATGTATAGATAGATATCATATTACTACATTCAAAGTTTATGAAACATAATAAGCGCTATATTAATACACTCAAAGTTTCTTCATAAAACTAAGCTCTAAATTTAGAATTTTCAACTCTCACATGATAACACAACTAAGAGAAACATAAATATAACTTTTAGTG
The DNA here is from genome assembly GCF_046630445.1 of Rutidosis leptorrhynchoides. NCBI lineage: Eukaryota > Viridiplantae > Streptophyta > Magnoliopsida > Asterales > Asteraceae > Rutidosis > Rutidosis leptorrhynchoides. The sequence goes on from NC_092334.1 coordinate 113,572,005, forward strand.
TATTAACTATGATTCTATCAATCAAACAAACCTATGGTTCCATTAAACAAAAATTGATAACATATAATTAAACAAAATTGAATGTAAAAGTTAACAACAAACCTGGTTGAAAATCGTAATTAAGTTGACTGTATTAAGGATATTCAACTCCCACATGATAACACAACTAAGAGAAACATTAATAAAACTTTGAGTGTATTAAGTGTGGTTCCATCAATCAAACAAAACCGTGGTTCCATCAAATAAAAACTGATAACATATAATAATAAAAAAAATTGAATGTAAAAGTTAACAACAAACCAGGTTTGATCGAGTAATCGTATTTGCAAGTCTAGATTGTAGAATTAAATTGATTGTAAAAAAGAAAAGCATGGTTGTTGAACAAAAATATGGGCAGAATAATAGATTATAACGGATGAGAGTTTGTTAACTTTTATTTAGGAAAGATTAATATTTTCTTTTATAAAAGATGTCGTATTTTTTTAATTAAATTAATATAAAATAATGACATCATCATTATCAAAATTTAAAGGTAATTAGTGAAATGATTACATCATCATTTTAGAGCTTTATATGAATATAGTGAATTGATTGATGATTGATTACCCTTTTAATCTAACCGTCCAAATTATCTTTATCTTTATCATTTAATATTACATTGATTCTCTTAATATTACATGTTGATATTGAAAAATATTTACAAACTGACAATTCTCGATAATTGTTTTGTTTTTCAGTGTTGGGATTGATTTATTTTTGTTGTATGACCTAGAACTATGTAAGAATGTGGGTATTCAGTTTGGAGGATTACGGGTACTGATTATTGTATTGTAGTTGAGAATGAATGAAATTAGTTACTCCGTATAATTCTTGTCTGGTTGACTGGTTGTGAACGAGATGATATCACTTGGAATTCAGGGGACTCCTTTGGTGACGAGTTCCACATGCTTCGAAAGTGATTCATTGAAGATACTGAAAAGAAACAAATATACAAACAAGTAAAAAGGTACATTATTTGTAACATTCATCAAGATTCAATTGTTCTTTACGAGCTGTAATTTTATTGTTTCCAGGTAATGTTGTATAGGTTTCATTACAGACGTTGTCAAGTTGTTAATGATAACTTGATACATATGTCCTTGTAGAGTTCAAAAATCGGGTCTTTTGAATAAAATCCAGTTACACCGCCACTTAGCACAGATCAGTTGCTTCGAATTTTCTACACGTATGAACCCCGCCATGATTTCGGTGGGCCCGCATCAACGCTTGAACTATCAAGCATAATTGGAGCCAAAACTAAAACGTCATCAGTGGCTTCAACACGCAGTAGCCTGTCAAGTGAGGCACCCGGGAGAGCTTTCAATGAGTTCTGCAAGTGATGTGGATACTGAATGTGTTGATCTCGATGAACCAAGTGTGTACATCACTATCAGAGCAGGCTCAGGTATCAATTGTGAGCTGATGCGTGTTCGGTTCAGGTAAAATCCAATTAGTTTCCTTTTATTTTTGGTTGTGCCAACAGTGATATCTTCAATAATCGAAATATAACAAACAAGCCTGTTGTCAAATTTATCTAACCCTAATTTTTTTTTTGGTAAAAGGTTACCCCGGTGAGCTTTTATTAAAGATAATAAAAGAATAAGAAAGTTACATCGCAAATGAAGCAAGAGTGTTACAAGCATGCCTTGTAACCCCACTAAAACCAAGTGACAAAACCTCTACAGTACAACAGACATTTGGACACACAAAATAAAAGACAACCAGAGGACCTACGCCTAACCAATGTTCCATGCCATCTTCAATTCATTAACTTGCGTTGATTCTTTAATTCGAACCGACATAGGCTTCAACCGAACCGTAGCATATATTTCCGTGAAAAGAGCATCAGCAGACCTTTTACGACCTTTAAACATTCGATTATTTCGCTCTTGCCAAACAAAATAAATCATAGCCGCAAACAAAAGTTTAGTCACCACCATATTCGCACTCTTTTTTGGTGCATATATATATATATATATATATATATATATATATATATATATATATATATATATATATATATATATATATATGTATGTATGTATGTATATATAACATTTTCCAATCAGTACTCCAACTCGGCACTAGGATGAGATCTTTCACTCGCAGCCAGACTTCATGTGAATACTTGCGGTCAAAAAACATATGCGAATGCGAGTCCGCTCAAGACGAACATAAAGAACATAGTAATACCTGATTGTCCCGAATCTCCCAAGGTTTTAATCTGTTTTGGGTTTTAACCCTGATTTCGATATGCTAATTATTTAGTTGTAGGTGGGTACTTCTATATTCCTGAAACTTAAATTTATGCGATGTTTGATTTTTATGAAGATTTGTTTGAAGAGTTGAACAAGTGTGGGGAGATTGAAAATCCAAACATATGTGATAATTTGGCTGATTACATGGTATGCCATTGTTATACATGAAAATAGGGATTGGATTTTTGTCTTTGCATTCGTGTTAGATTAAGTATTTTTTATAAGCAGGTTAAGATGTGTATCTTCAGTTTCGAGAAGAAGAGTATTATGCAATTTCTCTTCTAAATCTTACCCGAAGGTTTTATGCAGATACATACTTTAAATGGTCAAAATGTGTAGTATTTTGGCACAAGTGCAGAACACTTTGGGTTCTTGGGTCGACCGACCAATACCTTCTGTTTAGGATACTCGCAATTTTATTAATATCTCTAAGAGTGCTCCCAACGTATGCGTCCACCACCCCGCCCAGGCCGCCGCCCTCCTGGGCGCCGATGGCAGCGGCTAGCCCAGGGGGCCGCCCTCGAACCCGTCCAGCTCTTCGTGTTCGGCAACGTGCTTCTTGGTCATATTTGTGGACGGATGGAACGAAGGAAAAACACTCCAACGGTCAAATTTTTGGCCGTTGGAAATGAATTTGTTTTTTTTTTTTTTTTTTCCTTTTTTAAACTCTATATATACACTCCAATTTCATACAATTTCATACACAAACATACACTCATATTTCATACAATTTCATCAATTCTAAATAACCCAAATATGAATCCAGATAACCCAAATTCCGATCCGGATATGAATTTGGTATTAACGATCTTGAATACCACAAATAATCGAGCGCTTGAAGATATCGCAAGACTTGATCATTTAGATGAGTTAAACGACGAAGAAGAAGTTGAACTCATTCCAAGGGCACCGAGAAGATATTTATATAGAGATCGTGAAGGCCGTGCAAAAGCTTTATGGAATGATTATTTTTCCGACAACTGTACGTTTCCCGACGATTATTTTCGTAGACGTTATCGAATGAGCAAACCTTTTTTTCTTCGGATATGTCAAGGTATAATGAATTTTTCTCAAACTTCGATTCCTGAGTATTTTACTTATTTTCATCAAAAACGTCACTACAAATTAAATGACATCTAGTGGCACACAAAAAGTGCCACAAAAACGTCAATAAGTGCCACTATATACCTGTATGGGAATCGCTGGTACATAGAAAAAGTGCCACTAGAAACGCTGCCACTAAATCCCTTTAGTGGCACTTTTCAAGTGTGTCACTGCAGCTTGTTAAGCCTATTGTGGCACTTTTTTATTGCCATAGTAGATAGGATTGCTGTAGTGGCACATACGTTATGCCATAATACATAGAATGGTATACTTTAAAATTAAATACCAGATTAATTCATTATAACCTTTTATAATGTACATAACAATCGGCTTTATTGGGTTTTTTGTTAGTCTAACTAATTCCAACAATAAACACATTAACACTAAAGAATGTAGAAGTGGAATGACATTACTTCGCTTAAAAGTTCAGATGTTTTTCAATCATCTTTCGAGATACTTACAATCAAACTACACTAAATGTTAACTATCTTACAAAATATTACTGTAAAAGGCTAAATAGCTTGAAACTTCATCAAGAAAACAACTTCATGCTGGATCAACCTCAAATAAATTGGAAAATCATCTTCATCCCCTTGAATATTCGTAGAGTACTGGAGTAACTTGCAGTAGATTGTAATGCAACCTACAAGATAATACCAGCTTTTAACAACTCAGCAAATGTACGCGCGCGCGCGCATGTGTGTGTGTGTGTGTGTGTGTGTGTGTGTGTGTGTGTATATATTATTTACATCCGTAACTACTACTACCTTATCTTCAACAATCCTTCCATTTTGTTTTGTGATTGCTAATGAAATAACCACACAGAACATAGATATAGATAGATATTAATTTAGCTAGCAAGTACCTCTTCATGAGCCAGTAGGGAAAATAGTTTCCAAGTGTTGTTTCCAAGTAAGCTGCCCATATTAGTACAGCATAAACCAAATAGTTTTAACTTAAGAATTGACTTGTATTGTATTCTTACGACCACAAACCTTGTCCGTTATGATGTTCATCTATCGGTAACTCATGGTGAGGATCATGAGGCTCATCAATTCGATAAAAACTTGATTGGACACTTTGAGTCACCTGTAGAAACAATACATAGTTGTTAGCCCTTGCCCATTCTAGTAGTGGCAACACAAAATAATACTAATAAAAATTTGAGCCACAATCAAAATGAGAAAACAATATACGTATGTTCTTTTAAATGACTTTGAATCTAACCTTATCAAATAGCATCACTTCTAAGTTTTGCAACTTAAATCAGTAGTTTTCTTTATATTTCTAACAACAAAATCAGTCAATAAGACACTACAACAATAGATGGAATATCATATGTGATGTACAAACACCAACATTGTGTGTAACGAAAGGCTACAACTAAAACAAATTCTATAAGTTTAGCCCTTAAAATTTTAATATCGTACTCTGGCTCTCATTTGTGGATCACTTTCTAAGACACCATCACAAATTAACAATACACAATCTCAGTAGCAGGTATCCATTACACAAATTAATGGAGAAATTATTGATAGCAAATGCCCGAATGGTCATAAAAAATTATAACCATTCATCACAAATCATTAAAGAAAAAGACTTCAAACTTTAATAATTTTCAAAACATACACAGAAATTGATGTATTACTGTATAAGCTAACCAAAGCCCTAATTTACTTAAAAATAGCACAAAATTGACTCAATGATTCCAGTTATTGGGTATACATGAAAGCGTTTGCATAAGAAGCAAAATTAAACCTAAATTATGTAATAAAACAAGTAATAGCTTATAAAATTAAATCAACAGAAAGAGATTACCTGATGAATTGAGAGTTCAGACAATGATTAAAAAGAAATGATTGTACCAGCGAAATCACAAACCTAAACTAATTAGGTTATATATTACCAGCAAAACCTTATCAACCAAAACCCTAAGTTTTCAATTTGCATATTACCCAATTCAACAACCAAATAAAAGAAAACCATATGATAAAAATCAAATTCAGTTTCGAGTTTAAAGAAGAATCAAAAACGAACCTGAGATTAGATAATGGATTATGTGTGAGTGGTAAGAGAAATAGCTGACGAAAGATGTGAGATAAAAGGTTTATGCACTTGAATTGTTTTAAAAGGGAATATCAAATTTTGTTAGTGAAATTGGGGGGAAATAGACCGCCAAGTTGAAAGAGTGAATGGTGAAATCAATTTAGTGAAATAATAACAGGGATTCAGGGAATAACATCCATAAAACTTAAAATTTTCATTTTCCCTCTAAAATGGCACATTAAATAATGTGTCACTAAAATTTCTACTTTACTGGCAAAAAGTAAATATTGCCACAAGTGACTTACACATACAGTGACATATAATAAATTTGTCATTAAAATATTGTCTACAATGGCACATAATACATATGCCATTAAAAATGTATGCCACTAATTGTAAATTTGTTTGTAGTGCGTGATGCTTGTGGGCTACTAGATTTTAATATTGTTCAAAAAGTAACATCAGCCATACGTCAACTAGCGTATGTTGCGACGGTCGATCTTTTTGACGAGTATTTGCATATGGGTGAACAAACCGCATATGATTATTTAAATAAATTTTGCAAATGTATTTTTCACTTGTACGCAACAGAGTATTTGATAAAATCAACTGCACAAGATGTGCAACGTTTGACCACTAAACATGCTCAAATACATGGATTTCCGGGGATGTTAGGAAGCATCGATTGTATGCATTGGAGATGGAGAAATTGTCCGGCACGTTGGAAGGATCATTACACACGAGGTGACCATGGTTACCCGTCAATTATGCTTGAAGCGGTTATGATGGATGGTTTTGGCACGCTTTCTTTGGTACTACGGGATCAAATAATGATATCAATGTACTTAATCAATCTGATTTGTTTAACGACTTATTAGCCGGTGAGGCTCCACCGTGCACGTTTACCGTGAATGGGTGTACGTTTAATAAGGGTTATTATTTGGCGATGGAATTTACCCGGAATGGTCCACGCTAGTTAAGTCATTCAGAAATCCGATTGATCCAAAACAATCAAAGTTCAAAAGGTATCAAGAATCTGCAAGAAAAGATATTGAACGAGCATTTGGAATACTACAAGGTCGATGGACGATTGTGCAGCATCCGGCAAGACCATATTATATCCGAAAAATTAGAAGGATTATGTTAACATGTGTGATATTAAACAATATGATAACCGAGGACAACGGTCGTGCATTTTGTGGACTTGAAGAGAATTATCGTCCGATTCGACGTGCAAGAGGAACATTCCAAGAAAGGGTTCACGCGCATATCCGGGCGGACGCGGAATTAAGAGATGTGGGCATTCATCGACTACTACGAGATATGCTAGTAGAACACGTTTATAATCTTCCACCTAATTATCGAATTCGACATGATCCAACGAGAAATCCAAACAATCAAGATGAGGCGGGACATTCACACGTTAACGATGACGAAGACGAAGACGAAGAGTAATTATTTTATGTAATTTTATTTTAAATTCTATGTTTTAATTTTAATTATTTGTAATGTTTTTTTTTTATTTATCAATGAAATTTTAGTTTTATGTTATTACATATTTATTATTTATAATATATATATAACTAAATTAATATTATTTTGGAAATAATAAAAAAAATAAAAAATTAAAAAAAAAAGGAAGGAATAAGTGTCATGGTTGGGAGTGTTTAGTCCTGGAAAAGAAGTGAGAAAAAAGTGCTGATGTAGCGCTAAAGACTAAGGTGGAGACATGTCTCCATTGGGAGCACTCTAATAAACTTTCAAATTATCTTTATGGTGAAAAAGGACTAAAATGGAAGGTTAGGTGGGATGATAAATCAAATAGGTCAAAAGATTAGAGGTCATTTGGATTCAATACGTTTTTGTTTGTTTCTTGAAATTTTTTAAATATTAATATCTTAATTATGTTTACTAAGCTAAATTAACTAAAACAATGATCAAAGTATCTTGCATAGTTCAGTTTATGCAATTGGGTTAGAACAAAAATGATAAACAAAACTAGATTTCCTTCCGATTTAGCATATCTAAATTGTTCGGAACAGGAAGTAGCATTTGGTGTGAAGCTTATATGGTGGCACAATGGGTTTAGTTTTTTATTTGATGTTGTTAAATGTCTCTTACATTCACTCACACGGTTAATATTCATGGTTGCAAATGTCCTTATAATTGGTGGTTGATGATGAATTGATTGTTGATGATGCGGGTGTTGGACAAGGTGTGAGTTCGGTTGCGTATGATGCACAATATACCGAAATAGATAGGGCATTTGAAGCTCAAGGGTCGTCAGCAAAAAAAATTTGAACGAGATAGAGAATGATGTTTCGGGTCCGGATGTTTCTCATTTGAACGGGTTGGAATTAGAGCGTGAAACAACTCAACCCGTATTTAAACCGGCCATAATTTTTTTTTCTTAATTACATTAATATTTAGGTCCCAATTATGTTTCCAAAACATCTTTAACACGAATAATAAGTTCAATAAACTTTTTATAACATTTAATACATAGTTTAAATATCCGAACGGGCAAACACGACCCGACTATTTTAGTTTCCAACAAAACGAGCATGGTGATTGGGGATACGCTACCCAATCCTAATCGATCCAAAAGCACGTCCTCTAAAGCAAACTACGCAAGTCCACTAGTTCCCACGCTTACCCGAGCCACCACCTCCATGCAAATCTATAAAAAAAAAAATGTAAACAACGAGAGTGTAAGCTAACGCTTAGTGAGTGAGAATATATTGTGACGACCCGGGAATTTCCGACCAAATTTAAACTTAATCTTTATATGTTTCCGACACGATAAGCAAAGTCTGTTAGATAAGTCTCAAAAATTTTGAATTTGTTTTCATATATACATTTACCCTTCGACTGCTCTCGACGATTCACGAACCACTATTTGTAAATAGATACATATATATTTAAAATATGTGAATTTAAAATATAAATTGAAATAATATATGACGTAATTGTTAGAATTAATAATGTAAAATAAAATAATATATAATAACTATATTTAAAAATATATATATATATATATATATGTAAATAATGTATAATGAATATATATATATATATATATATATATATATATATATATATATATATATATATATATATATATATATATATATATATATAGTTTTGAATTTATTTTGTAAGCAACAATAACGCTTAATTGTCATTCGATCGATAATAAGTAAGTTAAAATCAAACTTATGTAATTTTAAAATAAACGGTGATTCTAAAATGAGTTCTACAAATTTTAGACTTACTAAAAATGTATTTAGGACCTAGTTATTAAATTTTAACATTTTTTTGTATTCCACCCATAAATGAGAGGGACAGTTGATGTAATATTTATTTATTAAATTAATGATTGAATGTTATACCATAATGACCAAAATAAATAAAGATACCTAATTTAAAAATATGAGATTTTTCTGAACACTTTTATCCGCCACTGTTTTTGCACGATACCCAGTCCGTAAGAACTGTCGGTAGAAGATGGCTGCTGTACTATTGTTGATCCACGTTTTATTTATTGATAGATATAATCTATTATTTATTATTATTATTATTATTATTATATTACTTTATCATTCCTACCACTTTCTATATATATGTACACACACACACACACACACACACACACACACACATATATATATATATATATATATATATATATATATATATATATATATATATATATATGCAAATGGATATTAACAGATAGATTCAATCGTCACCACTAAAACCCACTTGCATTTTTGTTCTGTGTAATCTTCAAGTAAACACAACCAACATGATTCTTAAATCACACTAAACCCACTTCTCTTCTTCTTGATAAAACCCGACACCATCACCATGAAATCATTTTTGCTTCGGTTGTTGTTAGATGAAAATCACTCGATCCATCATTGAACCATTCGCTTACAATCGGTTGAAACACTTTTGTTGTCATACTTGATAGTCGAACAACTCGAAGATCACCTTATTTTCTTCTCTTATCGCCGGCCATCTTCATCACCATCAAGACACGACACCACCGACTACTACACCTATATTTATTTTTGCATTTTTTCTGCTTCTTCTTTGCTGTAAAACGACCCTCACCACAAACCTCACCGATCACAACCCCATTCAACAACCGGTTCCCTCATCATCAAAACCATCTTCGACAACCACCCAAACCAAAACCACGTTAACCATCACCAACGAACCACCATGTCAGCCAACCTAGCTACCAAACCTATTTCCATTTTCCGGCTATGTATCGTTTTTGTTTACAGCCCAAGAACAAACATTTTTACTCGACACTAATCATAGTGAAACACATAGCCACCCCACCACCACTGCCGAGCACCATCACCATTATTTTATATATATATATATATATATATATATATATATATATATATATATATATATATATATATATATATTTTTCCTTTCTTTCGTTTCCTATTTTTTTTCCTCTTTTCTTTTGTTCCCCCTTCGAACAATAGCGACTGTGTATATTTTCTCTCAACGATTGCTGCTTCGTTTTTCTGTTTCTAAAATAGTGAAACACGATGAAGGGGTTAAAATTGATAACGATGGAAGGTGAAAAAAAATGAATGACGATTTGATGAAGATAGAACTGTTTCGTAAATGATAAATAATTAATTGGGCAAGTTACAACAAGTATAGTGTCATAACCCGACCTTAACCATAAGGACGAATACAATAACATATGATTTCATCGCGAGGTATTGACCTATATATGCGACGTTTTTCAAAAACTGCATTCGTTTTTACAATACAAACCATAACTTTTATTACAAATACAAGGTTTAAACAAGATAATAATGATTATCGTTTAGCGATAATCTTAGGCTTACAAACTTTACATGTGATAATAACAATACGACTTCCAACATATTTTACATTACAAATCCTCCGATATGCAGTTTTATTTTTGACACAAATATGCATACTCAAGATCTTGCTTAAATTCAACATGTTGCAGCGGAAGCTTTTAGTTATCACCTGAGAATAAACATGCTTAAAACGTCAACATAAAGTTGGTGAGATATAGGTTTAATGCCGGCAGCGTTATGAATATAGACCACAAGATTTCATATATAAACGTTTTAATAAAAATATTCTAAGTTGTTGAGCACTTGATAACCATACTTAACATTTAATCAACGTCGCATATTCCCTTTATTATGAAATTTTACTACACCGTACCAAGTGTAGTCACCGAAACGAAATACTGTGCAACCGTTGAATACTGGTCGTCCAGTCCGGTTGGGGTTGTCAGGCCCGATAGATCTATCAACAGGATTCGCGTTTACAATACCGCATGTAAATAGTAGTTACCAAGTTACAGGGAGATATGCCAGTGGTACAACTCAACGTAGAATATATAATTTTAATCACTTGTGTCCATAACGTAAATCATAAAATGCATGTATTCTCATCCCGAAATATTTAGAGTTTAAAAGTGGGACTATATACTCACCTTTTCCTTGAAGGTATTTAACTCGACTTGGTCTCCGATAGATATCACGAACCTAACCATATATATAATATATCAACATATTTTCTTTTCAAGTAATCGTTACATATATATATATATATACTTATAATACTTTTAATATTTTCTTAGTCCGTAGTTAGCAGTCTGTTGTTAATGGTCCACAATTAGTTGCTCAATAAAATAAATAAAGACCCCATCGTATTCGTATTGATCAGAATTAATCTCGACCCATGGTACCATGTTGTCAAATGACGTGTTGCGTACATAAAGTACCGTGTTGTCAGATGACGTGTTGCGTACAATCATGAGGTCTTATGATTAATCTTCTCGTGTTGTTTACGGGTGGTCCTGAAATATATAAAATCAAATCATAAGTAAATATATATTAAATATTATGTTAATTAGCCAAGATATGATTAATCCGATTTTGTCATAATATGATATATTACAGGTTTTGAAGTGTTTTAAAAATCAAATTAGAAGGATCTATTTAGTTTGCGAACAGGTTTGAAATCATTCAAACTATGTTCTTGTTGTTAAAAATTTTATAACACAAAATAAGATAGCTATATAAATATGAATCGAATAAGATTATGAATAAGGTTACTACCTCAAGTTACTTGGATAAAGCTACTGGAAAAGATAGAAAATAATCTTGATCAAACTTTCTTATGATGATTATAGGTTGTTCATGAAGCTAGTTTTTCATGAGTATTTGCTGAGATTGTGAAGAACACTTAGAGTTCCTAAGAGTGTGTTTTTGGTTAGAAAAAGATGGTTGTAAGAATGAAATGAAAAACCAAGGTGATGGTGATACTTATAGGACAGTCTGGTTGTTGAGGGAACAAGGACAAATTATTGTGTTGAATTTTTGAGTAATAATGTATGCTAGCTTACAAATAAGATTCCCTCTTATCTAGGGCAGATCTAAGGCTGATAAGGATATTGATTTAATGTGTATTTACCAATAGTAAATACGTATAGATGATGGGTATGATACGGTAAAAGAAGCTCAAAATCGGGCTTTTATTTTGGGTCCAACCGGGTCAAAAATAAAATTTTAAGACATTTTTAATAAAGCAATGTTAGCCCAAAAAAAATTTCCAAGCTGACCTGGCAGCTCGACCCCAGCCAGGGGCTCTGCCCCTTAGACCCCACCAGGGGTTGCCACCCCTTGGACCCCGCTTATCGGGGGCGCTGCCCCCGAACCCCCGTCATAATCAAGATAAGTTCAAACACGTGTGCACTCCACACTTCCCCAAACTTGTTCGATATTTATCAAAATTATTTTGGTTACAAATTAATCCCATTACACTTAAATCATATTGGTGACATAAATCACAACACATTATAGATTGTAAGTATATATGTCAAAGAACGTTACATATAGTTATCATTTTGAAAACTTAAGTTAGTGGTCTTAAAGTATACTTATAACTCATTGTTGTTAGTTCACAATGAAATGTTAAACCATCCTTAAATCATGTTAAATATGTATAGATATGTACATATACATAATCGTATAATTATCGTGTGTTATATAGTTCGTGATATCATCGGTCAAATTGGACGGTCAAACGTTGTGTAAAACTCTTTTCAAAAATATAAGTCTCAACAGTTTGGATTGCTTATCATGTTGGTAAGGTTTAATTTATGTAAATATTAATCTCATAAGTATAGAACGATCAGAAAATTCCGGGTCGTTACATATAGTTTAACAGTTCAGTGGTTTATAAGGGTGTTTGCTAATCGAGGGGTCGTGGGTTCGAATCTTGGCTACTGCAAATATTTTTATCAACGTTAAACATGGATTGGGCTTTGATTTGTTTGTTGGGCCGAATTCCTATTCAGTTATGTTGGGCCACGATCCAGCTATTGTTCTCCTATTGGGCCGAATTAGTGGATGAAGAAGATAATATGAAATATAAATGAATAACGGGTTAATTGTGTTAAAGTTCCATATTATACCAGAAAAACATGGACGGCGTAATGGTTTGATGGTCTATTGAGTTAGCGGGAGGTCATGAGTTCAAGCCCGAGCTAGCGCAGTTTATATTTTTTTTTAGCTTATCCATGAAATGAGGTAGTTTTCTTATTATATTTATTATTATTATTACTTGTATCATTATTATTATCTTGATTATTATTATCAATATCAAAACAAGTATTAGAACAAGTAATATTGTTATTATGATTGAGATTATTGATATTAGAAATATTATTATCATTCTAAAATTTGTAAGATTATTGTTATTAGTAAAAGTAATACGAGTGTTACTATTATTATTATCATTGTTATAGTTATTAGGATTATTATTATTATTATTATTATTATTATTATTAACATAAGGTTTATTATTAGCAATATCATTATTATTATTAATATTATTACTATTAATAAAGTTATTATTATTATTATTAGTAAGTCATTAATATCAAAACTATCATTTTTAACAAATAAATATTTTGTATATAAAAAAAAACACTTATTACTTATACTATAACTATGTTGATATTTCATATAACTATACATAAAACATATTAACATTTCTTATACAAATACTTACATATAACAAATTAGGTACTTTTTAATATAATACTAAATATATAAAAATATTAATATAACTATATTAATCACTTTAGATATATATATACAAAATAAACATATATAACACATGATTTAAGATATAACATATACTAATAACTACAACTACATAAATAACATATATTAATAAATGAAATTATGTGATTTTCATTATATGTTTTAATAGATATAAAATTAATATAGGTTCGTGAATCCGAGGCCAACCCTACACTTGTTCAATGTCGTCATATGTATTTTTACTACAAAATACAGTATGGTGAGTTCATTTGATTCCCTTTTACTCTTTACATTTTTGGGACTGAGAATACATGCACTACTTTTACAACTGCTTTATTAAATGCTTTTGAAATACATTTTGAACTGCGAATACATGAAATGCTTTTATAAATGTTTGACGAGATAGACACAAGCAAAACATTCCTCGAATGAATTATGTGGACGTGATAATTGCCACCATTGAATTATGTGGACGTGATAATTGCCACAATTGATATGAATATTTTTCCCCTGATTATTATTGCTTGGTAACCTAAGAATTAGAATCGAGTATGGCCCTAATTCACGCGAATCCTAAAGGTAGCTACCGGGTTTAACACCCCCACCCATAATGTTCACTAGACTGAAGGGCTAGTGGGCGTGGTGTTTAGTACTTCGAAGTTTATATGATTATTATATAGACGAGATGTTCTGTTTTAGGGATATTATTATGCGCATTATATGTTAAGGTCGGTTACCAAGCCAAGCTATGAAAGCAATGAAAAGTGAATGTTATGTATCGAGAGAATGACTTTATACACAGGTTATGTGTATGTTATTTTTGTGCACGAGATATGTGTACGGTTACTAAGATTTATGAAAGATGATTTCGTACACGAGAAAGGTGTACTGTATTTAAAAGATATTGCATGTACATTACATGTGGGTATAGGATTCGGGCCCATTTTTACCATGCAGCATTTAAATCTTGTGGTCTATCAAAATGATGAATTTTATTGTTTACGATAAACTTATGAACTCACAATCTTTTGGTTGACACTTTAAAACATGTTTATTCTCATGTATGAAAGAAATCATCCGCTGTGCATTTGCTCATTTTAGAGACATTACTTGGAGTCGATCATCGCAATGAGACCAGATGTTGGTGACTTTGTCCAGATGGATTAGGACGGGGTATGACAATTGGTATCAGAGCGGTGGTCTTAGCGAACCAGGTCTTGCATTAGTGTGTCTAACTGATAGTTGTTTAGATGCATTAGTGAGTCTGGACTTCGACCGTGTCTGCATGTCAAAATTTTGCTTATCATTTCTAGTCGGAAATTATCTGCTTATCATCCTTAGAAAATTACCTGCTTATCATTCTTAGTCTAGACATGTCTTACTGCCTCTATTGCATAGACAGTATATAGATAAATTCATATCTTAACATATCTGTTATTGTTACATTTGCCTGACAGCTTCCGTAGATTTCTCCGTAACTTATGGGATTTTAGTATTATATATGCATATGTAAATTATGTATTGCAGGGTACTAATCTACATCCTATAATCTATTTCTTATCGAAAAATCCTTCATCTGATCATATGAGATGAATCCCTCAACCAGTTCGAATTCCTCTGATTCCGACAGCTATTCCGATATGGAGTTTCACCTAAGCTCCGAAAACAGTGTCACCAGAATGAATTAACCAATTCATCTGATGGGTTCGTAGCCTACTTAATCATTGGAGATAAAAAGAAGGTGATCCTTTCCATCAACCAAATTCACCTCTTGGCGAAGAACCTGAAGCACTTACCGGTGAACCAGTCTGAGATATCATTTTCACCCTCATTTCTCGAATATCTCGTTATGATTACATAATATCTCAGATTCTAAACCTTATTCATTCGCTCGTTCCAACCGACAATCATCCCGGAATAATAGAAGAAGTCAACAAACTTCGCGCTCGAGAAATAAATTTGGAGAATATAGTGCAAAATTTACCAGCTTCAGCAACATCACCGGCACCAACAGTACCACCAACAACCCAAGTTTCAACATCACACGCCTCAACATCTCATTATGTACCTCAATCATAATCATCGTTCTACGAATCGATTTACATCATTTATCTCTGTTTGACATGATGATTAAGTAATCTCTAATGTTTTAGAGATTATGTATTCTAGTTCTAACGATAAATCAAATGAGATTAATATCATATTAACTCATTAAATCCATGATTACATCTGAAGAAAATATATATGTATATATGTTTTCATAAAGATTGTAATTAAAAATTCTTTTGTACAAACTGTTAATGGTGAAAATATTTTAACGGGTAGGTAATACCCGAGGAATATTTAGATTTCACATTAATAAGTTACACGGTACATTCTTCCAATCTGGTTCAACAGTCATTTACTATCCTACTCACATCCACAGATATACGTATATGTTCATTGCAGAATAACCATTTTCACTCAATTTCATATTCGGATTTTTACCTATCCGAATCCAACAAGTGGCATAATGAAGAAAACATTGGACAAAATAAAATTTGTTAGAAACAAACAAATTAAATATGAGAAATTTTGTTAAGAATCTACGCTAACTGTTCCTAGCTAACTGTTAATTCCGTATTACCTTTTATTTATCGCAATTTATTTACTGCAATTTATTTATCGCATTTTATTTATCGCAATTTTAATTCTCGCAATTTTATTTATCGTCATTTAATTTTTGTTATTTATTTTACGCACTTTAAATATCGGGACACGTATATAAGGTTTTGACATATCATATCGACGCATCTATATATATTATTTGAAATAACCATAGACACTCTATATGCAGTAATGCTGGAGTTAGCTATACAGGGTTGAGGTTGATTCTACAATAATATATATAGTTTGAGTTGTGATCGAGTCTGAGACATGTACACGGGTCACGATACTTATTAATTAATTCGAATATTATATATTAAACTATATATGAATGATTGGACTGTTAACTGTGGACTATCGACTGTGGACGAATAATATTGGACAATTAAAATGAATTAAAATACTGATTATAACATATGAAACTAAATAATTCTTCAAGTTTGCCACTTGATTTCATCTTAACCCTCGTTTGTATCTCGACGATTACAATCTGCGTTTAAACCTTTCATGATTCTTGAAAACACCTCAACCGAGAGGATGAACCAATCACACTTCATCTACGGAAGAAAAGATTGATGCGTATAGTTATGCACCTGAAAACACTCGGAACCTGAGTAAATGTTTAACATGTATCTGGGCTAGCTTCTTTGGTATTGTTATTTCCGAAAATAACAATGCAATTTCTTTTCAAAGTAGACAATTTTGTCACAGCTCCAGCAAATCAACTTCGACTTTCACTCGGGTTATAGTCTTATTATAACCCTGATACATAAGTTGCCTTTCGTCATCGTTACCGGAGAACCGTTTATATTCCACCACATTAGCGGTAAACTTACCAGCAACTTCATTACTCATTGGCTTAAGTCTCTCCGAAGAACTATTATATTTGTTCGTTAAAACCTATTTAAATACTCATCTACATCTTTTAATGAGAATTGCCATACCAATTACTGAGAATTAGCAATCAGTATTTTGATTCTCGTAGCGTTTCTACGTCAACAGTTATATGTATACATATAACATCTATCTCTTAGAATTACGATCTTCAATTCTGAAATTTTGAAAAGCACCCAGCCTACAAATCAATACACTGAACTTTGAAAAGCTGAATGAAGTAGCAGAAACTGTAACGACTTTAACAGTCAGAAGTTTAATGATAAAGAATAGTGTGTTTGCAAAGCTCAGGAAAGTTGAAACTGGAAAATGGATTAAGCAAACCATGAAGGAGGCTGTGGATAAATCACAAAGACTAAACCTGCCCTCAAAGAATCCAAATGATTAAGTACCTGTTGAACCTTGCTTCTGACTCTAAACTCTTGCGGACAGATTTTCTTTATCATCCATTGATATTAGAAATTCTAAGATATCATCATATCTTTCTTTATTAATATCCTCAATATTTCTGAAGATATCTTCATAAATATTCTCGTCCGATATTAATTATCTCTCCGCGCTCTCTGTATTATATCATAAAAGGAAACTGTTTTAGTTTCTATATTCGGTGAACCTTCGAATTTAAAATATGAATGTTTTTGAAGAAGTGTTGGGAACTGATGCATGAGTTAGTATAATATAATGACACTTGATCAACGTGATTATATTACAGTAAGTCATGCTAAGTTTCTAATGAAACATGATGATTCACAGACTATAACGTCATCATGTGCCATGTTACACGACTCTTACATTTTATCTAATCTATAAACATATCAAGAACATAATATCTTGATAGTTCTATCTTTTCCCTTGAATTCAGGAAATCAACCGTGACTACGTCACCGGTTAAGTCGAACCTGCATTTACTCATTCCACCATATTGTGATAGCTTCACTCGTACACTTCGAATAATCGAATTGTTTTATCCACATTACTCAATGATGATAAAACTCTATTTATCAACTCATATTAGTCATGAAAACATTCTTATTGTTAGCCATGACGACTACAATCAAATTTCGGGACGAAATTTCTTTAACGGGTAGGTACTGTGATGACCCGGGAATTTTCAACCAAATTTAAACTTAATCTTTATATGTTTCTGACACGATAAGCAAAGTCTGTTAGATAAGTCTCAAAAATTTTGAATTTGTTTTCATATATACATTTACCCTTCGACTGCTCTCGACGATTCACGAACCACTATT
The DNA here is from genome assembly GCF_046630445.1 of Rutidosis leptorrhynchoides. Classification (NCBI taxonomy): domain Eukaryota; kingdom Viridiplantae; phylum Streptophyta; class Magnoliopsida; order Asterales; family Asteraceae; genus Rutidosis; species Rutidosis leptorrhynchoides. Next base: position 113,590,374 of record NC_092334.1, read on the forward strand.
TGTAAATAGATACATATATATTTAAAATATATGAATTTAAAATATAAATTGAAATAATATATGACGTAATTGTTAGAATTAATAATGTAAAATAAAATAATATATAATAACTATATTTAAAAAAAAATTAAATATATATGTAAATAATGTATAATAAATATATATATAGTTTTGAATTTATTTTGTAAGCAACAATAACGCTCAATTGTTATTCGATCGATAATAAGTAAGTTAAAATCAAACTTATGTAATTTTAAAATAAACGGTGATTCTAAAATGAGTTCTACAAATTTTAGACTTACTAAAAATGTATTTAGGACCTAGTTATTAAATTTTAACCTTTTTTGTATTCCACCCATAAATGAGAGGGACAGTTGATGTAATATTTATTTATTAAATTAATGATTGAATGTTATACCATAATGACCAAATAAATAAAGATACTTAATTTAAAAATATGGAATTTTTCTGAACACTTTTATCCGCCACTGTTTTCGCACGATACCCAGTCCGTAAGAACTGTCGGTAGAAGATGGCTGCTGTACTATTGTTGATCCACGTTTTATTTATTGATAGATATAATCTATTATTTATTATTATTATTATTATTATTATTATTATTATTATTATTATTATTATTATTATTATTATTATATTACTTTATCATTCCTACCACTTTCCATATATATGTACACATATATATGCAAATGGATATTAACAGATAGATTCAATCGTCACCATTAAAACCCACTTGCATTTTTGTTCTGTGTAATCTTCAAGTAAGCACAACCAACATGATTCTTAAATCATACTAAACCCACTTCTCTTCTTCTTGATAAAACCCGGCACCATCACCATGAAATCATTTTTTGCTTCGGTTGTTGTTAGATGAAAATCACTCGATCCATCATTGAACCATTCGCTTACAATCGGTTGAAACACTTTTGTTGTCATACTTGATAGTCGAACAACTCGAAGATCACCTTATTTTCTTCTCTTATCGCCGGCCATCTTCATCACCATCAAGACACGACACCACCGACTACTACACCTATATTTATTTTTGCATTTTTTTCTGCTTCTTCTTCGCTGTAAAACGACCCTCACCACAAACCTCACCGATCACAACCCCATCCAACAACCGGTTCCCTCATCATCAAAACCATCTTCGACAACCACCCAAACCAAAACCACGTTAACCATCACCAACGAACCACCATGTCCGCCACCCTAGCTACCAAACCTATTTCCATTTTCCGGTTATGTATCGTTTTTGTTTACAACCCAAGAACAAACATTTTTACTCGACACTAATCATAGTGAAACACATAGCCACCCCACCACCACTGCCGGGCACCATCACCATTATTATCTATATATTTTTTTTTCCTTTCTTTCGTTTCCTATTTTTGTTTTTCTGTTTCTAAAATAGTGAAACACGATGAAGGGGTTAAAATTGATAACGATGGAAGGTGAAAAAAAATGAATGACGGTTTGATGAAGATAGAAGTGTTTCGTAAATGATAAATAATTAATTGGGCAAGTTACAACAAGTATAGTTTAACAGTTCAGTGGTTTATAAGGGTGTTTGCTAATCGACGGGTTGTGGGTTCGAATCTTGGCTACTGCAAATATTTTTATTAACATTAAACATCGATTGGGCTTTGATTTGTTTGTTGGGCCGAATTCCTATTCAGTTATGTTTTGCCAAGATCCATCTATTGTTCTCCTGTTGGGCCGAATTAGTGGATGAAGAATAGAATATGAAATATAAATGGATAACGGGTTAATTATGTTAAAGTTCCATATTATACCAGAAAAACATGGACGGCGTAATGGTTTGATGGTCTATTGAGTTATCGGGAGGTCGTGAGTTCAAGCCCGAGCTAGCGCAGTTTATATTTTTTTTTTAAGCTTATCCATGAAATGAGGTAGTTTTCTTATTATATTTATTATTATTATTACTTGTATCATTATTATTATCTTGATTATTATTATCAATATCAAAACAAGTATTAGAACAAGTAATATTGTTATTATGATTAAGATTATTGATATTAGGAATATTATTATCGTTCTAAAATTTGTAAGATTATTGTTATTATTAAAAGTAATACGAGTGTTACTATTATTATTATTATTATCATTGTTATAGTTATTAGGATTATTATTATTATTATTAACATAAGGTTTATTATAAGCAATATCATTATTATTATTAATATTATTATTATTAATAAAGTTATTATTATTATTATTAATAAAGTTATTATTATTATTATTAGTAAATCATTAATATCAAAACTATCATTTTTAACAAATAAATATTTTGTATATAAAAAAAAAACACACTTATTACTTATACTATAACTATGTTGATATTTCATATAACTATACATAAAACATATTAACATTTCTTATACAAATACTTTCATTATATGTTTTAATAGATATAAAATTAATATAGGTTTGTGAATCCGAGGCCAACCCTACATTTGTTCAATGTCGTCATATGTATTTTTACTACAAAATACAGTATGGTGAGTTCATTTGATTCTCTTTTACTCTTTACATTTTTAGGACTGAGAATACATGCGCTACTTTTACAACTGCTTTATTAAATGCTTTTGAAATACATTTTGAACTGCGAATACATGAAATGCTTTTATAAATGTTTGACGAGATAGACACAAGCAAAACATTCCTCGAATGAATTATGTGGACGTGATAATTGCCACCATTGAATTATGTGGACGTGATAATTGCCACAATTGATATGAATATTTTTCCCCTGATTATTATTGCTTGGTAACCTAAGAATTAGAATCGGGTATGGCCCTAATTCACGCGAATCCTAAAGGTAGCTACCGGGTTTAACACCCCCACCCAGAATGTTCACTAGACTGAAGGGCTAGTGGGCGTGGTGTTTAGTACTTCGAAGTTTATATGAATATTATATAGACGAGATGTTCTGTTTTGGGGATATTATTATGCGCATTATATGTTAAGGTCGGTTACCAAGCCAAGCTATGAAAGCAATGAAAAGTGAATGTTATGTATCGAGAGAATGATTTTATACACAGGTTATGTGTATGTTATTTTTGTGCACGAGATATGTGTACGGTTACTAAGATTTATGAAAGATGATTTTGTACACGAGAAAGGTGTAATGTATTTAAAAGATATTGCATGTACATTACAGGTGGGTATCGGATTCGGGCCCATTTGTACCATGCATCATTTAAATCTTGTGGTCTATCAAAATGATGAATTTTATTGTTTACGATAAACTTATGAACTCACCAATCTTTTGGTTGACACTTTAAAACATGTTTATTCTCAGGTATGAAAGAAATCTTCCGCTGTGCATTTGCTCATTTTAGAGACATTACTTAGAGTCGATCATCGCAATGAGACCAGATGTTGGTGACTTCGTCCAGATGGATTAGGACGGGGTATGACATATACTACATACATATATATGCGTAAAATGGACACGCCACACAAATATTCAAATAACACATACCGGAGCATCCAAGCATAAAGGCAAGCTAATCTAAACACACCGTACGATCACTAAGCAACAAGCTAATAACATCAACAATAAAGTAAGTTCACCAACGACGATGTGAACAACGCCCTCAAGCTACACCCGGAGGGTTAGCTACATCACAACGATACATTAATATATTTATATATATAACAAAGCGTAAACCGCCCAAGGTTAACCCCTTAACCCAATACCGAAAACCAAATACCAAAATGAAGATTGGCCGAGCTACACGAGCCTTAGTAAATCCGCATACACACGAGACTACTATCTTCAATAACACAACAACATCGAGGTTGGCCGAACTACACGAGTCTTAGTGAATCCGCAACCACCCGAGGTCACTACCTCAATAAGATGACCGAACTACACGCGTCATCGTGAATTCGCATGCACACGTGACTCACTTCTTACAACTAACCAACGTCATCGGGATTATACAAATCCACATCATCGGGGTTACTCAACCGCATTTCAAATACCAAATCTCACGCCATCGGGATTATCCACATCACAAGACCATGTGATATCGTACACACAAAATGTGCACCTCGCCAAAAGTGGTCAACCAAAACGCACAACCGTGCCAATTGGACCCATACACAAGTCCATCAAATCCACCTATATGTGAAGTGAGCTCTATAGCCGAGAATCACTTCACCCGACCCGCACCCATCCTACACATACATATGCACATAGGATATTAACAATCACCTTGAAGTCTTGATGGATGCCAAAACAAAATCCGAAATCGCCAACGGAAAGTACCTATTCCATTTATCACATAACAAACCACACAATTAGTCAACCCAAATTGACAACTAGTGCAATTTCGACCCAAATGCACTTTTAAACACAAACCGCGCCCAAACTAACCAATAATCACTAACACAAGTGAGAATGATCCTAATATGCCAATTAAACCCAAACACAAGTGTTAAACACTTATCATTCTCAAAATCGCCCATAACCTTAATTTTGACCCTTAAAAGTCAACATCTCACCATTAACAAGTTTTGACTTCAAAACGCCATTAACTCAAGTTTATACTTTAATTTAACTCATTTTAAGTTTATAAACCTTATTAAATCGACAATTGGGTCATAATCATCACCAAATCCTAATTTTGACTCTAGTCAAAATTAGTCAACCACATGAACCCTAAAGGCTTCCAACACCTCAATAATCACTAAATACTAGTGATTACACCCATTTGAAAGTCTTACAAGCATAAACTTGCACACCAAACCCAAAACCCGCTAATATCAACATTAAGCCTGAATCTTGGTGTTAACCTTCAGTTAACAACTAAAGGGGGTTCCATTTATGAACTCACAATCAAAAGCCCCAAATTTATATGATGAACACGAAAATGAAATTCGGAGTTAGAGCTTACCACTAGTATCAAATTGTAGCTAAGAACGAGGAGAACAAACTTGTCTCTTACACCAAAGGTCGAATCCCACTTCTTCCCTTCCAAATCACACTTTGAATCACTTGAGGAATTTATATTTTAAGAGGAAAGTGAGAAAGAAAATTGAAAAGAAAAGGATAAATGAAATGAATGGACCAGATTTGAGGCTATAATCTGCCTCATAAGCGAAAAGACTAAAATACCCCTGAAAACCCTTAAAATATGCGAAATCTGGTACCAGTTGCACAGCAAGGTCGCGCCGCGACCCTTATTCGCCGCGCCGCGAGAATTTCCTCGAACTGGGACCTGTTTGTCGAGCCACCTGATTTTGATCCGAGTTGATTGCCGCGCCGCGGCTCCTACCGTCGCGCCGCGACATTTGCCGTGGCCTGGTGCCCTTCGTCCATGCAACGTACATCCAAATAAAATATCTAAACCATGCCTCGAACAATTTACGTACTCTATATCCATACATGCAACATATATACATATGTATATCCATGCACACGTATTTATCATATGCGGGGAAAACGGGATGTTACAGAGCGTTTGTTAGATAATTTGGTTTTTGTAGCTACGGGTAGTGGTGCAGATAGGAAGTTTTGTATTTGTACGGATGTGACGTGTAAAGGTTTTTGTCAGAACTGGGTTGCGCAATCGAGTAAATTTCGTGGGCCCGGGGTGAAGAGATATGGTACTAAAGGTAAATTTGGAAAAGAGAAAAAAACGAGTATCGGGTAAGTTGTTGAGTATAAGGGATAACATCGAAGATGATGAAGATTGGAACGTGATTCCAAGCTTTATCGCCAAAATACTCGCTTTGTCGGTTAAAAGTGAAAATCAAGTAATTACAAAGACAGTGCAAAAAGAATCAAGAGAATCAGAGCTAAAACGAAGTTCTAGAGCGAAAACGGTGAAAGATAAGTTACGACCCCGGAAACCAAGTTACAATCCCGGGAACGAGCAAAACGATCCAAGCAAACAGCGAGATGAGGGCAAGAACCGGCCTGCCACGCCGACCTGTCCACCGGCCTGCCATGCCAGGTCGGCTTGCCTTATGAGTCAGACACCGGCTACACAAAACGGCCACAAGAAACGGCTTGCCAGGCACCAGCCTCTGGCACAGGCCCCTGACGCCGGCCTACTAGCCGGCCCCAGCTAAATTTCAACTATAGAAGGAGGCCATTTGTCATCCATTTCCCACACACTTCAATTCACTTCTTTCTTTCTCTTTCTACAATAATTAGTCATACTTTCAAGGTCTTCGACTCCGTGCGGGAAATTTAGTACCCGAATAAGAATGCCGAAGATTGTATTAGAAGCGGTATGGAGTTTGAAGTTGTCACTTTTGTATTTTTGGAACTCGTTTAATCTACTGGTACTTCTATCCTTTGTCTTTACATAATGTCTTCCATTATTATGATTTATGATATTGTTACCATGATTCGCGAGTAGTTATCTTTAGTGTATGTTATGGTGTAGTTAGTTATAATGCTGAAAAAATGTTATGGTTTGTGTATGATGTTGAAATGCTTTTCGATAATGCTTTAAACTCAATCGCTTTTCCAACTAATAGAACGTAGTTATCGGCTCTGTTATTGGGAAGTCGCGAACCTCGATTCAGAGTACACTATCTGTGTCACCCCTTGGTAAGAGAAGTCTATCGGATACAACGTAAGTTTGACTGAAGCACACCGGTTGAAGTAAGTCCATCGAGCCTTGGATTCCGACTGAGGTCTCTTTCGTAGTGAAACATCTAACTAGGCTCATAGTACATTGTCGGTATTAGACCATGCCAGTGTAGTCACCAAGCATATAAACTCCGTACGTGCATGCTGAAGCACAACGGTTGTAAGCTGTACCTCTGCTAAGTAAGGCCATGGAACCCAGTCAGTGCTGATTAGGACACTTCACCATAACGCGGTCTCAAGCATTGCACCCCGCTTGAGGGATTCTTAGTTAATTAAGGAACTGTTTATTTAAGCACATAAAGGATTGGACCGTTAGGATAACCGGCCGTGTTCATGGAAGTCAAACTGACTTGGCCATGGTGTTCTTTATGGTTAAACTCTTTTTAAGAGTCTAACTACCTTTTATACCCAATCATTAACGAAAGCATCGAAACACGTCACGTCTAAGATTTTGCCATCCCTAACTAAAACCCTTAAATTTTGAGGGTCTTAAATCAATCCACAAATTTTACTTAGTGTCCCCTTCCACCCCTCTTTTTATCTCACACTAAACGTGCTTATTAACCTAATTTATTGATTAACCAACAATCAACAAATATTTTTAACGATCTGATCTTTTGATTTAGCAATGGTGGGCTTAAAACGACTTCTTGTTCAGGTCTGTGTTTCAATTTGTAAATTGTTAAGTTTTTTCTTCTGTTCAATTTATTTCAAGAATTGTTCTTTTATGGATCTGTGTTTTATAATCAATCAATTTTATGTTACGTAATTTATGCTAAACATTGATTGAAAGCCCTAGACTTTTTTAGCTTCTAGGGTTTTTGCACAACTCCCTTATTTTGCACATAGTTTTGTCAACAGTTAGACACAGACACTGTTCGTTATCTTAATTTGGCAGCATATGGTGATTTATAACAAGTGTGTTCATCTGTGTTTGATTAATAATTCTGCAAAAGGATTGATTTTTAGTCAAAGTTGTTACCTTTATTGTTGCCAGAAACCATATGATCCATGTTAATCAAAGTATCAGACTATTAGACTCTGTTATTGACTTATGGTTTTAAGGGCTGATGCTACCCATTGATGGATATAAATTATTTTTGTATTGATTTTTATACGATTGTTATGCTGCACTATGCAGGTTGCGAAGCAACAACGAAAACCGGGACTTGCAAGAAGACCATTCCCATTCATGACGTCCTCCCTTCCCTTCCCTTCCCACGGTGAAGAAACAAACCTTATGCAGCAGCTGAAAAACCTTATGTAGCAGCTGGAAGATGAAAATGTGTTGCAAAGTGCAATGGACTTAATGGAAAGGGTCAAAGATGTGATTCATCAAGTCCAAACTCCAGAAATTGGTAAGATAGAGTAGTATATTTGATTTATTTTTTTATTTTCTTTTATTTTTAGAAAAACATATATAATTTTCAACAAACCATTTAAGTCCTGCTTTCCGTTTCATGTTCTTGAAATATAAAGTACTAGTTATAACTATTATCTTTGTAATATGTTTTTAGCTTTGGGGTTAGGTGCTTTGCTACTTTTTATCATCGTTGCTGTTGGTGTTGCTGTGTCTAAACGAAAAAAAAATATTTGATCCATGAAATTTATATGTCAACGTTCTCAGAGATCCTGCAAAACATGCGTTGGTTTTTAATTTTGTAGCATATGGTCCATAATGTTACCATTCATGGACCAATGGATAGATGCTATATTAATGTTAAGGGCTCGAAAAAGTTCCTCCTTGAAACGATATGCTACAAAGTTAAAAACCAACGCATGTTTTGCAGGATCTCTAAGTACGTTGACATGAAATTTCGTGGCTTCAATAATTTTATTTACAGTAGATAATACTTCATAATCATATAAAGAGAAGAAAATCGAGAATGTATGTATAGTATAAATTTACAGTCGATAGTACATACACCTTATCAGCAATAACTGTTTTCATATAAGCCTTTACGGAAGCCCGAATGGGGCATATTATACAGGATGATATCGAATATCGTCTCTAGAAATCGAGGGTCCATAGTCATCGTTTTACCATCAACGTGGAACTCAACAGTTCCATTGAGTCTCTTTATGCCCTCAATGTTAGCCGATGCCTTTGCGTACATTCTTAATAGGTCCTCTGTTGTTTATCATTAATGTTTCAAGTAAATCAATTTAAATAATTAATTACCATAACTATTGAAGGAAGTGGCTATCATTCTTTGTGCATCCTCAAAAGTGGTTGCTAAGCAATTACTGAAGCTAAAATCACCTTCTTCTATTAATAGCATTTTTTGCTCAGGACCATATACACCATGAAATTTTCCCAAATTAGTTGTATACACACCCTCAAGGGGTTTTGCACCAGAAGAAGTTGTGAAACATCTTTTTGAAACACCAGAAATTTGGTCAGAAGTTGGAACTATGAACCAATCCCATTTAAAATTATTGAAGTCGGAACTTTACAAAACTAATCTAACTACATTATGATACACGTTACAGAATCAGCTTTACCAGTGAAAAAAGATCACAACATGCATCAAAGTAACTTGGATCAATCAGAAACATTTATGTGCAGAAAAACTTGATTACTTACCCTTTCATTTAAAACATACATAGAGAAATACTTTGTAATTATGTGATCAATGAGGGGATAAGTAATCAAGCTTTTCTGCACATAAATGTTTCTGGTTGATCTTAAGTTACTTTGATGCATGATGTAATCTTTTTTCACTGGTAAAATGGTTTTTGCCATATAGATGTTCAACATTATGAGCTGATTTTGTAACGTGTATCATAATGTAGTTAGATTAGTTTTGTAAAGTTCCGACTTCAATAGTTTTAAATAGGATCAGTTCATAGTTCTAACTTCTGACCAAATTTCGAGTGTTTCAAAAAGAAGCTTCACAACAACTTCTGGTGCAAAACCCTTTGAGGGTGTGTGTACAACTGGTTTGGGAAAATTTCATGGTGTGTATGGTCCTGAGCAAAAAATGCTATTAATAGGAGTACGTGATTTTAGCTTCAGTAATTGCTTAGCAACCACTTTTGGGGATGCACAAAGAATGACAGTCACTTCTTTCAATAATTATGGTAATTTATTGTTTAAATACAACTGCATGTAACTAATAATATCTATTATCATATGGTTCATTAGATTATGTTTTGATTGATTTACTTGAAACATCAATGGTGAACAACAAAGGACCTATTAAGAATGTACGCAAAGGCGTCGGCTAACATTGAGGGCATCAAGAAACTCAATGGAACTGTTGAGTTCCACGTTGACGCCAAAACGATGGCTATGGACCCTCGATTTCTAGAGACGAAATTCGATATCATTCTCTATAATATGCCCCACTCGGGCTTCCGTAAAGGCTTATATGAAAACAACAATACGCTGATAAGGTGCGTATGTGCTATCTACTCTAAATTTATACTATACATACATTCTCGATTTTCTTCTCTTTATATGATTATGAAGTGTTATCTACTGTAAATAAAATAAGGTGTGCATGTTTTGAAGGCTATTACTTATATACTAAATGCCCTCCAAAAAATTGTCGTCGCCTTTACAAAAACGACATCTCAACTGACAGATAAAAACCCCCTAAACCTCATTCTTCTTGGACCTTCTTCCCTAAATCCCCAAATCACACAACTAAGGTACCACCACCACCTTCATCCATTCATCCACCGCCATCTTAATGAGATAACAAAAGGCGCTGAACCACCTCCATCATCTTCATCGTCTCTCTACTAAAAGCCACTCACAAATTTGTCGATTCCTTTAGAAAAATCCCCAAACCACATCTCACATACCCTAAAATCAATTTTCCCTTCCAGCACCTTCTTGCTTCTTCATCCTTTGTTCTCCCAAAACCAAACACAGGGACACGTTATCTTCACCAAAACAATCAACATAATCCTAAACAATTCGAAAGTAAGAGAGTGGCGATCGTGAGAACTAAGAACGACAAACCAAGGCTTCAGTTAATTTGAAGCTTTCTGCACCCCTGCTGTAAGATTTAAGGTATGATTTATGTTATTAGTTCATTGAGTGAGTAGCTAATTTTAAGTTGGATTTTATGGACCCTAACCCTAAGTTTTGAGGGAACGTGGTAATATGGGGTTTAGAAGATTTATATGAAGCTTTATGAAATAGATGTGGTGATATTATAACGATTACAAGTGAATGAGTAAAGTCTGTAGCTGTTAAATTCATTAGCTAGCTGTAGCTGTTAATCGCTGAAATTTAGAGTTTATATCATAATGTAAATCGTGTGACTTTTTCTGGTACATTATTTTCCGAATTCTTTTTCAGTTTCATGAGATATGAGATATGGGAAACCACCCACATTGTCTATGAATTTATGTGAATGGTTACATAGTCTTTTATACGGACTTTTGGGGAATTTTAGGCTTCGAAAGTGTTAGTCGAAATGCTTTTCTTCAAAAAGTCTTAAAAGCCTTCGTTATTTGCTTTATAGTTATCTGACGGCTTTTGCTTTATAGTTATCTGATGGCTTACAAACATAATTGTTAAAGTAATTTATTAGGAAAAGTTATTATGTGTCTGATTATTTGTGTTTTTTTTTACAATCTATATATTATGAACAACCTTCATTAGTCAAAAATGTTAAAGAATAAGTTATAACCACTCTATTTAACATTTAATTTCTGCAGGATGGAACAAGCTCAAGTAATACCTGTTTCGACTTTATGACCAACTGATAAATGAAAAATAATAGAGGTCAATATTTATAGATGATGGATTGCTAAACTTCCTAAGACTTCATCACCCAGTATGTATGTTGTCTACTTCTAGACATACATGTAAAGCCTTTATGATTGATTCTCTATTATTTCCTTATATACTATTAAACACTAGATTTTTGGTCGCTTTGCTTTCTCTGAATTGTCGTTTCCTACAGGTTTTATAACATTCATTCCGATTTATATTCAGTTTTACGGTTTGGTCTCCGCGGTTTTTGGATTCCTTTGTTATCTACCATTTTTTTTTATGGTCGGTAACCTCAATCTTATTTCAGTTCAACTTTCTCCAAATTACGCTTGATTTGGTTCCTGTGATTTACCCATCGGTTTCAGATTTCACGCTATTACGTTCACCACCAGGTGAAGTATTTGCAATTTGTGTTTCTTTAGTTATTCTTGAATATGTCGCCGATTGTCTTCAACATTTGTCTAATTGGGGTTTTATTTGTGTTTTTCTATGGGTTTAAATTACTTATGTTTTTTATGGTTGTTCCCTTTCTTATTGGATTTGCATGTGTGATGATGGTTTAGGTTCCGCCGATATCCGCTGCAGTCCGCTCCTACTTTCCTTATTTCATTTCAGATGATATTTGATGGTTTTTTTCCATTAGGTAATCTATTTGCATACTGTTGTTTCTTTAGTTTTTTAAATAGTCCAACTTTCTTTGTGTAATGTTTTCGTAATTAAGATTACATTGGTTTTTGTCTTGAAATTGCCAAAGCCGGTTATAATTGCAGCAAGCTCCTGTTGGGTAAAGGAGAATACATGTAAGTCAAAATCAAAGTAATTACAAACACAAAATAAACAGGACCAAATAGTTAGCCAAATCCATTCTACTAATATCTGACTCAAATACATACCAGTCACAGGAGAAGTGCAAGTGCAGCTATCAGAACTCATTTCTATTTCAATCCGAGGAATTCCATCAAATTATTGACCTCTAAGTAATTACTATTAAGAGGTATAAAAAATTCTGTCAACATTACCAGCATTTGTTGACACTATTTACAGCAAATACAGAAGGAAAATTGGCGAAGGAATCATTGGCTACATCATGACATAGGCAACCCATCGGTTAAAAGATCGTTAATCCCCGACAATGAAGAAACAAAACCAAAAAGAAAGAAAGATTGGCATACGTACCCCATCCGTGTATATAAAACCCAACTAAGTTATATCTATGTAACCCTTACCATAACTCTATGTATGTTTGTCTATGTATGTTACCTATCCAAGTAACCAGTAGCATAGTAGCATCCAGTACTATGCAAGTGTGTAACCCGTAATCCTAAGTGTGTAACCTGTAATCGCGGTAGCACTTTTGTAAACTTAATCGGATAATCGCTATGTAAATATACACAGCGCTTTTGTAAACTTAATCGGATAATATAAGCTCTGTAAATATCCAAGTGTAGCACCCCCAACGTACAATAAAACAAGACCGCCGCAACTCGCAGTCCGTTACTTCTCTAGTTAGAAACCTAAGAAGGTATATTAATATATGTTTGTTAATTGCTAAATCGGCTCTATTTTGAGTCAACAGCAAGCGTCGATTTATTGGCGTCTTGACTATCGTTTAGAGCCTAACTTGAATTTCATGCAGGATTTAAAACCTATGGAAATTTGATTATGCCCATTTTCATGGCGTCTCATGTTTTATTTATATATATATATATATATATATATATATATATATATATATATATATATATATATATATATATATATATTTTTTTTTTTTTTTTTTTTTAAATTTTTCTACTTATTGGCCGGAGTTCCATTCGGAAGCAATCTCTTTATTCGTCGAAGAGAGAGGGAGGAATTTTTCTACTTCTTGGAGTGTATCCCAGAGAGATGACTTCTCTTGATTCAAAGATAAGGGAAGGATGGTCTACATCTTACCTCCTCCATACATCACTCATGTGGTATCGAGTTTTGTTGTTGTTGTGGTTGTTCCATCAAAATTATTACTCCATATATAATTAATCATGAACAAACATCAAAGTTTGGACTAGAGTCTGACTTATAGTGGCAATTAGATCACTTTTATTCATTACAATATCTATCCCAAAGTTTGTTAAAGGATGACATATAATAATATTTATAATTTATAATGATCGTCATCATGTGATGTGTTTTTTTTTTTTTTTTACTTTGAATAATTGCAGCTGGTGATGATATTGTTGTTTATCGAAGGGCTTCTGCTATTGGTGATGATGTAGTAATTGTAAAGTAAGTTACAGTTGTAGCTTATTTTCTACCGTCATCTATATAAAAATACTTGTTGTAGCTAACTATTTTATTGTAAATAAATATAGAAATGCATGTGACTGCTCTAGATTTGGATCTATTTTTAATCTTCTTTACTTTACCTTATTCTGATAATTACACATTGCCCACTGGTCTAAACGTTTACAAATTTAAGATGGGTGGACTCAAGGATACCTTTCCTGATGATATACTTGCACCAGTCTTTAAGGTATGTCATTATAAATTATGTTTTAGTGGGTATTGTACAGTTCTTGGTTGAGTTCAATTGAATAAGACACTGGTATAACCTTTAACATCAATTTCCGTCAGCCATTAATAGAGAAAACAAATGTCAATCATGCAGAATTAGCGATAACGTTATTGGATATACTAATGAGCAAGCAAATTTAGAATGACTGCTTTCTATGCTGGGTTTCCACAATCGTTTGTTTTTTATGAACATATAATCAGGTACCAAAAGCATTTTGGAATCGATTGCAAACATATAACAAGGTATTGATATATGTCATTTCCTGTTATTGGTTAATGCCTTAGTTCACAAAAATGTTGATATATACTTGTGCTGATTTATCATTAATTACAAATATAGGTGATTATGCTTTGCCATCTTCCCTAAATGATTTGTGTATTGAAGGTATTTACCTTTTCTTCTAATCTTTTTCTTTATATTTTGGTGCAATATATTATCTTGTCATTTGATAACCAAATCCACACATACACACAAATACTAAATCCACTGGTTGTAATTATTAAATATGGAGTGAATTACGAGATGATGACTATAAATTGAATATATTTGAATAAACATTTCAAAATGATTATGAGATGTTCAATGTCAAAGAGACGAGACAATGGCTTTATTTGTCCAGCAAAAAAAACTAATTATAAGATCGATTATAAGATAGATTTAAAATTTTAAAAGTTATTTTATTTCAAATCTTTGTGTTTATATAGTGATTTTGCTTCAGCGTCTTCCAGAAATGATATCCAGATTACAATATTATGCTTACATTATTGGAATTACACTTGATTTGTAATAAACAAAGTTTCATAAACCTTTTTGTTACTGCTGCGTATTGTTGATGATGTATATGCGCATTTTTGTATTCGTTAGTTGCTGTCAACTTGGACTTATGTTAACATTAATGTGTTCCATTATTCTTCATGTACTTAAAAAGTAATTTGCTGAACTTTTGATCAACTAAATTATAACCCACCAATTCGCGGATTACCACCATGATTATTATAGTTTCAACTTTTGAACAACTAATTGTAGGATTAATGTGCAAGGTATAACATATAACTATATGACTAAATTTATTTGAGCCTTTGGGGTCACACACATACACCTAGACGTCAAAAAACATATATATATATATATATATATATATATATATATATATATATATATATATATATATATATATATATATATATATATATATATATATATTACTCAAGTAACGGAACAGATTAAATTACTTCGAATTATTGAATGGAAAATAAATTGAATTTTCTATTAAAAAGAAAAAAGGGAAAAGTAAAAGTAGGGAGATCATGGAGGAATTATTTTCCAGTATTGCTAAACAAATATTATTATTTGATATTGGAGTAAGTAGCTAGCTGTACATGATTGAAAAGAAAAAGTAAGTTAACAAATACAATATATAATCACTTGGCTATTGTCAGAGAGATGAATGAGTGTATGTGAATATGCACAAATAAAAAGAAGAAAAACCTCCCTGTCTGTTTTGATTACTTCTAACAAGAGAAAGAAATATAAATTTCTTTCTTGTTTTTCTTTCCTTCTCGCACGAACACCAAAACCAATCCAAGTATTATGTGTTTATTTATTATAATAATTTAATTATTATAATAAGTTACTTGAGTTTGGACTAGCATTCACTGACGGTCTTTTGAAGTGTAGTGTGAACTATCCAAAGAGACGGTCATACTTTTGATCGTGAGTTTCTCTCCATCAACCCAGTTCTACAAGAAAGGTATAACGTTTACTCATTTTATGAATTTATATATTTTGACAATTACTAGTGGTGTAATTGGATCTTGTTGGAACCGTCAATCGTGTGCATGTTTTGTAATATAGATTATATTTACTTTTAACTATCCGCTGCGTTAATTTGATTTGAAAAGTACACACGGTTATCCATCAGTGGTATCAGAGCCGCTTTTACACCATTTTAATTGTCACGTGATTTTCTCAGATCTAGTTTTGTGGTGAATTGGTAAAAAGTAAAAACTTTTTTTTATATAATTTCAACATGTTTGTTTTAAATTAAACCTCATGAGGCACAAATAAGTTCTGAAAAATATCACTGTTATAAATTTTGAATTTATTATGGTTTGAATAATTGTTGTTTATTTCATTCCATGGTTGTACACATGCATTGTAACCATGGACAAGCCATATATAGTTTTTAATAATGTAGTTATTAGAATTGTGATTGCACACATAGCCCATAATGCCCCGACCTATGTATGATTGTTGTGATTGTTGATTACGGCAATATTATATCATGTTGATTATTTGTATTATTAGAAAGGCCATTTTGAAGCCAAAGTTGTATTATATTTATTTTTCATTTTCATAGTATTGTATTTAAGTTTATTTCAATTTGTAAAAGTACTAGTTTAGTTGTATTTTCAAATTTAAATAAATGTAACAAGATGAAGATTGAAGATAAAATACAATATGCTTTTGGCTTAGAAGATGGCAAACAGGTCAAGTTGACAACGATGGCGTTTGTCAAGTTTTCACTTGATTCTTGAATCAAGTGGGAGCTACGATATTACCCTTAGCTTGACCTCTTGATCCCATGTCGGCTCATGAGATCGAGCATAGGACTTTTGGGCTAGGCTATGTGTGTATGATGCATGATATGGTTGTGTTTTATTTTTGAATTATACATAATTGTTGATTAGAATATATGCTAAATGTTTTCTTAAGAAAACATCAAATAAAACCGGTAACAGTTTCAATGATTAAAATTGATGATTTTAAAAAAGTTAAACTCCAACGAGTTTAAAGTTAAATGATTTTTTAAACACAAATTATATATGATCGAAATCTTTTAAAATTGTTTTAAAACGATACACGTTTGTGTATTTGTTACTTTTATATATAAAATAAAATAACAAACTAGACGCATAAACACGATCGACATATATAAAATTGGTTAAAATGATTTTTAACAAATAGTGTATCGAATCTTGTGTGCATGCATTATTCGTTAACACAAACATTTTTAAAATACCCGTCAAATTTAAGTCATGCCATCCAATGAGCTTGCAAACACTCCTCGTTATTTTTTGGTTACGGTGAGACATAATCGAATTATAGCCACGAGGTGGATTTTCAGTTACGAGTGAGACTAGGCTGAATTTCCACTGTTTTCAAATTGGACGACTTAATCGTATTCATGGTGAGACCTGAGTTCGAGGCAAGGATGGGACAAACATGCCATTAGATAATAGTGGTTTGTTGAACTACACATATTTCTAGGTCCCATAATGATATAAGAGTTGCACTTGTGATGCAATCGGTAACCGCTACCTACCAATAGACTCTATAACTGCTAGCTGATCAACAGATGTAGTTATGGAACCTCTATGTGGATCTTAGGCTTTCGTAAATTAATTGTTTTCAAATATATTAAAACGTGGGTAGTTAATTTATTGAAGTAAAATATCGAAAATACTAAAATTGAATCTTGTTCTTTTGTAGATGTCAAACAATCAAAACGTAAACCAAAACAACCTCCGTTCTTTGTTGGAGAAGGAGAAACTCAATGGTTCAAACTTCCTCGATTGGTACCGCAACCTGAGAATTGTTCTCAAATTTGAAGGGAAGTTGAACAAAATTGAAGAACCCTTACCCGAAGCTCCTCCTGAGACAGCTACTGCTGCTCAAAAGAATGCTTATCAGAAGTTGTTTGATGAGCAAGAGAAGATAGCTTTAATCATGCTTGCTAGTATGACTTCTGACCTCCAAAAGGAAATGAAAGATCGTACAGCATATGATATGATGACTGAGCTGAAAAATATGTTTCAGAAACAGGCTAGTCAAGAGTTATATGAAACTTATAATCTTCTTCAAACATGCAAAATGGAGGAGGGTCAATCAGAGAGCTCTCATGTCTTAAAAATGAAAAGCTACATTGACCGATTGGAAAAACTTGGAACTACCTTGCCGCCTAACTTGGCTGTGAACACAGTTTTGGTTTCACTACCAAAATCGTATCACCAATTTGTGATGAATTACAATATGCACGGTTGGGAGAAATCTCTGGCAGAGGTGCACTCGATGCTCAAAACTGCTGAACAGGATATTCCATATAAGGTTTCCAATCCAGGTGTCCTGATGATTAGGGATGGTAAGGTGAGAAAGAATAACCCGAAAACTTGAGGAAAAGGAAAAGGAAAAGGCAAGTCAATTGCTAAGAAAAAGATTCCACCACCTCCCAAGAAAGAAAACCCAGCGAAAGACGCCGAATGTTTCCACTGTGAAAAAGTTGGTCACTGGAGGAGGAACTGTCCTTCCTACCTATCTGAGTTGAGAAAAGGCAAAGCTGGCCAGACCAGCAAATCAGGTAAATTTCATATACAGTTATATACTTTTTCTATTGATTACTAGATTTTTGATACTGGTTGTGGTACTCACATCTGTAACAATATGCAGGGAATGAGAAGAAGTAAGAGACTGAAGAACAACACACTAGACTTAAGAGTGGGCAATGGGGCTCGAGCTGCTGTCGAAGCTATTGGAACCTATGAGCTTACTCTACCTAGTGGTCTTATTGTTTTGTTGGAACAATGTCATTATGCTCCTAGTATTACGAGCAATGTAATTTCAGTTTCTCTTTTGAAAGATGTTGGTTTTGAACTTACATTTACGCACCTTGGTATTTCAGTTTCTAAGAATAATGTATTTTATTTTAATGCTATTCCACGTGATGGTATTTTTGAAATTGATATGCATGGTGTGATTTCAAATAATAATTCTGTATATACCTGTACTGCCAAACGAGTTAAGCAAGACTTGAATAATACCTATCTATGGCATTGTCGTCTTGATCATATAAACAAACAACGCATTTCAAAACTCCAATCTGATGGACTTTTGGAATCAACTGGCTCTGAGTCATTTGATGTATGCAAGTCATGTTTATGTGGAAAGATGACAAAGGCTCCTTTCTCCGGTTTAGGTGAGAGAGCTGAAGATCTTTTAGGACTAATACATACTTATGTGTGTGGCCCTTTTAGAACTATGTCTAGAAATGGTGAATCATACTTTGTTACATTTACTGATGATTATAGTAGATATGGTTATGTTTATTTGCTGAAACATAAACATGAAGTTTTTGAAACATTCAAAATCTTCCAAAATGAAGTAGAAAATCAACTTGGAAAGACCATTAAAGCCCTTCGCTCTGATCGGGGAGGGGAATATATGAGTCAAGAGTTTTTGGACCACCTGAAGAATCGTGGGATTGTCTCACAGTTCACTCCACCTTACACACCACAGCACAATGGTGTGTCGGAACGGAGGAATCGAACTTTACTTGATATGGTTCGATCTATGATGAGTCTAACTACTATACCAATGTCTTTTTGGGGTTATGCATTAGAGTCTGCTGCACGCATACTCAATATGGTTCCAACCAAGAAGGTAGAAAAGACACCATATGAGTTATGGCATGGAAAGAGTCCTAAGTTGTCTTATTTGAAAGTCTGGGGTTGTGAAGCGTATGTGAAACGTGACACTTTAAACAAGTTAGAACCCAGGGGTATCAAATGTCACTTTGTGGGATACCCAAAGGAAACAATGGGTTACTACTTTTACTACCAAGCTGAAAACAAAGTGTTTACTGCTCGGTTTGCTGAATTCTTTGAAAGAGATCTTCTCTTACAAGAAGTCAGTGGGAGTAAAGTAGATCTTGAGGAAATTCAAGAATCACAAACTAACACACCTTCTGAAGGCACTAGCCAACCGCACGTTGAAGCTGAATACACTGTTGGTGAGCCCGAACGTGTTGCACCTATACTTCGTAGATCTAGTAGAACCTCTCATCAACCTGAGAGGTTAAATCTTTTGATTAATTCAGATGAACCTCATGTAGGTGATTATGATGAACCCTCTAGCTATGGTGAAGTCATGTCACATCCAGAATCTAACAAATGGTGAGATGCTATGAAGGCATAGATGCAGTCCATGAAAGATAATCAAGTATGGGACTTGATTGATCTTCCACCCAATTGCAAGACAGTGGGGAGTAAATGGGTCTTCAAGAAGAAGGCTGACATGGACGGTAATGTAAATACTTTTAAGGCTCGGTTGGTGGCAAAAGGTTATACTCAAACTCAAGGAATTGATTTTGAAGAAACTTTTTCACCAGTCGCGAGCATTAAATCAATTAGGATACTTATTGCCATAGCTGCTTTTCATGATTATGAAATATGGCAAATGGATGTCAAAACCGCTTTCCTAAATGGTGACCTAAACGAGGACGTATATATGGTTCAGCCGGAAGGGTTTGTAAATCCTAAGCATCCTAATAAAGTATGCAAGCTTCTAAAATCCATTTATGGATTAAAGCAAGCATCCAGGAGCTGGAATCTTAAGTTTGATCAGAAAATCAAAGAGTTTGGTTTTTCTCAAAACCAAGATGAGCCCTATGTTTACATTAGAGCTAGTGGGAGCAAAGTTGTCTTCTTGATCTTGTATGTTGATGACATACTACTTATTGGAAATGACATTCCAACTTTGCAAGATGTCAAATCTTGGCTTGAAAAATGTTTTGCCATGAAAGATCTTGGAGAAGCTAAGTATATTCTAGGAATCAGGATCTATAGAAATAGATCCAAAAGGCTTATTGGTTTGAGTCAAAGTACATACATTGACAAAATCTTACGAAGATTTAACATGCAAAACTCCAAGCGCGGAGCATTGCCCATGCAAAAGGGCATAACCTTGAGTAAGTCTCAAAGTCCTATCACACCTGATGAGATAAGACGAATGAAATGTTGTGATGACCCGGAAAATTTCGACTAATTTAAACCAATTCTCTATATGATTATATATATATATATATATATATATATATATATATATATATACCAATTCTCTCTATATATAATATATATTATGTAAATATACATAATATATATTATGTAAATATACCAATTCTCTCTCTCTCTCTCTCTATCTCTCTCTCTCTATATATATATATATATATATATATATATATATATATATATATATATATATATATATATATATATATATATATATATATATATATATATATTATAAGATGTACAAGTAAAACACTAATTGCTACTGTAAAAATGATTTGCTACAGTAAAATACTATTTGCTACAGTAAAACACTATTTACTACAGTAAAATACTATTTACTACAGTAAAAACCGTATTTTGCTACAGTGCTACAGTGAAAACGACTTTGCTACAGTGGATTGCTATAGTAAACACTATTTGATACAGTAACACTATTTGCTGCAGTAAACACTATTTACACAGTGACACACTATTTTGCTACAGTGAAACACTGTTTGATGTCGACGAACTAGCAAACAAAAATGGAAAAGGCGGCCATGCGATCGCATGGCAAAAATACTGAAAACTCATGCGATCGCATGAGCTACAGTAAATGGAAAAGTATTATAAATACGACAGTTTGCTCGACGATTTTCTTCACAACTCTTTCCATATTATTCTGTAATTTATTTATATTTATATTATAATTATAATTTTAAATTTAAGTTTAATAATAATAAGGTATATACGAGGGTGTTTTTAATTCTGGTTTCAAACCGCTTTAAGCTAAGGAAATATTGGGTATTGTTCTGGGTATTGTTCTTGAATCCAAGGCCAACCATACAGTCGTCTACCATCATTACGTCTACGCAATTTTCCTACAATATTGAGTCTCAATATTGAACTGTGAGTTTATAGATCCCTTTTTAAATACTTTAAATATTTTTGGGCTGAGAATACATGCAATTTATTTTAAACGCAATAAGACACAAGTACATACTAAATTCTACACTGAGTTAAACCGAAAATCCCTTAGCTTTGGTAATTAGTAGCTGCCAGTACATAGGATATGGACTCGTGGGCGCGAATAATTGTATATGGATCCATAGGGCTTGACATCCCCGTCCGAGCTAGAGCGCTAGCCTTTTAACGGACGTATGTTATTTGAGTTTATGACACGTTGGTTTGCGTGTATTAAAACGAATGGGGTAATTATCATTATAACGTTAAGTTTAGTTACCAGGGTGCTCTGTTACGTAGAATCTATTGATAAAGTTTTGATGAAATCTTGTGGTCTATCTTTATATACTTATGACCCGAGCAATTAAACCTATATCTCACCAACATTCGTGTTGACTTTTTAGCATGTTTTATTCTCAGGTCCTTAGACTGCTTCCGCTGTGATGTGCTTGTTGCCTGCATGGAGTCTCTCATGCTTTGTACAAAGTTTATTGCATTCAAAATAAAACTGTGTTGTGTAATAAATAATTGGACTGTGATGTCAACCTGTAAATTAAAGACTTATGTATTTTGGGGTTTTGCTTATACCTAAGCACTCGCCCATATGTTTATAACTTTCTATGTTTAGAAAGTCACTTATTTTAATGAATGCAATATTTTATCAAAACGTATCATATAGAGGTCAAAACCTCACTGTGGAATCAATGATTAACGTGCCGCGTCAATAGCGATTTTGACGGGTATTTACAGTTAGTATCCGAGCTTGAGGTTATAGGGAACCAGAATTTGCATTAATGTGTTTAACTAGTTATTGTTAGGATGTATTAGTGAGTCTGAACTATGACCATATCTGTTTTTACCGATTTTTGCTTATCATTTTGTCAAAAACATTATATGTGATATATTTATATGCTAACGTAATTGTTGTTTCAATTATGCGATAGATGACTTCTTCTAATCCTATCATTTTGTACGACTCAGAATCTGACACTGAATCTATTCTATCCACATCTGAAAAGGGCGTTCCAATACCTATTAAAGAAGAAATTGTGTTAGCTGGGGAATCTCAACTCCCGGTAAACCCAGAGGAGGTTCCAGCTCCACCCAGCTCTAGTTTTCCGGAGCCACAGTATCGTTGGCATGGACCCATGATCCCTGGAGTAAACGAGGATCGTCCATTTCTAAACGAACATGGACATTGGGCCAGATACACCGCCGACGGGCGGGTTGTGAATATTACGCCTGGCAGATTTCGGTTCATGATCACCGGTACATATTCTCGTACACATGATGCAGACAGCTCGTCATCATATTCTCCTACACATTACTAAGACAGTTCGTCATCAGACGAGATCAGTGAAGAAGAGGATTTCGCTAATGAAATAAAAGAAGTCACTAAGGAGAAATTCCAACTTGCTATAGATAATAAAAACAACCACAGTAATAAAAAGACCTTAATTATTAAAAAGGAACAGGACCATTCGATCCGTAACCACCCTTATTGTATTAAATCCACTGAGGCAACGGGTACCTCAAAACCCCAACCAAAAATTAAATACACTGCCAGAATGTCTGTCGGACCATGTGCACACAAATAATTGGCAGAGAGAACCAAATGGGAAGAAGTTTCTGATAGTTCTGAATAAATGACCTCGCAACCATAAATCTTCCATGCGCTATTCTATTGCTTATGTGTGCTACTCTATCTTGTTATGTAAAATAAGCATATGTAAAATATCGGTATTGTATGGTATTGTATTATTTTGGTTTATTATTAATAAATGCATAGAATGATTATTTGTATTATTACTACTTCTTATTATTATTATTACATAATAACGTAGTAACTCGCTATAATTTTTCATAGTGGAATATTATTAGGATTTTAGTAGTTAATTCCTTGTACTAGCTATTATGTATGAACTTAACGGGTATGTAATACCCTAGAAATAATTATAAAAGCATTTTCTTCTTAATATTATTAATATGCTACGATTAACTATTGACAACTCATTTTACCTATAATATTCTGTATGATTAAATTATCTCTGTTGTATTTATTGAAGAAACATGTCTCAAATGTCGGATGCTGAGTTTGAGGAACTAGTCGAGAAACGTGTGAATGAAAGAATTGCTGCAGCTGAGGCAGCAAAAGCAACAACCGAAGCAGCAGCCAAAGCAGCAGCCGTAAACACAAACTCGCGAAATGGATGCTCATACAAAACTTTTCAAGGATGCAAACCACAGACGTTTAGTGGAACCGAGGGACCAGTCGGTCTAACCCGATGGTTTGAAAAGATGGAGTCCGTTTTCAAAATCAGTAATTGTGCGAACGGAGACAAGTCAAAGTATGCTTCGTGCACGTTGCAAGACGGTGCACTTACTTGGTGGAACAATTATGCTAAAGAAGAAGGAGTAGATACGGCATATGATATCTCTTGGAAAGAACTGAAAAAGATGCTAATCGAGGAATACTGTCCTCGAAACGAAATCAGAAAAATGGAATCTGAGTTACGTAATCTGAAGGTTTTCGGCGTGAATCTCAATAACTATGAAAAGCGTTTCATGGAACTAGCCTTGTTGTGTCCCGAATTGGTGCCAAACGAGAAACGAAAGATAGAAATGTATATTGACGGTTTCTCGATCAATATCAAAGGAAATGTTACATCGTCCAAACCGAATACGATGCAGGAAGCCATGAAAATGGCACACCAACTTATGGACCAGATCACAGAGAGTTCGATTAAGGCACCAATTACCGAAGTCAAGACAACTGAAGGAAAGAGGAAATGGGAAGACTATAAGGGCAAAAGTACTCACCTGAAGAAACAAGAAACTTTTAAAGGTAAACAAGATGGGGCAACTGCAAGTCCAAACTATAAGGGACCCCATCCGTTCTGCAAAAGATGTTACACACATCATGCAGGTTATTACCAAGTGGTCTATGATAAGTGCAACAAGAAAGGACATGTGGCGAAAGATTGTTATGCCACCGTTTTTGAAGTAAAGACAAAACCGACCGATGTCAAGAAATGTTTTGGATGCGGGAAGTCTGGTCACTTTATAAATCAATGCCCTGATAAGGAGAAGAACAAAGAGCCCGCACGTGGGAGGGCATTTAATGTTAGTACCAGTGAAGCACGTGAGGATCCTAATCTTGTCACAGGTACGTTTACCGTTAATAATCAACTAGCTTCTATTATGTTTGATACGGGTGCTGATAGAAGTTATATGTGTAAAGACTTTAGTTCTAAACTAAAATGTGCATCATTGCCTCTAGACGATAAATATACTATTGAATTAGCTAATGGTAAACTGATAAAAGCCGATAAAATTTGCCATGGTTGCGAAATAAATCTCGCTGGTGAAACCTTCAAAATCGATTTGATACCCGTAGAATTAGAAAGTTTTGACGTAATCGTTGGCATGGACTGGATGTCCAAAACAAGAGCGGAAGTTGTTTGCGCTGAGAAAGCAATCCGCATCCCTCGTAAGGATGAAACGTCATTAATGATTTATGGGGAGAAGAGCAACTCAAAGCTGAACTTTATCAGCTGTATGAAGGCCCAGAAACTTATAAGAAAAGGTTGTTATGCTATTCTGGCACACGTAAAGAAGATCTATACTGAAGAAAGAAGCATTGATGACATGTCGGTTGTAAGAGAATATCCCGGAGTATTTCCAGAAGAATTACCGGGGCTACCTCCACACAGATGTGTAGAATTCCAGATTGATCTCATACCAGGAGCTGCACCTGTAGCCCGATCCCCATATAGACTTGCACCTTCAGAAATGCAAGAATTACAAGACCAGTTGCAAGAATTATCGGACCGTGGATTTATTCGTCCCAGTTTTTCACCTTGGGATGCTCCTATTTTGTTCGTCAAGAAGAAGGATGGATCTATGAGAATGTGCATAGATTACCGAGAATTAAACAAATTAACGATCAAGAATCGGTACCCATTACTGAGGATTGATGATTTGTTTAATCAATTGCAAGGATCAAGTATTTATTCTAAGATTGATCTACGCTCCGGATATCATCAGCTGAGAGTGAAGGAAGAAGATGTTCCTAAAACCGCGTTCAGAACCCGTTACGGTCAGTATGAGTTTCTAGTCATGCCTTTTGGATTAACTAATGCTCCAGCAGTATTCATGGATCTAATGAATTGCATCTGTAGACCGTATTTAGACAAATTTGTCATTGTTTTTATCGACGACATATTGATTTACTCGAAGAACAAGGAAGAACATGAGCAACACTTAAGACTGGTACTAGAGATACTCAAGAAAGAAGAATTGTACGCAAAATTTTTAAAATGTGATTTTTGGTTACAAGAAGTACAGTTTTTGGGCCATGTTGTCAGTAAACATGGAATTAAAGTTGACCCTGCCAAGATCGAAGCCATTAGTAAATGGGAAACACCGAAGACTCCAACACAAATCCGCCAATTCTTAGGTCTTGCTGGTTACTACCGAAGATTCATTCAAGATTTCTCTAGAATCGCCAAACCTTTAACTGCATTGACTCAAAAGGGAAAGAAGTATGATTGGTCCTCTGAACAGGAATCCTCATTCTAGTTATTAAAGAAGAAGTTAACGTCTGCACCCATTTTGTCATTACCGGAAGGAAATGATGATTTCGTGATCTATTGTGATGCTTCGCGCCAAGGTTTAGGATGTGTATTAATGCAACGCACAAAAGTTATCGCATATGCCTCACGATAACTAAAAATTCATGAAAAGAACTATACGACGCACGATTTGGAACTTGGAGCAGTAGTTTTTGCACTCAAAATATGGAGACACCATCTATATGGCACCAAGTGTACAGTGTACACCGACCATAAGAGTCTTCAGCATATTTTTGATCAAAAACAACTCAATATGAGGCAACGTCGCTGGGTAGAGTTGTTAAACGGTTACGATTGTGAAATCCGTTACCACCCCGGAAAGGCTAATGTTGTAGCTGATGCCCTAAGTCGGAAAGAAAGAGTAAAACCTCTTAGGGTCCGAGCTTTGAATATTACAATTCGTACTGATCTCACAAAGCAAATTCAAGCAGCACATTTAGAGGCTTTAAAAGAAGAAAATGAAAAAGGCGAAATGAGCAGAGGGTTAGAAAAACAGCTTGAAGTAAAATCCGATGGAACCCTGTTTTTTGCTGGTAGGATATGGGTACCAAGACATGGTAACCTAAGGCAAATAGTACTAGATGAAGCACACAAAACGAGGTACTCAATTCACCCAGGAAATGGGAAAATGTACCACGATCTCAAGAAGTTCTATTGGTGGCCTAATATGAAGACAGAAATTGCTACTTATGTAAGCAAATGTTTGATGTGTGCAATGGTCAAAGCTGAGCACCAAAAGCCGTCAAGATTACTGCAACAACCGGAAATTCCGCAGTGGAAATGGGAAAGAATAACCATGGATTTCATTACGAAATTGTCAAGGACTGCAAGTAGTCTTGATACTATTTGGGTGATAGTTAATCGTCTAACTAAATCAGCTCACTTTCTACCAATAAAGGAGACAGACAGTATGGAGAAATTAGCACGCCTATATTAGAAGGAAGTAGTTTCCAGGCATGGTGTACCTATCTCCATCATATCTGATCGCGACACCCGATTCACATCACGTTTCTGGCAGTCATTACAAAAAGCATTGAGAACTCGATTAGATATGAGCACCGCTTATCACCCAGATGGTCAAAGTGAAAGAACAATACAAACATTGGAATACATGTTACGGGCATGCGTGATTGATTTTGGAACCAGTTGGGATCGACACTTACCGTTGGCAGAATTTTCATACAATAACAGCTATCATACGAGCATCAACACAGCGCCATTTGAAGCACTTTAAGGTAGAAAGTGCAGATCTCCTATCTGTTGGAGTGAAGTAGGAGAAAGACAACTTATTGGACCAGAAATTATTCATGAAACCACCGACAAGATCATTCAAATACAACAGCGATTGAAAACGGCCATGAGTCACCAAAAGAGTTATGCTGATGTAAGAAGAAAACCGCTAGAATTTCAAGTGGGCCACAAAGTTGTGTTGAAAGTGTCACCCTGGAAAGGCGTTGTACGATTCGGTAAACGAGGAAAGCTAAGTCCTAGGTACGTAGGACCCTTTGAAATCACCAAAAGAATTGGAGCAGTTGCTTATCGATTAAAGCTACCGCAAGAACTTAGTAGTGTTCATGACACATTTCACGTGTCAAATTTAAAGAAATGTTTAGCTGAAGAGGATGTCGTAATTCCTCTTGACGAAATACGAATCAATGATAAATTCCATTTTATCGAAGAACCTGTTGAAATCATGGACCGTGAGGTCAAACAATTAAAACAAAATAAAATACCGATAGTTAGGGTTCGTTGGAACGCTAGACGAGGACTCGAGTTTACTTGGGAACGTGAGGATCAAATGAAGCAAAAGTATCCACATTTGTTCACTGAGATCGCTCATAAAACAGGTACTACTCAAAATTTCAGGACGAAATTTTCTTTAACGGGGAGGTACTGTGATGACCCGGAAAATTTCGACTAATTTAAACCAATTCTCTATATGATTTAATATTATGTAAATATATATATATATATATATATATATATATATATATATATATATATATATATATATATATATATATATATATATATATATATATATATATATATATATATTAAGATGTACAAGTAAAACACTAATTGCTACTGTAAAAACAACTTTGCTACAGTAAAACACTATTTGCTACAGTAAAACACTATTTTTTACAGTGAAAACCGTATTTTGCTACAGTGCTACAGTGAAAACGACTTTGCTACAGTAAACACTATTTGATACAGTAACACTAATTGCTACAGTAAACACTATTTGATAGAGTAAACACTATTTGCTACAGTAAACACTATTTGCTACAGTCGCGCTATTTGCTACAGTAACACATTGTTTGATGTCGACGAACTAGCAAACAAAAATGGAAAAGGCGGCCATGCGATCGCATGGCAAAAACACTGAAAACTCATGCGATCGCATGAGCTACAGTAAATGGAAAAGTATTATAAATACGCCAGTTTGCTCGACGATTTTCTTCACAACTCTTTCCATATTATTCTGTAATTTATTTATATTTATATTATAATTATAATTTTAAATTTAAGTTTAATAATAATAAGGTATATACGAGGGTGTTTTTAATTCTGGTTTCAAACCGCTTTAAGCTAAGAAAATATTGGGTATTGTTCTGGGTATTGTTCTTGAATCCAAGGCCAACCATACAGTCGTCTACCATCATTACGTCTACGCAATTTTCCTACAATATTGAGTCTCAATATTGAACTGTGAGTTTATAGATCCCTTTTTAAATACTTTAAATATTTTTGGGCTGAGAATACATGCAATTTATTTTAAACGCAATAAATATTTATTTTAAATATTTTTGGGCTGAGAATACATACTAAATTCTACACTGAGTTAAACCGAAAATCCCTTTGCTTTGGTAACTAGTAGCTGCCAGTACATAGGATATGGACTGGTGGGCGCGAATAATTGTATATGGATCCATAGGGCTTGACATCCCCGTCCGAGCTAGAGCACTAGCCTTTTAACAGACGTATGTTATTTGAGTTTATGACACGTTGGTTTGTGTGTATTAAAACGAATGGGGTAATTATCATTATAGCTTTAAGTTTAGTTACCAGGGTGCTCTGTTATGTAGAATCTATTGATAAAGTTTTGATGAAATCTTGTGGTCTATCTTTATATACTTATGACTCGAGCAATTAAACCTATATGTCACCAACATTCGTGTTGAATTTTTAGCATGTTTTATTCTCAGGTCCTTAGACTGCTTCCGCTGTGATGTGCTTGTTGCCTGCATGGAGTCTCTCATGCTTTGTACAAAGTTTATTGCATTCAAAATAAAACTGCGTTGTGTAATAAATAATTGGACTGTGATGTCAACCTGTAAATTAAAGACTTATGTATTTTGGGGTTTTGCTTATACCTAAGCACTCGCCCATATGTTTATAACTTTCTATGTTTAGAAAGTCACTTATTTTAATGAATGCAATATTTTATCAAAACGTATCATATAGAGGTCAAAACCTCACTGTGGAATCAATGATTAACGTGTCGCGTTAATAGCGATTTTGACGGGTCGTTACAAATGTGTTCTTTATGCTTCGGCTATAGGATCCATTATGTATGCCATGTTATGTACTAGACCAGATGTCTCGTTAGCCTTGAGTTTGACGAGTCGTTATCAACAGAATCCAGGTGAAGAACATTGGATTGCTGTTAAGAGCATTCTTAAGTATTTGCGGAGAACTAAAGATATGTTCTTGGTTTACGGTGGTTTGGAAGAAGAGTTGAGTATTAGATGTTATACAGATGCTAGTTTCCAAACTGATCGAGATGATTCTCGATCCCAGTCAGGGTATGTCTTTGTCATGAAAGGCGGGGCAGTTGATTGGAGAAGGTCAAAGCAGAGCACAGTTGTACAGTCTACAACGAAAGCAGAATACATTGCTGCCTCAGAAGCTACTCAAGAAGCTGTCTGGATTAGGAAGTTTATTGCTGAACTCGGAGTAGTTCCCAGCATTGAATCCCCTATGGAAATGTACTGTGATAATTCAAGTGCTATTATACTTGCGAAAGAATCACGTGTACGTAAAGGTAGCAGACACATTCTTCGAAAGTTTGACTACATTCAAGAAGTCGTTGAGAGGAATGATATTAGTATTCTTAAGGTTCATACAGATGATAATGTGGCTGACCCGTTCACGAAGCCCATGACACACAACAAGCATGATGATCATGCTAGTAGTATTGGACTTCGTTATGCTGCTGATCTTTTTAATTTGTAATTTAGTATTTGGATATTTTTGGAACATTGAACAGTTTTATCATAATGAATTGATATATTGATGGTATGATCATTTTCATTTATATCACTGTGTTCTATATTAGCATGTTTAATCCATGAGTAATTGTTGATTATTCAAAATCTCCATAATCAATCAATGTTATGGGAATAACATGAACTAAGATTAATATGAATAGTTGATTATATTTATTGATGATAAATAGTTAGCTTGTAGAGACCAAATTCATATGTATTCATTGATGATGGATATTGGAATGACCCAACCAAGATATCACTACATGGATCATTGTCAGTAGTGAATCTTTTAGTGATTATGTCTTTATGTCCTTAGACTTGAGATGCACGCCGGTTTCGATGTGTGAAATATTGTACTTTAATATGGTTAAACGTTGTTCTAAATAAGGCTGTAATAAAGGCCATTATTGGGTATAATGTAAAGCTCGTAAGAGACACGTGTATGCAATATATGATTTGTTCCTCCGAAATGTTTGGAGTTAGATACTTTTGAGCTCCTCGATGAATGAATAAGATATTTGTGTGGCCGCACCCAGATGATCTGGTAGATCGACTAGCAGTATCAGCTACTGCTCGTGATGATGATTTTGATTAGCGAGATGTTCACTTTTACTTGGATTATGCGATGATACTTAATTAATTTGGTGATCTAATTCAATTCTAAGATCGAGAAATAAAATTGTTAAACAAATGAGAATGACCGATGATCCATATCTCAAGTTTAACTAAAGTATCTGAAACAAAAGGACAAATGACATTTAACACTTACTAAGTGCAGTTCTGAGAAACTACCCTCATGTGAATTTAGGGACAATGGCGTGTTGCTAGACGCTATCCATTGTCGGTATAGTTGCTTAGTGTTATACCATGCATAAGTGGGAGTCTGTAGGATTAATGTGCAATGTACAACATATAACTATATGGCTAAATTTATTTGAGCCTTTGGGGTCACACACATATACACCTAGACGTCAAATAACATATATATATATATATATATATATATATATATATATATATATATATATGATGTATATATATTACTCAAGTAACAGAACAGATTAAATTACTTCGAATTATTGAATGGAAAATAAATTGAATTTTCTATTAAAAAGAAAAAAGGGAAAAGTAAAAGTAGAGGAGATCATGGAGGAATTATTTTCCACTATTGGTAAACAAATATTATTATTTGATATTGGAGTAAGTAGCTAGCTGTACATGATTGAAAAGAAAAAGTAAGTTAACAAATACAATATATAATCACTTGGCTATTGTCAGAGAGATGAATGAGTGTATGTGAATATGCACAAATAAAAAGAAGAAAAACCTCCCTGTCTGTTTTTGTCATAACCCGTCCTTAACCGTAAGAACGTGTTAGATAACGTATGATTTCATTGCGAGGTATTGACCTCTATATGCGACATTTTTAAAAGAAAAACTGCATATATTATACATTACAAACCATGATTCTTATTTTTGATACAAGCTTTGGACGAAATAAAGATGATTATCGTTTAGCGATAATCTTCGACTTACAAACTTTACAAATGATGATAACAACATGATTTCTAGCATATTTTACAACACAAGTTCTTGGATATGCAGTCTTATTTTTGACACAAATATGCGTACGCAAGATCCTGCTCAAATTCAACATAATGCAGCGGAAGCTTTTAGAAATCACCTGAGAATAGACATGTTTTAAAAGGTCAACATAAAGTTGGTGAGATATAGGTTTAGTGCCGGCAGCAATATATATATAGACCACAAGATTTCGTATATAAACAGTTTAATAAAAATATTCTAAGTGGTTGAGCACTTGGTAACCATACTTAACAATTAATCACGTCGCATATTCCCTTTAATATGAAATCTTACTACACTGTACCAAGTGTAGTCACGAAACGAAGTACTGTGCAACCGTTGAATACTGGTCGTCCAGTCCGGTTGGGGTTGTCAGGCCCGATAGATCTATCAACAGGATTCGCGTTTACAATACCGCTGTAAATATTAGTTACCAAGCTACAGGGAAGTATGCCAGTGGTACAACTCAACGTAGAATATATTTTTCAGTTACTTGTGTCCATATTGTAAAACATAAAATACATGTATTCTCATCCCGAAATATTTAGAGTTTAAAAGTGGGACTATATACTCACTTTCGTCTTGAATATATATATATATAATTTGACTTGGTCTCCGGTTGATATCACGAACCTATCCATATATAATATATCAATACCTTTTCTTTTTAAACAAACGTCACATATATATACTTGTTATACTTTTAATACTTTGAATAATTCCTTAGTCCGTAGTTAGCAGTTCGTTGTTAGTAATTCAATTTTAATGGTTCATTTTTAGATGTTTAATATACCCGCAATGAAATAAATAAAACCCCCAACGAAATAAATAAAACCCCATCGTATATGTATTGGTCGAGATTAATCTTGACCCACGGTACCGGTGTTGTCAAATGACGTGTTGCGTACATAAAGTACCGGTGTTGTCAAATGACGTGTTGCGTACAATCATGGGATCTTATGATTAATCTTCTCGTGTTGTTTACGGGTGATCCTGAACCATATAAAATTGAATTATATAAAATATCATGTTATCTTAGAAAGATGTGATTTTATTTAATTTTTCCCAATTAATCCCGAAGTTAAACAAGTCTTGGATAACCAATTTTGTTTCGGTCATAGTTTCTTCGTTACAAATCCGTTTTCGTTGATTCAAATTGCCATCTCCTTGGATCGAGTCCCTCTTTAAGACTATGAACTGAAAATACCTTGGTTTGTATTCAAAATCACACGGCATAGGTGAAACTTTAGTGAAACTTATGAAGTTAAACATTTTCCTTTATGTAAACAACCTTAAATGATTATTTTTCTAAAAATACTTATACTTTGAATTAAATCATGGAATTTTTATGTGTTATCATATCCAAAGTAAAAATCATTTTTACAGAACATAAACCTCCAATTCAAAGTTTAAGATAGTTTTTAATTATCCAACCCAAAACAGTTCCCGTTGGCACTCCGACGTCGTAAAAACAGTTTTTGAGATAATCTTTGAAAAACCAAGTTATACCTTGTTAAATTAGCATATATTTAAGTTATATTACAGGTCTTGGAGTATTTTAAAAGTTAAGTTAGAAGGATCTATTTAGTTTGCAAACAAGTTTGAAAACATTCAAACTATGTTCTTGTTGTTAAAATTTTATACCACAAAATAAGATAGCTATATATATATGAATCGAATAAGGTTATGAACATAGATTCTACCTCAAATTCCTTGGACAAGGTTTCTGTAAAAGAGGAGTAAGAACCTAGAACCAAAAGGGTGATGGAAGTGGATGAAAGATTGGAAGTAAGTTGGTGTTCTTGGAAGGTTTTCTTGAAGTATTTTTGTAAGGGTTTTCTTATGATGATTAAGTGATGTTTTGAAGCTAAAAACTTATGAGGACCTTGAAGAACACTTGAAGGTTGAAGATAAGAGAGTTTAGAAGATCATTTAACTTGAAAGAAAATTGTTATGAAAGTGTGCATATGTGTATATAGGCGTATATATGTATATGTATATATAGACTTTATTTTTTTTGATTTTTAGCTCAAAAGTCCTCATATATGATCCCACATGTATTGACTAATCAAAGGCTGCTAAGATCATATAATTGAAGTCTAATAATTGGTATTTTTCAATAGTAAAACTTCTAGAAACTGCGTATTTATACGGGTACATATACCCTAAGTATACGTATAGAAATCTTGTGAAAACGGAACGAGGATTCAAATATAGCTATCTTTTGTGAATATACTTATATGGTTTTATGTATTTAAGTCCTTAAAAATGATTAAATACATTACTTATACGATATATGTATAAACATTATATGTCATAAGTATTTAAGTCAAATAACGTTACGTATGGTTATCGTTTTGAAAACTTAATTTAGTAGTTTCAAAATATACTTATAACTTATTGTTATTAATACAAAATGAGGTATTAAAACATCCTTAAATCATGTTAAACATGTATATATACATATATATATACAAACGTATAATTATCATATATTGTATAGTTCGTGATATCATCGGTCAAACTAGACGGTCAAACGTTGTGTAAATCTCTTTTCGAAAAACATAAGTCTCGACAATTTGGATTGCTTATCATGTTGGTAAGGTTTAATTTATGTAAATATTAATCTTATAAGTATAGAATGATCGAAAAAGTGCGGGTCGTTACATTACCTCCCCGTTAAATAAATTTCGTCCCGAAATTTTAAAATTGTACCTATTTTGCGTCATCGGGAAACAAGTGTGGATACTTTTGTTTCATTTAATCCTCTCGTTCCCAAGTAAACTCGGGACCCCTTCGAGCATTCCAACAAACCTTAACGATCGGTATGTTGCTCTGCTTGAGCCGTTTAACTTCACGATCCATGATTTCGATTGGTTCTTCGATGAATTGTAGTTTCTCGTCGACATGGATTTCTTCAAGAGGAATGGTGAGGTCTTCCTTTGCAAGACACTTCTTAAGGTTTGAGACGTGAAAGGTATTATGTACTCCGGCGAGTTGTTGCGGTAACTCGAGTCGATAAGCTACCGGTCCAATGCGTTCAATGATCTTGAACGGGCCTACATATCTTGGGTTCAGTTTACCCCTTTTTCCGAAGCTTATTACACCTTTCCATGGTGACACCTTTAACATAACCATGTCACCGATCTGAAACTCTAATGGTTTCCTTCGGACATCGGCGTAGCTCTTTTGGCGACTACGGGCTGTTTTCAATCTCTCCTTAATTTGTACTATCTTCTCAGTCGTTTCGTGTATGATCTCGGGACCAGTTAATTGTCGATCTCCTACTTCATTCCAACAAATAGGAGATCTACACTTCCTTCCATACAGTGCTTCGAATGGTGCAGCTTTAATGCTCGCATGATAACTATTATTATACGAGAATTCTGCTAATGGTAGATATTTATCCCATCCGTTTCCAAAATCGATCACACATGCCCTGAGCATGTCTTCAAGAGTCTGAATTGTTCTTTCACTCTGCCCGTCAGTTTGCGGATGATATGCGGTACTCATATCCAAACGAGTTCCTAGGGCCTCCTGTAGTGATTGCCAGAACTTTGATGTAAATCTACTATCACGATCGGATATAATGGAAATAGGTATTCCATGCCTTGAAACTATTTCCTTTATATATAATCGTAATAATTTCTCCATTCTATCTGTTTCCTTTATAGGCAAGAAATGTGCAGATTTGGTAAGACGATCAACAATTACCCAAATGGTGTCATATCCCCAGGCAGTCTTTGGTAACTTCGTGATGAAATCCATGGTAATACCATCCCATTTCCATTCTGGGATTTCTGGTTGTTGAAGTAACCCTGACGGCTTCTGGTGTTCTGCTTTGACCTTGGAACAAGTTAAACATTCCCCAACATATGTTGCAACGTCTGTCCTTAAATTAGGCCACCAATAATGTGTCTTAAGATCTTGATACATCTTTCCAACTCCAGGATGTATCGAGTATCTTGTCTTATGTGCCTCGTTCAATATCAACTTCCTTAATCCACCCAACTTCGGTACCCAAATAAGATTTGCAAAATATCGAATTCCATCTTCCCGTATAACGAGTTGCTTCTCATACTTCTTCATTATTTCATTTCCTATATTTTCTTTAGTAAGTGCTTCTCGTTGAACTTCTTTGATTTGTGAGTTGAGATTCATGCGAATTTTTATGTTCATTGCTCGTACTCGAATTGGTTCTCGTTCCTTTCTGCTTAGTGCGTCAGCCACCACATTCGCTTTCCCGGGATGGTAACGAATTTCACAATCATAGTCGTTTATTAACTCGA
Source organism: Rutidosis leptorrhynchoides (assembly GCF_046630445.1). Taxonomy (NCBI): domain Eukaryota; kingdom Viridiplantae; phylum Streptophyta; class Magnoliopsida; order Asterales; family Asteraceae; genus Rutidosis; species Rutidosis leptorrhynchoides. The sequence continues at coordinate 113,626,886 of NC_092334.1, forward strand.
CCCACCTACGTTGCCTCATGTTCAGCTGTTTCTGATCAAAAATATGTTGAAGGCTTTTATGATCAGTAAACACAGTGCATTTAACCCCATACAAGTAGTGTCTCCATATCTTCAATGCAAACACGACTGCTCCCAGTTCTAGATCATGAGTCGTATAATTCCGCTCGTGAATCTTCAATTGTCGGGATGCGTATGCAATAACTTTCTTTCGTTGCATAAGAACACAACCAAAACCTTGTCGCGAAGCGTCACAATATATTTCAAAATCATTGTTCCCTTCAGGTAACGATAAAATAGGCGCCGTAGTCAACTTCTTTTTCAGTAATTGAAATGCACTCTCCTGCTCAGAAGTCCATTCATATTTCTTCCCTTTTTGCGTTAATGCTGTCAACGGCTTAGCTATTCGGGAAAAATCTTGAATAAACCTTCTATAATAACCGGCTAAACCCAAAAATTGGCGTATCTGCATTGGTGTCTTAGGAGTCTCCCATTTTTCAATGGCTTCAATTTTTGCTGGATCAACCTGAATTCCTTTGCTACTAACAACGTGGCCAAGAAATTGCACTTCTTTCAACCAAAAAGCACACTTAGAAAATTTAGCATATAGCTGTTCTTTTCTCAACAACTCTAATATCAACCTTAAATGCTGCTCATGCTCTTGCTCACTCTTGGAATAGATAAGAATGTCATCAATGAAAACAATAACAAACTTATCTAAATATGGACTACAAACTCGATTCATGAGGTCCATGAATACAGCTGGCGCATTCGTCAATCCAAACGGCATGACCAAAAATTCATAATGACCGTAACGTGTTCGAAAAGCAGTTTTCGGTATATCTTCTTCTTTGACACGTAATTGATGATAGCCCGATCTTAGGTCAATTTTCGAGTACACACATGATCCTTGGAGTTGATCAAATAAGTCGTCAATTCTCGGTAGTGGATACCGATTCTTGATAGTTAACTTATTTAATTCACGATAATCTATACACATTCGGAAAGATCCGTCTTTCTTCTTGACGAATAAAATTGGAGCTCCCCACGGTGAAGTACTTGGTCGTATGAATCCACGATCCAGTAATTCTTTTAACTGACTCTGAAGTTCTTTTAACTCGGACGGTGCAAGTCTATATGGAGCACAGGCAACCGGTGCAGCTCCTGGTACAAGATCTATTTGAAATTCTACAGATCTAAATGGAGGTAATCCCGGCAACTCTTCCGGAAATACTTTAGGAAAATCTCTTGCCACAGGCACGTCATTGATGCACTTCTCTTTTTCTTTCTTTTCGACTTTATTAACATGTGCTAAGATAGCATAGCACCCTTTCTTCAAGCATTTTTGAGCTTTCAAATAACTAATGAGTTTTAGCTTTGAGTTACCCTTCTCTCCATAAATCATTACTGGCGTTTTATCCTTACGAGGAATGCGAATTGCCTTCTTGGCACACACAACTTCAGCTCCTACTTTGGACATCCAGTCCATGCCGATTATTACATCAAAACTTCCTAATTCTACGGGTATCAAGTCAATTTTAAACGTTTCTCCGGCTAACTTTATTTTACAATCACGGCAAATTTTATCGGCTTTAATTAGTTTACCATTAGCTAACTCAATCATGTATTTAGCATCTAGAGGTAATGATGAACAATTCAATTTAGCGTGAAAGTCTCTACACACGTAATTTCTATCAGCACCAGTATCAAATATAATAGATGCGGATAAGTTATTAATGGTAAACGTACCCGTAACAAGCTCCGGGTCTTCACACGCCTCTCTAGCATTAATAACAAATGCTCTCCCTCGTGCAGGTCCGATATTCTTCTCTGGATTCGGGCACTGGCTCTTATAATGACCCTGTTTCCCACATCCATAACAAGTAACAGTAGCCAAAGCAATTCTATTTGCATTAGTGGCAGGAGTCTTGGTACCATTTGTATTTGTAACGAGAGCCCTACAATCTTCAGCAAGATGACCCTTTCGATTACATTTGTTGCATACCACATTACAGTAACCAGAGTGATGTTTGTGGCATCGGTTGCATAAAGGATTTTGTCCTTTATAACCAAAGCTTAAACCACTACCCGCACCTTGCGTGATTTCTTGTTTCTTAAAAGATTGTTGTTGGTTACCTCGATCATAATTTCCATTCCACTTTCTTTTGTTACCTGATACCTTCACATCAGTATTGGATACTTTCTTATCCATGATGACCTGATCCATTAGCTCGTTTGCCATGGTTATAGCTTCATGAATTGTCTTAGGTTTCGATGCTGTAACATTTGCCTTGACCTTTTTGGGCAAACCATCTTTGTACATTTCAATCTTCCGTTCTTCGGTTGGAACCAATTCAGGACATAGCAAAACTAATTCCATGAATCGCTGATTGTAGTTGGTGATTTCAGTACCAACAACCTTCAGGCTTCGTAATTCATCTTCCAACTTCCTAACCTCGTTCCTTGGACAATACTCGTTGATTAACATTGTTTTGAATTCTTTCCAAGGAGTATCATAAGCTACATCTCCTCCTACAGCCTTCACATAATTTTTCCACCACGTGAGTGCACTATCTTGTAAAGTGCACGATGCATACTTGGTCATGTCCTTTTCAACACAACCACTTATTTTAAACACAGTCTCCATCTTTTCTATCCACCGGGTTAAACCGATCGGTCCTTCTGTTCCACTGAATGATGAGGGCTTGCAAGCTTGAAAAGTTTTGTAAGTGCACCCCACACGAGGATTTGGGTTAACTGCAGCACCTCTTGCAGCCTCGACCCATAACATTCTGTCGTTCACTCGCTGATTGATGAGTTCCTGGATTTCTTGTTCCGTCATTCGGTTCAATCGCGCCATATTCTTCTATAAGAATGAAAAGAAAATAATTATTCACATGGAATATTATAGATGTAGTGTATATTTACAGTACATTATAGCTTATTAATAATATAAACCAGGTATTATTATAAAAGCCTTTTCTTCTTATTAGCGTTTTATAATTATATCTAGGGTAGTACCTACCCGTTAATGTCCATACTTAATAGCTTAGTACAGAATCAATTACTACCATCTAAATAATACTTAACCATGGAAAATTATTGCATTTCACACTTCACTATTTTACATATGCTTATCTTACATCGAACATTAAGCAAACCACACTAATAATATTATACAAAATATTATATGATCCCATGGTTTAATACGGAAGCGCATCGTTTGGTCTATTTTCTAAGACGTTTAGGTTCAATGAATCGCCTAACGCTTATCCTAGCTGTGTAACGACCCGGATTTTTCCGATCGTTTTACACTTATAAGATTAATATTTACATAAATTAAAACTTACCAACATGATAAGCAATCTAAATTGTTGAGATTTATGATTTTGAAAAGAGTTTTACATAACGTTTAACCGTCTAGTTTGACCGATGATATCACGAACTATACAATATATGTTAATTATATGTTTGTGTATGTATATGTATATATACATATTTAACATGATTTAAGGATGTTTAAATATCTCATTTTGTATTAATAACAATAAGTTATAAGTATATTTTGAAACTACTAACTTAAGCTTTCGAAACGATAACTATACGTAACGTTATTTGACATAAATACTTACGACCTATAATGTTTATACATATATCGTATATATAATGTATTTAATCACTTTTAAAGACTTAAATACATAAAACAATATAAGTATATTCACAAAAGATAGCTATATTTGAATCCTCATTCCATTTTTCACAAGATTTCTATACGTATATCTAGAGTATATGTACTCGTATCATACCTAGCTTCTATACGTATTTACTATTGGTATATACACATCAAATCACCACCAACCAGCCCTTGTTCATGCCTTATGTATAAGGTAACTACTTTTGTTATTTAGTATGACAATTTCACATGATTAAAAGATCTTTTCACAAAATTACAAATTTATACACCTTTTACACCACCATAAATACATGCATCCATTTTCAATTTTTGGAACATCATTTCTCTAGCTAAACACACACACTTACTAGCCTCATGTCTCTCTAAGAACTCCAGCAAAAATCCTCTCAAGAATCACCTTAAACACCACCATAAAAAGATCAACAAAAACACTACAAAAATACAACTTTCAATTCAAGTTTATGTCTTAAGTTGCTTCCAATCTTTCATCCAATTTCATCACTCTTTTGGTTCTAGGTTTTTACTCCTCTTTTACAGCAATCTTGTCCAAGTAACTTGAGGTAGTAACTTTGTTCATAACCTTATTCGATTCATATATATATAGCTATCTTATTGTATGGTATACAATTTTAACAACAAAAACATAGTTTGAATGATTTCAAACTTGTTTGCAAACTAAATAGATCCTTCTAACTTAACTTTTAAAATACTTCAAGACCTGTAATATAACTTAAATATATGCTAATTTAACAAGGTATAACTTGGTTTTTCAAAGAATACCTTAAAAAAACTGTTTTTATGACGTCGGAGTGCAACCGGGGGCTGTTTTGGGTTGGATAATTAAAAACCATCTTGAACTTTGAATTGGAGGTTTATATTCTGGAAAAATGATATTTCTTATGAATATGTTAACACATAAAAATTTCATGATTTAATTCATAGTATAAGTATTTTTAGAAAAATGGTCATTAAATGATGTTTTTGTAACAAAAATGATTAACTTCATAAGTTTCACCAAAATTTGACCTATGACCTATGATTTCGAATACAAACTAAGGTATTTATAGTTCATATTCTTAAAGAGGGACTCGATCCAAGGAAGTGGAAAGTTGAATCAACGAAAACGGAGTTGTAACGAAGAAATTATGACCAAAACAAAATCGGATATCCAAGACTAGTTTAGCCACGAAAATAATTGGAGAAAATTAAATAAATCACATCTTCCTAAAGTAACATGATATTTTATACATATGTACTCATAATTTAATTTTATATGGTTCAGGATCACCCGTAAACAATACGAGAAGATTAATCATAAGATCTCATGATTGTACGCAACACGTCATTTGACAACACCGGTACTTTATGTACGCAACACGTCATTTGACAACACCGGTACCATGGGTCAAGATTAATCTCGACCAATACATATATGATGGGGGTTTTATTAATTTCATTGGGGGTTTATTAAACAACTAAATATGAACCATTAAAATTGAATTACTAACATCGGACTGCTAACTACGGACTAAGGAATTATTAAAAGTATTAAAAGTATTATAAGTATATATATGTGACGATTGTTTAAAAAGAAAAGGTATTGATATATTATATATGGATAGGTTCGTGATATCAATCGGAGACCAAGTCGAAATTACATATCTTCAAGACAAAAGTGAGTATATAGTCCCACTTTTAAACTCTAAATATTTCGGGATGAGAATACATGTATTTTATGTTTTACGATATGGACACAAGTAACTGAAAAATATATTCTACGTTGAGTTGTACCACTGGCATACTTCCCTGTAGCTTGGTAACTGTTATTTACAGCGGTATTGTAAACGCGAATCCTGTTGATAGATCTATCGGGCCTGACAACCCCAACCGGACTGGACGACCAGTATTCAACGGTTGCACAGTACTTCGTTTCGTGACTACACCTTGGTACGGTGTAGTAAGATTTCATAATAAAGGGAATATGCGACGTGATTAAATGTTAAGTATGGTTACCAAGTGCTCAACCACTTAGAATATTTTTATTAAAATGTTTATATATGAAATCTTGTGTTCCATTGTTATAACGCTGCTAGCATCAAACCTATATATCTCACCAACTTTATGTTGACGTTTTAAAGCATGTTATTCTCAGGTATGAATTAAGTCTTCCGCTGTGCATTAGCTCATGTTAAGGATACTACTTGGGACCTTTTAAGTCATGATACAAAGACGTTGCATTCGAGTCATTGGAGTTCAATAGAGAATATAAATAAGTAAATGACAGATTAGGTCATTTGGATATTATGAAATGTTAGACGAAAATGTCAAATATTGATGTAATGATAGTTTGCCTTTTAAGAATAAATGCAACGTTTGTAAAATGTATCATATAGAGGTCAAGTACCTCGCAATGTTATCATATGTTATTGTATTCGTCCCTATGGATTGGGTCGGGTCGTCTCATGTGGTATCAGAGTGTTGGTCTTAGCGAACCAGGCCTTGCATTAGTGTGTCTAACTGGTAGTTGTTAGGATGCATTAGTGAGTCTGGACTTTGACCGTGTCTACATGTCAAAAGTTTTGCTTATCATATCTAGTCGAAAATCATCTGCTTATCATCCTTAAGAATTGCCTGCTTAGTATTCTTAAGTCTAGACACGTCTTACTGCATTTGGTGCATCGATAGTGTATAGACAAAATTCGTATCCTAGCGTATCTGTTGCTATAGACATTGCCTGACGAATTTCAAAGATTCTCCGTAATTCACGGGATTTTGAGTATTATAAATACATATGTAAATTATGTATTGAAGAATACCAAACCCAACTCCTATAATCTATTCCAAACCAAAAATTCATTTCCCCGACTGTACAAGATGAACTCCGCGTCCAGTTCGAATTCCTCCGACTCCGACAGCTACGCTGATATGGATTTCCATTCGGGCTCCGAAGGCAGCGTCACTGGAATGGATCAACCAATTTCTCATCATCTATTCTGGATGAATTGGGGATGGGTTCGTAGTATACTAAATTATTGGAGACAAGAAGAAGGTGATCCCTTTCACCCACCGAATTGCCCCATTGGCGACGAACCTGAAGCACTTACCGGCGAACCTGTTCGAGAAACCATTTTCTCTCTCATTTCTCGAGTATCTCGTCACGATTATATCCTATCCCATATTTCGGATCTTGTTCATTCGCTCACTCCAACCGTCAATCATCCTGGTGTACTAGCAGAAATTAACGAACTTCGCGCTCGTGTGACGGCTTTGGAGAACACGGTGCGAAGGTTACAAACACCAGCAGCAGCTCCAGCAGCATAACCAGTACCATTAACAACATCAACCTCGCAATCTTCAGTACCAGTAGCATCATCGACGTCAACGACATCATCAGCATCAACACCAACCGTATCATTACCACCACCAACAATCACATCCGCACCACGTACCTCAACATCATCATCTGAACTTCGAATATGATCTTTGTTCTACATATCATTCTACACCGATTACCTCTTCTTTACGTATCGTTCTTCGTTCGACATGACGATTATTTAATCTCTAATGTTTTGGAGATTATGTAATCTAGTAATAACGATAAATCAAATGAGTTGAATATTTTATTGACTCATTAAATTCATAGTTACCTCCGAAGAAAATATATATGCAAATATATTTTCATAAAGATTGTAATTAAAAATTTCATTCGTACAAACTGTTAATGATGAAAATATTTTAACGGGTGGGTAGTACCCAAGGAATATTTAGAATTCACATTAACAAGTTACACTGTACATTCTTCGAATCTGATTCAACGATCATTTATTATCCTACTTACAATTACCGATATACGTATCCGTTCACCCCAGATTAACCATTTCCATTTAAATTTCATATTTGGATTTTTACCTATCCGAATCCAACAAGTGGCATAATGAAGAAACATTGGCAAAATAAAAATTGTTAGAAACAGATGAATTAATTAATTGAAATTGTGATAGGATTACACGCTAACTGTTCCGGCTAACTGTTCCCAGCTAACTGATTAATATTTAATTTATCGCAATTTACATTCTTGCAATTTTAATTTCTGTACTTTACATACCGTCGGGACACATGTACAACAACACGTCGGATTAATTCTGAGACAACACGTTGTATAATGGGTCATGATATATATTTATTTATTTTACGCATTTTAAATAACGGGACACGTATACAAGGTTTCGACTTATCATATTGATCCATCTATATATATATTTCGGAACAACCATAGACACTCTATATGTGAAGGTGGGAGTTGGCTATACAGGGTCGGAGTTGATTCCAAAATATATATATACTTTGAGTTGTGATCGACACCGAGACCAGTACACGGGTCACGATACGTATTAAGTAATTCGAATATTATATATTTAGTTCATATATGAATTTATTGAACCATTGGACAATCGGACTATTGGACTGCTAACTTTGGACAATTAAAAATGAGTTAAAATGATGATTATTACATATGAAACTAAACAATCCTTCAAGTTTGCCACTTGATTCTATTTTAAACCTCATTTGTATCTTGACGATTACAATTCGCATTCACAACTTTTCATGATTCTTGAAAACATCTCGATCGAGAAGTTCAACCAGCCGCACCTCGTCTACGGAATAAAGATTTATGCATACAGTTATGCACCTAAAAATTTTTGAACTCGAAGTTATAGTTAAAACGTATCCGCATCGAATTCCTTATCATCCATTAGCAAAAACAATCACGCGATTCCTTTTCAATTAACTAATTTTGTCACAGCTCCACTTCGATATCTCAGTAAGACTACTCTTATTACAATCTCGATATATATATATACGTTGTTCTTTCGCCATCGTTACCGGAGAACCTTTTATATTCCATCATATTACCATCAGCGTTTAATCATCTAAAAATACAATTCTCCTTAAACCATCTTGGTTTGATAACCAATGACCCAGATCCGATAACTTTGAAAATACTGACGAAGCAGCATGTTGTAGAAGGTCTTAATGACCAAATGTTGATGATAAAAGAAGGAAGTGTTAGGAACGCTCGATAGAAAATTGGTACTGAAAACCGGATTGAACAAACCATGAAGGAGACTCTGAACAAGTTACAAGGACTAAACTTGTACATAAAGAATTATGACGATTCTGTAGCAAACACCTTGCTTCTGAATCTAAACCCTTACGGGTCAATCTTCATCATCATCCTTCGACATTAGAAATTCCAAGATATTATCATATCTTTCATTATAAATATCCTCAATATTTCTGAAGATATTTTCACCACTATCCTTATCTGAAATCATTTATCTCTCTGTAATATCTGCGTTACAATATAAAGGAAACTGTGTTAGTTTCTAAATCCTTCAAGTTTAAAATAGGAATGTTCTGAAGCAGTGTTGGGAACTGATGCATGAACTAGTATAATATAATGAAACTTGATCAACTTCATTATATTACAGTAAGTCATGTTAAGTTTCTAATGGAATATGATGATTCACAGTACCGTCATCATGTGCCATGTTACACGACTTTTACATTCTATCCAATTTCGAAACATATTAAGAACAAATCATCTTGATAGTTCTATTTTCCTGGATATTCTGGTAATTTGACAAATCAAAATCGTGCCATTACCATTCCTTTCTTAGAGCATTAGCTATGTTCATTCCGAATTTTATACCTACGAATTTCGAACTATTGATCGCTTGACTCAAGGACGGGAAGAAGAAACGAAGGGACAAAGTCCCAAAATAGAAATTGGGGTATAGATTACAGCAAATAGGAGAGAGTATTAACTATGGATGACAATGATTATGGAAAACAGAAGCAGGAGCATCGAAATATAAGGAAAGATATCAAACCCAATAACCACCCAGAAACTACAAACCGTGTGTATCAATACGTATGGCGACGTAAAGACACGGGAGAATTAGAAACATTATAATTCCAAGAAAATCATAAAAGTGAATAGATTCTTCTAGCGGTAGATGAAAGAGAAGAATGAAAGATATGAAAGTTAGAAGTATAACAAAAATCAGAACGGGATGAAGCATTTTAAAGGATACCTTAAGGTATGAATTAGAGGAGGAAGAGTAAGAGATGTGAGGTATGGAAGTAAGAAAGGGAAGGAGGTGGATTTATAGTGAAATATCCGACAAAGAAATCGAAACAGATTATCGCATTAAATCAAAGGAGATCCTGTTTTCTAAATCATCGAAGAACCAAATCTTATTACATAAGATTTTCTTTAAATCCCTTAAATTCTGGAAATCAATCCTAATCTCGACATCGGTTAAAACAATTCTATATTCACTCATTTCATTCTTTTGTGATAGCTTCACTCGTGCGCTTCACATGACCGAATCGTTTTATCCATATCTTCCAATAATGATAAAACTCTATTAATACCTCATATTCATCATGAAAACATTCCTATTGTTATTTATGACAACCTCTACCAAATTTCCGGACGAAATTTCTTTAACGGGTGGGTACTGTAACGACCCGGATTTTTCCGATCGTTTTACACTTATAAGATTAATATTTACATAAATTAAAACTTACCAACATGATAAGCAATCTAAATTGTTGAGATTTATGATTTTGAAAAGAGTTTTACATAACGTTTAACCGTCTAGTTTGACCGATGATATCACGAACTATACAATATATGTTAATTATACGTTTGTGTATATATATGTATATATACATATTTAACATGATTTAAGGATGTTTAAATATCTCATTTTGTATTAATAACAATAAGTTATAAGTATATTTTGAAACTACTAACTTAAGCTTTCGAAACGATAACTATACGTAACGTTATTTGACATAAATACTTACGACCTATAATGTTTATACATATATCGTATATATAATGTATTTAATCACTTTTAAAGACTTAAATACATAAAACAATATAAGTATATTCACAAAAGATAGCTATATTTGAATCCTCATTCCATTTTTCACAAGATTTCTATACGTATATCTAGAGTATATGTACTCGTATCATACCTAGCTTCTATACGTATTTACTATTGGTATATACACATCAAATCACCACCAACCAGCCCTTGTTCATGCCTTATGTATAAGGTAACTACTTTTGTTATTTAGTATGACAATTTCACATGATTAAAAGATCTTTTCACAAAATTACAAATTTATACACCTTTTACACCACCATAAATACATGCATCCATTTTCAATTTTTGGAACATCATTTCTCTAGCTAAACACACACACTTACTAGCCTCATGTCTCTCTAAGAACTCCAGCAAAAATCCTCTCAAGAATCACCTTAAACACCACCATAAAAAGATCAACAAAAATACTACAAAAATACAACTTTCAATTCAAGTTTATGTCTTAAGTTGCTTCCAATCTTTCATCCAATTTCATCACTCTTTTGGTTCTAGGTTTTTACTCCTCTTTTACAGCAATCTTGTCCAAGTAACTTGAGGTAGTAACTTTGTTCATAACCTTATTCGATTCATATATATATAGCTATCTTATTGTATGGTATACAATTTTAACAACAAAAACATAGTTTGAATGATTTCAAACTTGTTTGCAAACTAAATAGATCCTTCTAACTTAACTTTTAAAATACTTCAAGACCTGTAATATAACTTAAATATATGCTAATTTAACAAGGTATAACTTGGTTTTTCAAAGAATACCTTAAAAAAACTGTTTTTATGACGTCGGAGTGCAACCGGGGGCTGTTTTGGGTTGGATAATTAAAAACCATCTTGAACTTTGAATTGGAGGTTTATATTCTGGAAAAATGATATTTCTTATGAATATGTTAACACATAAAAATTTCATGATTTAATTCATAGTATAAGTATTTTTAGAAAAATGGTCATTAAATGATGTTTTTGTAACAAAAATGATTAACTTCATAAGTTTCACCAAAATTTGACCTATGACCTATGATTTCGAATACAAACTAAGGTATTTATAGTTCATATTCTTAAAGAGGGACTCGATCCAAGGAAGTGGAAAGTTGAATCAACGAAAACGGAGTTGTAACGAAGAAATTATGACCAAAACAAAATCGGATATCCAAGACTAGTTTAGCCACGAAAATAATTGGAGAAAATTAAATAAATCACATCTTCCTAAAGTAACATGATATTTTATACATATGTACTCATAATTTAATTTTATATGGTTCAGGATCACCCGTAAACAATACGAGAAGATTAATCATAAGATCTCATGATTGTACGCAACACGTCATTTGACAACACCGGTACTTTATGTACGCAACACGTCATTTGACAACACCGGTACCATGGGTCAAGATTAATCTAGACCAATACATATACGATGGGGGTTTTATTAATTTCATTGGGGGTTTATTAAACAACTAAATATGAACCATTAAAATTGAATTACTAACATCGGACTGCTAACTACGGACTAAGGAATTATTAAAAGTATTAAAAGTATTATAAGTATATATATGTGACGATTGTTTAAAAAGAAAAGGTATTGATATATTATATATGGATAGGTTCGTGATATCAATCGGAGACCAAGTCGAAATTACATATCTTCAAGACAAAAGTGAGTATATAGTCCCACTTTTAAACTCTAAATATTTCGGGATGAGAATACATGTATTTTATGTTTTACGATATGGACACAAGTAACTGAAAAATATATTCTACGTTGAGTTGTACCACTGGCATACTTCCCTGTAGCTTGGTAACTATTATTTACAGCGGTATTGTAAACGCGAATCCTGTTGATAGATCTATCGGGCCTGACAACCCCAACCGGACTGGACGACCAGTATTCAACGGTTGCACAGTACTTCGTTTCGTGACTACACCTTGGTACGGTGTAGTAAGATTTCATAATAAAGGGAATATGCGACGTGATTAAATGTTAAGTATGGTTACCAAGTGCTCAACCACTTAGAATATTTTTATTAAAATGTTTATATATGAAATCTTGTGTTCCATTGTTATAACGCTGCTAGCATCAAACCTATATATCTCACCAACTTTATGTTGATGTTTTAAAGCATGTTATTCTCAGGTATGAATTAAGTCTTCCGCTGTGCATTAGCTCATGTTAAGGATACTACTTGGGACCTTTTAAGTCATGATACAAAGACGTTGCATTCGAGTCATTGGAGTTCAATAGAGAATATAAATAAGTAAATGACAGATTAGGTCATTTGGATATTATGAAATGTTAGACGAAAATGTCAAATATTGATGTAATGATAGTTTGCCTTTTAAGAATAAATGCAACGTTTGTAAAATGTATCATATAGAGGTCAAGTACCTCGCAATGTTATCATATGTTATTGTATTCGTCCCTATGGATTGGGTCGGGTCGTCTCAAGCTGTCTGCCTATATTTTGGCTGTGGGACTGAAGAACTGGATGCCGGGATAGAACGAATAGGAATAGCGGGAATAGGGGTGGTAGTGTCTAGTGGAGTTGGTGCCACATCATCCTTACTAAACTCGGGATTTGAATTTTCTAATTCATTAGCCTTTCGTTTCTTTCCTAGTTCGAACTTGTCTTTTGTAATTTCCTGTATTTCTTCCTCGGATTCACTTTCCTCCTCGGGTTCACTTTCCTCCTCGGGTTCACTTTCCGGGTTCTCTATAGTCGGTTCATCCGGAATTTGTGAGTCTTCCCCAAAGATATTATCTTCGTCATCGGATAGGTTAATGACTGGAACACCATCTGAAGATTCTGGTTCGGAGTCGCTGAATGTGATAACAAGTTTTGAGCCCGAAATCTATCACACAACAACTAACCCATTAGTACTACATAATATCTACATATAAATTTTAACCAACAATGATAAGCAATGGTTTTTAAATCAGACCCGGTCAAAGTCCAGACTTACTAATGTATCCTAACGACTTATCAGTTAGACACACTAATGCAAACCTGGTTCGCTAAGACCACCGCTCTGATACCACATGTCATAACCCGTCCTTAACCGTAAGAACGTGTTAGATAACGTATGATTTCATTGCGAGGTATTGACCTCTATATGCGACATTTTTAAAAGAAAAACTGCATATATCATACATTACAAACCATGATTCTTATTTTTGATACAAGCTTTGGACGAAATAAAGATGATTATCGTTTAGCGATAATCTTCGACTTACAAACTTTACAAATGATGATAACAACACGATTTCTAGCATATTTTACAACACAAGTTCTTGGATATGCAGTCTTATTTTTGACACAAATATGCGTACGCAAGATCCTGCTCAAATTCAACATAATGCAGCGGAAGCTTTTAGAAATCACCTGAGAATAGACATGTTTTAAAAGGTCAACATAAAGTTGGTGAGATATAGGTTTAGTGCCGGCAGCAATATATATATAGACCACAAGATTTCGTATATAAACAGTTTAATAAAAATATTCTAAGTGGTTGAGCACTTGGTAACCATACTTAACAATTAATCACGTCGCATATTCCCTTTAATATGAAATCTTACTACACTGTACCAAGTGTAGTCACGAAACGAAGTACTGTGCAACCGTTGAATACTGGTCGTCCAGTCCGGTTGGGGTTGTCAGGCCCGATAGATCTATCAACAGGATTCGCGTTTACAATACCGCTGTAAATATTAGTTACCAAGCTACAGGGAAGTATGCCAGTGGTACAACTCAACGTAGAATATATTTTTCAGTTACTTGTGTCCATATTGTAAAACATAAAATACATGTATTCTCATCCCGAAATATTTAGAGTTTAAAAGTGGGACTATATACTCACTTTCGTCTTGAAGATATATATATATATATAATTTGACTTGGTCTCCGGTTGATATCACGAACCTATCCATATATAATATATCAATACCTTTTCTTTTTAAACAAACGTCACATATATATACTTGTTATACTTTTAATACTTTGAATAATTCCTTAGTCCGTAGTTAGCAGTTCGTTGTTAGTAATTCAATTTTAATGGTTCATTTTTAGATGTTTAATATACCCGCAATGAAATAAATAAAACCCCCAACGAAATAAATAAAACCCCATCGTATATGTATTGGTCGAGATTAATCTTGACCCACGGTACCGGTGTTGTCAAATGACGTGTTGCGTACATAAAGTACCGGTGTTGTCAAATGACGTGTTGCGTACAATCATGGGATCTTATGATTAATCTTCTCGTGTTGTTTACGGGTGATCCTGAACCATATAAAATTGAATTATATAAAATATCATGTTATCTTAGAAAGATGTGATTTTATTTAATTTTTCCCAATTAATCCCGAAGTTAAACAAGTCTTGGATAACCAATTTTGTTTCGGTCATAGTTTCTTCGTTACAAATCCGTTTTCGTTGATTCAACTTGCCATCTCCTTGGATCGAGTCCCTCTTTAAGACTATGAACTGAAAATACCTTGGTTTGTATTCAAAATCACACGGCATAGGTGAAACTTTAGTGAAACTTATGAAGTTAAACATTTTCCTTTATGTAAACAACCTTAAATGATTATTTTTCTAAAAATACTTATACTTTGAATTAAATCATGGAATTTTTATGTGTTATCATATCCATAGTAAAAATCATTTTTCCAGAACATAAACCTCCAATTCAAAGTTTAAGATAGTTTTTAATTATCCAACCCAAAACAGTCCCCGGTGGCACTCCGACGTCGTAAAAACAGTTTTTAAGATAATCTTTGAAAAACCAAGTTATACCTTGTTAAATTAGCATATATTTAAGTTATATTACAGGTCTTGGAGTATTTTAAAAGTTAAGTTAGAAGGATCTATTTAGTTTGCAAACAAGTTTGAAAACATTCAAACTATGTTCTTGTTGTTAAAATTTTATACCACAAAATAAGATAGCTATATATATATGAATCGAATAAGGTTATGAACATAGATTCTACCTCAAATTCCTTGGACAAGGTTTCTGTAAAAGAGGAGTAAGAACCTAGAACCAAAAGGGTGATGGAAGTGGATGAAAGATTGGAAGTAAGTTGGTGTTCTTGGAAGGTTTTCTTGAAGTATTTTTGTAAGGGTTTTCTTATGATGATTAAGTGATGTTTTGAAGCTAAAAACTTATGAGGACCTTGAAGAACACTTGAAGGTTGAAGATAAGAGAGTTTAGAAGATCATTTAACTTGAAAGAAAATTGTTATGAAAGTGTGCATATGTGTATATAGGCGTATATATGTATATGTATATATAGACTTTATTTTTTTGATTTTTAGCTCAAAAGTCCTCATATATGATCCCACATGTATTGACTAATCAAAGGCTGCTAAGATCATATAATTGAAGTCTAATAATTGGTATTTTTCAATAGTAAAACTTCTAGAAACTGCGTATTTATACGGGTACATATACCCTAAGTATACGTATATAAATCTTGTGAAAACGGAACGAGGATTCAAATATAGCTATCTTTTGTGAATATACTTATATGGTTTTATGTATTTAAGTCCTTAAAAATGATTAAATACATTACTTATACGATATATGTATAAACATTATATGTCATAAGTATTTAAGTCAAATAACGTTACGTATGGTTATCGTTTTGAAAACTTAAGTTAGTAGTTTCAAAATATACTTATAACTTATTGTTATTAATACAAAATGAGGTATTAAAACATCCTTAAATCATGTTAAACATGTATATATACATATATATATACAAATGTATAATTATCATATATTGTATAGTTCGTGATATCATCGGTCAAACTAGACGGTCAAACGTTGTGTAAATCTCTTTTCGAAAAACATAAGTCTCGACAATTTGGATTGCTTATCATGTTGGTAAGGTTTAATTTATGTAAATATTAATCTTATAAGTATAGAATGATCGAAAAAGTGCGGGTCGTTACAGTTTTGATTACTTCTAACAAGAGAAAGAAATATAAATTTCTTTCTTGTTTTTCTTTCCTTCTCGCACGAACACCAAAACCAATCCAAGTTTCATTTGGTTCTTTTTGATAGTTAAAGAAAACATATACGGAGTATTATGTGTTTATTTATTATAATAATTTGATTATTATAATAAGTTACTTGAGTTTGGACTAGCATCCACTGACGGTCGTTTGAAGTGTAGTGTAGACTATCCAAAGAGACGGTCACACTTTTGATCGTGAGTTTCTCTCCATCAACCCAGTTCTACAAGAAAGGTATAACGTTTACTCGTTTTATGAATTTATATATTTTGACAATTACTAATGGTGTAATTGGATCTTATTGGAACCGTCAATCGTGTGCATGTTTTGTGATATAGATTATATTTACTTTTAACTGTCCGTTGCATTAATTTGATTTGAAAAGTACACACGGTTATCCATTAGTAATAATAATTCAGGTTATACAGATATGCACAAGTTTAGTATTTTCTTTTCGGGCCCGACATGGCACTAATGGCATTTGGTACTTTCAATTTTTTTATTCATGAAGTCAAACGTAAATTTTGACATGTTTTATCAATTTAGCATAAAGATGTACATTTATTTGTGGCAACTGGTATCCCTGACCCGTTAGACACCCTGACCATATTACCACTACAATTTGGGTATGATCTACCATCTTGCATTGATGATGAATGATCTTTACTTGTAGTCTGCAGATATGAGAAGAGATGTACAAGAAATTTTCAAGATGATCGACTACTCATGACAAACAAATGTTCTCTTCCACGCTAAGATAGCAGATTCTATAGGTTTGCAAGAAGTTTTTATAATATGTAATACATTGATAATCATCTACTGCTATTTTTGTTGATAAAAAATTAACTTTTAAATACAAAAGGTAGAGAAATGTGCATATTAAATCCAATTATTAGACATCTTTATGAAATGAGATATGTATTATACATATATTTCTTTTATTCCAAATATGATGTAACAAGATAACTGGAGACCACTTATGTGGATGTGAATAACAACCCAAACGAGGGGTTAGAATTTGTGATGAAAGCAACTTCTTATTCAGTTGACCAATGTCATTGACTTCCAAAAGTACAATCGTTTGTGTATGCATGCATATATATATATACTCCCATTACTAATGATATATTATCATCATATCATTCTCAACTTTTTCATAGATAAACAAATTAATAGTGTATCCGATTTCCACCATGCATATTTTCACTGTTCTTACGATGCTCGTTTTCATTTTATCGAAAACGACTGCTAATGATTATTATAACAAATCATTAGAAGAAGCAGCTTTGGTAGCTACTCATTGGTGGGAAGATAAACTTGTTATTACAGATCATTGTACTTGGGAGGGAATCATTTGCAACAAAGCAGGAAGTGTTAAAGAGATACTATATGTTTACTATATGGGCAGTAATAAAGGTGTGAGAGACTTGGGAAGCCTACACTTTGCTTCATTAATGAACCTTCAAGTCCTTGAAATTGTAGACATTGGATTTGAAGGAAGTATTCCAGACCAGATTGGTTTGCTATCAAAGCTGGTTGAACTTTCACTTCGTGGGAATTGGCTCACAGGTAAAATACCTGCAGGTTTACTCGCCAATCTTACCCAATTAACACACCTTGATCTTAGTTTGAACAACTTTATGGGTTCAATCCCACCATCACTCACGAATCTTACCCAATTAAGATACCTTTATCTAAGTCGGAACAACTTTACTGGTCCAATGAAAGGACCCGTTCATAAACATTATAAACGATTCACATTAGTTGATTACATCGCGAGGTATTTTGACCTCTATATGATACATTTTACAAATATTGCATTCGTTTTTAAAAGACAAACTTTCTTTACAACGAAAGTTGACGGCATGCACACCGTTTCATAATACATCCAACTATAATTGACATAATAATAATCTTGATGAACTCAATGACTCGAATGCAACGTCTTTCAAAATATGCCATGAATGACTCCAAGTAATATCCTTAAAATGAGCTAATACACAGCGAAAGATTTCTTTAATACCTGAGAATAAACATGCTTTAAAGTGTCAACCAAAAGGTTGGTGAGTTCATAGGTTTATCATAACAATCATTTCAATATATTAATAGACCACAAGATTCCCGTTTATAAATATATGTACACTCGCAAGTGTATAAGAGTATTCTATAAATTGTAGGCACCCGGTAACAAGCCTTAACGTTCATGTTTTACCCTCTGAAGTACACCAGATCAGGTGTGTTTAAAATAACCTCGAAGTACTAAAGCATCCTATAGTCAGGATGGGGTTTGTCAGGCCCAATAGATCTATCTTTAGGATTCGCGCCCACCGTACATAGACAAGTAGTTTAATGTTACCAAGCTAAGGGTATATTTCTGGTTTAAACCCACATAGAATTAGTTTTAGTACTTGTGCCTATTTCGTAAAACATTTATAAAAACAGCGCATGTATTCTCAGTCCCAAAAATATATATAAAAGGGAGCAAATGAAATTCACCATACTGTATTTCGTAGTAAAAATACATATAACGTCATTTAACAAGTGCAAGGTTGGCCTCGGATTCACGAACCTATATTAATTATATATATTTATATGTTGGTCAATATTTGTCTAACAATTTTTGGTCAAGTCATAGTGTACCACAATCCTAATGCTCGAGACTAATATGCAAAAGTCAACAAAAGTCAACTTGACCCAAAATGACTTCTAAAATTTATACGTGTTTATTATATAACTTAACTATAATCGTTTTATATATTTAAATATATTTATTAGATTTTATAATAATAAAAGTCATTTATTAATAAAAATTTATATTAACGTTTATATATGATAAAATATACTTTTATATATCTTAAGTAGTAAAATTTATGAAGTTCACTTAATATCTTAAAACTATAGTGGTAAGTATTATTAATGTAATTATATTACGCGTGGTGAAAAATATCTTTGTATCCCCTATTTATTTGATAAAATAATATTGATCATAATAATAATAAGTAAAAGTTGTATTATTTTGTAATAATAATTATTATTATTCTATAACAATATTTATATTTACTAAAAATGTTATTATGATAAAATGATAATACTGACATAATAGTAATAATGATATTTTATAATAACAATGATATTTCTATTAAAATAATAACGACGATAGTAATAATAATCATTTTAACAATAATACTAAAATTCAGTTGACTATAACTTCAAATCCGTTCATCGAAACCATTCGATATCTAAATGAAAAGTTCTTAATTTTTTCGCTAGCTTTCTAATGACATGCATATCATATACCCTATCTCAGTAGCATATGTATCTAATTCAGGATTCAACAAACCTATCTAAGGACAATATCGAATGTACAAGCATGCATAATCCTATATACTCGAGCACTAGTCAGGGATACACTATTGATATATAAAAGTTAAGTTATGAGTGCTCACGTATCAATATTGAGATTCAATATTGCAGGAAAGTACGTAGACGCAACGGAGATGATAAACACTAGATTGACCTCACGAGCATACCCATGAACCATACCCATCACCTCCATAGCTATAACCCATAATTTCCTTAGCTTCGACTCATTCAAAAAACTATTTTGAAATCACTCGGACATCACTCCGTCGTAATATTTTATGTATACTAATAATATCTTGAAATAATACAGAGCAATATATATATATATATATATATATATATATATATATATATATATATATATATATATATATATATATATATATATATATGTAAATCGATTGAGAGAGTTTAGAGAAATATATTTTTAAGTTTCTATGAAATAATGAAACCTATTGAATTCTATTTATAATAGATTTTTGAATTATTAAAGTGAATTATTAAAGTATGAATTATTAAAGTGAATTATTAAAGTATGAATTATTAAAGTGAATTATTAAAGTATGAATTATTAAAGTATGAATTATTAAAGTGAATTATTAAAGTATGAATTATTAAAGTGAATTATTAAAGTATGAATTATTAAAATGAATTATTAAAGTATGAATTATTAAAGTGAATTATTAAAGTTAAAGTAAAGTAAAAGTAAAGTAAATGTAAAGTTAAAGTATAGTAAAAGTATAAAAACTATGTATGTATAATACGCGTATAAATATATATAATATTAATTTAAATCATTATATATATTTAATGAAATAAAATATAAATATCGTTATATTTATTATACTGGTTAAGTAATGAGTTGTCAAAAGTGATTCTAAATATTTATAAAAGTTATATACGTTTTAATAATAAAGTTCTTTTTAAACTGAAAAAGTTTTTGTACGTTTGAAAATAGATTAATAGAATATTATGGAAACCAATTCTCCACTAGCTTTTGTCTAACTTTCGTAAATGACACTTTTTATTTTTATTTATAAATAGCTTTACAAATTATTCCGAATATCGTTAAGAGGAATAGATATTTCAAATCATAGTGGACCTCTCAACAGAGACTTGTAATCATAATTCAATGTTTCTGATAATTCAATCATTTAATATATATTTTTTTTAATTTCGTCGATAATCATATTGAAAAAAATACGTTCATATAAAGCATTATACTTTTAAATACTTTGTTGACATTTTCAATTTATAACATATACACATATACATACATATTCATATATGTTCATTTAATGGTTAGTGAATCATTGGAATTTGGTCGAGGTTTAAATGAATGTATAAACATAGTTTAAAATCCTTAAGATTTAACTTAACAAACATTGCTTATCGTGTCAGAATAATATAAAGATAAAGTTTAAATTTAGTCAGAAATTTCCGGGTCGTCACAGTACCTACCCGATAAAGAAATTTCGGCCCCGAAATTTGATAGAGGTCGTTATGGATAACAATGAGAATGTTATTATGACGATTATGAAGTTTTATCATGTCTAAGAAGTATGGATAAAATAATTCGATTACTCAAAGCACATGAGGGAAGTTATCGTAAATGAAGGAAATAAGATTATAGTGATTCGTCATATCTTTTGACGTCATCACAATTGATCTCCGAATATAAAGAAAATCTTTGTAATCTATGTTGGATTTGATGCTTCGGTGATTAAGGAGATTATGATTCTCTTTGAATTAATACGATAATCCATCTTGATTTCTCCGTCGGGTATTTCACTATAAATCCACCTCCTTCGTTTCCTTACAACTCACACCTTCTATTCTTTCTCCCTCAACTCATATTTTAAAGTATTTGTCAATATGCTTCATCCAGTACTGATTCTCGATATACTCCTCACTTTCATATCTGTCGTTCTTCTTTTTCATCTGCCTCCGGAAGAATCTATTTACTTCTACTATACTCTTCGGTTTTATAGTATTTTTAGTTCTTCCGTGTCTTTATATTGCTATATGCATCGATATATACGGTTTATAATTTTTGGGTGGTTGTTGAGTTTTATATCTTCCCTTATATTTCAAAACCCCTGCTTTTGTCTTCTATAATCATTGACATCCACAGTTAATGCTCCCTTCTATTTGCTGCGATTTATACTCCAATTTCTATTTTAGAGTTTTGTCCTTTTGTTTCTTCTTCTTGTGATTAAGCAACGTTTGTAATGGTCCAGTATTCGCAGATATGAATTTCAGAATGAACATAGTTAATGTTCTAAGAAGGAAATGGTAATGGCACGATCTTGATTTGTTAATTTACCAGAATACCCTGAAAAGACCGAATCATCAAGAAAATATATTCTTGATATTTTTAGAGATTAAATAGAATACAAGAGTCGTGTAACATGGAACATGATGACAGCATGGTCTGTGAATCGTCATGTCCCATTAGAAACTCAGCATGACTTACTGTAATATAATCGCGTTGATCAAGTGTCATTATATTATGCTAACTCATGCTTCAGTTCCCAACACTACTTCAAAACATTCATAATTTAAACTCGAAAGTTTATAGAATATAGAAACTAATAGTTTCTTATATGATGTAACACTGATAGCGCAAAGAGATAAATGACTTCAGATAAGATTAGTTGTGAAAATATCTTCAGAAATATCGCGGATATTTATAATGAAAGATATGATAATATCTTAGAATTTCTAATATTGATGGATGATGATGAAGATTTGTCTGTAAAGGTTTAGAATAAAGAGTAAGGTATTCGTTAATGACTTTAGCAGGCACTGAATCATTTGGATTCTTTGAAGGCAGATTTAGTCTTTGTGATTTGTCCACAGCCTCCTTCATAGTCTGTTCAATCCGTTTTCCAGTTCCAAACCTTCTCTTTTTCTTAGCTTTACCACCTTACTATTCTTTGTCATCAAACTTTTTACTGTTAAGATCGTTTACAGTTTTTGATGCTTCGTCAGCATTTCAAGAACTACTTTGCAGTTCAAAATATTTTTCAGAACTTCACATTCAAAGTATGTAAGTCCAGGAGATAGACGTTTTACGTACACATATAACTGTTGGTGTAGACATGCTGCGAGATTTCAAAATACTGGTTACTATTTTTCGATGATTCGTATGACAATTCTCGTTACAAGATGCGAATGAGTAAATGATGTGATTTCAATAAATATAATGATTTTTCGAAAAGTCAAAGATAATTGAAGTTGTTGGTAAGTTTATTGCTAAGGTGGCGAGATATGAAAGGTCCCCAGTAACGATGACGAAAGGGCAACGTATCTATCGAGGTTATAGTAAGACTAGTTCAACTGAAAAGTCGAAGTTGACTTGCTGGAGCTGTGAAAAAACTGTCTACTTTGAAAAGGAATTGAAAAGTCATTTTAACTAATAAATGCCAAAGGGTCTGACACGGATACGCGTCGAACTATGACTTTGGCTTCGAGAGCTTTTTAGGTACATAAATGTGGGTAATATGTGGTTGGATCATCATCTCGATTGTTCATTGTTTGAAGTGTCTTCGAAAACTTCGGAGAGTCTGAACACAGTTTGTAATCGTTAATATACATATGATGTTCTAGCACTGTTTTGAAGTCAAAGTATAGCTTTGAAAGATGTAGGAATCTAAGAGTGATGTCTTCTGTTAAATCATGACTTGGATTTTGATTTGTCAAAATCAGAATGCGTAATCAAATTTGGGTGAGAATGGTTGTTTTGATTTCTATACAAGAATGTATATTGTTGTGAGATTTTGGGAGTATAGTTGATGATTTGCTTAATCAGATTCGAAAAATGTAATATATTAATTGTGAATTTATATATCTCTCGGGTATTACCTACCCGTTAAAATTTTTTTTCACAATTAATATTTTGTACAACAGAATTTTATTACAGTCTTTATGAAAATATATATGTGCATATTTTCTTCAGATGTAACATAGATTTAATGAGTTAATATTAAATTAAACTCATTTGATTTACGGTTGAAACTAGAACTGAATAATCCCTAAAGACTTTAGAAATTACATAACTTTTACGGAGTATTTATTCAATAAAATTGAAATTATGAATTAATACTTCGTTATTTGTTGGTGTTTGTAACCCTTGCACCAGATTCTCTAAAGTCACTACTCGAGCGCGAAGCTCATTGACTTCTTCTATTACACCGGGGTGATTGTCGGTTCGGACGAGCGGATAAATAAAATCTAGAATTTGATGTAGTATATAATTGTGACGAGATACTCTGAAAATGAGAGAGAAAATGGTGTTTCGGACCGGTTCGCCGGTAAGTGCTTCAGGTTCATCGCCAAGAGGGCAATGTGGTGGATGGAAGGGATCACCTTCTTCTTGTCTCCAATTATTGAGGAGGCTATGAACCTATCCCCAATTCATCCAGAATAGATGATGGCTAATTGGTTGATCCATTCCGGTCACACTGCTTTCGGAGCTTGAGTGGGATTCCATATCGGAATTCGAGGGACTTGAACAAATGACGAATTCCATTTAGTTCGATTGAATAAAGAATTTTTCGATATGAAATGATTTTTCGGCTATCGGGTGGTATTCTAATTACATAGAATATCTATATATATAGCGCAAAAGATTTCGTAGATTACGGAGGAAATTACGGGATATGTCAGGTAAAGTTTACAGTAACAGATACGCTAAGATATGAATTTTGTCTATACACTATTCATGCAATCAATGCAGTAAGACGTGTCTAGACTAAGAATGATAAGCAGGCAATTTCCGACAAAAATGATAAGCAAAACTTTTGACATGCAGACACGGTCGAAGTCCAGGCTCATTAATGCATCCTAATGAGTATCAGTTAGACACACTAATACAGACCTGGTTCGCTAAGACCACCGCTCTGATACCAACTGAAAGGACCCGTTCATATACATTATAAACGATTCACATTAGTTGATTACATCGCGAGGTATTTTGACCTCTATATTATACATTTTACAAATATTGCATTCGTTTTTAAAAGACAAACTTTCTTTACAACGAAAGTTGACGGCATGCACACCGTTTCATAATACATCCAACTATAATTGACATAATAATAATCTTGATGAACTCAATGACTCGAATGCAACGTCTTTCAAAATATGCCATGAATGACTCCAAGTAATATCCTTAAAATGAGCTAATGCACATCGGAAGATTTCTTTAATACCTGAGAATAAACATGCTTTAAAGTGTCAACCAAAAGGTTGGTGAGTTCATAGGTTTATCATAACAATCATTTCAATATATTAATAGACCACAAGATTTCCGTTTATAAATATATGTACACTCGCAAGTGTATAAGAGTATTCTATAAATTGTAGGCACCCGGTAACAAGCCTTAACGTTCATGTTTTACCCTCTGAAGTACACCAGATCAGGTGTGTTTAAAATAACCTCGAAGTACTAAAGCATCCCATAGTCAGGATGGGGTTTGTCAGGCCCAATAGATCTATCTTTAGGATTCGCGCCCACCGTACATAGACAAGTAGTTTAATGTTACCAAGCTAAGGGTATATTTCTGGTTTAAACCCACATAGAATTAGTTTTAGTACTTGTGCCTATTTCGTAAAACATTTATAAAAACAGCGCATGTATTCTCAGTCCCAAAAATATATATAAAAGGGAGCAAATGAAACTCACCATACTGTATTTCGTAGTAAAAATACATATAACGTCATTTAACAAGTGCAAGGTTGGCCTCGGATTCACGAACCTATATTAATTATATATATTTATATGTTGGTCAATATTTGTCTAACAATTTTTGGTCAAGTCATAGTGTACCACAATCCTAATGCTCGAGACTAATATGCAAAAGTCAATAAAAGTCAACTTGACCCAAAATGACTTCTAAAATTTATACGTGTTTATTATATAACTTAACTATAGTCGTTTTATATATTTAAATATATTTATTAGATTTTATAATAATAAAAGTCATTTATTAATAAAAATTTATATTAACGTTTATATATGATAAAATATACTTTTATATATCTTAAGTAGTAAAATTTATAAAGTTCACTTAATATCTTAAAACTATAGTGGTAAGTATTATTAATGTAATTATATTACGCGTGGTGAAAAATATCTTTGTATCCCCTATTTATTTGATAAAATAATATTGATCATAATAATAATAAGTAAAAGTTGTATTATTTTGTAATAATAATTATTATTATTCTATAACAATATTTATATTTACTAAAAATGTTATTATGATAAAATGATGATACTAACATAATAGTAATAATGATATTTTATAATAACAATGATATTTCTATTAAAATAATAACGACGATAGTAATAATAATCATTTTAACAATAATACTAAAATTCAGTTGACTATAACTTCAAATCCGTTCATCGAAACCATTCGATATCTAAATGAAAAGTTCTTAATTTTTTTCGCTAGCTTTCTAATGACATGCATATCATATACCCTATCTCAGTAGCATATGTATCTAATTCAGGATTCAACAAACCTATCTAAGGACAATATCGAATGTACAAGCATGCATAATCCTATATACTCGAGCACTAGTCAGGGATACACTATTGATATATAAAAGTTAAGTTATGAGTGCTCACGTATCAATATTGAGATTCAATATTGCAGGAAAGTACGTAGACGCAACGGAGATGATAAACACTAGATTGACCTCACGAGCATACCCATGAACCATACCCATCACCTCCATAGCTATAACCCATAATTTCCTTAGCTTCGACTCATTCAAAAAACTATTTTGAAATCACTCGGACATCACTCCGTCGTAATATTTTATGTATACTAATAATATCTTGAAATAATACAGAGCATATATATATATATATATATATATATATATATATATATATATATATATATATATATAAATCGATTGAGAGAGTTTAGAGAAATATATTTTTAAGTTTCTATGAAATAATGAAACCTATTGAATTCTATTTATAATAGATTTTTGAATTATTAAAGTGAATTATTAAAGTATGAATTATTAAAGTGAATTATTAAAGTATGAATTATTAAAGTGAATTATTAAAGTATGAATTATTAAAGTGAATTATTAAAGTATGAATTATTAAAGTGAATTATTAAAGTTAAAGTAAAGTAAAAGTAAAGTAAATGTAAAGTTAAAGTATAGTAAAAGTATAAAAACTATGTATGTATAATACGCGTATAAATATATATAATATTAATATAAATCATTATATATATTTAATGAAATAAAATATAAATATCGTTATATTTATTATACTGATTAAGTAATGAGTTGTCAAAAGTGATTCTAAATATTTATAAAAGTTATATACGTTTTAATAATAAAGGTCTTTTTAAACTGAAAACGTTTTTGTACGTTTGAAAATAGATTAATAGAATATTATGGAAACCAATTCTCCACCAGCTTTTGTCTAACTTTCGTAAATGACACTTTTTATTTTTATTTATAAATAGCTTTACAAATTATTCCGAATATCGTTAAGAGGAATAGATTTTTCAAATCATAGTGGACCTCTCAACAGAGACTTGTAATCATAATTCAATGTTTCTGATAATTCAATCATTTAATATATATATTTTTTAATTTCGTCGATAATCATATTGAAAAAAATACGTTCATATAAAGCATTATACTTTTAAATACTTTGTTGACATTTTCAATTTATAACATATACACATATACATACATATTCATATATGTTCATTTAATGGTTCGTGAATCATTGGAATTTGGTCGAGGTTTAAATGAATGTATAAACATAGTTTAAAATCCTTGAGATTTAACTTAACAAACATTGCTTATCGTGTCAGAATAATATAAAGATAAAGTTTAAATTTAGTCAGAAATTTCCGGGTCGTCACATCCAATCCCACCATCCCTCACCAATCTTACCCAATTAACAAACCTTGATCTTAGTTGGAACAACTTTACAGGTCCAATCCCACCATCACTTACCGATCTTACCCAATTAACAGACCTTCATCTTAGTTGGAACAACTTTACAGGTCCAATCCCACCATCCCTCACCAATCTTACCCGATTAACAGACCTTGATCTTAGTCGGAATAAGTTTACAGGTCCAATCCCACCATCACTCACCAATCTTACACAATTACAATACATTGATCTTAGTCGGAACACCTTTACTGGTCCAATCCCACCATCCTTTGGCTCCATGACCAATCTTACGTTCCTCAACTTGAGCACAAATCAACTGAGTGCATCCATCCCAAAAGAAATAAGTTACTTGCAATATCTTCATTGGTTGGACCTGAGTGATAACAATCTTGATGGTCTCATACCATCAAGCATTGGTAATCTAACCCAACTTTACACTTTAATCCTAGGCTTAAATCACATCAGTGGCTCCATTCCTCTAGAGTTAGCTAATTTATACTACTTACAATATTTCGACCTTAATCATAATAGTCTTGTGGGTCCCATTCCTCCTGTATTTGGGGAGTTGTCAAGACTTGAATATCTTGATTTTTCATCAAACAAGTTGTCTAAAAATTTATTGACATTTCAATATCCTTGTTATCTATCTCATCTAGACCTCTCTATGAATCTTATAACCGGGACTCTTACAAGACAACTAAGTGAGTGCTTTTCTCTAAACTTCTTGGACATTAGCAGTAATAGTATATCTGGAGAAATACCTTTGTTACACATTGAAGTTTTGAGCTACCTCAATTTGTCTCATAATCATCTCACGGGAGTTGTTCCTTCTTATTTAAGATGCCTGACTGACCAATATATAGATGTCGACTTAACATACAATGAATTCAGCGGACAATCTACCTGCAAAAAAAGTCATAACAATCATTTGGTTATTTTTCTTCCTATCATGGCTGGATTGTGTTTCATAGTGGCCTGTTATGCGTGCTACCGTCATCACAGAAAGGCTAAAATAAACACAATCCAACCAGAAACAGAAAAACATGGAGATGTAAGCTCGATACTGAATTACGATGGAACAATTGCATACGAAGACTTCATCACAGCTACAGAGGATTTTGACCTCAAATACTGCATTGGAACCGGTGGCTATGGTAGTGTTTATGAAGCAAAACTACCGAGCGGTAAGACTTTTGCTTTGAAAAAACTTCATCGGTTTAAAGCTAAGCAACCAGCACTTGACCAGAGTTTCAAGAACGAAATCGAATTGTTAACCAACCTAAGGCACAAAAACATTGTTAAACTCTACGGTTTTTGTTTGCATAACAAATGCAACTTCCTTGTATACGAGTACATGGAAAAGGGGAGCCTATTTTATGCATTGAATCGTAGTGAACTAGCCGTTGAGTTAGATTGGATGAAGAGGGTGAACATTATCAAAGACGTGGCCCATGCTTTGGCGTACATGCATCATGACTGTAACCCCCCGATTGTTCATAGAGATATATCAAGCAACAACATTCTTTTAAACTCAAAAATGGAAGGATTTGTTGCTGATTTTGGAGCCGCCAGATTACTTGACCCTGATTCGTCCAACCAAACCGTGGTTGCAGGAACCTTAGGATACATTGCTCCAGGTATTACATTTAACAGAATTAAATGAATTATAGTTTTAATTACATCTATTAGTTGTTGAAACTTTGGTAACAATTAATATTTTTGGTTTGGTGATACAGAACTTGCGTATACCATGATTGTGACCGAAAGATGTGACGTGTATAGTTTTGGAGTGGTGACACTTGAGACGATTTGTGGAAAGCATCCCGGAGATCTTCTGTCAACACTAAATAGCTGTGATGGTGATGATTTATTATTGCAAGATTTACTCGATTCGCGACTGCCTCTTCCAAGTGACCGCTTGATTCAAATGGAGATTGCTCGTGTTTATCAGGTAGCACAGGCGTGCATTCAAACAGATCCCAAATACCAGCCCACAATGAAAGGCATTTCTCAGGAATTATCACGTGGGATCATTTGTTCGGGCTATTGATCAACATCGCCAAAACATGTGTATGCAGCTTGTTCTTCACATTTTGTTTCAGAAGTGGATGAACTGCATACTCAAAAGAATGATCAACAATTAATAATAGATGTTACTATCGACATCATTATATTTCCCTAAGAGACAAGATAGAATTAACATATAATCAATAATTATGAAAGGCTTACCTTGTTGTTTATGAAAAAGAAGTTTCTAAAAATGATTTACTGGTATATACCTAGAAGCTAAAGCTAAGTTGTACTTGTCAGCCTCCTAGTCAGCTTCAATAACTTGTGCATCAAAGCTCTTAAAAAATATTGAAACTACCTTTATGTCATCTATAGATGCATAATCCACTATTGTTTTCTACCTAATATCAATATAGCCATGTAATTTAGCTTTAGCGGACAATTAGATACCTTTATCCAAAACTGGAAAATAACCTCAGGGGTCAGAGTTAAAAGACGGGACAGGGTCGAGACGGGCTAGTCACCAAAACGCCGCAGCGGGAGTCGCAACGGACGTCGTTTACAACACTGGATATAATGCCTCTAGAAACGATAAAAACTGGTAAGCTGAAATACAAGTCTTAAATCAACTTAGCTGCAATAACGTCAGCTGCTCTACCAGTTCCAGTCTATTCTGTACCATGTCGTCATTGAAACTGTTGGAAGCTTCGACGAGCCCAACACACCCACTATTGAGGACCTAGGTTATACTCACTCACTACACCAACACTTTGACTTTGGTTAGCCTTTAATTTTATAAATCCTTAGTGCACAATGTACTTAGGCGACAGTGTCGACCATATATCTTTAGGCGGTATAACCGACCATGTATTACTTAGGCGGCAGAGCCGACCATATAATAAGAACAACAAAAGTGCACTAAGAACTTAAACACAAACTAAGGCTTGATCGGAAAACTTAACAAAAACACTTATATTAAATTACAATTACAATATTACTTACAAGCTTTCTCTTCTCTACTTTCGCTAACTCACACTCTTCTACTCTTCTTCTCTTCTTCACAACTCACTTCTTATTTCACTCTCACAACTTTCACACCTTACACAAATGAAACACCCACCTATATTTATACTATTCCATGGAAGTTTCTAGAAATTAGATATTTCCATGGATATATATAAATATCTAGATATTTTTATACATATAAATATCTAGATATTTCTTACACACATAAATATCTAGATTTTTCCTTACATTTTAATATCTAGATATTTTTCATATACATATTAATATCTAGATATTTTACCCATATACATTAACTAATTCCATATTATTCTAAATTTGCATTGTATTTTAACACTCCCCCTCAATGCAAATTTTCTTCCAACGATGTCTTGCAGACTATTCCAAGTGCTTCTCTGAATTTTGTAAACTTCGGTTTACTTAGGCTCTTGGTGAATATATCTGCAACCTGTTCATCTGTCTTTGTTGGCATCATCTTGATCTCCCCTTCAAGGACCTTCTCGCGAACATAGTGATAGTGCACTTCTATATGTTTTGCTCTCGCATGAAAGACTGGATTTTCTGCTAGACGAATAGCTGATAGGTTATCGCAGAAAAGCTTTACTTGATAATCTGTTGATTGATGAAGATCTTCCATTAGTTGCTTCAACCAAGTTATTTCTTGTGTTGCTGATGCTGCCGATCGATATTCTGCTTCGGCGCTTGATAAGGATACAGTTGGTTGTCTCTTGCTGCACCATGATATTACTCCCGATCCAAGACTAAACATGTATCCAGTTGTTGACCGTCGTGTATCATAGTCTCCAGCGTAATCGGCGTCACAATATCCAGTCACGTGACATTCTTTTGTTTTCTTGTATAAAATACCAAAGTTAATAGTGCCTTTAACATACCTTAAGATGCGTCGTGCAACATCAAGGTGAGGCTTCTTCGGATTGCTCATGTATCGACTAATCACTCCAACTGCATAAGATATATCTGGCCGGCTTAGTGTGAGATAAATAAGACTTCCAACCATCTTTCGATACATGGTAACATCTTGAAGACTTTTTCCTTCATCTGCTCGTAGTTTTGTATTTGGATCCATCGGAGTTGAGATAGGTTTGCAATTAAGCATTCCGTACTTTTGTAAAAGATCTCGCGCATATTTCTGTTGTCCCAGAAATAATCCTTCTCTTTTCTGCTCTATTTCGAGTCCAAGAAAATATTTGAGTTCTCCAAGCTCCTTCATATGAAATCTGATAGACAGATTCTCTCTTGTTCTTTGGATCTCCTCATAGTGATCTCCCGTGATGATTAAGTCATCCACGTATACTAGCACTATGGCTAGTTTTCCTTGACCGTGTTTCACAAATAAACTAGAATCTGAAGGAGCAACTGTAAAACCACTTTGTACCAAGAACTCACCAATTTTCCCGTACCAAGCTCTTGGAGCCTGCTTCAAGCCATATAGTGCCTTCTTTAATTTACAGACATGCTCAGGATGGATCTTGTTCTCAAAGCCTCTTGGTTGCTCCATATAAATTTCTTTGTCAAGTTCTCCATGTAAGAAAGCATTCTCTGCCACAGCTTCCAAGATTTTCTAGCGGCTAAAGCTAGTAGAGCTCGAATTGTTGTGATCTTCGCCACTGGACTAAACGTTTCTTCATAATCCAGCCCATATTGTTGAGAAAAACCTCTAGCAAAAAGTCGAGCTTTATACCTTTCAATGGAGCCATCTGATCGAGTCTTCACTTTGTAAACCCACTTACAAGATATTGGTTTCACATATTTTGGCTTTGGAACTAAACTCCATGTCTGGTTTTCTTTTAGTGCATTAATTTCTTCTTCCATCGCTTTCTGCCATTCTTGACTTTGTGCTGCTTCTTCATAAGTGGAAGGCTCAATATGTATTAATTCATCCACATGAGCAGCATTGGCATACCTCGGATTAGGTTGCCTCGGCCTTGTTGATCTCCGTAATTCTTGCACATGCTCCTCGGCATCCATTTGGCTTGGACGAACCTCTTCGAATGTAGATTGATGTACCCCAGTTTTCCATGGACTCGTTTCCTTATAGTACGATCCATCTCCTTCTTTAATTGGATCCGATATGTGCTCTTTATGTTCTTCTTTCTCTTTTGGAACTTCTTCTAATCCATGAGATTCTGGAAGCTCTATCTTTTGAGGTGACCACCATGAAGAAGCTTCATCAAATACCACATTTCTTGAAGTATAACACTTTCCAGTATTTGAATCACAACATCTCCATCCTTTTCTTGATTCATCATAACCGACAAAAATGCATCGAATTGCCTTCTTATCAAATTTGCTTCGGAGATGATCTGGCACGAAGACGTAGCATACACATCCAAAAACCTTGAGATGATTGACGGTTGGCTTGATCTTCCATAATCTTTCATATGGTGAAATATATCCCAACTTTGTTTGCGGGAGTCTGTTAATCACGTATGAAGCCGTCCTCATACATTCGGCCCAAAATCTTCCTGGTACATTCTTACCATGAAGCATACTTCGACAAGTTTCAGCAAGATGACGATTCTTACGTTCTGCCACTCCATTTCGTTGTGGAGTATTAGGGCAAGTTAATTGCCTTCTGATCTTATGCTTCTCAAGATACATATTGAACTCTGTTGATAAATATTCTCCTCCATTATCTGTGCGTAAGCATCGAATCTTAGTATTGAGCTCACTTTCTACCTTGTTCTTGAACTCTTTAAACTTCAGAAAAGTCTCCGACTTATCCTTCATGAAGTAAACCCACACATATCTTGAGAAGTCATCAATGAATGTCACCATATATTTCATACCTCCAAGTGATGTTTGTTTCACTGGGCCGAAGACATCTGAGTGTATTAGCTCTAGTGGTGTCTTGGACTGATGCGCTGACTCCTTGAATGGCAATTGGTGAGCTTTGCCAAATTGACACCCAGCACATATTGTATCTATTCGGATATCAATTTGAGGAAGCCCATTTACTATGCGTTTCACCATCATCTCCTTTAACTTATTGTATCCTACATGCCCAAGACGTTCATGCCACAGATCAGCCGTCTCATTCTTTAGAGTCTTATCCACATATGCTGTTTCAGTAGATAGTACATAGACCGACTCTATTCTTTTTCCTTGCATAATTGGATTGCCAACCACCTTCACTCTCTTGAATACAGACACATCTTCTGGTCCAAAGAGCACATAATTCCCTTCTGCTGTCAATTGTGGTACTGATAGTAAATTCTTCTTTAGGCCAGGGACAAGATACACCTTCTCGAGTTGGAGCTTATGAGAGCCGCCTTCATTTGGAATTATTGTCTTTCCAATGCGAGAAATAGACAACCTTGAATTGTTGGCTGTCAACACGACTCTCTTTCCTTTGTAATTCTCCATTTCTTGCAGCTTCGTCCCATTGTTGGTCATATGATTTGAGCACCCAGAATCTATGATCCAATCATCTTTGTAGTTTATTTTTGACTTTAAGGTTGCTGCAAGAGCTTGATCATCCATGTCAGCTTCAAACGGAGAGTCCTGCTTCTGCATCCCATGTTTCCTCATTAATGGTTGCTTCGAATGTGACCTCTTTCTTCTCATCTCTTGCGGCGGCCACATTTCCTTCAAAAGTTCGCCTTCTGGGGAATCTACAATCTCGAGCAAAATGACCCTTCTTGCCACAATTGAAGCATTCACCATTCTTTCTCTTATCATTTTCCCTGTATTGTTGGCGATGATCTCTTCTTCCTTGTTGAGCTCCCCCTGAAGCGTTGCCTTTTGATTTTGGGTGACCCTTCCACCCATATGTCTTACTTTCTTTCATCGCCTCTTGTTTTCGAGATGTTGCTTTCTTCTTATTTGTGAAGAGTGCATCTTCTCCGTCTTTTATGGTTACTTCATTCATTTGCTTGGCTAATGCATCTTGATTAGCCAATAGATTCTTCAGCTCTATTAATGATGGTTGAGTAGGCCATCCTCTCACAGCGGCTATAAATCCATTATACTCGGATCTTAAGCCATGGATGATAATTCTCTTCATCCTTGCATCACTCACTTTCTCTTCAAGAGCAAGCTGAGATATCTCACGGCAAATAGATTTCACTTTGGTGAAATACTGGAAAATAGACAAACTTCCTTGTGAGATACCTGCGAGCTCATTTTCCAAGAGCTGGAGGCGTGCTTCATTCTTCTTTGAAAATAATTTTTCAAAAGTTTCCCAAGCTGCCTTTGGTGTTTTCTCGTCACGGATGTGCTCCAATAGATCCTCCTCGATTGTAGTCTTCAATATAAATAAAGCCTTCCCGGCCTTGATGTTCCATTTTCTTAAGGCTTCAGCATTTTCTTTCGGTGGAGGCATTGTGTCACTGCCAGCAACTATTTCCCATAAATCCTGTCCTTGTAGGTAGGATTCTATACAAGTTCGCCAATAACCATAGTTGTGGTTATTGAGACTCTTGATTCCACTGCTCGTATTTGCAAGATCTGCCATCATGACGTCCAACGTCCAATAAGCTTGGTCCCTGACCGATGAGCTTTCACAGTTCCTAACTGTGCTCCGACAGAATCTCCCTTAGAGCCTTGGTGAAAACAAGTCGATGTAAACGTCCAACGTTTACCGATGAGTACCTCCACTAGCAATGGTCCCGAACGACCCGCTCTGATACCAATTGTTGGAAGCTTCGACGAGCCCAACACACCCACTATTGAGGACCTAGGTTATACTCACTCACTACACCAACACTTTGACGTTGGTTAGCCTTTAATTTTATAAATCCTTAGTGCACAATGTACTTAGGCGACAGTGTCGACCATATATCTTTAGGCGGTATAACCGACCATGTATTACTTAGGCGGCAGAGCCGACCATATAATAAGAACAACAAAAGTGCACTAAGAACTTAAACACAAACTAAGGCTTGATCGGGAAACTTAACAAAAACACTTATATTAAATTACAATTACAATATTACTTACAAGCTTTCTCTTCTCTACTTTCGCTAACTCACACTCTTCTACTCTTCTTCTCTTCTTCACAACTCACTTCTTATTTCACTCTCACAACTTTCACACCTTACACAAATGAAACACCCACCTATATTTATACTATTCCATGGAAGTTTCTAGAAACTAGATATTTCCATGGATATATATAAATATCTAGATATTTTTATACATATAAATATCTAGATATTTCTTACACACATAAATATCTAGATTTTTCCTTACATTTTAATATCTAGATATTTTTCATATACATATTAATATCTAGATATTTTACCCATATACATTAACTAATTCCATATTATTCTAAATTTGCATTGTATTTTAACAGAAACCGGGACCAATGATTTATTCGTCACCTCACATTTAAAATTATACACAATAACCATGCAACAACAACAAAAAAAAAAAAAAAAAAAAAGGTAGCTAACAATACACTTTTTAATCCCCTTTTTAACATTCTTGTACATACTTCCCAGTTTGCATGTATTTAGACAAAAGAAAGGAACAAAAATCAAGTTAACCTTATAATCCATAATTCCCAACCAAGGTATCAAATTAAACTATATATAGCAAAATCATAATAACCTTTACCCATAATCAATTGAATGTGCAAAACACCCAATTTAATAATTTGTAATCTAATTCTAATCTAATGCTCTGTAAAAAGAAGAAAATATTTCCAACTTCATCATACCCTTGAACCTTACCAAATTATGTCTATGACTATTTTCCAAATCACAAAACTTACATGTGACATGTGTAATCAGTCTATGCAATAAAAAAATTTGTCCCAATCAAAGAAAGCAACTATACTTTGAATGAAATTATGAGATTTGAAGTACATGCACGAACAAAGTGGCAATTGTTATATCTAAATTTACATAAAGGAAAGCAGTGTATAAAGATATCAACATTAAAGTGAATGTTTTAAGGGTACTTGCAATAAGAAAGTAAAACAATACGAAAAAAACAAAAGGAAGCTATATAAGTAACAAAACAGTGAAGATAGTTCTCAAGATACATTTCAATTTATTGCACATCTTTGATATGTATTTAACAATGAGAGCAGTATAAATAGTTTCAACAGCAGTTGCACCTTTAAGTATAGAGACAGTTTTACCTTTAAGTAAAGACAGTGAAGATATGTAACTTTGTTAGCAAAAGGACCCAAATCCATTACTCATGTGGCACGATCGAGTAATATCCAACTTTGTCAAGGATTGTAAATCCTTGTAAAAAGTGTGACTCGAACCTGCACCCATTTTGGCAAAGACTTACACAACGGCCCTAGCTTCTTAACTAACGGGTAGAGCTATTAGTCCAGTGGTGATATGTAACTTCATTGATATGGCTTTAAAGCATTTAATGTTTATTTCTATGCAAACACTAATAATCAGATTTTAAATTTGTAATGCAATCAATGTATGAAAAGCAAAAGGCAAAGGTACCTCTTCAGTTGAAATTATTCCCAAGATATGATACAAACCCAAAATCAGATTTGCAACGCATGCACAAAATAATATCATATATACAAAATTAAGTTATTATATATGACAATTGTTTCAAATTTCCTGCCTGAACATAGGACTTACTGCGCAAACGGTTACAAGCTAACACTAATAATCCTCCTTGAGGAACCCATCAACCGACATATTCGGGTCCGCAGCAAAAGCATTGATTAGGGGGATTGGGATGGCTGTGATGGCTTCTTCCACCTCCATTAGCACCGCAGCCGTACCCTCCTTTAGCTTCTTTTGTACGATGTCAGGGTACGGCGGTGTCAGACCGCAAGCTTGGATCACCTCCAACACTGCCTTGTTGATTTCGTGGTCCTTCACCGCATCAACGTAGGCGTTAAACTTGTCTGAAACAGGCCCGGAATCCATCACCTTCTGCGCAATGGTGGGAAGGGCGGTGCGAAGCTTTGTTAAGTCCGCCTCTGCCAGCTCGCGACAAGTCACCGCGTCATCCTTCTCCCTATTCACCCTTTCCAGCTCCACCCGCAGACGCTCAGTCTCCCCCTTAGCTTGGTCAACCACACGAACCAGCTCGCGGTTTTTCTTCCTTTCCCCAATCAGGGCGATTTTTGTTTCCGCCGCAGTCACCTCCGCCGCTTTGCGCGCCTCCTCTGCGGCATCCCTGTCTTTTTTGACCTGGTCAACACCCACTTGCAGCAGCCCCAGATCTGTTTCTTTCCACACGGCCACTTAATACAAGTTAGTGGAACGGCGGGCTTGATCCGCAAACATGCCGAAAAAGACAAGGCCGTTTTGGATGAAGGCGTTGAGCGCCTGATTAAAGGGCAGTGCGGCTAGTTGATTACGGAACTCAGCCGGGAAGATTTGTTGGAGGAAGGCGGATTGCTCTGCGGCGTTTTCCGCCGATGACTGGGTGAGCTGCGCCAGGTTCGCCAATAGGAAGCTACCGTGTGGTGGGGTTGATGTCGACTCGGAGTCCAGGTGTATCGTCTTGTCCTTTGACTCGGCGGTAGCTTCCAGGTCCGGATTGACCTGCGGTGGAGGCTGATGCGTCTCCTCAATATGCTCTGCAAATCAGTAACTAGTTAGCACATGAGGTTAATCGTAAGATGTTACGAAAGAAAAGAGATGCTTACCGGTGATAGGAGGAGGGAGATCTGCGGATGCCGGATCGACGGGGACAAAGTTGTCATTGCGCATGTCCTCCCTTAGTTTAGGAGTTCGCTTCTTCTTCTGCTTGGTTTGGGTGGCTTCGGCAGCCTTGCGTTTATTGCCCGAGGTGGCAGGTGCTTCCACCTCGTTCTCGCCTGTCTTCTCCTGCTCAAGCGGCTCGTTAACATTTTGCTTGCGGAAGGAGATGGTTGCAATCTCCTCTGCGGTTTCTTCATCTTCATCTCTGCAAGCATATGTGCAATATTAAAACATGTATGTATACGCTAGTAGTTAAATATTCATATGCATTTATACTATTCCTACCCTTGCCATTCGGCGCGATTATGGCTGGACGCATGTTCTCCCATGGCCAGTGCGCGGATATCCTTCCCAACCGCAGCATAATGTTCCCGTAAGACCGGTGCACAAGCTGTGCGTTAGCGCACTCCGCTAACAGCTTCGTTTCCTCTTCATCAAGGACGGGGGTTTTGTTCACGTCCTTGGCCATGCTTTCGCACCAGATAAGCGTTTGCGGAAAGTTCGCTCCAACAACAGATTGGTCAATGAAAAAGAAAGTTTCTTTCCAGTGGCCCGCATTAGATTTTGGAGTTTTGGTGAAGTTTTGACGGGCGAAGAAGGTGAACCAGGATTTGTGATGGTTGGCTAAGCGGTATAAATGGCAGAACACCTTAACCAACGGCACCTTGTTGAGTGCAACGCACCACATCTCAAACAGTACAATCTTCCCTATCGCGTAAGGGTGTAATTGCCCTAACCCTATGCCAAAATGATCTAAAACCCCCAAAAAGAAGTCTGACGGGGGCACCCTAAAATTACCATGCTTAAACGCATGCTCATATATAGCTACCTTGTTCTTCGGTGGTGAATGAGCACGTTGATTAGACTGGGGAGGCACCGGGTTATGCTGTGCCAGCGGTGGGTATTGCTTAACTAAAGACTCAATATGCTTCTGCTCTATAAAAGAAACTACGCTATCTACATAAGTCTCGTTAGCCTTAGTCATTTTCTATAAAGTAATCGGAGAATAACTAATCTTTAGCAGTTGGCCGGAATATTTGAGTTTTGATCGGATTTGAAAATGGCAGTGTATCAGGGAAGCTTGGTGCAGAAAAGTGGAAATGTGTGTGAATTGGGTCTATTTATAGTGAAAATGGGGAGAAATGGGGTGGAATGGTGTGATCGTGGATATACACGTGTAACGCAATCAACGGGTGTCATTTTATAAACGCGCGTGAATGTCAGTTGGGCATGGTTAACTATGAGCGCGTGACTGACACGCGCCTACCAACTGCCACTTTACGTCTTGTCAGCCGAATGGGTTTCTGCGACAGTGACAGGCATTTAATGCCCTCGAAACGCACGCGGAAAATTAAATGCTAGCCGTTTTCTTGTTTTTTCTCTTTCGCTTAATAGTTTGACATCATATGTCTTGCGACATATAACATCAAACTGGGGGGACATAATGATACCGCAACCCGCATGTGCAGTAAGTGCGTATGCGGGCACTCGCTAGCATGCATATGTTTGCACTGGTATGCGTCGTGCGGTATGCGGGTTCGTGTAGAATGCCTTTGTACTGCAGTTACTTGGTCATCAAGTCAATATCTTTTCCATAATTATATCCGAGATTCGGGGGAGTTGGTTATGGACGAGATTATCAATATCTTCGATGATTCTAGAATTAGGGTTTGCCTATATATACAAACCCTTGTTGTCATTATAAACATACAACCACGTTACGTAACCATCATCTACGACACGTCTTACGTAACCAGCATCGTCTAGCATCTTCTCAAGGTCAACAGGTTAGTTTCTCGTTAACTAGCACCTACGACCTTACTTGGGGCCTTCCGATCGACGATCGTTATCGAAGGTGGACTTAATCACTTGGCCACCCCGCCGACATCATCATGTCGGATAGGGTTATTCACGGTAACCGGAACGGAGAGCCTCGTTCTAAGATCCTTAAACCTCACTTTACGCGTAACCCTATGGATAAAATATGCATGATCATTGACTTCCAAAAGTACCCAAATGAGGGGTTAGAATTTGTGGTGAAAGCAACTTCTTATTCAGTTGACCAATGTCATTGACTTCCAAAAGTACAATCGTTTGTGTATGCATATATATATATACTCCCGTTACTAATGATATATTATCATCATATCATTCTCAATTTTTTGATAGATAAACAAATTAATAATGTATCCGATTTCCACCATGCATATTTTCACTGTTCTTACCATGCTCGTTTTCATGTTATCTAAAATGAGTGCTAGTGATTATTATAACAAAACATTAGAAGGAGAAGCATTGATGGCTACTCATTTGTGGGAAGATGAAGTTGGTACAGATCATTGTACTTGGTATGGAATCAGTTGCAACGAAGCCGGAAGTGTTAGTGAGATACATGTTTATGATATGAGCAGTAATAAAGGTGTAAGAGACTTGGGAAGCCTACACTTTGCTTCATTACCGAACCTTCAAGTCCTTGTTATTGAAGACGCTAGACTTGAAGGAAGTATCCATGACCAGATTGGTTTGCTATCAAAGCTGGTCAAGCTTTCACTTCAGGAGAATCGGCTCACAGGTAAAATACCTGCAGGTTTACTCGCCAATCTTACCCAATTAACATACCTTGATCTTAGTTGGAACGACTTTATGGGTTCAATGCCACAATTACCCACTAATCGTACCCAATTAACACACCTTGATCTTAGTTGGAACGACTTTATCAGTCCAATTCCACTATCACTTACCGATCTTACCCAATTACAATACCTTGATCTTAGTCGGAATAAATTTATAGGTCTAATCCCACCATCCCTCACCAATCTTACCCAATTAACAAACCTTGATCTTAGTCAGAACAACTTTATAGGTCCTATCCCACCATCATTTACCGATCTTACCCAATTAACAGACCTTGGTCTTAGTCGGAACAACTTTACAGGTCCAATCCCACCACCACTCACCAATCTTACACAATTACAATACCTTGATCTTAGTCAGAATAAGTTTATGGGTCCAATCCCACCATCCTTTGGCTCCATGACCAATCTTATGTTCCTTGACTTGAGCAGAAATCAACTGAGTGCATCCATCCCAAAAGAACTAAGTCACTTGCAAAATCTTGAATGGTTGGACCTGGGTGATAACAATCTTGATGGTCTCATACCCTCAAGCATTGGTAATCTAACCCAACTTTCCATTTTAAACCTTGGCATAAATCACATCAATGGCTCCATTCCTGTAGAGTTAGCTAATTTAATCTTCTTACAATATTTCGACCTTCATCGTAATAGTCTTGTGGGTCCCGTTCCACCTGCATTCAGGGAGTTGTTTTGTCTTGAATATCTTGATTTTTCGTCAAACAAGTTGTCCGGTCCTGTATTGACGTTTAAACATCCTTGTTATCTGGATCATTTAGATCTCTCTATGAATCTCATAACCGGAAATCTAACAAGACAGCTAGATGAATGCCATTTAATAAGCTTCATGGACATTAGCAGTAATGGTATATCGGGAGACATACCTTTGTTACACATTAAACATTTGACCCACATAAATCTGTCTCACAATCATCTCACCGGAGTAGTTCCTTCTTATCTAACATCTCCGACTGGCCAATATATAGAGGTTGACTTATCGTTCAATGACTTAAGTGGACTATCATACAATAACTTCAGCCGGCAATTTACCCGCAAAGAAAGTCACAATATTCATTTGGTTATTATTCTTCCTATTACTATTATCGTTGGATTCTGTTTTTTAGTGGTCTGTTATGCATGGTACCATCATCACAGAAAGGCTAAAACAAACACAATCCAACCAGAAACAGAAAAACATGGAAATGTGTGCTCGATATTGAATTACGATGGAACTGT
The DNA here is from genome assembly GCF_046630445.1 of Rutidosis leptorrhynchoides. Classification (NCBI taxonomy): domain Eukaryota; kingdom Viridiplantae; phylum Streptophyta; class Magnoliopsida; order Asterales; family Asteraceae; genus Rutidosis; species Rutidosis leptorrhynchoides. The sequence goes on from NC_092334.1 coordinate 113,669,425, forward strand.
TGCGTACAAAGACTTCATCACAGCTACAGAGGAGTTTGACCTCAAATACTGTATTGGAACCGGTGGCTACGGTAGTGTTTACGAAGCAAAACTACCGAGCGGTAAGACTTTTGCTTTAAAAAAACTCCATCGGTTTGAAGCTATGCAACCAGCACTCGACCAGAGTTTCAAGAACGAGATTAAATTGTTAACCAACCTTAGGCACAAAAATATTGTTAGACTCTACGGTTTTTGTTTGCATAACAAATGCAACTTCCTTGTATAAGAATACATGGAAAAGGGGAGCCTTTTTTATGCCTTGAATCGTAGTGAACTAGCCGTTGAGTTAGATTGGATGAAGAGGGTGAACATTATCAAAGACGTGGCCCACGCTTTGGCGTACATGCATCATGACTGTAACCCACCGATTGTTCATAGAGACATATCGAGCAACAACGTTCTTTTAAACTCAAAAATGGAAGGATTTGTTGCTGATTTTGGAGCGGCCAGATTGCTTGACCCTGATTCGTCCAACCAAACCGTGATTGCAGGAACATTAGGATACATTGCTCCAGGTATTACATTACACCTAACATTTTCATTTTTGATTTTACATACATGTATTAGTTGTTGAAACTTTGGTAACAATTATAATAGTTTGGTTTGGTGATACAGAACTTGCATATACCATGATTGTGACCGAAGAATGTGACGTTTATAGTTTTGGAGTCGTGACACTTGAGACGATTTGTGGAAAGCATCCTGGAGATCTTCTGTCAACACTAAACAGTTGTGTTGGTGATGATTTATTATTGCAAGATTTACTCGATTCACGACTGTCTCTTCCAACTGACCGCTTGATTCAAATGGAGATTGATCGTGTTTATCAGGTTGCACGGGCGTGCATTCAAACAGATCCCAAATACCGGCCCACAATGAAAGGCGTTTCTCAGGAATTATCACGTGAGATCGTTCGTTCGGGATATTGATCTCCAGCTTCAAGATATGTATCTGCAGCTTGTTCTTCACATTTTGTTTCAGAAGTGGATGAACTACATACTCAAAAGAATGATCAACTATTAATAATAGATGTTACATCAACACTTAGTAATCGATCTTACTATTGACATCATTATATTTCCCTAAAAGACAAGATAGAATTAACATATAATCAATAATGCCTCTAGAAAATATAAAAACAGGTAAGCTGAATTACAAGTCTTAAATCAACTTAACTGCAGTAACGTCAGCTGCTCTACCAGTTCCAGTCTATTCTGTACCATGTCGTCATTGAAACCACCAGGACCAATGATTTATTCGTCACCTCACATTTAAAATTATACACAATAACCATGCAAAAAAAAAAAAAGTAGCTAACAATACACTTACAATTTCAAAGTGTCACACTCACAAGTGGTGATTATTGTAAGACTACGTTTTCAAAGACAAACACATTGGAAATTCTAACACCCCTTTTTAACATTCTTGTACATACTTCCCAGTTTGCATGTATTTAGACAAAAGAAAGGAACAAAAATCAAGTTAACCTTATAATCCATAATTCCCAACCAAGGTATCAAATCAAATTAAACTATATATAGCAAAATCATAATAACCTTTACCCATAATCAATTGAATGTGCAAAACACCCAAATTAATAATTTCTAATCTAATTCATACCCTTGAACCTTACCTAATTGGCTAATTATGTCTAATGACTACTTTCCAAATCACAAAACATACATATGACATGTGTGTAAGCAGTCTATGCAATAAAAAAAATTGTCCCAATCAAAGAAAGCAATTATACTTTGAATGAAATTATGAGATTTGAAGTACATGCACGAACAAAGTTGCAATTGTTATATCTAAATTTACATAAAGGAAAGCAGTGTATAAAGATATCGACATCAAAGTGAATGTTTTAAGGGTACTTGCAATAAGAAAGTAAAACAATACGAAAAAAACAAAAGGAAGCTATATAAGTAAAAAACAGTGAAGATAGTTTTTGAGGTGCATTTCAATTTATTGGACATCTTTTATATGTATTAAACAATGAAAGCAGTATAGATAGTTTCAACAGCAGTTGCACCTTTAAGTATAGAGATAGTTTTACCTTTAAGTAAAGACAGTGAAGATATGTAACTTTGTTAACAAAAGGACCCAAATCCATTACTCATGTAACTTTGTCAAGGGTTGTAAATCCTTGTAAAAAGTGTGACTCGAACCTGAACCTGCACCCATTTTGGTAAAGACTTACACAACGGCCCTAGCTTCTTAACTAACGGGTAGAGCTATTAGTCCAGTGCTGATATGTAACTTCATTGATATGGCTTTAAAGCATTTAATGTTATCTAAGACGTAACTACAGAAGATGTTTGTAATACAATCAATGTATGAAAAGCAAAAGGCAAAGGTACCTCTTAAGTTGAAATTATTCCCAAGATATGATACAAACCCAAAATCAAATTAGCAAAGAATAATTAGTATTCAACCAAATCAAGAAACATATTATTAAAAACATTAATATATCAACCTCCAAATTATGAACAATACCTTTTTACTCTCAGTTTGCAAACGACATTCAGAATGAAAGACTAAATCTGCCAACATTTACTCAAAAAGCGCGGGACCATCCAACATTCAAAATCGCAGACGATACTCAAAATAGCACCATAGATCATCGATCGATTGTTACTTCGTACTGGCGTTCGGTACCTGCGCTTTGTTATCGGACGATTGTATTAATTAGACTGAACATGACAATTAAATTGTGCGACATTCGTTAATTAGGGTATTGTTTTGATTTAAAGGGTAAAACTGGTAATATAACTCTTGTTGGTAAAGAGAAGAGAAAGAGATTATAAATAAATTTAAATTTAAATTTAAATTATAAATTAAAACGTGGGAAATTAAATTAAGAAAAAAAACCATTTATAAAAACATGTTTTTTTTAATTACATGAATTAATTTAATTAATCCTCCTTTAATTACAACTAACTTATCCGTGATTTCGCGGGACTTTTGTATGGGTGTTATCGAAATCGAGAAGTTTCAAGTAAAATAGCTTTATATATAATATGTTTGTTTAATTACAAAGCAAAACAAAATAGAATGTAAATCTATTAATGTCGTTTAGTTTGTCGTACAATTAGATTTATCAATTAAATGAATATTCGGTTAACTACATACCTTCTTAAATGGCTGAGATCCTCTATAACATACACATCTATCTTATCAAACTTGTCAACGGATGTTTTGACATACATGCCAGCTATTAGTGGTATCTCCTCTTCCGGATTAACCTCACCACCAGCTTTATAATACGGTCCAAATGCATCAACCTATAACTAAAAACGCTCAAATATCTTTTGACCATTATCACTGATATGCATATAATTAACTTCAGGTCGGTCCAAACTCAAAATTCAAGCCCATTTCTCTTTAATACAAACTCCAACTCAAGTCATCTCAAAATAATTCCTGTATACTTCGTAATTACCCAAAATTATATCCATTAAACTATAATGGCCCATAAACCTTATTATAAATCCATAACCAACATCATCAAAATTCATTAGCATATCATGCCCATTTCTAACTATACTACCATCATCAAAACACCCAATAATCAATCAAGAATAACTTAGATTAACAAATTGCCAAGTTTTCGACTAACAAAGGACAAATTTAACTTGTCAAGCTAATGGGAACCTCACTCTATCACCAACTGGTTTTTTGAGTAATGTGGTAAGGTGGAATTCAGGAGCTTATATGTCGTAGAAAAAAACTCATTATCTTATAAAGAGTATCCACTGGTAGTTCAAAATCTACTCGTAGTACAAAAAGTCAAACTATTATTTTCACAAATTTACTAACACAATAAAACGTATTTGTACAAAAAAGTTTGATGTTTCCAATTTATATGTATAAAATCTAAATCTATATGTTCTTTAACTATATATTTACAAAAGTTTTATATGAAATTTTATTCAAGCAACTATTTTAATACAGATATTATATTATTTATGTAAAAAAGGAAAATTTACAAAGATGATGATGTTCGTTTAGCAGTTTCCTTCAATCAGATAAATTTATTTTTCCTAATATCATCATCAAACCTAACATTAGTTTTAGAAACTGAGAGACGTCATCCAATAGATATATACCTCAAATTCTAACATAACTATAAGATTAAGAATATGAATGGCAAAAAACTTTAGAGGTAGCAAATTAAGAGTCACTCGGATGGATAAAAGGTCTTGTAGTTGAATTAGAACACTTTTTATCCTAAACAATGTCAAAAATATAAATTAGCGCAAAATTTCCAATATAAGTACATTATTCCAATAATATTAATTTTGTATTTTTAATTTTAGTTTAAATATTAGTAATACACTTCGAGATATTTTCACTCATCCATTTCCCTTTAAAGTGCTTCGTAATATTTTTACTTTTACATGTTAAAGATAAGACGATCAAAATTGACCCATTCATAAGTAAATGGGTCAAATTTGCCTAGATCCTCATAATGTGTAAAATTGCTCATTTTATAGCACAAGACATCTAAACGTACAATGCTACTTATAGGATATCGTTTTAATTCATTAATAATTATAAGTTTTGAAACATAAACACATCTTTCACACTGACACATTCACCTCACTTATACCACTTGTAGTGGTTGGGGGCGTGGGTTGCTTTTTGATGACTAGGACGTGTGGGTTATGTTTGTGGAGTAGTGGTGGTGTGGGTTTATGGTGTGGGTTAAGAGTATTGTGATGATGTGTTAAAATATAATTGGGTTAAATATTAAAAGGGGATAAAAATAACATTTTTAAAATAATAAAAAATAAAAAAAATTGGCAACGGACGTTGCTTGGTACGTTGCAGGGCCACGGCCAGACAGCTTTTTCGCTCGATCAACGCACCGATACATGGGGAAGGAGGCGTTGCCCCTAGCCACGTAGGCGGGCACGCCGTTGCCTAGCTACCGATACAACAAGTCTTATGCTTAAAGTAAAGAAATAGTACAGTTACTATAAATAAAGCTTATCTTTTAACATCGAATTTTGAAAGTAAAATGTATGATGATTAGATGTTTGCTTCGAAACCCACTTCTAAGTTCTAAGGCTCTGAAACCCTTTGTACCCACACATGATCCCTCTTTCCTTTGTTTCCTTTCCCATTAAATATCAGTTTTTGATAATAAAAGAAGTCAATAAGTTAAGCCAGTTTATGATAACATACACAAAACATACCTTTGTTCTTAAGTAAGCCAACGCCAGAACCACCAGCAGCAACTCCAGTACATTGCAGAGGCATTGGAGTGAGATAAATGAATTAATTTCTTTTCTTTTTTTAACAGCCAAAATTATACTAGAAACTACCCCTAGCAAGCAGCTAGGAGGATAATAAAACGAGATCTTACAACGGCTTTAACAGCCAATCGTTCCAATTTACATCAAACTTTCCTCTACTACTAATCCAAGAATACGAAACACTACGAATGGAATCAAATAACAGAGGCTTCTTCAAATCTTCGCCGGGGAAAATGAGGCTATACCGGTACCGCCAAACCTGCCACAATAAAGCCGCCAAAATTGCATACATCTTTGTCTTTGAATCTTCTCTAGTACGCCAATCGTCAAACCACGACATAAGCTCGGTCCAGTCTACAAACGAAGGTATCGGCAAACTAATCCAAACTCTAGTCATCCTCCATAACTCATCCGCTACATGACATCCAAACATAACATGATGCAAGGATTCGATACCATGATTACAAGACGCACAACCAATCACGTCCATTTCCAAGCCTCTATGTGAAAGATTTTGGCGTGTTGGTAGCCTGTCTAAAGCTAACCGCCACAAAAAATTATTAATTTTATGTGGAACACACTTCACCCACCTAGTATGCAAGTCGCATGTTGGTAAGACGTGATCATCGATGTATCGCCTAGTATTACATACTGTGAAATCCACATCATCAACCAAGTCCCATTGCCACGCATCAGTTTCATTCGAAATAGAAACTTCATCCAGCTCAAAGACCATTTCGTTTAGCAATACAGTGTTCCTCGAGCCAATATTACGAACCCATGCCCAATTCCAACCATTTGAGCTGCAACGATCCGAGAGCAAGCAATTTTCATCCGAATCTAAATGAAAAAGCCTCCCATATTTTATTCGTAATGGACCATCGCCCCTCCAATTGTCTTTCCAAAAACGGATAGATTGTCCGTTACCCACCTTTACCCGTAAAACGTTATTAGGAATGATACCTCTGGTTTTGGCTTTACAAAACGAGTCGACAACATTGAACCAAGCTCATTTGCTACTTATAGGTTTCCCATCTAGACCCGCACACGGTCCATGTAGCGCGGTTATAACCGAATCCCACATTGCATTTGGTGTATTAATAAATCTCCAAATCCATTTAAATAATAGAGCATAGTAAAACGACCGTAAGCTACCAACGTCTAACCCACCTTTGTCATACGATGCCAAGATTTGGTTCCAACTAACCCAATTTATTTTTTTTATTATTTTTAGTACATCCCCAAAATAAGTTTGCACTTAATCTCTCCAAGTTATTCAAAACCGTTTCGGGGCATTTGAATAAAGAAAGATAATAAACTCCCAAGCTTCCTAACACAGCTTTAATTAAAGTTAAGCGACCACCAAACGACAAAAGGTTCGCTTTCCACCCTGATAACCTTTTTCGAAACTTAGAATCTAAATCATTCCAATTCGAAATATTATTCATGTTAACACCTACTGGAAGGCCCAAATAAGTAAATGGAAATGTACCTTTTGAACAACCAAGTTCATGAACATACTCTTCGATCTATGCATCTAAAACTCCAAGATCAAATAAGTGTTATTTACCGACATTGATCTTTAAACCCGAAACACGATGGAAATCATTAAGTACTGCAATAATGTTGAGAAGACTGTCTTTATTCCACTCGGACAAATAATAGCATCGTCTGCATAAAAAAGATGTGATACATTGATGTCCGAATTACCAACCCTAATACCATGAATCGCACCCGCTTCTACTCTTTCTTTTAACAACAAGTGAAGTCCTTCCATTATAATTAAGAAAAGGAAAGGACTAATGGGATCGCCTTGTCGAAGACCGCTATATAAACGAAACTCTGTTGTTGGACTACCGTTAACCAAAACTGAAGTCCTCGAATTAAATAAACACATACGGATCCAGTTTCTCCATTGGACACCGAACCCCAACACCATGAACATGTGATCCAAAAACTCTCAATTAACTGTGCCGTATGCTTTTTCAAAATCAACCTTGAAGATCATAAGCTTTTTCTTCCTTTTCTTTGTGACGACCTGGAAATTTTCGACCAAATTTAAACTTAATCTTTGTATGATTTCGACATGATAAGCAAAGTCTATAATGTTGAGTCTCAAAAATTTTGAACTGTTTCATATGTTCAATTGACCCTCGACCAGTTTCGACGATTCAAGAACCACTATTTGTAAATAGATACATATATATATATATATATATATATATATATATATATATATATATATATATATCGATTTTTATAAATTAAAATATTATAAGAGTTAATTAATTGTGTAAATAAAATAATATATGATATTATTATTAAAATAAATCTATATATATATATATATATATATATATATATATATATATATATATATATATATATATAGGTATGTTGAATATATATTTATATGGTTTCGAATTTATTTAGTAAACGATAATAGCAATCGTTTGTCAGTCGATCGATATTAAGCAAGTTAAACTCAAACTTATATAATTTTAAAATAAACGGTGATCCGAAAATGAGTTATATGAATCATGGGCTTATTAAAAATGTATTTATGAGCTAATTGTTAAATTTGAACACTTTTCATATTTTACCGGGAATCGACGCGGATAGTGATGTAATTTTTATTTAATAGTTAATAACCAAATTTTATACCATAATGACCAAAATAAATAAAAATAATTATTGTAAAAATTTAAGAATTTTTAGAAGACTTTTATCCGCCACTAATTTATCAACGGAGTACGAAATCCAGTCCATGAAAAACTGTCGGTAACTATAAAACAAGGTATGGCTGCTAAGAGATTTAATTAACACGTTTTGTTCATTATTAATTATTAAAGTATTATATTATTTATTATATCATTATATATCCCTACTATCTGTGTATGATAATCCAAAACTCATCACCACTTGCACCTTTATATTATTATCTTTCTTTCTCTTCTGGCAATTGATCTTCACCAAACGAAGAAACTCACTTGTGTTTTACTAGCCACAAATATCAAATTCAACCCAAAAATAATCAAAGTTATACTTGCTAAACGATCCTCAAACAACACCACCACCCGTCACTTTGTAATCACCACCTCACCACTCACAACACTCATGACTATTACTTGTATGTTTCTGTTTCTACGTGCGTTCAGGGGCGAATTTAGAGGGGGGCAGGGGGAGCCCGCCCCCAGTCGATTTCGAAATTTTAGTGTAAAAATTTGGATTTTTTTCATTTTGCCCCAAACCCAAAAGCCATTTGACCCAAAACCTACATATTTTGCCTCAAAACCTTCAAATTTTGCCCACAATTCTCTAAATTTTGCCCCAAAACCTTCAAATTTTGCCCACAAACCTTCAAATTTTATCCAAAAACCTCAAAAATTTTCCTAAAAACCTCCAATTTTTGTCCCAAAAACTCCGTATTTTGCCCAAAAAAGTTGCTACGGTTTTAAAAAAAAATTCGCCCCCGGTGAAGAAAAATCATGCTTCCGCCACTGCGTGCGTTTAACCACAAACACCACCACCGGGTATCACTTTTAACCCGCCAACCATCCACCTCCATAACCCACTTCTTAGGTGTTTCCATTTCCATTGACACCCTCACCCTCATCACTCTCAACGACCTCAAACCGTCATCAATCAACCACCTTCGTTACCTTGCTAATGCTATTGTATAAACCATATACACCACCATATCTCTCTAGTTATATATCTTTCTTCTATTTTTTTTCTCACTTTCCACGATCTAAATCACTAAATATGGTTACATGTGGTCATTCATATACATACGATCAAGCTATAACAACCTATAACCGCCACCCCTTCTTTTCTCTTGATTCACTCGAACCACCTTGAACTACACCTCACCGCCACCCTCAACACCTTGATCATCATTTAAACACCCACCACAAACCATCATTTAGGCCACTGTTACAGCTGCCGTTTCATGTTCTGTTTCGATCACCTCACGGCACCTTTACTATGCCACAATTGCCACCATAAACTACCGTATGCTGCAACTATTTCTGTCTCTACTACTACTACTGCAACGATCATTTCTTTTATTCTGTTTATGGTTTTCGTTTCCAGCCACTACTATTACTACGTGTAAAAAAAAATTACACCATCTTAATTGCCCAACAAAATTATAAAGTCTTATTTAAATACCCCGTTCAACAATATAGGTGCAACTTATCGTCTATTTTTTCTTTACAATAAGAGCATGGATACTTTGGTGAAAACGGGTCACTTTGGATTTATCTTTGTCAGTTTATATCAATTTCAAGAAAGATGGTGATTAGTGAAACATGATCATGAATTGGAAAAGATAAATGATGATGAGGTGATGAATGAAAACATGCAATTGGTGGCAGACAAAATTGCTATTGTGTTTTATTTCTTTATAAAAAAAAAAAAAAATAAATTGGAACATGCCTGGATGGCCTACTGCTCGATAATATCATTTCCTTGTTCCTAATTTTGGGCCGAGATCTTTTATATGTGTTGGGCCGTTGAATTATTTAATTGGGCTCCTTTTTAATTTAATGGACTAGTTCTCCTAGGATTTTAATGGACTGGTTAAATAGTTTAGGATAGGAGTTATAATTAGAAATGAATGGGTGGAGTAATGGTTAGGAGTGTTGGTGTTAAACGAGAGGTCTCGAGTTTGAGCCAAGGCTAGGGCATTTTTTTTTGGAAAAAGAAGCAGAAGAAGACAGACAGTTATATTGGGTTAAATATATATGGGCTAGTATTAATTTCAGAAAAACAGGCTAGCTCAGCTGGTCTAAGGGTGTTTTCGGGTTAGCGGGATGTCGCCAGTTCAAACCTGGACTTGGGCATTTTTTTTAAGGGCTACTCCTTTGAGGTAGTTATTACTAATACTCTTATTATTATTATTATTATTATTATTATTATTATTATTATTATTATTATTATTATTATTATTATTATTATTATTATTATTATTATTATTATTATTATTATTATTATTATTATTATGTTATTATTATTATTATTATGATTATTAATGTAAGTATTATTATTATTATTATTATTATTATTATTATTATTATTATTATTATTATCAAAATTATTATTTTCATTATCACTATTAAGATTACTATTATTAATATACTAAATAAATATTATATATATATATATATATATATATATATATATATATATATATATATATATATATATATATATATATATATATATATATATATATATATATAAGAAAAATATATTTATATAACTATATTGATATTTGTATAATAAATACTAATTATTTTAAGTTGCTAAAATAACAATTAATAATAATAATAATATATAAATTGTTCAGTTACGAGTATATGTGTTAATATATATTTAAATGATATAGGTTCGTGAATCCGAGGTCAACCCTGCATTGTTCAGTTCCGTCGTATGCATATTTTTACTACAAAATATCGTATTGTGAGTTCATTTGATTCCCTTTTACTCTTTACATTTTTGGGACTGAGAATACATGCGATGTTTTTACAACTGCTTTATTAAATGCTTTTGAAATATATGTTGAACTGAGAATACATGAAATGCTTTTATAAATGTTTGACGCGATATGACACAAGCAAAACATTCCTCGAATGAATTATTATACATACAGAAGTTCTGTGGATTATTATTGAATTAGTTGGACGTTATAATTACCACTAATTGTTGTGAATATTTCCCCTGATTATTATTGCTTGATAACCTAATAATTAGAAACGGGTATGGCCCTAATTCACGCGAATCCTAAAGGTAGCTACCGGGTTTAACACCCCCACCCAGAATGTTCACTAGACGGAAGAGCTAGTGGGCGTGGTGTTTAGTACTTTGAAGTTTATATATTATACAGACGAGATGTTCTGTTTTGGGGATATTATTGATGCGCATTATATGTTAAGGTCGGTTACCATATTGAGCAATGAAATCAAATTGAATGTTATGTATCGAGAGAATGATTTTTATACACAGGTTATGTGTATTATTTTTGTGCACGAGATATGTGTACGGTTATTTAAAAATCGCGAGGCAACCTACGGGGGAGAAAAGGATACGAACCTACTCTGCTAAGCATTATGAAAAATGATTTTGTACACGAGATATGTAGTGACCCGAACTTTTCCATGTTTATATATATTAATTGAGATTGATATTTACATGATTAAATGTTTCCAACATGTTAAGCAATCAAACTTGTTAAGACTTGATTAATTGAAATATGTTTCATATAGACAATTGACCACCAAAGTTGACCGGTGATTCACGAACGTTAAAACTTGTAAAAACTATATGATGACATATATATGGATATATATATAGTTAACATGATACTATGATAAGTAAACATATCATTAAGTATATTAACAATGAACTACATATGTAAAAACAAGACTACTAACTTAATGATTTTTAAACGAGACATATATGTAACGATTATCGTTATAAAGACATTTAATGTATATATATATCATATTAAGAGATATTCATACATGATAATATCATGATAATATAATAAATTAAAATCTCATTTGATATTATAAACATTGGGTTAACAACATTTAACAAGATCGTTAACCTAAAGGTTTCAAAACAACACTTACATGTAACGACTAACGATGACTTAACGACTCAGTTAAAATGTATATACATGTAGTGTTTTAATATGTATTTATACACTTTTTAAAGACTTCAATACACTTATCAAAATACTTCTACTTAACAAAAATGCTTACAATTACATCCTCGTTCAGTTTCATCAACAATTCTACTCGTATGCACCCGTATTCGTACTCGTACAATACACAGCTTTTAGATGTATGTACTATTGGTATATACACTCCAATGATCAGCTCTTAGCAGCCCATGTGAGTCACCTAACACATGTGGGAACCATCATTTGGCAACTAGCATGAAATATCTCATAAAATTACAAAAATATGAGTAATCATTCATGACTTATTTACATGAAAACAAAATTACATATCCGTTATATCTAATCCATACACCAACGACCAAAAACACCTACAAACACTTTCATTCTTCAATTTTCTTCATCTAATTGATCTCTCTCAAGTTCTATCTTCAAGTTCTAAGTGTTCTTCATAAATTCCAAAAGTTCTAGTTTCATAAAATCAAGAATACTTTCAAGTTTGCTAGCTCACTTCCAATCTTGTAAGGTGATCATCCAACCTCAAGAAATCTTTGTTTCTTACAGTAGGTTATCATTCTAATACAAGGTAATAATCATATTCAAACTTTGGTTCAATTTCTATAACTATAACAATCTTATTTCAAGTGATGATCTTACTTGAACTTGTTTTCGTGTCATGATTCTGCTTCAAGAACTTCGAGCCATCCAAGGATCCGTTGAAGCTAGATCCATTTTCTCTTTTCCAGTAGGTTTATCCAAGGAACTTAAGGTAGTAATGATGTTCATAACATCATTCGATTCATACATATAAAGCTATCTTATTCGAAGGTTTAAACTTGTAATCACTAGAACATAGTTTAGTTAATTCTAAACTTGTTCGCAAACAAAAGTTAATCCTTCTAACTTGACTTTTAAAATCAACTAAACACATGTTCTATATCTATATGATATGCTAACTTAATGATTTAAAACCTGGAAACACGAAAAACACCGTAAAACCGGATTTACACCGTCGTAGTAACACCGCGGGCTGTTTTGGGTTAGTTAATTAAAAACTATGATAAACTTTGATTTAAAAGTTGTTATTCTGAGAAAATGATTTTTATTATGAACATGAAACTATATCCAAAAATTATGGTTAAACTCAAAGTGGAAGTATGTTTTCTAAAATGGTCATCTAGACGTCGTTCTTTCGACTGAAATGACTACCTTTACAAAAACGACTTGTAACTTATTTTTTCGACTATAAACCTATACTTTTTCTGTTTAGATTCATAAAATAGAGTTCAATATGAAACCATAGCAATTTGATTCACTCAAAACGGATTTAAAATGAAGAAGTTATGGGTAAAACAAGATTGGATAATTTTTCTCATTTTAGCTACGTGAAAATTGGTAACAAATCTATTCCAACCATAACTTAATCAACTTGTATTGTATATTATGTAATCTTGAGATACCATAGACATGTATACAATGTTTTGACCTATCATGTCGACACATCTATATATATTTCGGAACAACCATAGACACTCTATATGTGAATGTTGGAGTTAGCTATACAGGGTTGAGGTTGATTCCAAAATATATATAGTTTGAGTTGTGATCAATACTGAGATACGTATACACTGGGTCGTGGATTGATTCAAGATAATATTTATCGATTTATTTATGTACATCTAACTGTGGACAACTAGTTGTAGGTTACTAACGAGGACAGCTGACTTAATAAACTTAAAACATCAAAATATATTAAAAGTGTTGTAAATATATTTTGAACATACTTTGATATATATGTATATATTGTTATAGGTTTGTGAATCAACCAGTGGCCAAGTCTTACTTCCCGACGAAGTAAAAATCTGTGAAAGTGAGTTATAGTCCCACTTTTAAAATCTAATATTTTTAGGATGAGAATACATGCAGGTTTTATAAATGATTTACAAAATAGACACAAGTACGTGAAACTACATTCTATGGTTGAATTATCGAAATCGAATATGCCCTTTTTATTAAGTCTGGTAATCTAAGAATTAGGGAACAGACACCCTAATTGACGCGAATCCTAAAGATAGATCTATTGGGCTTAACAAACCCCATCCAAAGTACCGGATGCTTTAGTACTTCGAAATTTATATCATATCCGAAGGGTGTCCCGGAATGATGGGGATATTCTTATATATGCATCTTGTTAATGTCGGTTACCAGGTGTTCACCATATGAATGATTTTTATCTCTATGTATGGGATGTGTATTGAAATATGAAATCTTGTGGTCTATTGTTACGATTTGATATATATAGGTTAAACCTATAACTCACCAACATTTTTGTTGACGTTTTAAGCATGTTTATTCTCAGGTGATTATTAAGAGCTTCCGCTGTCGCATACTTAAATAAGGACGAGACTTGGAGTCCATGCTTGTATGCTATTGTGTAAAAACTGCATTCAAGAAACTTATTTTGTTGTAATATATTTGTATTGTAAACCATTATGTAATGGTCGTGTGTAAACAGGATATTTTAGATTATCATTATTTGATAATCTACGTAAAGCTTTTTAAACCTTTATTGATGAAATAAAGGTTATGGTTTGTTTTAAAATGAATGCAGTCTTTGAAAAACGTCTCATATAGAGGTCAAAACCTCGCAACGAAATCAATTAATATGGAACGTTTTTAATCAATAAGAACGGGACATTTCAGTTGGTATCCGAGCGTTGGTCTTAGAGAACCAGAATTTTGCATTAGTGTGTCTTATCGAGTTTGTTAGGATGCATTAGTGAGTCTGGACTTCGACCGTGTTTACTTGAAAAATGATTGCTTAACAAATTTTGTTGGAAACTATATATTTTTAACATGTGAATATTATGTGATATATTAATCTCTTAACGCGTTTGATATTATGTGATAGATGTCTACCTCTAGAACAAGTCCCATTGACTCACCTAATAATAATGAAGAGTCAAATGTAAATTGGAATGATTCGTGGACTGATTCACAAGTTCCCGAAGAGGAACCGGAAGAAGAGTCGGAACCGGAAGAAGAATCGGAACCGGAAGAAGAATCGGAACCGGATGAAGAAATAGAACCGATGGGGGAAATAATAAATACGGTTAAGTAAAAGAAAATCCTCAACCAACCGACCAAGGTTAATTATGGTCAATGGTGTTTCCGCCAAGGAAGCAAAATATTGGGAGGATTACCAATTCTCCGATGAATCGGATTCCGACGAGAATTCCGATGATGTTATAGAAATTACCCCAACTAAATTTAAAAAGGCAAAAGAAAATAATAAGGGAAAGGGCATAAAAATAGAGAAATCTAATTCCAACCCCGATGAACTTTATATGTATCGTCAACCCCCGAAGTCCTTAAGTTGTAACAATGACCCGGGAACCTCTAAACCACCAGGTTTTTCTAAACCAATGTGGAAAACGACGGCTCGTATTAGGGGAACATCATATATCCCTAGAAACTTGGCAAAACGAACCAAAACCAAAGAAGAAGAAACAAGCGAGTCGGAATAAGATAGTTGTATTCGTGTGGTGTAATATATGTAATATAGTGTGCTTATGCTTTATGATATATGTAAAAATTGCTTGTATTAATAAGTATTTTTTTTTATGAATCTAACTCTTGTCTATTTTACAGTATAAAAACACAAAATGGATAGACAACCCAATATTTTAAGAGACCTACCCGGAGACATGATTGATGAAATCTTGTCTAGAGTCGGTCAGAATTCTTCGGCACAACTATTTAAGGCGAGATCAGTTTGTAAGACATTCGAAGAACGTTCCAAGAATGCCTTGGTTTATAAAAGGCTTTCGTTCGAAAGATGGGGGATATCACATTGGGAAATCCATA
Organism: Rutidosis leptorrhynchoides; assembly: GCF_046630445.1. Taxonomy (NCBI): domain Eukaryota; kingdom Viridiplantae; phylum Streptophyta; class Magnoliopsida; order Asterales; family Asteraceae; genus Rutidosis; species Rutidosis leptorrhynchoides. Next base: position 113,685,280 of record NC_092334.1, read on the forward strand.
AGTTACGATGTGTTTACTTTGACGCATATATTGCGGGGAACCCAAATGCTATTTTACGCAATGGGTTAAGAAATTATTTTGACTCAATATATCCGAATATTGGACTTCGTGATTTAGAAAAAGCGGTTAACATGCAACATAAAGAAGCATGTTATGCTTACGGATTAGTAATGTTCGCTTCTCACCAAAGTGAGAACAAGAACATCGGGCTACAACTATTAAACAAAACGTTCCCACAAGTGACGGAGTCGGTAATTAGGGTAAGAAATGAGGTTTTTAGATTGTTACGGGACTGTTGGACATTACGTAACCCTCGTCCCTTTGACGACGTTACAACACGCTGTCTTATCAACGGCCATAACGGTTATGTTCCACAAGACCAAGGATGGGAAGTAATCCTAGTAAAACCAGAATGCATGACTTGTTTCTGGACGTATGAATTACGTGTCTTTATAGCCTTTGCTGAACGACTTGTGTACTAGCTAGAATTATCTTCACAACCATCTTGTATCAAATTTATTGTGTGCTATATTTCATGCTATATGTAAAATAAGCGGTATTGTAAGTTTGTAAAATATTGTGTAAAAGTTTGAACGCGAAATATTATTATAATCAGTTTTTCATATAGAATTGTAGTAGTTGAATTGTATATTAGCTACTAAGTATGAACTTAACGGGTAGGTAGTACCCGAATTTAAACTTATAAAATGCTAATATGAAGAAAAAGCTTTTATAAATGAGTTCATATTATGCTACGAAATACTATTAACTACTCTTAATATTCTGTATGATTAACTTGTTTCATTTAACTATTTTGAAGGAAATGGCACCGACTACTCGACACACCGTGAATATGAATGAAGAGGAATTCCGTACTTTTCTAGCTTCAAACATAGCCGCAGTACAGGCTGCGCTACATACCAACAATAACCTTGGATCTAGCAGTACAGGAAATCGTGTAGGATGCACCTACAAAGAATTCACTGCCTGCAAACCTTTGGAATTTGATGGAACCGAAGGACCGATCGGATTGAAACGGTGGACCGAGAAGGTCGAATCAGTGTTTGCCATAAGTAAGTGTACTGAAGAGGACAAAGTGAAGTACGCTACGCATACCTTCACAGGTTCTGCGTTAACATGGTGGAATACCTATCTAGAGCAAGTGGGACAAGACGATGCGTACGCACTACCGTGGTCAGCATTCAAGCACTTGATGAATGAGAAGTACCGTCCCAGAACCGAGGTCAATAAGCTCAAGACAGAACTTAGAGGGTTACGAACCCAAGGATTTGATATTACCACGTACGAAAGACGATTCACAGAATTGTGCCTATTGTGTCCGGGAGCATTCGAAGATGAGGAAGAGAAGATCGACGCGTTTGTGAAAGGATTACCGGAAAGAATCCAAGAAGATATAAGTTCACACGAGCCCGCCTCCATACAACAGGCATGTAGAATGGCTCACAAACTAGTGAACCAGATTGAAGAAAGAATTAAAGAACAGACTGCTGAAGAGACCAATGTGAAGCAAGTCAAAAGAAAGTGGGAGGAAAACGGTGATAAGAATCACCAATACAACAACAGCAATTACAACAATAATCGCAACAATTATCCCAGCAATCGCAACATCAATCGCAACTACAACAAACGGCCCAACAACAACAACAACAACAACAACAACAACAACAACAACAGCAACTACAACAATCATCCTAACAACAATAATAACCGCAACAACAACAACAATCAGAAGCAGCTATGCCAAAGGTGTGAAAAGTATCACTCGGGGTTCTGCACCAAATTTTGCAACAAGTGTAAAAGAAATGGTCATAGCGCGTCGAAGTGTGAGGTCTACGGACCAGGGGTTAATAGAACGAAAGGGACAAATGGTGTCGGAACGAGTAATGGCAGAGCAAGTAGTGTCGGAGCAAGTTATGCCAATGTAGTTTGTTATAAATGTGGAAAACTGGGCCACATTATTAGAAATTTCCCGAACCAGGAGAACACGAATGGACAAGGCCGTGGAAGAGTTTTCAATATTAATGCGGCAGAGGCACAGGAAGACCCGGAGCTTGTTACGGGTACGTTTCTTATTGACAATAAATCTGCTTACGTTTTATTTAATTCGGGTGCGGATAGAAGCTATATGAGTAGAGATTTTTGTGCTAAATTAAGTTGTCCATTGACGCCTTTGGATAGTAAATTTTTACTCGAATTAGCAAATGGTAAATTAATTTCAGCAGATAATATATGTCGGAATCGAGAAATTAAACTGGTTAGCGAAACATTTAAGATTGATTTGATACCAGTAGAGTTAGGGAGTTTTGATGTGATAATCGGTATGGACTGGTTGAAAGAAGTGAAAGCAGAGATCGTTTGTTACAAAAATGCAATTCGCATTATACGAGAAAAAGGAAAACCCTTAATGGTGTACGGAGAAAAGGGCAACACGAAGCTACATCTTATTAGTAATTTGAAGGCACAAAAACTAATAAGAAAAGGTTGCTATGCTGTTCTAGCACACGTCGAGAAAGTACAAACTGAAGAAAAGAGCATCAATGATGTTCCCATTGCAAAAGAATTTCCCGATGTATTTCCGAAAGAATTACCGGGATTACCCCCACATCGATCCGTTGAATTTAAAATAGATCTTGTACCAGGAGCTGCACCAATAGCTCGTGCTCCTTACAGACTCGCACCCAGCGAGATGAAAGAACTGCAAAGCCAATTACAAGAACTTTTAGAGCATGGTTTCATTCGACCAAGCACATCACCGTGGGGAGCTCCTTTTTTGTTTGTCAAGAAGAAAGATGGTACATTCAGGTTGTGTATCGACTACCGAGAGTTGAACAAACTTACCATCAAGAACCGCTACCCACTACCGAGAATCGACGACTTATTTGATCAACTACAAGGCTCGTCTGTTTATTCAAAGATTGACTTACGTTCCGGGTATCATCAAATGCGGGTGAAAGAAGATGATATTCCAAAGACTGCTTTCAGAACACGTTACGGTCATTATGAGTTTATGGTCATGCCATTTAGTTTAACTAATGCACCAGCTGTGTTCATGGACCTTATGAACCGAGTGTGTGGACCATACCTTGACAAGTTTGTCATTGTTTTCATTGATGACATACTTATTTACTCAAAGAATGACCAAGAACACGGTGAACATTTGAGAAAGGTGTTAGAAGTATTGAGGAAGGAAGAATTGTACGCTAAGTTTTCAAAGTGTGCATTTTGGTTGGAAGAAGTTCAATTCCTCGGTCACATAGTGAACAAAGAAGGTATTAAGGTGGATCCGGCAAAGATAGAAACTGTTGAAAAGTGGGAAACCCCGAAAACTCCGAAACACATACGCCAGTTTTTAGGACTAGCTGGTTACTACAGAAGGTTCATCCAAGACTTTTTCAGAATAGCAAAACCCTTGACTGCATTAACGCATAAAGGGAAGAAATTTGAATGGAATGATGAACAAGAGAAAGCGTTTCAGTTATTGAAGAAAAAGCTAACTACGGCACCTATATTGTCATTGCCTGAAGGGAATGATGATTTTGTGATTTATTGTGACGCATCAAAGCAAGGTCTCGGTTGTGTATTAATGCAACGAACGAAGGTGATTGCTTATGCGTCTAGACAATTGAAGATTCACGAACAAAATTATACGACGCATGATTTGGAATTAGGCGCGGTTGTTTTTGCATTAAAGACTTGGAGGCACTACTTATATGGGGTCAAAAGTATTATATATACCGACCACAAAAGTCTTCAACACATATTTAATCAGAAACAACTGAATATGAGGCAGCGTAGGTGGATTGAATTATTGAATGATTACGACTTTGAGATTCGTTACCACCCGGGGAAGGCAAATGTGGTAGCCGATGCCTTGAGCAGGAAGGACAGAGAACCCATTCGAGTAAAATCAATGAATATAATGATTCATAATAACCTTACTACTCAAATAAAGGAGGCGCAACAAGGAGTTTTAAAAGAGGGAAATTTAAAGGATGAAATACCCAAAGGATCGGAGAAGCATCTTAATATTCGGGAAGACGGAACCCGGCATAGGGCTGAAAGGATTTGGGTACCAAAATTTGGAGATATGAGAGAAATGGTACTTAGAGAAGCTCATAAAACCAGATACTCAATACATCCTGGAACGGGGAAGATGTACAAGGATCTCAAGAAACATTTTTGGTGGCCGGGTATGAAAGCCGATGTTGCTAAATACGTAGGAGAATGTTTGACGTGTTCTAAGGTCAAAGCTGAGCATCAGAAACCATCAGGTCTACTTCAACAACCCGAAATCCCGGAATGGAAATGGGAAAACATTACCATGGATTTCATCACTAAATTGCCAAGGACAGCAAGTGGTTTTGATACTATTTGGGTAATAGTTGATCGTCTCACCAAATCAGCACACTTCCTGCCAATAAGAGAAGATGACAAGATGGAGAAGTTAGCACGACTGTATTTGAAGGAAGTCGTCTCCAGACATGGAATACCAATCTCTATTATCTCTGATAGGGATGGTAGATTTATTTCAAGATTCTGGCAGACATTACAGCAAGCATTAGGAACTCGTCTAGACATGAGTATTGCCTATCATCCACAAACTGATGGGCAGAGCGAAAGGACAATACAAACGCTTGAAGACATGCTACGAGCATGTGTTATTGATTTCGGAAACAGTTGGGATCAACATCTACCGTTAGCAGAATTTTCCTACAACAACAGCTACCATTCAAGCATTGAGATGACGTCGTTTGAAGCACTTTATGGTAGAAAGTGCAGGTCTCCGATTTGTTAGAGTGAAGTGGGGGATAGACAGATTACGGGTCCAGAGATTATACAAGAAACTACCGAGAAGATCATCCAAATTCAACAACGGTTGAAAACCGCCTAAAGTCGACAAAAGAGCTACGCTGACATTAAAAGAAAAGATATAGAATTTGAAATTGGAGAGATGGTCATGCTTAAAGTTGCACCTTGGAAAGGCGTTGTTCGATTTGGTAAACGAGGGAAATTAAATCCAAGGTATATTGGACCATTCAAGATTATTGATCGTGTCGGACCAGTAGCTTACCGACTTGAGTTACCTCAACAACTCGCGGCTATACATAACACTTTTCATGTCTCGAATTTGAAGAAATGTTTTGCTAAAGAAGATCTCACTATTCCATTAGATGAAATCCAAATCAACGAAAAACTTCAATTCATCGAAGAACCCGTCGAAATAATGGATCGTGAGGTTAAAAGACTTAAGCAAAACAAGATACCAATTGTTAAGGTTCGATGGAATGCTCGTAGAGGACCCAAGTTCACCTGGGAGCGTGAAGATCAGATGAAGAAGAAATACCCGCATCTATTTCCAGAAGATTCGTCAACACCTTCAACAGCTTAAAATTTCGGGACAAAATTTATTTAACTGGTAGGTACTGTAGTGACCCGAACTTTTCCATGTTTATATATATTAATTGAGATTGATATTTACATGATTAAATTTTTCCAATATGTTAAGCAATCAAACTTGTTAAGACTTGATTAATTGAAATATGTTTCATATAGACAATTGACCACCAAAGTTGACCGGTGATTCACGAACGTTAAAACTTGTAAAAACTATATGATGACATATATATGGATATATATATAGTTAACATGATACTATGATAAGTAAACATATCATTAAGTATATTAACAATGAACTACATATGTAAAAACAAGACTACTAACTTAATGATTTTTAAACGAGACATATATGTAACGATTATCGTTATAAAGACATTTAATGTATATATATCATATTAAGATATATTCATACATGATAATATCATGATAATATAATAAATTAAAATCTCATTTGATATTATAAACATTGGGTTAACAACATTTAACAAGATCGTTAACCTAAAGGTTTCAAAACAACACTTACATGTAACGACTAACGATGACTTAACGACTCAGTTAAAATGTATATACATGTAGTGTTTTAATATGTATTTATACACTTTTTAAAGACTTCAATACACTTATCAAAATACTTCTACTTAACAAAAATGCTTACAATTACATCCTCGTTCAGTTTCATCAACAATTCTACTCGTATGCACCCGTATTCGTACTCGTACAATACACAGCTTTTAGATGTATGTACTATTGGTATATACACTCCAATGATCAGCTCTTAGCAGCCCATGTGAGTCACCTAACACATGTGGGAACCATCATTTGGCAACTAGCATGAAATATCTCATAAAATTACAAAAATATGAGTAATCATTCATGACTTATTTACATGAAAACAAAATTACATATCCGTTATATCTAATCCATACACCAACGACCAAAAACACCTACAAACACTTTCATTCTTCAATTTTCTTCATCTAATTGATCTCTCTCAAGTTCTATCTTCAAGTTCTAAGTGTTCTTCATAAATTCCAAAAGTTCTAGTTTCATAAAATCAAGAATACTTTCAAGTTTGCTAGCTCACTTCCAATCTTGTAAGGTGATCATCCAACCTCAAGAAATCTTTGTTTCTTACAGTAGGTTATCATTCTAATACAAGGTAATAATCATATTCAAACTTTGGTTCAATTTCTATAACTATAACAATCTTATTTCAAGTGATGATCTTACTTGAATTTGTTTTCGTGTCATGATTCTGCTTCAAGAACTTCGAGCCATCCAAGGATCCGTTGAAGCTAGATCCATTTTTATCTTTTCCAGTAGGTTTATCCAAGGAACTTAAGGTAGTAATGATGTTCATAACATCATTCGATTCATACATATAAAGCTATCTTATTCGAAGGTTTAAACTTGTAATCACTAGAACATAGTTTAGTTAATTCTAAACTTGTTCGCAAACAAAAGTTAATCCTTCTAACTTGACTTTTAAAATCAACTAAACACATGTTCTATATCTATATGATATGCTAACTTAATGATTTAAAACCTGGAAACACGAAAAACACCGTAAAACCGGATTTACGCCGTCGTAGTAACACCGCGGGCTGTTTTGGGTTAGTTAATTAAAAACTATGATAAACTTTGATTTAAAAGTTGTTATTCTGAGAAAATGATTTTTATTATGAACATGAAACTATATCCAAAAATTATGGTTAAACTCAAAGTGGAAGTATGTTTTCTAAAATGGTCATCTAGACGTCGTTCTTTCGACTGAAATGACTACCTTTACAAAAACGACTTGTAACTTATTTTTACGACTATAAACCTATACTTTTTCTGTTTAGATTCATAAAATAGAGTTCAATATGAAACCATAGCAATTTGATTCACTCAAAACGGATTTAAAATGAAGAAGTTATGGGTAAAACAAGATTGGATAATTTTTCTCATTTTAGCTACGTGAAAATTGGTAACAAATCTATTCCAACCATAACTTAATCAACTTGTATTGTATATTATGTAATCTTGAGATACCATAGACACGTATACAATATTTCGACCTATCATGTCGACACATCTATATATATTTCGGAACAACCATAGACACTCTATATGTGAATGTTGGAGTTAGCTATACAGGGTTGAGGTTGATTCCAAAATATATATAGTTTGAGTTGTGATCAATACTGAGATACGTATACACTGGGTCATGGATTGATTCAAGATAATATTTATCGATTTATTTATGTACATCTAACTGTGGACAACTAGTTGTAGGTTACTAACGAGGACAGCTGACTTAATAAACTTAAAACATCAAAATATATTAAAAGTGTTGTAAATATATTTTGAACATACTTTGATATATATGTATATATTGTTATAGGTTTGTGAATCAACCAGTGGCCAAGTCTTACTTCCCGACGAAGTAAAAATCTGTGAAAGTGAGTTATAGTCCCACTTTTAAAATCTAATATTTTTGGGATGAGAATACATGCAGTTTTTATAAATGATTTACAAAATAGACACAAGTACGTGAAACTACATTCTATGGTTGAATTATCGAAATCGAATATGCCCTTTTTATTAAGTCTGGTAATCTAAGAATTAGGGAACAGACACCCTAATTGACGCGAATCCTAAAGATAGATCTATTGGGCTTAACAAACCCCATCCAAAGTACCGGATGCTTTAGTACTTCAAAATTTATATCATATCCGAAGGGTGTCCCGGAATGATGGGGATATTCTTATATATGCATCTTGTTAATGTCGGTTACCAGGTGTTCACCATATGAATGATTTTTATCTCTATGTATGGGAAGTGTATTGAAATATGAAATCTTGTGGTCTATTGTTACGATTTGATATATATAGGTTAAACCTATAACTCACCAACATTTTTGTTGACGTTTTAAGCATGTTTATTCTCAGGTGATTATTAAGAGCTTCCGCTGTCGCATACTTAAATAAGGACGAGATTTGGAGTCCATGCTTGTATGATATTGTGTAAAAACTGCATTCAAGAAACTTATTTTGTTCTAATATATTTGTATTGTAAACCATTATGTAATGGTCGTGTGTAAACAGGATATTTTAGATTATCATTATTTGATAATCTACGTAAAGCTTTTTAAACCTTTATTGATGAAATAAAGGTTATGGTTTGTTTTAAAATGAATGCAGTCTTTGAAAAACGTCTCATATAGAGGTCAAAACCTCGCAACGAAATCAATTAATATGGAACGTTTTTAATCAATAAGAACGGGACATTTCAAGATAGGTGTACTGTATTTAAATCTTGTGGTCTATCAAAATGATGAATTTTATTGCTTATGATAAACCTATGAACTCACCAACCTTTTGGTTGACAGAAAGCATGTTTATTCTCAGGTATGAAAGAAATCTTCCGCTGTGCATTTGCTCATTTTTAGAGATATTACTTGGAGTCATTCATGACATATAATCAAAAGACGTTGCATTCGAGTCGTTGAGTTCATCAAGATTAATATTAAGTCATTTATAGTTTAGATATATTGAAAGGATATGCATATCTATCAACTTTTGAAGTAAGGGAAGTTTGTCTTTTAAAAACGAATGCAATGTTTGTAAAATGTATCATATAGAGGTCAAATACCTCGCAATGAAATCAATTATTATGTAACGTTCATAATCGATATGAACGGGGCATTTCATTCTTGAACCAACTGAATAACTCGCTAACTATCATCGGGCCATCAAGAATCTGTCGTCCTTTAATAAAAGCTGATTGCCCTTTCGAAATTATTTTATCAATTACAAGAGCCAACCTATTAGCTAAAATCTTAGTGATGATCTTATATTACACCCCGATTAATGATATAGGTCTGTAATCTTTTACACAAGTTGGATTAGAAACTTTGGGAATCAAAGTAATGAAGGCCGATGAGGATCCTTTTGGTAATCTGCTTGTTTCGAACGCAACAACCCTATTCAATTTATAGTTGTTCTACATTGAGGATCTACAAAACCATAATGCCAATACCAAATATTTATAATGATGATTTCATTCGTAGAAGCTACATATAGTGCAGTAAATGGTAAATGTATTGATGATACTAACATATTAAGTAGGCTGATAACATTATATGGTAATGTTAGTAACAATGATAACATTTAAAGAAGTACATGTCGCATTGTTAACTCACTTTTGTTATACGCATTTCAATAGTAGGATATACAATAGCATGCAACTGACAATTATTGGCCTTTTACCCAACCCAACAGTAGGATATATAATAGCAGACTGACTATTCATAAAACATACAATTTTTGTGTACTTTAACTATGATCGTGCAATCATTTCTTTGCTTGGTGATTCTGTTAAGTGGTGTAGGTTTATGTAGAGCATCCATTTTTTGTTAAAGAGGAGATATATGATAATTGTGAATATACAACTAAATGCTGATAATGTAACATATATATACAGTGTCATCCTTTGTGAAAATATCCTTTTTTGGAAAATTGATTCATACTTAATGTTTAAACGCATGATTTGTGGATAATTGATATCCACATTAATTAGGGTTGATTGATTATGTTTTAAATTGTTGCAACAGGTTAAACCACTGGAATCTTTTTTAAAAGGGTTTTGCTAATGTATGTCACGGAGGCATACGTTAAGGTGCATTTAATGAACACGAATTTTCTTATATATAATTATGTGTATTTAATACTCATTAGTTCAATCTAATAATTTCGATTTCTATGCGTGCATTAATTACAAATTCTGATATTTATAGAAATTACAAGTTCATTAAATGCAGTTGAACGTATGCCCCAATGGCATACGTTAAAATTTGATTTCATCAAATCAGTTACATATTCAAATATGCATTTCATGTAAATTCAAAATCTGTAATTTAGTAAACAAAATATCCTAAATTTCAGCAACTTTGAATTTTGATTTCCCATTCAAGTTCCGAATTCGGGTTATTACAATAGGGTCGGGTTATCGGGTTAACTTGGATTATCAAGATAATCCAAGATCAATCAAGATTTCCAGAAATATTTAATCACAATATCCATCATTAGAGATGGTACGATTGCAAACTTGACTTTGTGTTAGTAATTTTATGCCACAATATGTTAATAAAATATGTTATATCAGGGAATTAAAATAAATTGAATGAAATTTTTATTGAAGTGGCAGTAGCATAAGTTAGCAGGTCACCAAACCCACCAGGTGAGTTAAGTCAAGAGTTAGTTCATATGCATACAATAACAATTATATATAGCCAACAATTTTTTTGGTAAAGTCAGATGCATATATAAACAAATTTCACCTTGTAACTAACCCATTTCACTAAATAATTTAAACAAATAGATGGTGTGCAACCAGAATTCTTACATGACCATGGGGCTCAATGTGCCATAAACGAGCTCTTTGATCAACAGAACCTGAAGCAAGTTGGTCCCAACGCAATTCCATGCTAGTAAATGTACTGTTTGATTCATTTTCCAGTTAATATAATAATAAAACATAATAAAATTGGGGTTTATAATAGGATGAATAATTGGGGTTTTATTGAAACGGTGAAATTAAACCTTCTTCTTGTGGCCTTGGTATTCTCTGTTGTTATGTATTTGATAATCGCAAACTTCCAGGTTTAAGGGTTCAATCTCACGATGGCGTTTAATTTGTCACATACCCGGTTGTACGATTTGCCCCACTTTTAACACTAACATTCATGATCATGATCGTAATCAATAACGATTATTAAAATTTATTTTTTATTACTTCAAAATTGGATCTATAATTTAGATATTGATTTGAGAGGACGAGAGATTTTGTGGAAAATTTCACACTGCAATTGCAAAATGTGTCTTCAATAGTTGAATCCCTAATTTTCAGTTATTGTCCCGTGTATTTTTTTGTTAGTGGTTAACGTAGTTAATTTAGGGGCATTATAGTCTTACTAATTCAAAATTTATGTTAAAGACATCATTAAGATGGTGTGTCTCATTTAAGGATCAAGATTAACCTTAATCTTATTAATGGATGGCTTAGATACAAAATTTTATTTTTCAATAGACTCTATTATGGCTTTCTTTATTATATATAAGAGAAAGATTAAATAAAACACGTGATACACAATGAAAATTCTCAATTTCACTTTTTATTAATATAATAATGAAGGATATAATAATATAATATTATTATTATATATAAAAAAAATACAAAATAAGGAAAAAATAAGCACGGGTCGTTTGTTTGAGTTGTAAACCCAAATTAGGGTTTCTAAAACCTTCCATCAACAAACCAAATAATGAACATACAATTCAACTCATATAGTCTACTCTTAACGCAAACCCTAACAAATTAATAAAACCGTTAATGAATACCATCGTCTAACAAGTGAAAACGTTTGCAATCGACGAATCAGGTCTCATCTGTCTAGAGCTCTATGGGTCTACTCAATTCAACATCAAAATAGTTAGATTACACTTCCGGTTAGAAAGCCTAAACTCAATTAATATTTTGCACGATTTTTACCCCTTGTGTAACGCACAGGCTCTAAAGCCTAGTGTATTATATATAAAAAGTATTACATTAATACAAGGTAAATGGACCTTAAGGACTGGCCCAATATACACGAAAAGATTTTCCACTATGGACTACAGGAGTCCAAGGCTATGAACGAAATGAATTGTTTAATCATACACGAAACAATCAAGTTGTAGAGTGAGCAGCCCGAACCGACAAGTTATGATAAATATAAGTCCGGATTGCTTAGCCTGACGTTCCAGTCGATCTTCTTTCCTTTCAACCTCTGTGAAATCCACTCAAATGATTTGACTTGAAGTGTGGAGTACAGGTTCCCAAAGAGTGAAATAGATTGCGGTAATAGAAACGTGAACGTGGTGTTCATGAAATGGATTAAACTGTGCTGCTACCTGACCAGACTGAAGGTGGGACGGCCGTGACTATCTGTCACGTCGTGCCAGATTTGCTCAGATGGAAACAAAATACAGGTGGCACGCCGTGACACTTTGTTACGTTGTGCCAGGTCGAACAACAAAAATCAAGTGTCATGTCGTGCTAGTGCCGTTTTTTGAAAGTGTTTGGTCAGTTTTTGTATTTACTTGTTGTGATGACCCGTCCAAATCCACTTGGACGAATACATCATTCATTGATTTCATAGTAAGGTTTTGACCTCTATATGATACGTTTTGTAAACATTGCATTCTTTTGAAAAGGCACACCATAAATGAATATATAAATCCAAGGTTTTCGATGTCTGATGATTTCTACGTATAGACAATCACCGTATATAATAGTTTTTAACAATACATCCGTTGACAATACAGTCAAATAAGATACATGATGATGATTTTGTGAATGCAAAGTTTTCTCGAATAAAGCATGTATGACTCCATGCACATAGCTTGTATAACGTATAAGCAAACAGCGAAAGACTTCTAGGAGCCTGAGAATAAACATGCTTAAAAGTGTCAACACAAAGGTTGGTGAGTTCATAGTTTTAATGTTGCGCATAATCTGTATATAAAGGTGGATCACAAGATTTCAGTTGTTTCATCCGAAACGTTTATCAAAAGATTCTACGTAACAGAGCACCCTGGTAACTAAACTTAACGTTATAATGATAATTACCCTATTCATTTTAATACACGCAAACCAACGTGTCATAAACTCAAATAACATACGTCCGTTAAAAGGCTAGCGCTCTAGCTCGGACGGGGATGTCAAGTCCTATGGATCCATATACTATTATTCGCGCCCACCAGTCCACATCCTATGTACTGGCATCTACTAGTTACCAAAGTTAAGGGATTTTCGGTTTAACTCAGTGTAGAATTAAGTATATACTTGTATCCATTGCGTTTAAAATAAATTGCATGTATTCTCAGCCCAAAAATATTTAAAGCATTTAAAAAGGGATCTATAAACTCACCTTAGCAGCACATAAATTCATTCACCGAAATGTGACTGATACTCGGAATGCAAAGTAATCGTAGATCTCAACCTAGAGAACATATGTTGGTCAATAAATTTTTAACAAGCTAGGTCGGGTCATAGTGTATCACAATCCTAATGCTCGAGACCGGCATGCAAAAGTTAACAAAAGTCATCTCAAAAGTCAACCTGACCCAATATGATCTTTAAATCTATACATGTACATGTTTATTATCATAGTATAAGTCTTGATAATTGAACGAATTTATAGTTTATCAAACTTAAAATATTATTTATTTCAGGAGCTATATTATATTTGAATTATCAAGGCAATCGAAAATATTTTATTATTTCACATAGCTTTTCAATACTTGTAAAAGCAGATTATAATGTTTATAAAGCTTTAAAACATGATAAGATAGTCAACTTTGACAATTGTTCAACAAAACGAGACGTGCTTTATATAGAAATTCATTTACTCGATTAGTAATATTTGAAAATCCAATTTATCAATCTCATAGACAAGTTGTTTAAATATTAATTTACAGTTTCAAACACAATTTCAATTAACGTTAACCATAATTCAGTTGACCATATCTTTTAATCCGTTCATCTAAATCACGCGATTTCTAAATGAAAAGTTAATAATTTTTCGCCAGCTTTCCAAAAACATGCATATCATATACTTTATATCAGTCGCATATGTATCAAATTCGTGATTCATCATAAACTATCTAACGACAAAATTAAAGCATACAAGCATGCATAAACATATATACTCGAGCACTAGACATGGATACCCTATTAATATATAAAAGATAAGATGTGAATGCTCACGTATCAATATTGTGATTTAATATTGTAGGAAAGTACGTAGACGCAACGGAGATGATAAACACTAGGTTTGACTCACGAGCATACCCCCGAATAATACCCATCACCTCCTTAGCTATAACCCATAATTTCCTTAGCTCTATCCCGCTCGTAAAACTCATTTTTTTAAATTACTCAAACAGCACTCCGTCGTAGTATTTTATGTATATATAATACTAATAATCACACTACTAATATTACTAATAATATTAGGATTAATAATAATATTAATAATTAATAATTAATAATAATAAATATAAATATAGAGAAAGAGATCGAGAGAGAATGAGAGTGTGTAATTGAGCCAGAACGATCGAGCTTTATATTGTTGCCTAGATTCTAACCCCATGCGATCGCATGGGTCTTCTTTGGTTTGGCCATGCGATCGCATGACTAGCTGGAGTGGCTCACATTCAATTAACCACGTGCTGCCGACAGTTTTATATTATTATTATATATATATTATATTTAATTTGTATAATTATTTATATATTATATTAAATTCTCGTTCATAGATAATTTGTAAATTTAGTTCCGATAATTCGTACGTTGACACTCGACTCATGTCCCGGTTCCGGTTCCTAAACGCATTTTCGTACGCTTAGAAAACTTGTACTTTTCGTTTCGCGACACGTACCTTTATCAATAATTAGACTTATATCCCAATAATTTATATTATAAGAAATGTAACCTATACCTTTGAGTATTATGGTCATTTGCTTCTATGAATCGATGTCTCAGTATATATACATATGATAATATTAATTTAAATCCAAAACGTTTTGTATCTAGTTAATATTATATTTAATCACTTTGTAAAATATATATATATATATATATATATATATATATATATATATATATATATATATATATATATATATTCTTAATATAAATTTGTACATATTATATATAATTGAAATATTTATTTAATAATATTTAGTTTTTCAAAATCGATTATATTTCAAGTTTATTTTAAAATCGTTTAAATAATAGAAATTATTATAACACGTCACTTTTACACTTTAAAGCTTAAATTGATAAAATTCCTTTATGCGCCAATGTTTATTTTAATTTCTCAGACGTTCTAATTAATATATTTAATTATCAGTCGAATCAATAAACAAGTGTTACTATCGTTTATTTAACTAATTTGAAATCATATATATATTCAATACAATACTCGTTGTGAATTATTTAAATATTTAATTCTAATAGTTAATATTATAACTTATTGTATATATTCCAATTTAGTTATTTAAACAAAAAAATTTTAATAATCAATTTCTATCGTATCGAAAAATGTTTCCGCACGTTTGAAACTAAATCAATTGAATATTATGAATTTTAGCTTTCCACTAACTTTTGTCTAACTCTCGTTAGTTGACACATTTGTTCTTACTTATAAATCACATTACTATTTATTCCGAATACCGTTAAAAAGAAACGATTTCTCAAATCAATGTTGACCTCGTAACAGAGACCCGTAATCATATCACAATGTATCTGATAATTCAATCATTTGATATTATCTTTTAATTTGGATAGTTTAATATATCTAATAGATATGAAAACCAATAAGTTTTATGTTCGATATCATACACGAAATACTTTGTTAATGTTTTTAATTAACATTTATATATATATATATATATATATATATATATATATATATATATATATATATATATATATATATATATATATATATATATATATATATACATCAAGTTATTGTTAGTCGATAGTAAAGCCCGACTCTGTATGTGGGCTTAGGGTCCATAATAGTATTTAGGGTTTTAGAGTATCCAATGTAATTTATAAATACATGATGAATAAAGCATAATACCTACGAGTTTCTATTGTTTTACATGGTATCAGAGCGGGTTACTAACCCTCTGACATATCGCTTCTGCCTACTACCACCAAATATCCTCTGGTCATTGACTACTTGTCGGTGATCGGAGGTATCCCAATCAGCCGCTATACCAATCCCCAAATATTAGTAAAATAACCTATAATAGTTTAGTCGTCTGCTGCTATTGCGAAAGCCGTTCAATCAATTATTCAACATGGTATCAAAGGGTTATGATCCTGGTTAAACTACACGGGTCACCACCTCCATTCAATTTAACCCCGACAAAATTACTATCTTCCATCTCCTTCCTTCAATCACTAAAAAAAAAAAAAAAAAGTTACCTACATCGCCGTTTATTTTTTTTTCTTTTCTTTTACTTTTGCTATTGAAAGCAACTTGTATGTTGCCGTTTTATCATTAGCCATAAACCTTCATCAAACTTCCCTACTCGTACCTTCTGCTGTAAATCAACCTTTCTTCTTGCTCTTCTATTTATCTTCGATCCTCGTTTTGGGTAGGTATACCCAAGTTGTTATTTTGGGTTGCTATCTTAAATTCATTACTCCTCTCCCCATCCGCCGTCAAGTTAAAAAAAAAATTAAACTTTAAACAGCCGACAACCAAACACGTTATCTGAAAGTTCCAATTGATTAAATGAACAAACAATCAATTGATTTGTCATCGGCTCATATCAATTCTTCCATTTTGTGTAATATTTCTTTTAAGCACGGATGTAATCTATTTTATTTTTCCTTTTCAATAATTTTATATTCTATCTTCTAAGTCACATCTTGCAATAATCAGCGTTGGACTGAGCCGCCTAGCTTGGCTAGGTTCCAAACCCAAAAGAAAAAAAAAGAGAATATAGTCAAAAATCTTATTTGCAGCGTTGATGAAGATTGTGATCGTCGACAAAGTTCCCTGCCCAAGTCCTGCTCAATCCTTAGGCAAAGCAAAAGTCACGACGTAAAAAAAAACGTTACGTAAAAGGAAACGCAGTCAAGCAAGACGCAACGATATCAGCGAAATCAGTCAATTCGGTGCAACAAATGAGAAAAAAAAGTTTACTTATTTTAATGTTGTGGTTTTCGGATGTTACAGACACAAAGAATTTCGAAAGGAATATAGAAAAAAAATTCTTATTTGCAGCGTTGATGAAGATTGTTATCGTCGACAAAGTTCTCTGCCCAAGCCCTGCTCAATCCTTAGGCAAAGCAAGCCACGGCGTAAAAGAGAAAAAAAAAACGCTACGGAAAAGGAATACGCAGTCAAGCAGTATGCAACTACATCCGCGAATATCTGTCTATTTGGCGCATCAAACAAGAGAAGAAAAAAAAAAGTTACTTTTTATTTTGTATTTAGCATTCTCTTCCAGTCCGAACTTTTCGCGACGTTCGGACTGCGGGAGAGTGTCAGACGATAATAAAGCCCGACTCTGTATGTGGGCTTAGGGTCCATTATAGTATTTAGGGTTTTAGGGTATCCAATGTAATCTATAAATACATGATGAATAAAGCATAATACATACGGGTTTCTATTGTCTTACAGTTATATATATATTGTTCGTGAATCGTCGAGAACAATCAAAGGGTAAATGAATACATGAACATAGTTCAAAAGTTTTGAGATTTCAACATTACAGACTTTGCTTATCGTGTCGGAAACATTAAATCATTTAAAGATAAAGTTTAAATTTGGTCAAAAATTTCCGGGTTGTCACACTTGTCATTTACCACCACTTTTGAATATACGTTTTTCACCATATTCTCTGCAAAAACACACAGAAAATACTCCTTACATACACTTTGATTAACTCTCTTTTAGCCTAGAAGATTAATCACTCCTTGCCTTATCTCAATCGAGATTTCGAGTAACCCGAGGCTAATAGAGTCGACATATTTGATCCGGAAATGTCTTCGCGATTCAAGGATCAATTCGGTTATCATATTATGGGGGTGTTTGGATTAGCGTTATGAAATCGATTTTTTGATTATTGCGTTTTTAAAACGTAAATAATTAGTTAATCGTGTTTGGTATTTTTAAATCAAAAATCGATTTTTCACGTTTAAATGGCCTTGAAAACGCGGTTTTAAGAATCCAAGTTCTACCTACTGTTTGCAAACGCAATTACTCCCTCTCTCTTCTTTTACAAGAATACCCCAATACTTATACTCCGTAATTACTAGTACTCCGTATCTATTTGTTTTGTTTTTCTTTCATTTCATTGCAAAATACAGAGTATGTATTCTGCCATCTGTTCATGGAGAGTTCACGAATTAATAAATTTTATCAACTATTGCAGTTTCTATCTTACCTTCACATTTATCATCATATCATAACAAACCTAATATACCGAGACAAGATATTACAAGTACTTTTTACACATTCTTATGAAAATTCTTATACGTTATAGATAAATAAAATATAAACATACCTTCTTTAATTATTATCTTTATCTTTATTACAACAGTATGATGTCTAATTTAGTCATTTTACCTATTAAGTATTGGATAATCTGATTTTTCCAAACACCCAAAAATCCGATTATCAGATTATTACGATATCATACAACACGTTTTGATGCAACTGATTATCTGATTCTAATTATTCAAAACGCATAATCAATTTTCAAAACGCAAATCCAAACACCCCTTATGTAAACTCTAGTTTTTTATAACACACTTGAATCGTCTAGTCCAAATCTAAATAAAGTATTAATATAATCAAAATTATATTAATAAAATAAAATAATACTACGTATATCATAATACTCCGTATATGGTTTTGAAAATTAAAGAATCAAAAAGAAACGTGATGATGATATTGATCTTGTTGATTAATCTTGTGCAGCAAAAGGTGATGTTTTTATTTCTTTTGTTTTCGTATTCTCTCGTGACCTACGACAAGGCTAAAAAGCGAAACAATATAAAATTAAAAGGTAGTAATATTTGAACCCACTCACAAATCGGTGGGAAAAACGCGTACAAATAATGACCAAAATAGTTTTCAATCGTTTTTGAACACCAACTAACAACAATTCCCTTTTCATATATGAAAATTAGAATTTCAATTTACTTTTTCGATTAATTAATTACTTACACAATTAATTAGTTGTTGGTGAAAGCTATTGTTGACCAATGTTATTGACTTCTACAAGCAGAAGAATTTGCGTGTATATATGCATATACTCCCAGTACGTACCAATAATAACATATTGATAAATAAACAAATTAACGATGTATCCGATTTCCACCATGCACATTTTCATCACTATTCTTACGATGCTCGTTTTCATGTTACCGGAAACGACTGCTAATGTTTTTATTAACAGATCATTAGAAGGAAAAGCTTTGCTGGCTACTCATTGGTGCGAAGATGGTATGATATCGGATCAGGATCATTGTACGTGGTATGATATCGGATGCAATGAAGCAGGAAGTGTAATACTGATACACATACATACACCTTTCCAATCGTAAAGGTGTAAGAGATTTGAGAAGCCTACACTTTGCTTCATTTCCGAACCTTCAAGTCCAGTGGCGTCTTTGAACATAGGCAAGATAGGCGATCGCCTAGGGCCTAAAATTTTAGAAGGGCTCAAATTTTTTAATATATATATATATATATATATATATATATATATATATATATATATATATATATATATATATATATATATATATATATATATATATATATATATATATATATATATATATATATATATATAGTGGTAGGATCAAGAGGGAAGTAACCAATCGGGGGGAAGCAGGGGGAAACAATTTTTTTTTTTTTTAGTTTTTTGAAAAAACTTTGTTCACGAACATTATAGATTGGATGAAAATATGAACATTTAATAAAGACACTTTGTGATAAATGTTTTTATTTTGGCGAAAAAACGCTCGAAGAAGTAATATATAACAATTATCGTGTTTTTCGAGCGTATGTTGAGGTTTTAGATATTAGGGTTTAGATATTAGGGTTTATAGGGTTTAGATATTAGGGTTTAGAAATTTAGGATTTAGATTTAGGATTTAGATTGAGTTTTTAACACGAACGGTTTAGAGTTTAGGGTTTAGGGTAAACCCTAAACTCTAAATCGGGCTAAATTTTACTTCACAAAACATGAAAAAAATGTTAACATTCTTCACGAACAATATTATCTTGAATGTTATTTTTGTTGATCGTTTTTCCGCCAAAATAATAACATTCATCACGAAGTGTCTTTTTTAAATGTTCATATTTTCATCCAATCTATAATGTTCGTGAACAAAGTTTTTTCAAAAAACGAAAAAAAAAAAAAATTGCTTCCCCCCACTTCCCCCCGATTGGTTACTTCCCCATATGTCATTGAATACCGGGGTGTCGCAAATGTGGTGGCCGAATCATGTTGGCTTCGCAACCTCTTACTTGAGCTACCGTTGTGATGACCCGGAAATTTCTGACCAAATTTAAACTTAATCTTTATATTATTTCGACACGATAAGCAAAGTCTGTAATGTTGAGTCTCAAAAATTTTGAACTATGTTCATGTATTCAATTACCCTTCGACTGTTCTCAACGATTCACGAACAATGATGTGTAAATAGATATGTATGTATATATATATATATATATATATATATATATATATATATATATATATATATATATATATATATATATATATATATTAAATTGAGAAATATTAATAAAACATTAAACGGGTTGGTTGATATGAAAATAAATTATGAAATCTATTATATGACTTGAAAACGTTAACAAAGTATTAAACGTATAACGTTATACTTATTCATTTTAGATAAACATCTACGTAATAAAACGTGTTATGTGAAACGTGTATATATATATATATATATATATATATATATATATATATATATATATATATATATATATATATATATATATATATATATATATATATATATATATATATATATATATATATATATATATAAAGTATATTGAACTTATATATAAGCGGTTTCGAATACAATTAATAGATATAGTAACACCTGATTGATATTAAACAAGTTAATACAAACTTATAAGGATTTAAAATAAACATAAGTTCTAGTAATAGATTTTATGATCTGAATATAATTAGTTTTAGAAGAATAAACTTTATAATAATTATTTGATTTAATTTCAAACGTACGAAAACATTTTCAGTCTAAAAGAATTATATTACTAAAACGTTTTATAATATGTAATTAAAGTTTTATAAATCACAAGTACATAGAATTATTGTTTCAAAAATATAAAACAGTTTGAATATATAACCTTATATATATTGTTTCAAAGATATAAAAGTACTACGATATACTTTGAAAGATTAGCACATTATACAACATGTCAAGAAGTAGATTATTAAGGTTATTATCATTATCTTTTATAGTTATGAATTTTATAAATTATATAAAATGATTTGAGTGTCACGTCTTCTTTAAAAAGGAATATAACTTTATAAATATCTGGAACTATTTTTGACAAATTGTTACCGAGCCATTTTAATAAGGATAAAGGTTTTAACGTTATCTTAAAATTTAGAATCTTTCTATAAACCTTTTGACAAGTTATAAATGATAACGGTCCGTGATTCAATTAATATAAATAACTTACAACGTGTAATTAAAAACGTGTTTATATATATTTTGAATTATTTAATAAACAATATTAGTATTCGATTATTGAATCGATTGATATTTAGATAAGTTAACTTATGAGAATTTGATGCATGAATAAATTATATCAATTATATGTTTTAATATATAAAAGTTATATGATACAATAATTTCTATTATTTAAACGATTCTAAAATGAACTTTGAAATATAATTAGTTTCGAAAAACTAAATATTATATTATTAAATAAATATTTAATTTATATATATATATATATATATATATATATATATATATATATATATATATATATATATATATATATATGTACAAACTATATTTTAAATATATATATTTTACAATGTGATAAAATATAATAGTAACTAGATACAAAACGTTTTGATTTTATATATGTACATGTATATATAACGAAACGATGAATTAAAGAAGCAAATGATCAAAACACTCAAATGAATAAGTTACACTTCGAGTGGGATAGTTTTTCATTGATTTGAGTCTTGTTATTGATAAAGGTACATTACACGAAACGTAAAGTACAAGATTTTATTGCGTACGAAACAACGTTCGAAAAACCGAAACCAGGACATATGTCGAGCGACAACGTACGAGTTATCAGAACTAAAATTACAAGTCAACTATGCACGTGAATATAATATAATATATATATAATTATTCAGATTATATATATATAATTATATAATTAATTAACGAGTGTCGGCATCCCTCAGTTATTCGAACATGAGCTGGATGGGGTGCCCATGCGATCGCATGGCCCCAAGGCATGTTTACCATGCGATCGCATGGCAACTGGGGGCAGCAACTCTCTATAAAGCTCGATCGTTTCTCTCCAAATTCATTACCTCTCAATTCTGTATCTCTCTCACGATATATATATATATATACATATATATATTTATATTATTATTATTATTATTATTATTAATCTTATTATTATTATTATTATTTTTATTATTATTATTATTATTATTATTATTATTATTATTATTATTATTATTATTATTATTAGTAATATTATTATTAACTAGTAGTATACATAAAATATTACAACGAAGTGCTGTTCGGGTGTTTCAAAACGGGTTTTTGAGTGAGTCAAAGCTATGGAGATTATGGGTTATAGCTATGGAGGTTATGGATAATGTTCATGGGTATTGTTCGTGAGGTCAAACTAGTGTTTATCATCTCCGTTGGGTCTACGTACTTTCTTGCAATATTGAATCACAATATTGATACGTGAGCATTCTTATCTTATCTTTTGTATATTAATAGTGTATCCCTGACTAGTGCTCGAGTATATATGATTATGCATGCTTGTATGCTTAATTTTGTCGTTAAATAGTTTATGATAAATCACGAATTTGATACATATGCTACTGAGATAAGGTATATGATATGCATGTCGTTGAAAAGCTGGTGAAAAATTAATAACTTTTCATTTACAAATCATGTGATTTCGATGAACGGATTAAAAGATATGGTCAACTGAATTATCATTAATTCTAATATTAATATTATTATTATTACTATTGTCGTTATTGTTATCATCATTATTATTATTATCTAATAATTATTATTATTATTATCATTATCGTTATCAATATAAGTATTATCATTAAAATTATTATTGTTATTATTAATACTATCGTTATTATCACTAAGGTTATTATTAATATTATTATTATTATTATTATTATTATTATTATTATTATTATTATTATTATTATTATTATTATTATTATTATTATCATTATCATTATAATAATTATTAGTATTATCATTAGTATTATTATAATTATTATTATTAGTATCATTATCATTAGTATCATCTAATTATTATGATTACTATTATCATTATTATGAATGCGATATAAAAGAGGATTAGAAGCTATTAAACAAATCAATTAGGAAATAATGTGTATAAGTATCATGATGAAATTAAAATATTGTAAGATATTGATTTAGATAAAAATATCGTTTTCATTATTTTTATCATTATTATTATTATTAAAAGTATCATTAATATTAAAACTATCATTTTTATTAAAATTATCATTTTTGGAATATCATTGTTATTATAAAATATCATTATTATTATCATTTTAGTATTATTATTATTAAAAATTATCATTTTGAATAGAATTATCATTTTTATATAAAATATTATTATTATTACAATTAATATTAAAAAGTATCGTTATTATTAAAATTATCATTATTGGAATTATCATTTTAATATAATTAATATCATCATTAGTAAATAAATATTTTTATTATTATTATTAGTAGAATAATAATAATAATTATTATTATTATTACAAAATAATACAACTTTTACTCATTATTATTATTATCAATATTATTTAATTAAATAAATATGTGATACAAAGATATTTTTACCACACGTAATATAATTACATTAATAATATATACCACTATATTTTTATGATATTGAGTGAACTGTATAAATTTTATTACTTGAGATATATAAAAGTATATTTTTATCATATATAAATTTTAATATAAATTTTTATTTATTAATAAATGACTTGTATTATTTACTCTAATAAAATATGATAAATATATTTAAGAAATAATTGTGTCGTTGGTCCCTCCATTTTACCCCAAAAAGCTAACAGCGTCCCTCAAGTTTTTTTTGGCTTTCAGCGTCCCTCTATTATCACTTTTTTTGATTACGCGTCCCTCCGTCAACTTTCTGTTAAAAAAGTCCGTTAAGTCATGCCATGTGCCTTGCATGTAAGGGTAAATTTGTCTTTTTACTCTTCCTTCACAAAAAGCGATGGACCACCAGCGCAAAAAATCTTATAATTTATATATTGTTAATTTATAAATTTATAAAAATAAAAACCGTTTTATTGGTTTTTGCTAAACACACTCATCGTACACTTTAAATATCACTGTATTGATCTTGAAATCTGATTTAGAACACGAATCGAAGCAAGAAAATTGCAGTTACAAACTGCACGAATCGATCAATAGCTTTGTTTTCGTGGTAAAAATCCGACTTTCAACCCGTTTTATTGGTATTTGTTTTAAAACTCGAAGTTTGATTTTGGTTGTTTTTGATTGAGTATGTGTTACCAAATTCTGAAAATATAAAAAGTTCACTTATCATCTCTTGATCAATTCTTCAAACTCTTAGATATTAATTCGTTCATTTGATAGGGTAACAAGCTAGATTTTTATTCGAAAAAAACCGTATTCTAAATTGACTTGTTTAGCTGGATTTGGTGTGGAAATAGAAAATGTGTTAATGTGGAACGTTCTTAAATCATCTAAGGAAGCTACATAAACTGATTTTGTTGTTTGAGATTCTGAGATCGCTGAGATCTAATTTTAATTTGTTTTTGTAACTTTTTCGTGTCCATCACAAAATTCGAAGATTGAAACTTGTTTTAGAATTTAATGTTGCTTAAAAGTTGTTTAGATAGATTGCAGAAACATTTTGGTATAACTTCTAGTGAGTTTCTATCGTGTTTTGATTGTTTCTGAGCATCGCAGCCAGTCACCACCACCGTGAACCGCAACCAAGACACCGGATCTGATACTTCATCATTTTCAGGACATTCGTGCGAAGTAAAAAGTGATTTTTGCGACTGAACAAGAGTACAAACGAACGAGCTCGCTTAATTCGTACGAATAACATACCAATTTTGTGAATTTAAGTGAATAAGATTGATGGGTCATACGTACAACTTTTGGGGAAGAAAAAAACCTTAGGCGTGAAAAATTCAAGGAGCTCTAAAAGAGGGTTTCTTTAATCATCTCTGTATTGAAAACAAATTTTTATTTTTATAGATTTATAAATTAATAATATATAAATTATAAGATTGTTTGCACCGGTGGTCCCTCGATTTTAGTGAAGAGAAGAGTAAAAAGATGAATTTACCCTCACATGCAAGGCACATGGCATGACTTAACGGACTTTTTTAACAGAAAGTTGACGGAGGGACGTGTAATCAAAAAAAGTGATAATAGAGGGACGCTGAAAGCCAAAAAAAAAAACTTGAGGGACGCTGTTAGCTTTTTGGGGTAAAATGGAGGGACCAACGGCACAATTATTTCTATATTTAAATATATAAAACGACTATATTTAAGTTATATAATAAACATGTATAGATTTTGGAAGTCATTTTGGGTCAAGTTGACTTTTGTTGACTTTTGCATATTGGTCTCAAGCATTAGGATTGTGATACACTACTACTTTACCTAAATTGTTAAACAGATATTGACCAACATATAAATATATATACTTAATATAGGTTCGTTAATTCGAGGCAAACCCTGCACTTGTTCAGTGCCGTCATATGAATAATTGCTACGAAATACAGTATCGTGAGTTTCATTACTCCCTTTTTAAATGCTTTTGCAATAAATATTTTTGGGACTGAAAATACATGCGTGGCTTTTATAAATGCTTGACGAAATAGACACAAGTACTCAAAACTACATTCTATGGTTGGATTATTAGACCGAATATCACCCCTTTAGCTTGGTAACCTAAGAATTTGGGAACAGTGCCCCTAATTGACGCGAATCCTAAAGGTAGATATACGGGAACTAACACCCCTTATTCTGGAATTTGGAATGCTTTAGTACTTTGAGTTATTATTATACAGACGAGAGGATTCTGTTTTGGGGATATTCTATATGCATCTTGTTAATGTCGGTTACAGGTGTTCACCATATGAATGATTTTATCTTTATGCAGACGAGAGGATTCTGCTTATAAATATGAAATCTTGTGGTCTATTAAAATGATGAAAATGAATGATTATGAAAAACTAATGAACTCACCAACCTTTTGGTTGACACTTTTAAGCATGTTTATTCTCAGGTATGAAAGAAATCTTCCGCTGTGCATTTGCTCTGATGATGCAGCAGAGGTGTACGAAATATACTATATTTTTACTACGAAATACGATACAAATTACACAAGTTTTAATTATTTATTTACAAATGGGATATACCTAAACTCTGCTACAATGCTATAAGCAGTGTACCTAATCGTAGAGTAGTATAGTTTTTAGTAAGTCCGGTTCGTTCCACAGGGAGACGACTTATTTTACACTATATTTTTAAACAACTATATGTGTATAAAATATATATATTACAATTATTATTATTATAGAAGGGGGGTTTTACCGTTTAATGATTGGTTTTTCGATTTTATATTTTAAGCGTAAAGATAAATGACGATATTTAAATGACGATATATAAAATTGCGATAAAATATGAAATAAAATAATTATGCTTATTTAAACTTTCGTAATCATGATGTTTGACGTTTTGATTTTAATTTATTACCCTGGGTTAATTGTCCTTTGTCCTGGATTATTTTCATCGGTCATAATTATAAAGTGCGAGTGTCCCCGTTAAATTAACCTTATTCCCGAAGTCAAATATTTCAACTAATTAGGGATTCAAACTGTAACAATATTTTAATACTTTGTTAATAATTACACCAGGTTATCGACTGCGTGTAATCCAAGGTTTTAATACTTTGTTAACAATTACACCAATTACCCTTGTATGTAATCCACCCCTATTTTAATGAGTCCATTGACTATTAATCCATCCCCGTCTCCAGTCAAATGAACAATTATTAGTATTTATAAATATCCCGCTCACCGTACCCGATCGAACGTATGTGGCTATATATAAATACGTCAAATTATAAATCTCTATATTAAATTAACAAGATATCATTTAGTTAATCAAATATAAAGCCCATTAATAACCCATAGTCCCATTTCCACAAGTGTCGGTCTTTTGTCCAAACCCTAATTATGGTCCAAAGTCCAATAACCCCGTCTTAATATTTAGTCCAACATCACGATTACTTCGGCTCAAATAAGCATAATAATAACTTAAGTACGATACATTAATTTAAAAAGGGAGAACATAACTTATAACGAATATTTATCTCGTAGCGTTACACAGACATAATTTCGACTTTAGAACCCGTAAAATAACCATTACATTACCCAAACTAACTAATATAAAACTAAACTAATATATATTATATATATAAATATATAAATATATATTGAGAGAGATCAGAAGAAAGAAAGAGTGAAGGGTGTGCTGAGTTCGTTGAGCAAACTGGCTATTTATAGGACTTGGCCCAACTTTTTGGTCCATGCGATCGCATGGAAAATGTGCTTCCTGGCCATGCGATCGCATGGCCGCCTGATCCAGCTCATATTGATTTGTTTGCTAGCTTGTCGACGTTATATTTAATTATATAATATATGATGTCGTAGCATGGGGGTACGAAATAGTTTATATTTTTACCAGGAAATACTATTAAATATGCTACAATTTTACACAAGTTTTAATTATTTATTTACAAATGGGATATACCTAAACCTTGCTACAACACCATAGGCAGTGTACCTAATCGTAGAGTAGTATAGTTTTTAGGAAGTCTGGTTCGTTCCACAGGGAGCGGGCTTATTGCACACTATATTTTTAAACAACTATATTTGTACAAAATATATATAATTATATATAATAATATATAAAAGGGGGTTTACCGTTTAATGACCGGTTTGTCGATTTATATTTTAAGCGAAGCGTAAAGTAAATGACGATATTTAACTAACAATATTAAATAAATAACAATAATTAAAATGACAATAAATAAAAGTACGAGGAAAAATGAAATAAAATATATTATGCTTATTTAAGCTTCCGTAACCATGATGTTTGACGTGTTGATTTTGGTTTTATGCCCATGGGTTAATTGTCCTTTGTCCTGGATTATTTAATATGCCCGTCTGGTTTTTCTCTATAACAGTCCATCAGTCATAAATATAAAGTGCGAGTGTCCTCGTCAAATTATCCTTATACCCGAAGTCAAATATTCCAACTAATTGGGGACTTAAACTGTAACAAGGTTTTAATACTTTGTTTAATAATTACACCAGGATATCAACTGCGTGTAACCCAAGGTTTTAATACTTTGTTATCAATTATGCCAAGTGTCCTTGTACATAATTTCACCCCTGTTTTAATAATTCTAGTGACTATTAATCCATTCCCGTGTCCGGTTAAATGAACGATTATTCGTACATATAAATACCCCGCCCATCGTGTCCGATCGAGTGTATATGGTTATTTATAGGGACGTCCAAATGTAAATCTTTATATTAAAATTAACAAACTATCATTTAGTTAAACAAATATAAAGCCCATTAATAGCCCATAGTCTAATTTTCACAAGTGTTGTTCTTTTGTCTAAACCCCAATTATGGTACAAAGCCCAATTACCCAATTTTAGTATTTTAGCCCAACATCATGATTACTTCGTCTTAAATAAGCATAATAATAACTTAAGTACGAGACATTAATTTAAAAAGGAGAACATAGCTTACATTGATTATTTATCGCGTAGTGGTACACGGACAGAATTTCGACTTCAAAACCCGTAAAATAACCATTACATAACCCGAACTAATCTAATATAAAACTACCCTATATATATATATATATATATATATATATATATATATATATATATATATATATATATATATATATATATATATATATATATATATTATATATATATTTATTTATTATTTAGTATTATTATTATTTATATTTTTTATATATTAAAATCGAACGAATGCATGGCCGTTTATAGGCATTTTGATTTCTGACAGCTCCGCGAGTCGTGGAGTTTTATGCCTGCAAACTCCGCGAGTCGTGGAGTTTGAAAATCCAGCTCACAAACTTTTGGCTCCTAGCTTGTCGACATAATAAATATATAAATATAAAATATAAATAATTAATATAATTATTTATATATTATATTATATTCTTGTGCATAGTTGACTTGTAATTTTGGTCCGTTGCGTCGGCCGTTGATAGTTGGCTCAGGTCTCGGTTCCGGATTTTCGAACGTCCTTGCGTACAATTTAATATCTTGTACTTTGCGTTTTGTAACTTGTACTCTTGTCATTTTTAGACGTTTTTCATCAATAAATTGAACCTTTTGAATTCTATCTTGAACATTTGAGCTTTTTGGACGTTTGTGTCTTCAAATCTTCGTTTTCGCCTTTTGTCTTCGCACTTATTTATTTAAACAATTACAATGAAAATATAATACAATTACATATGAAAACCTATTATTTAGGAGGGATATTGCTATGAAATATATGTTCCTTTTTAGCCTTATCAAACATCCCCACACTTGAGCGTTGCTTGTCCTCAAGCAATACAGAACTTGAAATAAAAACATACATGAATCACTTTTTTATTCATCACACTTTGTACATCAGTGATTTTGATATGGTGGTATAAACAATGATAGTAACGATAGAACCATGGTTAAAGGTGGGTGTGTCATCCACAGTTGCCTCGGGTTTAGGTCAACGACACTTGCAATCAAATAGCCGATTTACTTTCGGTTTCCAAAGCAAAGTGCACATTTGAAAGGCGGTTTACAGTCCCACATGACTATAAAAATTTAGATCCGTTAGGAAATTGGATCTTTATGAAAACATTTGATCTTTTGAAAATTCAATCTAGCTTTTACCCTAGACAAGTTTTCCGGAATAACCCTTCACCGGTGTTTGCAAAATATTTTTATGGGTTGTGTGGGTTTCAGATTTGAAAATTATAGCTCAACACTTGTGGTTTTGTGTTACCCACTTGCTAACCTTGTATTAGGAAAGTAACACGTCCAGTTCACTTGTCCCGTATATTACCTTTCGGCAAAATACCGTCCGGTTGTAAAGGAAAGCGATGAACAAGAAACTGTTAAGGCAATGTCTAATGACATGCATTTAATTATGGTCTATAACGTGTCGAACGCAATTACTATCCTTTGTAGGAGCAATAGTAAAGATCATCCTATAATTTTTTCGGTCTGGCACAAGGTCCTGTCTTTGACCATGCTATGCAACCACCGTTCTTACGGTTGACACCCGATTTGATTCAGGTGACCTAATGAATTCTAGGTGAATTCTTAGGATTTTACGTTCAATGGTAATGAACGCATTGAAAATAGGTTTTCAGAAAACAAATCGGTTTGTAACTTTTGATCAAAATATTTTCTCGTTCAAGCTCAAGTTTAGATATCATTGAATTCCATGAGTTTGAATTCTCAATCTTTAAGGTCAATCTCAAGGATTGAGTAATATCAGTCTTAAAAGCTGATTTTTGATCTTTTAAGGAGATTATCCTTTCTGGGGATCTGATTCATTAGTCTTATCAAGCTAATTTGCACGGTGCCCCCCATTGTACGAGATAAATCCTTCTCATGGTTAGGATAAATCTGACCACTTGGCGACCCCGTTTGATGCTGAGGTCCGTGGATTTCCTGCTGATTTTAGAGATGACTTTTCAAGATTTTTCGTCAACCTACAGCTGGTCTGGACGACAACTTCTTGACCTAAACCAAGAAGCGCGTGTCTTTTTCGGAAGACTTTACTTCCTTTTAATGATGAAATTGATTCATCGTGTAGATCCATCTTTTCTTTTCTTTCATCGGGTAAAATAGTTAATTTAGTCCAAAACAAAAGCACCTGCAATAACTTTACGGAAACATGTGCTAGATAGTTTTTAATTGAATAACTAGGTACATTCTCCCCACACTAGTTTCTTTCTTTGCCTTTTTATTCTCCTTTATTCCATTTTAAATGAATTCAAGCGTTTTAGGGTGTTTCTCAATTTATGTCCTTTCCGAGGTAACGATAATTTCGGTATTAACACCTAGTTTTCACCGTTCATAAATATATATAAACATGATTTTAAATTCATTTAGTTGAAAATTTTTCAAATTTTCACAAAATTTGGCAAATAAACTAAGTGCAAACCCGAGAGAATTTATAACCCTTCCCCACACTTGAGATCATGCAATGCCCTCATTAGCATGAAATCAGACTAAAATTATAAATTCATGAGGGTGATTAGTGTAGAAAAGTGATTGAAAATACCCAGTTTGTAATTAAAAGCTCGTCGAATGATAGATGGCGCGCCTCATCGTTCATTCCTTCTTATTTTATCACACATGCTTTTTTTTTTTCTTTCAAAAACGGTTGCTTTTCTGAACTGTTTGATAATTTTTGAAAATGCGTCTTTTACCCTAGTCGTGCATTTTTATTAACGAGTTATGCACTAACCCGAACCCCTAATTTAACGTTAAGTGGGGTTAGACTTCCCCATACTTAGCTGACGACATGTGAAGTCGGTAGAATAAGTTCCACGAATTAAAATAGTGAGCCAGTTATTTACATCTCGGGTGGTGTATAATATATCAATGGGTTTAAAGTTTAGACCCACCCGATCGTCACTACTTAATTCTTTTTTAAGTGTAGCTTTTAGTAAATGGATATGTCTCTTTTCTGGTTCTTGGTCAAATGGATCGATATACACCGACATATATATTATAGGGTGGACAATTCCTAACATTTCCTTCCTTTTATTCTCGGGATCAAAGTTTTCACCTCTATTACCCAATTGGGTAAAATCTGAGGTGTCATTATCTATTACAGCTCGTAGTTCATCTTCGATAGATGACTCATCTATTGAGAATGTTGGGTTGGAAGGTTGTGGAATGGTGAATTTCGGGATCGAATTAGATTCTTCTTCATTAACGGTACTTATCAGTCCCACCACTTTGGTCTTGGGGGTAAAATTTTCAACGTTATCGTTTTCCCAAGAGTACAAATTTGTCTTCCTTACTTCTTCTTCATCCATAGATGGATTGATGATTTCGTCGGTAGAGGCTAATGTGTCGATATGTTTTGAAATTGGTAAAGCTGAATAAAAAGTATCATCGGGATAGTTAGTGATTTCGAAGCTCTCGAATTCATCAAAATTCGATGATATGAGATTTTCTTGCACACGACTCCTCAAATCAACAGGTGTGTAATCTGATAGAGTTTCAGCTTGCCTATTTACAAACTCTCTCATTTGTTCATTTTGAGCATTGAGTTCTTCGAGTTTGAATTTCATATTGTCTAATAAATTTTCAGACACGTAATTTTCCTCGTCTACTGGTTGTTGAGTTTGGAAATATTCTTGGGAATAATCCCAATTTGAATTGTATTCTTCATAATCATTCCATTCAGGTTCCGTGGGTGCGTAATTTTCTATAGGAACGTAATAATAACATTCCCATGTTGAGTGATAATCTCCACAGATTTCACAACCAGTTATTGTTTCGTCATTCGTGATCCAAGATTGACCGAACGAATTGTCATCAACACCCGTTTGAGAGTATTGATTTAATTGATTTTGGATATCAAAAAGAGTTTCCATAGCCTTGTTTTCAAAATTTTCCATTTTATTGCGATGGCCAAATTTTAGCTACAATGTGGTGAATTTACTAATTATCCTATTAGTTATAAAAATAGAAAAACTTATATAAGTTGTCCAATTAATAGACTTCCACGTTTCGAATAGCCAAAAGATGCAGCAGGGAGCCAGAACCCTTTAAATCGGAAGCTCACAACTCAGCCACTAACAAATCCAACTATTACTACGAAGCAGAAAATTGTCAACGTCCATTAATTTAACCACTTAAATAATTTTTCTTTCCGTTTGAGATATTAGATAAGAAATAGAGAAAATTTCTAAGTCCTAAAAACTAGCGTCGAGAAATAAGAAAGAAAATGAATGCGCGTCGAAAAACGTCGAAAGATAAAAATAAGAAAGAAAAACGTCGAAACTTAAAAGTCTAAAAATTATATCTAAAAAGTTGCGCCTAAAGGTCTAAAGGTAAATGCAATTTTATTCAGAAAACGACAATTACTTAAAGGCACTAAAATCTATTTAAAACTAAAGCGAAAAACGGCGTCGCAAAATTTCAAAGCGCCTAAATCTTAATCTAAAGAAAAAGCACTTAAGGGATTTTACGGCAAAGCCTAAAAATCTAGAAATAAAAATAAGCTACGGCAAAATACTAAATTTAAAACTAGCTACGAACAATAAAAATAAACAAAAAAAATAAAAATAAACTTAAAGTTGTAAAAAGTATAATTTTTATAAAAATATTATTTTTATCTTTATTATTTTATAAAAGTATTAATTTTTATTTATAATAAAACTAATTAAAATACAAAATACAAATTAATTTAAAAACTAAAACTAAATATTAATAATAATAAATTAAATAGGGTTTATAAATAATAATAATTAATAATATTCCGTAATTAATGCGAAATAGGGTTTCTAGTCTGGCTGGTCAGGGCAGCTCCACGAGTCGTGGAGTTTTAAGCCTGCAAACTCCGCGAGTCGTGGAGTTTGCATTTTCGATTTTTTTTTTAAATTTTATGTTGTTTTTCTAAAATGATATATAAATATATTTATACAAAAATAAATTAAAAATCTAGCGTTTCGCCAAGTTCCCCGGCAGCGGCGCCAAAAACTTGATGTCGTAGCGTGGGGGTACAAAATAGTTTATATTTTTACTAGGAAATACTATTAAATATGCTACAATTTTACACAGGTTTTAATTATTTATTTACAAATGGGATATACCTAAACCTTGCTACAACACTATAGGCAGTGTACCTAATCGTAGAGTAGTATAGTTTTTAGGAAGTCCGGTTCGTTTCACAGGGAGCGAGCTTATTGCACACTATATTTTTAAACAACTATATTTGTACAAAATATATATAATTATATATAATAATATATAAAAGGGGGTTTACCGTTTAATGACCGGTTTGTCGATTTATATTTTAAGCGAAGCGTAAAGTAAATGACGATATTTAACTAACAATATAAAATAAATAACAATAATTAAAATGACAATAAATAAAAGTACGAGGAAAAATGAAATAAAATATATTATGCTTATTTAAGCTTCCGTAACCATGATGTTTGACGTGTTGATTTTGGTTTTATGCCCATGGGTTAATTGTCCTTTGTCCTGGATTATTTAATATGCCCGTCTGGTTTTTCTCCATAACAGTCCATCAGTCATAAATATAAAGTGCGAGTGTCCTCGTCAAATTATCCTTATACCCGAAGTCAAATATTCCAACTAATTGGGGACTTAAACTGTAACAAGGTTTTAATACTTTGTTTAATAATTACACCAGGATATCAACTGCGTGTAACCCAAGGTTTTAATACTTTGTTATCAATTATGCCAAGTGTCCTTGTACATAATTTCACCCCTGTTTTAATAATTCTAGTGACTATTAATCCATTCCCGTGTCCGGTTAAATGAACGATTATTCGTACATATAAATACCCCGCCCATCGTGTCTGATCGAGTGTATATGGTTATTTATAGGGACGTCCAATTGTAAATCTTTATATTAAAATTAACAAACTATCATTTAGTTAAATAAATATAAAGCCCATTAATAGCCCATAGTCTAATTTTCACAAGTGTTGTTCTTTTGTCTAAACCCCAATTATGGTACAAAGCCCAATTACCCAATTTTAGTATTTTAGCCCAACATCATGATTACTTCTTCTTAAATAAGCATAATAATAACTTAAGTACGAGACATTAATTTAAAAAGGAGAACATAGCTTACATTGATTATTTATCGCGTAGTGGTACATGGACAGAATTTCGACTTCAAAACCCGTAAAATAACCATTACATAACCCGAACTAATCTAATATAAAACTACCCTATACTATATATATATATATATATATATATATATATATATATATATATATATATATATATATATATATTTATTTATTTATTATTTAGTATTATTATTATTATTATTTATATTTTTTATATATTAAAATCGAACGAATGAATGGCCTTTTATAGGCATTTTGATTTCTGACAGCTCCGCGAGTCGTGGAGTTTTATGCCTGCAAACTCCGCGAGTCGTGGAGTTTGAAAATCCAGCTCACAAACTTTTGGCTCCTAGCTTGTCGACATAATAAATATATAAATATAAAATATAAATAATTAATATAATTATTTATATATTATATTATATTCTTGTGCATAGTTGACTTGTAATTTTTGGTCCGTTGCGTCGGCCGTTGATAGTTGGCTCCGGTCCCGGTTCCGGATTTTCGAACGTCCTTGCGTACAATTTAATATCTTGTATTTTGCGTTTTGTAACTTGTACTCTTGTCATTTTTAGACGTTTTTCATCAATAAATTGAACGTTTTGAATTGTATCTTGAACATTTGAGCTTTTTGGACGTTTGTGTCTTCAAATCTTCGTTTTCGCCTTTTGTCTTCGCACTTATTTATTTAAACAATTACAATGAAAATATAATACAATTACATATGAAAACCTATTATTTAGGAGGGATATTGCTATGAAATATATGTTCCTTTTTAGCCTTATCAATATAATATATATAATTTATATAATTATATATATATATTATATTATATTCTTGTGCATAGTTGACTTGTAATTTTAGGCCCGTTGACTCGCGCGTTGATGCTCGGTTTATGTCTCGGTTTCGGATTTTTGAACGTCTTTTCATCGCTTAGATATCTTGTACTTTATGTTTCGCAATTTGTAATTTGCACAAAAAATTATTTTCCTTAACTCCCAAAATTCGAGCAAGTCTTTAACTCACTTTTAGTGGCGCTTTTGAGTGCACTATGATTTTAGTGGCACTTTTCAAGCTTTAGTGGTACTTTTTCTTCAATTCTTTAATCTTCGTGCTTCGTCTTCACATTTATTTATTTAAACGATTACAACTTAAAACTAGAATAATTACAACAAAAAACTTTA
Source organism: Rutidosis leptorrhynchoides (assembly GCF_046630445.1). Lineage (NCBI taxonomy): Eukaryota > Viridiplantae > Streptophyta > Magnoliopsida > Asterales > Asteraceae > Rutidosis > Rutidosis leptorrhynchoides. Next base: position 113,721,765 of record NC_092334.1, read on the forward strand.
CATATTGGGATGATATTGCAACTGAATATATGTTCATTTGGAGCACTATCAAATATCCCCACATTTGAATGTTGCTTGTCCTCAAGCAATACAGAACTTGAAATTAAATCACACTTCACTCGAATCACTTTTTTTATTCTCACACTTTATACATCAGTGATTTTGATACGGCGGTATAGATAATGATAGTAACGATGTGGTTTACAGTCCCGCATGACTATGAAAATTTAGATCCTTTAAGGAAATTGGATCTTTATGAAAACATTTGATCTTTTGAAAATTCATTCTATCTTTTACCCTAGATAAGTTTTTCGGAATAACCCTTCATCCGTGTTTGCAAAATACTTTTGTGTATTTTGTGGATTTCAGATTTCAAAATTTTAGCCCAAAACTTGCGGTTTTGTGTCACCCACTTGCTAACCTTATATTAGGTAAGCACACGTCCAGTATACTTGCTCCGTAGATTACCTTTCGGTAAACTACCATCCGGTTGTAAAGGAAAGCGTTGAACAAGCAACTGTTAAGGCAATGTCTAATGACATGCAGATGTTCATGGTCCACAACGTGTCAGATGCAATTACTATCCTTTGTAGGAGCAATATCAAAGATCACCCTATAATTTTTCGGTCTGGCACAAGGTCCTGTCTTCGACCATGCTATGCAACCATCGTTCTTACGGTTGACACCCGATTTGGTTCAGGTGACCTAATGAATTCCTGTGAATTCTTAGAATTTTACGTTCAATGGTAATGAACGCATTGAAAATGGGTTTTCAGAAAACAAATCGGTTTGTAATTTTGATCAAAATATTTTCTCGTTCAAGCTCGAGTTTAGATATCATCAAATTCCATGAGTTTGTAATTCTCAATCTTTAAGGTCAATCTCAAGGATTGAGTAATATCATGCTTAAAAACTTATTTTTAATCTTTAAGGAGATTATCCTTTTCCGGGGGTCTGATTCATTAGTCTTATCAAGCTAATTTGCAAAGCGCCATCCCCATTTTACGAGACAGATCCTCTCATGGTTAGGATAGGTCTGACCACATGGCGACCCTGTTTGATGCTGAGGTCCGTGGATTTCCTGCTGATTTTAGAGATGACTTTTCTAGATTTTTCGTAAACCTACAGCTGTGACGTGGTAGCGGAGGTGTACGAAATACTATTATAATTACTACAAAATACTATTAAATATGCTATAATTTTACACAAGTTATTTATTTATTTATTGAATGGATATACCTAAACCTTGCTACAACACTTATAGGCAGTGTACCTAATCGTAGAGTAGTGTAGTTTTTAGTAAGTCTGGTTCGTTCCACAGGGAGCTCGCTAAGTTTAAAGCAATATTTTTAAAAACTATATTTGTATAAATATAAATATATAAGTAGTATTATTATTATTATTATTATTAAAGGGGGGGTTTTACCGTTTAATGACCGGTTTGTCGATTTTAAGTCTTATATCACAGTCAAAACCTAATGCAAAATGTAAAATTTAAATATAACTTATTTTAAAGTGTAAAGTAAATGACGATAAATAAAAGTGAGATAATTAAAAGTGCAATAATTTAAAGTACGATAATTAAAATGACAGGAAATAAAAATGCGATGAGATATAAAATAAAGGAATTATGCTTATTTAAACTTCCATAATCATGATGTTCGATGTGTTGATTTTAATTTATTACCATGGGTTAATTGTCCTTTGTCCTGGTTTATTCGATAAGTCCATCTGGTTTTTGTCCATAATAGTCCATCGGTTATAAATATAAAGTGCGAGTGTCCTCGTCAAATTACCCTTATACCCGAAGTCAAATATTCCAACTAATTGGGGACTTAAATTGTAATAAGGTCTTAATACTTTGTTAATGATTACACCAGGTTATCGACTGCGTTTAATCCAAGGTTTTAATACTTTATTAACAATTACACCAATTTTCCTTGTATGTAATTTACCCCTGTTTCAATAAGTCCATTGGCTATTAATCCATTCCCGTGTCCGGTCAAATGAACAATTATTAGTATTTATAGATATCCCGCCCATCGTGTCCGATCGAGTGTATGTGGTTATTTATAAATACATCAAATTGTAAATCTCTATATTAAATTAACGAACTATCATTCAGTTAAACAAATATAAAGCCCATTAATAGCCCATAGTCCAATTTTCACAAGTGTCGGTCTTTTGTCCAAACCCCAATTATGGTCCAAAGCCCAATAACCCAGTCTTTAATATTTAGTCCAACATCACGATTACTTCGGCTTAAATAAACATAATAATAATTTAGCTACGAGACAGTAATTTAAAAAGGTTGAACATAACTTACAATGAGTATTTATCGCGTAGTGTTACACGGACAGAATTTCGATTTACAAACTTAAAACATTCGCTACTATAACCTTATTATTATTAACTTAATATTAAAATTATAATTATTAATATATATATATATATATATATATATATATATATATATATATATATATATATATATATATATATATATATATATATATATATTGAGGGAGAGACAGAGAGTAATTGATGATGAAGGTGTACTCCTCTCGTCCGAATTTCGTTCCAATTTATAGACCTGACCAAAGTTCTGGGGCCATGCGATCGCATGGCCTGGGTGTGTGATTCCCATGCGATCGCATGGTGTCTGGCACCAGCTCACATTTGTTTGTTTTTTTGTTTACCGACACATTTATTTAATATATAAATATAATATATAAATATATATATATATATATATATATATATATATATATATAATTTATAGAATTATTTATATATTATATTATATTCATGTGCATAGTTGACTTGTATTTTTAGGCCCGTTGCGTCGCGCGTTGATAGTTGGCTCAGGTCACAGTTCCAGATTTTCGAACGTCCTTTCGTACGATTTAATATCTTGTACTTTGCATTTCACGGCTTGTACTCTTGTAATTTTGAGACGTTCTTTATCAATAAACTGAACCACTAGGATTGTATCTTGTACATTTGAGCTTTTTGGTCATTTGCGTCTTCAAATCGTCGAATCTTCTTTTGTCTTCACCTTTTATTATTTAAACGAATATCACTTGTAAATAGAACAACTGCAACTAAAAGCTTGTCTTTTTTGAAGGATAATGCTATGAAATATATGTTCGTTTTTAGCATTATTAAATATTCCCACACTTGAGCGTTGCTTGTCCTCAAGCAATATAGAACTTGAACATAACTTTACTAGAATCACTTCTTTATTCTTCCCACTTCGTACATCAGTGATTTCAATACGGCGATATGAACAATGATAGTAACGTTGTGGTTTACAGTCCCACATGACTATAAAAAATTTAGATCCTTTAGGAAATTAGATCTTTATGAAAACATTTGATAATTTTTTAAAAATTCAATCTAGCTTTTACCCTAGATAAGTTTTCTGATTTGACCCACCATCAGTGTTGCAAAAATATTTTTGTGGATCAATATTTTGGCTAAAACTTTCAGGTTCGTGTAATCCACTGCTATCCCTGTATCAGAAAGCACTAAATTCTAATACAACTACTGCTTTACTAGTATTAGTAACCAAGTGTTTAAATTATGAATTTTTTTTAAAACACGAATTAATTTATCCTCTTCCCACACTTAAGATCTTGCAATGCCCTCATTTGCAAGAAATCAGTAATAATTTAAATTTATGAGGGTGATTAGCGTAGAAAATGATTAAAATTTTACCAAAGTTTCCAAACATATTGTTGTTTGTTTGAATGATAAATGGTGTACATCATTTGTTCATTCCTGCGGTTGTTATTTCACACATATTTTGCATCTTGTCGTCAAAATTAGTAGCTTTTGCTGGACTTAATGCCAGTTTTTGAAAATACGCTGTTTTACCCTGTTGTGTACATGAGATAAAATACGTACAATACAAATATAAACATGCATGGCAATTTGAAATGGGATTTAATATCCCACTTTCAAATTACAAAAATGAAATATTAGTACAAAATAATAAAAATGTTAAATATTACATAAAAGTATCAAAATGTTAATTGTTTAACATAAATAGATAAAAATAATAAAAGATAAGAAACCACCAATGGAACACTATTGATTTGGATAGGGATTCCAGTTCATGTTATCGTCCGAGTTCCATGGTTGGTGATAGGTGTTCTGGTAGGCTTGGTTGGGGTCGTACAGGTTAAGGGGTGGTCGGATATCTGGCTGATGTGGTGGATAGAAAGCAGGTCGAGTCGGAATGTAGTTTTGTGGTACCTGATATGATAGCTGGCTCATGATTTGATGCTGATGAACTACCCAACTATCATGCTGGCGTCTCCTTGATTGCTCATACTCATTCGCAAATATCCACTGTTCATACTGATGATGTCTATCTTGGTTATTCATTTCTACCTCATACATATGCTGATAGACATCAGTATAACTATCCCTAATGACATCCCTGATGTCACTGCTTCCTCCATCTCCTCATCCGAACCCCTCTCTACCTGTGGGTGTCTGCCCTGATATGGTATTGGCATATTGTGCTTCCGTTTTAGTACCTTTGCACCCTGATAAACCTGCAAACCTATACTCTCGGCTTGCCCCTCAATCTCAACCATCCGACCCCCTTGCTCTTTATTTACACCTAAGTACTCTCCAATGAGAGTAATAAAATTCCTCCTCCTATAATACTTCCTGCTTGCATACCCTCAACAACTTTAGACAAATAGTGGCCTACGCAATAAGGAATATTAACAAAACTCCTCGGGTCTCGAATACACTTAAGATAGAATAAATCGTTTAGGGTCATTTTCTCCTTGTTTCTACCCCTTTGTGTAATCGAGTTTGCTAAAAATCTATGTATTACTCGTAGTTCTGCCCTGTCAATATCTAAATAGGAGTGTCTTCCCCCCGCGTAAATTTCCTAAATTTTGACATACGCCTCCATATGGCGTTAGCGTCAAATTCTCTATCTACTCTTTCACCTTCAGTAATTAAACTATTACAGTCAGGTGTACTTATTTCAGTGGGGGTGTAGATTAATAAAGCCCTAGCCAAGTCCAACATGGACATTCTGTACACTGTACCTCCTAAAAGAAATCTGATAAAACTTTTATCTCCTATCATAGTAACTTCATTATTTAACTCTATAGTGCTAAGCAATTCAACACACCATTCTCAATATATAGTCCTACGCGTGGTAAATAGGCGGATCCAATCGTTAAATACAGAACTACCATACCTTTGAACCAGTAAACATCTAACTGAGTCGGCTAGGCCAACAGCTTCCAAAGGTTCCCAATCGATTACCCGAGGCATTTTAATATTTTTGTTGTAAAGGATGTGCATGTTCTTTTGAAATTTCGGGTACTCTGTCCAACATCGGTCGAATCTTAAGTTGGGATGTAACTGTTGTTCATTTATGAGTAGGTGCGTAATCCTCGGGTGAGGCTGAAATTGACGATAATGAGCAGAAAACAGTGGTTCCAGCTCATAATAAGGTAAATGTTGATTATAATGTTGGTGTTATTCTTGCTGTGGCTCTTATGGTTGCATCTTTGGCTGTGGTTCTTGCTGTGGCTCTTGTTTTGGCTCTTGTTCAACTCGTTTGGACGATGATGCACCGTCAGTATCTGTATTTCTCTACAAAACACATTAAACACAAAATTTGTGCATCCAAATATGCATTAGTGTTAGCAGAATAACAACTTAACACAATTTCAATAACATGTTTAATCCATATTAAACTTATGCACATTTTCATATTTTTATCAATTCTACAATTTTTCAAATAAGCATATATGAAAATGTACATAATGTTCATAGCATTCATCTCAAATAACATGTCAAAATAACCATTACTAGCAATTAAACAAGTTTCAAATGGCTTTCATATCAAATTAATCAAGTTCATGAATTTTAGACTTAAAAAGTCCACTTTGATGTTCAAAAATCATGTTTAGGATCAAAGTTTGGATCATTTAGCAACCTAAACATGTTACACTACTTAATTTAGCAATAATTCATAACAAAAATCGGTCATAACCTGTTTATATCAAAAAGCCCCAAATTGCTCAAGAATACAAACCCTAAATTTCTAAAAAATTTGAAGTTTAAGGTTTCAAATCATGATAAATAGCATCAATCTAGGTTATACAAGCATAATATACTAATAATTTAACTCTAATTACACTAGAAATCATCAAAATCAAATTAGGTAAAATTTAGCTCAAGAACACAAAAATTTCGAATTTGAGAGTGTTTTGGGGGTGGAATTGTTACCTTCGTTGAAAAAGTCCTTGACAAGTATCTCCTCATTGTATTTTTAGCGAAGATTTGGTGAAAAATTGATGAATTTAGGGGTGTGTGTGTGTGTGTGTGTTTGCTTGTATTAGTGTGTGTGTGTGAAGTGTGAAGACAGAGAACTCGCTGGGAATTTTAATCTGTCCAGTTTTTCAGCCTCATGCGATCGCATGAGGTTATAGGCTATATCCCATGAGATCGCATGGGACTCCGAATTTTTTTTTTTTTTAATAAAAACCTTTAACTTGTAAAACAATTAATTAATTTATTTTTTTAAAATTTTTTTTCTTTCTAGTTTGGGGGCGTTTCGGTACGTTTACCTAGTTTGTCCCTCGACAAAATTTTAAAATTTGTCATTTTTAAAGCGTTGTTTTAACAGTAAAGATTTTTGGGTTTTTTAATATTTTTGGCATACTTTAAATCAATAAGATTAAAAATAATGATAACAAAATTTGTCGTCCCGCCCTCGGGTAAAGCAATTTCGGTTCAACGACCTAGTGTTAAACTCACGACGAATTTTAGAAATTAATTTTTAACTTAATGAAATAAAGTAAATTTTTGTTTTTAAATTCACACCAAACTTAAATTTAAAATGCATAAAATTTCATATAAATATTAATATTGATTTTTATATGCATTAATTTTACAATTTTAAAATAAAATAGTATAGTTTTATAATAATTTTAAAAACAAGGCAAAAATAAAAATAGAAAATCTTTTTGGTCTTTTATCCCACTTTAATCAATCAAATATTTACAAAAATATACGTCCCTCTTTTGGGTAAAGTAATTTCGGCTAAATTACCTAATTTTACTCATGAATAAACGGTAAATTTCACAGTGATGTAATAAATTTTTGTATGATATCAATAATTTCAGTTTATTATACCTAATTTTATTGAATATCAATTTAATACTTTATAGCGAACGATTCAGCATTTATTACAAAAGGTTAAAAGCAATAAAAATAAAATTAAAAACAAAAACTGTACAAACTTACCCGTGAGATAGAATTCTCAGAGACCTGCTTTAGTCGACTCATAGGAGAGTCGTTCGATTTGGTTTTCCATTGCTATATAAGCGTAACCTCAAATATTTAACAACTTTTCTTCTAAACATATGAACGGTCCTTCTCTGCATAGAGTAACGAATTCAGAATTGGAATATGTCTGATTGTTCGAGCATTTCCCTTCGTGTGATCATTTCCCGCATTTATGACATCTTTCAAGGTGTCGTGCTCTTCTTTTTTCTGCGGATTTTGATGTTCCTTTACCAAAATGTGTCTTATGATGATCTTTTCTGAGTTCTTTTCTCACTTCGTCCATTTTGCCTCTTATGAATGATACCAGTTCACTCGGGAAAATGTTATTATTACGTTTAGTAATCATAGCATGTAGCATCAGACCATGGTTCAGATCAAAGGAATTCTTCATCTCGTAAAACCTAAAAGAAATAAAAATTCAGAATGGGGGGAGAAGACTAGTTCTTTACTGTCTGCTAGGGAAAGACCAATCAGATTTCATTCTCGAGAACTACACGAAAACAGAAAATCTAACTCTAAACAGCATTATATCTTAGAACATTTGAATCTCCCCACACTTAGTTAGCTGTGGTGTTGAAATTGTGATTAACTTCATCATTCACTTCCATTGGACCATCAATATATTGTTTAACTCTGTGACCATTAACTTTAAATTCAATCCCGTTTGAACTTATCAATTCTATTGTTTCGTATGGGAAAACTCTTTTGAGTATGAATGGTCCAGACCATCTTGATTTCAATTTTCCAGGAAATAGCTTGAATCGTGAATTGAAAAGAAAGACTCTGTTTCCTTCCTTAAATTCTTTTGAACTTCTGATTCTTTTATCATGCCATTTCTTCGTTCGTTCCTTATAGATTAACGAATTTTCATATGCATCATGTCTTAATTCTTCTAATTCGTTTAGTTGACTTAATCGTAGACGTCCGGCTTCATGTAAATCAAGATTACATGTCTTCAAAGCTCAAAATGCTTTGTGCTCAATTTCTACTGGAAAGTGACATGCTTTTCCGTAAATGAGTTTAAAAGGTGTGGTTCCAATTGGAGTTTTGTAGGCTGTTCTGAAAGCCCAGAGTGCATCCTCCAATTTTATGGACCATTCCTTCAGATTTGATCCTACAGTTTTCTCTAGAATACGTTTTAATGCTCGGTTGGTGTTTTCAACTTGTCCACTTGTTTGTGGATGATAAGCGGTTGAGATTTTATGAGTTACTCCATATCTTTTGAGAACTTTCTCAAGTTGATTATAATAGAAATGAGTACCCCGATCACTTATTAAAGCTTTCGGTGCTTCGAACCTAGCAAATAGACGTTTTAAGAAGTTGACTACAACTTGTGTATCGTTAGTTGGGAGAGCTTGTGCTTCCGCCCATTTAGATACATAATCAATGGCTACGAGAATGTAGAGATTATTATGAGATTTTGGAAATGGACCCATAAAGTCAATACCCCAAACGTCAAATACTTCACATACTTGAATGACATTCTGTGGCATTTCATCACGTTGACTTATTTTTCCGGCCCTTTGACATGCATTACAGGATTTACAAAGAAGGTGCGCGTCTTTGAAAATTGAAGGCCAATAGAATCCAGCGTCATAGACTTTCTTTGCTGTGATTTGTGGCCCATAATGCCCTCCTGTTGGTCCTGTGTGACAATGGTTTAATATTTGACTAGCTTCATCTCTGAATACGCATCGGCGTATTATTCCATCGGGACATCTCTTAAACAAATGTGGATCTTCCCAAAAATAGTGTTTTATATCACTAAAGAATTTCTTTCGTTTTTGGTACGACAACTCTTTTTCAAGGAATCCACATACTAAGTAGTTTGTGAAATGTCCCATTCTTATTGATTAAAAACGTTCCATATTAATTGATTTCGTTGCGAGGTTTTGACCTCTATATGAGACGTTTTTCAAAGACTGCATTCATTTTTAAAACAAACCATAACCTTTATTTCATAAATAAAGGTTTAAAAAGCTTTACGTAGATTATCAAATAATGATAATCTAAAATATCCTGTTTACACACGACCATTACATAATAGTTTACAATACAAATATGTTACATCGAAATCAGTTTCTTGAATGCAGTTTTTACACAATATCATACAAACATGGACTCCAAATCTTGTCCTTATTTTAGTATGCAACAGCGGAAGCTCTTAGTATTCACCTGAGAATAAACATGCTTTAAACGTCAACAAAAATGTTAGTGAGTTATAGGTTTAACCTATATATATCAAATCGTAACAATAGACCACAAGATTTCATATTTCAATACACATCCCATACATAGAGATAAAAATCATTCATATGGTGAACACCTGGTAACCGACATTAACAAGATGCATATATAAGAAAATCCCCATCATTCCGGGACACCCTTCGGATATGATATAAATTTCGAAGTACTAAAGCATCCGGTACTTTGGATGGGGTTTGTTAGGCCCAATAGATCTATCTTTAGGATTCGCGTCAATTAGGGTGTCTGTTCCCTAATTCTTAGATTACCAGACTTAATAAAAAGGGGCATATTCGATTTCGATAATTCAACCATAGAATGTAGTTTCACGTACTTGTGTCTATTTTGTAAATCATTTATAAAACCTGCATGTATTCTCATCCCAAAAATATTAGATTTTAAAAGTGGGACTATAACTCACTTTCACAGATTTTTACTTCTTCGGGAAGTAAGACTTGGCCACTGGTTGATTCACGAACCTATAACAATATATACATATATATCAAAGTATGTTCAAAATATTTTTACAACACTTTTAATATATTTTGATGTTTTAAGTTTATTAAGTCGGCTGTCCTCGTTAGTAACGTACAACTAGTTGTCCACAGTTAGATGTACAGAAATAAATCGATAAATATTATCTTGAATCAATCCACGACCCAGTGTATACGTATCTCAGTATTGATCACAACTCAAACTATATATATTTTGGAATCCACCTCAACCCTGTATAGCTAACTCCAACATTCACATATAGAGTGTCTATGGTTGTTCCGAAATATATATAGATGTGTCGACATGATAGGTCGAAACATTGTATACGTGTCTATGGTATCTCAAGATTACATAATATACAATACAAGTTGATTAAGTTATGGTTGGAATAGATTTGTTACCAATTTTCACGTAGTTAAAATGAGAAAAATTATCCAATCTTGTTTTACCCATAACTTCTTCATTTTAAATCCGTTTTGAGTGAATCAAATTGATATGGTTTCATATTGAACTCTATTTTATGAATCTAAACAGAAAAGTATAGGTTTATGGTCAGAAAAATAAGTTACAAGTCGTTTTTGTAAAGGTAGTCATTTCAGTCGAAAGAACGACGTCTAGATGACCATTTTAGAAAACATACTTCCACTTTGAGTTTAACCATAATTTTTGGATATAGTTTCATGTTTATAATAAAAATAATTTTCCCAGAATAACAACTTTTAAATCAAAGTTTATCATAGTTTTTAATTAACTAATCCAAAACAGCCCGCAGTGTTACTACGACGGCGTAAATCCAGTTTTACGGTGTTTTCCGTGTTTCCAGGTTTTAAATCATTAAGTTAGCATATCATATAGATATAGAACATGTGTTTAGTTGATTTTAAAAGTCAAGTTAGAAGGATTAACTTTTATTTGCGAACAAGTTTAGAATTAACTAAACTATGTTCTAGTGATTACAAGTTTAAACCTTCGAATAAGATAGCTTTATATGTATGAATCGAATGATGTTATGAACATCATTACTACCTCAAGTTCCTTGGATAAACCTACTATAAATGAGAAAAATAGATCTAGCTTCAAAGGATCCTTGGATGGCTTGAAAGTTCGTGAAGCAGAATCATGACACGAAAACAATTTCAAGTAAGATTTCCACTCGAAATAAGATTGTTATAGTTATAGAAATTGAATTAAAGTTTGAATATGATTATTACCTTGTATTATAAAGATAACCTACTGTAAGTAACAAAGGTTTCTTGATCCTGGATGATTACTTGGAATGGATTTAGAAAACTTGGAAGTAAACTTGCAATCTTGGAAGTATTCTTGATTTTATGAAACTAGAACTTTTGGAATTTATGAAGAACACTTAGAACTTGAAGATAGAACTTGAGAGAGATCAATTAGATGAAGAAAATTGAAGAATGAAAGTGTTTGTAGGTGTTTTTGGTCGTTGGTGTATGGATTAGATATAAAGGATATGTAATTTTGTTTTCATGTAAATAAGTCATGAATGATTACTCATATTTTTGTAATTTTATGAGATATTTCATGCTAGTTGCCAAATGATGGTTCCCACATGTGTTAGGTGACTCACATGGGCTGCAAGAGCTGATCATTGGAGTGTATATACCAATAGTACATACATCTAAAACCTGTGTATTGTACGAGTACGAATACGGGTGCATACGAGTAGAATTGTTGATGAAACTGAACGAGGATGTAATTGTAAGCATTTTTGTTAAGTAGAAGTATTTTGATAAGTGTCTTGAAGTCTTTCAAAAGTGTATGAATACATATTAAAACACTACATGTATATACATTTTAACTGAGTCGTTAAGTCATCGTTAGTCGTTACATGTAAATGTTGTTTGAAACCTTTAGGTTAACGATCTTGTTGAATGTTGTTAACCCATTGTTTATTATAACAAATGAGATGTTAAATTGTTATATTATCATGATATTATGATATATAATATATCTTAGTATGATATATATACAGTTAAATGTCATTATAACGATAATCGTTACATATATGTCTCGTTTCGAAATCATTAAGTTAGTAGTCTAGTCTTATTTTTACATATGTATTTCATTGTTAATACACTTAATAATATATTTAATTATCATTTAACATAATTAACCAAGTGTATCAATATCTTAATATGATTCATATGTACCTAGTAAGACGTTGTTATAACGATAATCGTTATATATATCGTTTTCGAGTTTCTTAATTTAATAGTCTCATTTTTATGTATATAACTCATTGTTAAAATACCTAATGAGATACATACTTATAATAAAATCATGTTAACTATATATATAACCATATATATGTCATCGTATAGTTTTTACAAGTTTTAACGTTCGTGAATCACCGGTCAACTTGGGTGGTCAATTGTCTATATGAAACCTATTTCAATTAATCAAGTCTTAACAAGTTTGATTGCTTAACATGTTGGAAACACTTAATCATGTAAATAACAATTTCATTTAATATATATATATAAACATGGAAAAGTTCGGGTCACTACAGTACCTACCCGTTAAATAAATTTCGTCCCAAAATTTTAAGCAGTTGGAGGTGTTGACGTATCTTCTGGAAATAAATGCGGGTATTTCTTCTTCATCTGATCTTCACGCTCCCAGGTGAACTCGGGTCCTCTACGAGCATTCCATCGAACCTTAACAATCGGTATCTTGTTTTGTTTAAGTCTCTTAACCTCACGATCCATTATTTTGACGGGTTCTTCAATGAATTGAAGTTTTTCATTGATTTTGATTTCGTCCAACGGAATAGTGAGATCTTCTTTAGCAAAACATTTCTTTAAATTTGAGACGTGGAAAGTGTTATGTACAGCCGCGAGTTGTTGAGGTAGCTCCAGTTGGTAAGCTACTGGTCCGACACGATCTATAATCTTGAATGGTCCAATGTACCTTGGATTTAGTTTCCCCCGTTTACCAAACCGAACAACGCCTTTCCAAGGTGAAACCTTAAGCATGACCATTTCTCTAATTTCAAACTCTATATCTTTTCTTTTACTGTCCGCGTAGCTCTTTTGTCGACTCTGGGCGGTTTTCAATCTTTGTTGAATTTGGATGATTTTCTCGGTAGTTTCTTGTATTATCTCCGGACCCGTAATCTGTCTATCCCCCACTTCACTCCAACAAATCGGAGACCTGCACTTTCTACCATAAAGTGCTTCAAACGGCGCCATCTCAATGCTTGAATAGTAGCTGTTGTTGTAGGAAAATTCTGCTAACGGTAGATGTCGATCCCAACTGTTAACGAAATCAATAACACAAGCTCGTAGCATGTCTTCAGGCGTTTGTATCGTCCTTTCACTCTGCCCATCAGTTTGTGGATGATAGGCAGTACTCATGCCTAGACGAGTTCCCAATGCTTGCTGTAATGTCTGCCAGAATCTTGAAATAAATCTGCCATCCCTATCAGAGATAATAGAGATTGGTATTCCATGTCTGGAGACGACTTCCTTCAAATACAGTCGTGCTAACTTCTCCATCTTGTCATCTTCTCTTATTGGCAGGAAGTGTGCTGACTTGGTGAGACGATCAACTATTACCCAAATAGTATCATAACCACTTGCAGTCCTTGGCAATTTAGTAATGAAATCCATGGTAATGTTTTCCCATTTCCATTCCGGGATTTCAGGTTGTTGTAGTAGACCTGATGGTTTCTGATGTTCAGCTTTGACCTTAGAACACGTCAAATATTCTCCTACATATTTAGCAATATCGGCTTTCATACCTGGCCACCAAAAATGTTTCTTAAGATCCTTGTACATCTTCCCCGTTCCAGGATGTATTGAGTATCTGGTTTTACGAGCTTCTCTAAGTACCATTTCTCTCATATCTCCAAATTTTGGTACCCAAATTCTTTCAGCCCTATACCGGGTTCCGTCTTCCCGAATATTAAGATGCTTCTCCGATCCTTTGGGTATTTCATCCTTTAAATTTCCCTCTTTTAAAACTCCTTGTTGCGCCTCCTTTATTTGAGTAGTAAGGTTAGTGTGAATCATTATATTCATAGATTTTACTCGAATGGGTTCTCTGTCCTTTCTGCTCAAGGCGTCGGCTACCACATTTGCCTTCCCCGGGTGGTAACGAATCTCAAAGTCGTAATCATTCAATAATTCAATCCACCTACGCTGCCTCATATTCAGTTGTTTCTGATTAAATATGTGTTGAAGACTTTTGTGGTCGGTATATATAATACTTTTGACCCCATATAAGTAGTGCCTCCAAGTCTTTAATGCAAAAACAACCGCGCCTAATTCCAAATCATGCGTCGTATAATTTTGCTCGTGAATCTTCAATTGTCTAGACGCATAAGCAATCACCTTCGTTCGTTGCATTAATACACAACCGAGACCTTGCTTTGATGCGTCACAATAAATCACAAAATCATCATTCCCTTCAGGCAATGACAATATAGGTGTCGTAGTTAGCTTTTTCTTCAATAATTGAAACGCCTTCTCTTATTCATCCTTCCATTCAAATTTCTTCCCTTTATGCGTTAATGCAGTCAAGGGTTGTGCTATTTTGGAGAAATCTTGGATGAATCTTCTGTAGTAACCAGCCAATCCTAAAAATTGACGTATATGCTTCGGAGTTTTTGGGGTTTCCCACTTTTCAACGGTTTCGATCTTTGCCGGGTCCACCTGGATACCTTCTTTGTTCACTATGTGACCGAGGAATTGAACTTCTTCCAACCAAAATGCACACTTTGAAAACTTAGCGTACAATTTTTCTTTCCTCAATACTTCTAGCACTTTTCTCAAATGTTCTTCGTGCTCTTGATCATTCTTTGAGTAAATAAGTATGTCATCGATGAAAACAATGACAAACTTGTCAAGATATGGCCCACACACTCGGTTCATAAGGTCCATGAACACAGCTGGTGCGTTAGTCAATCCAAACGGCATAACCATAAACTCGTAATGACCATAACGCGTCCTAAAAGCAGTTTTTGGAATATCATCCTCCTTTACTCGCATTTGATGATATCCAGAATGTAAATCGATCTTCGAATAAACCGACGAGCCTTGTAGTTGATCAAATAAGTCATCAATTCTCGGCAGTGGATAACGGTTTTTGATGGTAAGTTTGTTCAACTCTCTGTAGTCAATACACAACCTAAATGTACCATCCTTCTTCTTGACAAACAAAACAGGAGCTCCCCATGGTGATGTGCTTGGTTGAATGAAACCACGTTCTAATAGTTCTTGCAGTTGGCTTTGCAGTTCTTTCATCTCGCTGGGTGCGAGTCTATAAGGAGCACGAGCTATTGGTGCAGCTCCTGGTACAAGATCTATTTGAAATTCAACAGATTGATGTGGAGGTAGTCCCGGTAATTCTTTCGGAAATACATCGGGAAATTCTTTTGCGATAGGAACATCATTGATGCTCTTTTCTTCAGTTTGTACTTTCTCGACGTGTGCTAGAACAGCATAGCAACCTTTTCTTATTAGTTTTTGTGCCTTCAAATTACTAATAAGATGTAGCTTCATGCTGCCCTTTTCTCCGTACACCATTAAGGGTTCTCCTTCTTCTCGTACAATGCGAATTGCATTTTTATAACATACGATCTCTGCTTTCACCTTCTTCAACCAGTCCATGCCAACTATTACATCAAAACTCCCTAACTCTACTGGTATCAAATCAATCTTAAATATTTCGCTACCCAGTTTAATTTCTCGATTCCGGCATATATTATCTGCTGAAATAAATTTACCGTTTACTAATTCGAGTAAAAATTTACTATCCAACGGCGTCAATGGACAACTTAATTTAGCACAAAAATCTATACTCATATAGCTTCTATCCGTACCCGAATCAAATAAAACGTAAGCAGATTTATTGTCAATAAGAAACGTACCCGTAACAAGCTCCGGGTCTTCCTGTGCCTCTGCCGCATTAATATTGAAAACTCTTCCGCGGCCTTGTCCATTCGTGTTCTCCTGGTTCGGGCAATTTCTAATAATGTGGCCCGATTTTCCACATTTATAACAAACTACATTGGCATAACTTGCTCCGACACTACTTGCTCCGCCATTACTCGTTCTGACACCATTTGTTCCTTTCGTTCTGTTAACCCCTGGTCCGTAGACCTCACACTTCGCCGCACTATGACCATTTCTTTTACACTTGTTGCAAAATTTGGTGCAGGACCCCGAGTGATACTTTTCACACCTTTGGCATAGCTGCTTCTGATTGTTGTTGTTGTTGTTGCGGTTGTTATTGTTGTTGGGATGATTGTTGTAGTTGCTGTTGTTGTTGTTGTTGTTGTTGTTGGGCCGTTTGTTGTAGTTGAGATTTATGTTGCGATTGTTGGGATAATTGTTGCGATTATTATTGTAATTGCTGTTGTTGTTGTATTGGTGATTCTTATCACCGTTTTCCTCCCACTTTCTTTTGACTTGCTTCACATTGGCCTCTTCAGCCGTCTGTTCTTTAATTCTTTCCTCAATCTAGTTCACTAGTTTGTGAGCCATTCTACATGCCTGTTGTATGGAGGCGGGCTCGTGTGAACTTATATCTTCTTGGATTCTTTCCGGTAATCCTTTCACAAACGCGTCGATCTTCTCTTCCTCATCTTCGAACGCTCCCGGACACAATAGGCACAATTCTGTGAATCGTCTTTCGTACGTGGTAATATCAAATCCTTGGGTTCGTAACCCTCTAAGTTCTGTCTTGAGCTTATTCACCTCGGTTCTGGGACGGTACTTCTCGTTCATCAAGTGCTTGAATGCTGACCACGGTAGTGCGTACGCATCATCTTGTCCCACTTGCTCTAGATAGGTATTCCACCATGTTAACGCAGAACCTTTGAAGGTATGCGTAGCGTACTTCACTTTGTCCTCTTCAGTACACTTACTTATGGCAAACACCGATTCGACCTTCTCGGTCCACCGTTTCAATCCGATCGGTCCTTCAGTTCCATCAAATTCCAAAGGTTTGCAGGCAGTGAATTCTTTGTAGGTGCATCCTACACGATTTCCTGTACTGCTAGATCCAAGGTTATTGTTGGTATGTAGCGCAGCCTGTACTGTGGCTATGTTTGAAGCTAGAAAAGTACGGAATTCCTCTTCATTCATATTCACGGTGTGTCGAGTAGTCGGTGCCATTTCCTTCAAAATAGTTAAATGGAACAAGTTAATCATACAGAATATTAAGAGTAGTTAATAGTATTTCGTAGCATAATATGAACTCATTTATAAAAGCTTTTTCTTCATATTAGCGTTTTATAAGTTTAAACTCGGGTAGTACCTACCCGTTAAGTTCATACTTAGTAGCTAATATACAATTCAACTACTACAATTCTATATGAAAAACTAATTATAATAATATTTTGCGTTCAAACTTTTATACAATATTTTACAAACTTACAATACCGCTTATTTTACATAAAGCATGAAATATAGCACACAATAACTTTGATACAAGATAGTTGTGAAGATAATTCTAGCTAGTACACAAGTCGTTCAGCAAAGGCAATAAAGACACGTAATTCATACGTCCAGAAACAAGTCATGCATTCTGGTTTTACTAGGACTACTTCCCATCCTTGGTCTTGTGGAACATAACCGTTATGGCCGTTGATAAGACAGCGTGTTGTAACGTCGTCAAAGGGACGAGAGTTACTTAATGACCAACAGTCTCGTAATAACCTAAAAACCTCATTTCTTACCCCAATTACCGACTCCGTCACTTGTGGGAACGTTTTGTTTAATAGTTGTAGCCCGATGTTCTTTTTCTCACTTTGGTGAGAAGCGAACATTACTAACCCGTAAGCATAGCATGCTTCTTTATGTTGCATGTTAGCCGCTTTTTCTAAATCATGAAGTCCTATATTCGGATACATTGAGTCAAAATAATTTCTTAACCCATTGCGTAAAATAGCATTTGGGTTCCCCGCAATATATGCGTCAAAGTAAACACATCGTAACTTATGGGTTTCCCAATGTGATATCCCCCATCTTTCAAACGAAAGTCTCTTATAAACCAAGACTTTCTTGGAACGTTCTTCGAATGTCTTACAAACTGATTTCGCCGCAAATAGTTGTGCCGAAGAATTCTGACCGACTCTAGACAAGATTTCATCAATCATATCTCCGGGTAGGTCTCTTAAAATATTGGGTTGTCTATCCATTTTGTGTTTTTATACTGTAAAATAGACAAGAGTTAGATTCATAAAAAAAAAACTTATTAATACAAGCAATTTTTACATATATCATAAAGCATAAGCACACTATATTACATATATTACACCACACGAATACAACTATCTTATTCCGACTCGCTCATTTCTTCTTCTTCGGTTTTGGTTCGTTTTGCCAAGTTTCTAGGGATATATGATGTTCCCCTAATACGAGCTGTCGTTTTCCACAACGGTTTAGAAAAACCTGGTGGTTTAGAGGTTCCCGGGTCATTGTTACAACTTAAGGGCTTTGGGGGTTGACGATACATATAAAGTTCATCGGGGTTGGAATTAGATTTCTCTATTTCTATGCCCTTTCCCTTATTAGTTTCTTTTGCCTTTTTAAATTCAGTTGGGGTAATTTATATAACATCATCGGAATTCTCGTCGGAATCCGATTCATCGGAGAATTGGTAATCCTCCCAATATTTTGCTTCCTTGGCGGAAACACCATTGACCATAATTAACCTTGGTCGGTTGGTTGAGGATTTTCTTTTACTTAACCATTTTATTATTTCCCCCACTGGTTCTATTTCCTCCTCCGGTTCCTCCTCTTCCGGTTCTGATTCTTCTTCCGGTTCTGATTCTTCTTCCGGTTCTTCTTCGGAAACTTGTGAATCAGTCCAATATATATTTTTGACTCTTCGTTATTATTAGGTGAGTCAATGGGATTTGTGCTAGAGGTAGACATCTATCACACAATATTAAACATGTTAAGAGATTAATATGTCACATAATATATACATGTTAATAATATATAGTTTCCAACAAAAATGTTAAGCAATCATTTTTAAAGAAAACACGGTCGAAGTCCAGACTCACTAATGCATCCTAACAAACTCGATAAGACACACTAATGCAAATTTCTGGTTCTCTAAGACCAACGCTCGGATACCAACTGAAATGTCCCGTTCTTATTGATTAAAAACGTTCCATATTAATTGATTTCGTTGCGAGGTTTTGACCTCTATATGAGACGTTTTTCAAAGACTGCATTCATTTTTAAAACAAACCATAACCTTTATTTCATAAATAAAGGTTTAAAAAGCTTTACGTAGATTATCAAATAATGATAATCTAAAATATCCTGTTTACACACGACCATTACATAATGGTTTACAATACAAATATGTTACATCGAAATCAGTTTCTTGAATGCAGTTTTTACATAATATCATACAAACATGGACTCCAAATCTTGTCCTTATTTTAGTATGCAACAGCGGAAGCTCTTAGTATTCACCTGAGAATAAACATGCTTTAAACGTCAACAAAAATGTTGGTGAGTTATAGGTTTAACCTATATATATCAAATCGTAACAATAGACCACAAGATTTCATATTTCAATACACATCCCATACATAGAGATAAAAATCATTCATATGGTGAACACCTGGTAACCGACATTAACAAGATGCATATATAAGAATATCTCCATCATTCCGGGACACCCTTCGAATATGATATAAATTTCGAAGTACTAAAGCATCCGGTACTTTGGACGGGGTTTGTTAGGCCCAATAGATCTATCTTTAGGATTCGCGTCAATTAGGGTGTCTGTTCCCTAATTCTTAGATTACCAGACTTAATAAAAAGGGGCATATTCGATTTCGATAATTCAACCATAGAATGTAGTTTCACGTACTTGTGTCTATTTTGTAAATCATTTATAAAACCTGCATGTATTCTCATCCCAAAAATATTAGATTTTAAAAGTGGGACTATAACTCACTTTCACAGATTTTTACTTCTTCGGGAAGTAAGACTTGGCCACTGGTTGATTCACGAACCTATAACAATATATACATATATATCAAAGTATGTTCAAAATATATTTACAACACTTTTAATATATTTTGATGTTTTAAGTTTATTAAGTCAGCTGTCCTCGTTAGTAACGTACAACTAGTTGTCCACAGTTAGATGTACAGAAATAAATCGATAAATATTATCTTGAATCAATCCACGACCCAGTGTATACGTATCTCAGTATTGATCACAACTCAAACTATATATATTTTGGAATCCACCTCAACCCTGTATAGCTAACTCCAACATTCACATATAGAGTGTCTATGGTTGTTCCGAAATATATATAGATGTGTCGACATGATAGGTCGAAACATTGTATACGTGTCTATGGTATCTCAAGATTACATAATATACAATACAAGTTGATTAAGTTATGGTTGGAATAGATTTGTTACCAATTTTCACGTAGCTAAAATGAGAAAAAGTATCCAATCTTGTTTTACCCATAACTTCTTCATTTTAAATCCGTTTTGAGTGAATCAAATTGCTATGGTTTCATATTGAACTCTATTTTATGAATCTAAACAGAAAAAGTATAGGTTTATAGTCGGAAAAATAAGTTACAAGTATTTCAGTCGAAAGAACGACGTCTAGATGACCATTTTAGAAAACATACTTCCACTTTGAGTTTAACCATAATTTTTGGATATAGTTTCATGTTCATAATAAAAATAATTTTCCCAGAATAACAACTTTTAAATCAAAGTTTATCATAGTTTTTAGTTAACTAACCCAAAACAGCCCGCGGTGTTACTACGACGGCGTAAATCCGGTTTTACGGTGTTTTTCGTGTTTCCAGGTTTTAAATCATTAAGTTAGCATATCATATAGATATAGAACATGTATTTAGTTGATTTTAAAAGTCAATTTAGAAGGATTAACTTTTATTTGCGAACAAGTTTAGAATTAACTAAACTATGTTCTAGTGATTACAAGTTTAAACCTTCGAATAAGATAGCTTTATATGTATGAATCGAATGATGTTATGAACATAATTACTACCTCAAGTTCCTTGGATAAACCTACTAGAAATGAGAAAAATAGATCTAGCTTCAAAGGATCCTTGGATGGCTTGAAAGTTCTTGAAGCAGAATCATGACACGAAAACAATTTCAAGTAAGATTTTCACTCGAAATAAGATTGTTATAGTTATAGAAATTGAATTAAAGTTTGAATATGATTATTACCTTGTATTAGAAAGATAACCTACTGTAAGTAACAAAGGTTTCTTGATCTTGGATGATTACTTGGAATGGATTTAGAAAACTTGGAAGTAAACTTGCAATCTTGGAAGTATTCTTGATTTTATGAAACTAGAACTTTTGGAATTTATGAAGAACACTTAGAACTTGAAGATAGAACTTGAGAGAGATCAATTAGATGAAGAAAATTGAAGAATGAAAGTGTTTGTAGGTGTTTTTGGTCGTTGGTGTATGGATTAGATATAAAGGATATGTAATTTTGTTTTCATGTAAATAAGCCATGAATGATTACTCATATTTTTGTAATTTTATGAGATATTTCATGCTAGTTGCCAAATGATGGTTCCCACATGTGTTAGGTGACTCACATGGGCTGCTAAGAGCTAATCATTGGAGTGTATATACCAATAGTACATACATCTAAAAGCTGTGTATTGTACGAGTACGAATACTGGTGCATACGAGTAGAATTGTTGATGAAACTGAACGAGGATGTAATTTTAAGCATTTTTGTTAAGTAGAAGTATTTTGATAAGTGTCTTGAAGTCTTTCAAAAGTGTATGAATACATATTAAAACACTACATGTATATACATTTTAACTGAGTCGTTAAGTCATCGTTAGTCGTTACATGTAAATGTTGTTTTGAAACCTTTAGGTTAACGATCTTGTTGAATGTTGTTAACCCATTGTTTATTATAACAAATGAGGTGTTAAATTGTTATATTATCATGATATTATGATATATAATATATCTTAGTATGATATATATACAGTTAAATGTCGTTACAACGATAATCGTTACATATATGTCTCGTTTCGAAATCATTAAGTTAGTAGTCTTATTTTTACATATGTATTTCATTGTTAATACACTTAATAATATATTTAATTATCATTTAACATAATTAACCAAGTGTATCAATATCTTAATATGATTCATATGTACCTAGTAAGACGTTGTTATAACGATAATCGTTATATATATCGTTTTCGAGTTTCTTAATTTAATATTCTCATTTTTATGTATATAACTCATTGTTAAAATACCTAATGAGATACATACTTATAATAAAATCATGTTAACTATATATATAACCATATATATGTCATCGTATAGTTTTTACAAGTTTTAACGTTCGTGAATCACCGGTCAACTTGGGTGGTCAATTGTCTATATGAAACCTATTTCAATTAATCAAGTCTTAACAAGTTTGATTACTTAACATGTTGGAAACACTTAATCATGTAAATAACAATTTCATTTAATATATATATATATAAACATGGAATAGTTCGGGTCACTACAGTTTGCATAGTCTGCAAACCATGGAATTTCACTATAATCGATTTGTAAGAGATATTCTTCTGGAAAGTTATCTTGTATGGCCGATTGATTTAGAACTTTTAATTCAGGATTTTCAAAGCGAGAAAGATGATCAGCTGCGAGATTTTCTGCTCCCTTTTTGTCTCAGATTTCAATATCGAACTCTTTTAAGAGTAAGTTCCAACGGATTAATCGTGGTTTGGCATCTTGTTTCGAAAATAGGTATCTAAGAGCAGAATGATCAGTATAGACCACCGTTTTAGCTAGAACGAGATATGAACGAAATTTGTCAAAAGCAAAGACAATAGCAAGGAGTTCTTTTTCAGTATTTGTGTAATTCGTTTGTGCTCCTTGTAACGTCTTACTAGCATAATAGATAGGTTGAAATAATTTTTCAATTCTTTGACCTAAAACGGCTCCCATTGCAAAATCACTTGCATCGCACATGAGTTCAAATGGTAGATTCCAATTTGGAGTTATCATGATTGGCGCATCAGTTAGTTTTTCTTTAAGAATATTAAAAGATTTGATGCATTCATCCAAAAATATGAATGGAGCATCTTTTCCTAGGAGTTTATTCATAGGAGTGGCAATTTTAGAAAAATCTTTTATGAAACGTCGGTAAAAACAGGCATTCCCTAGAAAACTCCTAATTCCTCTAACATTGGTGGGATGTAGAAGTTTAGCAATTACATCTACTTTAGCTCTATCCACTTCAATTCCTTCACTTGAAATTTTATGACCAAGAACGATGCCTTCTTTAACCATGAAATGGCATTTCTCCCAATTAAGTACTAGATTTGATTTTTCGCATCTAATAAGCATTCGTTCAAGATTTACTAGACATGTTTCAAAAGTATCACCAAAGACTGAAAAGTCATCCATGAAAACTTCCATGCATTCTTCTATCATGTCGTGAAAAATCGCCATCATGCACCTTTGAAAGGTTGCAGGGGCGTTGCAAAGTCCAAATGGCATGCGTTTGTAAGCAAAAGTACCATAAGGGCATGTGAAAGTGGTTTTCTCTTGGTCCTCGGATGCAATTGGAATTTGAAAATATCCGGAGAAACCATCAAGAAAACAATAGTAACTATTCTCAGCTAACCTTTCCAACATTTGATCAATGAAAGGTAAGGGAAAGTGATCTTTTCTGGTGGCGTCATTTAATTTTCTATAGTCAATACAGACACGCCATCCTGTTACAGTCCTAGTAGGAATAAGCTCATCTTTTTCATTTGTGATGACAGTGATGCCACCCTTCTTAGGTACGCATTGAACTGGGCTTACCCATGGACTATCAGAGATTGGATAAATTAAACCTGCATCAAGCAATTTAATAATTTCTTTCTTAACAACATCTTGCATATTAGGATTTAGTCTTCGTTGGCGTTGCACATATGTTTTATGACCTTCTTCCATAAGGATTTTATGTGTGCAATACGAAGGACTTATACCTTTAATGTCATGAATCTTCCATGCAATAGCTGGTTTATGAGGTTTTAGCACAAAAATGAGTTGAGATTTTTCATTTTTTTGTTAGAGAAGACGAGATTATTACAGGTAATTCAGATTCACCATGTAAATAAGCGTATTCCAAATGGTTTGGAAGTGGCTTTAACTCTAATATCGGTGGTTCTTCTATCGATGATTTGTATCGATATCTGTCTTCCTCTTTCAGTACTTGAAGTTCTTCTGTTGTTGGTTCGTATTCATTAGCCATATGTGCAGCTAATATTTCAGCTTCATCAATTGGTTCAGTTCCTTCTCCTAAAGAACATTCTCCCGTTCCTTGTAATTTTGAAAATTCTTGTAACAATTCTTCTTGTGAATCTATAGTTTGAACATAATAACATGTATCATTTGAAGATTGTGGTTGTTGCATGGCTCTATCAACAGAAAAGGTAACACTATCGTGCTCTATACTCAGGGTCAGTTTCTTACCGAACACTTCTATTATTGCTTTAGTCGTGTTTAAGAATGGTCTTCCTAATATAAGAGGAACTCGAGAATCTTTTTCCATGTCCAGAATAACAAAGTCTACTGGAAATACTAAAGTACCAACTTTAACTAGCATGTTCTCCATTATCCCTCTAGGATATTTTACTGATCGATCGGCTAGTTGTATGCTTATTCGTGTTGGTTTCAAATCTCCAAGGTCTATTTTAGCGTATAATGAATATGGCATTACATTTATACTAGCACCTAAGTCTGCCAATGCTTCTATTGAACTAAGACTTCCCAGAAAACATGGAATTGTGAAACTTCCTGGATCTGATAATTTTTCTGGTATCTTATTCAACAGCACTGCAGAACAATTAGCATTCATTGTAACAGCCGAGAGTTCTTCTATTTTCTTTCTATTTGTGATTAGATCTTTCAGGAATTTAGCATATCTTGGCATTCCTGAAATTACATCAATAAAAGGAAGATTGACATTTATTTGTTTAAACATATCTAAGAATTTGGATTGCTCGGCTTCAAGTCTTTCTTTTCTCATTTTACTCGGGTATGGTAGTGGTGGTTGGTATGGTTTAACATAAGGCATTGCCTTAACTGTGTTATCTTCATTAACCTTTTTAACTACCGGCTCTGTTTCCTTCTCTTGCTCAGGCCGTGGTGCCTGTGTAGTAGGAATAGAGTCATCAGAAATTACAGGCATTTCAGTGTAATACCACTTCTTGTGGTAATGGCTTTAGCTATTTCATTCCGGGGGTTAGCATTTGTATCACTCTGTAGACTCCCCGGTTTTCTTTCACCTATCAACCTTGCTAGGTTGCTCACTTCTTGTTCCAGATTTTGGATGGAAGCTTGTTGATTTCTAAATGCATGAGCATTTTGTTCATTAGTTTGTTTTTGAGATGAGAAAAACTGCGTTTGAGATTCAACTAGCTTTGAAATATTGTCTTCTAAATTTGGCTTTTTATCATCGGTCTGTGGTGGTTTATTTGGAAAAATAGGTCTTTGCTTGTTGTAAGTATTGTTAGATACTTGTTGATTGCTAGGACCTTGTTGGTTATTGTTTGGAACATTTCGGTTATAATTCTGATTTTGATTGTAGTTTGGCCTGGGTTGTTGATAATTATTCTGATAATTATTTCCCGGCCTTTGGTTCATGTATGAAACATTCTCTCTGTGTTCCATTATTTGTTCAACACTAAGACAATCTTTTGTCAAATGTGTTCCTCCACACTGCTCACAACTAATTCGTATTGCATGAATATCTTTAGTCGTCTTTTCCATTCGTCTCTCGAAAGCATCTAACTTTGCGGAAATGTTATCAAAGTCATGGCTAGAATCGGCTCTAGCCGCTTTAGATGAACGAAAAATATCTTTTTCTTGATGCCACTCATGTGAGTGGGATGCTGTATTATCAATAATTTTGTGAGCTTCGGTTGCGGTTTTCTTCATAATAAAACCACCAGCTGCTGTGTCGATGTCCTTCCGTGTAGCGACGTCGACTCCTTTGTAAAATATTTGAACTATTTAATAAGTATCTAGACCGTGTTGAGGACAACTTCTCAACATTTTTTCGAATCTTGTCCATGCCTCATATAGCGTTTCATTTGGCTTTTGTGCGAACGTGGCAATTTCTCCTTGAAGTCTCACGGCTTTAGATGCCGGAAAGAATCTTTTAAGAAATTTCTCAACTAAAACATCCCATGAATCAATCGCTCCTTCAGGTAACGATTCTAACCAATCTTTGGCTTCTCCCTTTAAAGTCCAGGGAAATAACATGAGATAGATCTGTTCATCTTCAATTTCTATGATTTTGAATAAAGTACAGATCCTATTAAAGGTTCGTAGATGTTCGTTTAGATCTTCTTTTGGCGTACCACTAAATTGGCACTGATTAGTTACCATGTGTAGGATTTGTCCTTTGATTTCATAATCTGGCGCATTAACGTCTGGTTGAATAATTGCGTGACCTTGGCCAGTACGTGTAGCTTTCATTCGATCCTCCATACTTTGAGGTTCCGTTTCTTCCATGATTGAAATGGTTGAATCTGAATCACTAGAAGATTCTGATTTAACGGTTCCTTCCTCGATAATCTCCGGATGAGTAATTTGTGGTTCAGGAGGAATAATTAGTGGTTCAGGATCTCTGAATTGTCCGTGAATATCGTCCAGGTCCTCAATTGTGAAGTCAGTTTCAAAAATTGGATTATCAGAAATTTGAGTTTGAGTACTTGTTCGACTAGATGATGATTCTAAAGAAAAATCAATGGCGACAATATTTGCTAAATGTCTTGATCGAGTTACAGGTGGTGAACGTATGAAAGGTGGTGAACGTTTTGCTCAGTGCAATCACTGAATATCCTATTAGTTATAAATATAAAAATTATTAAAGTTATCAAATTAATAGACTTTTCTGATTTTGTCCACGTTTCGAATAGCCAATAGATGCATCAGGTAGCCAGGACCCTTTAAATCGGAAGCTCACAACTCGCCACTAACAAATCCAACTATTACTACGAACCAGAAAATTTTGGATGTCTATCAATTTAACCGCTTAAAATAATTTTTCGTCGAAATTTAAAGAAGATAAGAAAATTCTAGGTCCTAAAAACTAGAGTGTAGATATGAAAAAGAAACAGCGCGTCGAAAAATAAGAGTCGAAAAATAAGAGTCGAAAAACAAACAGTCGAAAAATAAAAATAAGAAAGTAAAGCGTCGAAACTTAAAAGTCTAAAAGCTAAATATTAAAACTTGCGTCTAAAGGTATTAAAGCTTAAAGGAATTCTATATCCCAAATGACAATTAATTAAAAAGGCACTAAAATCTATTAAATACTAAAGCGATAAGCGACGTTGTAAAATTTTAAAGCGCCTAAATCTTAATCTAAAGAAAAAGCACTTAAGGGATTTTACAGCAAAGCCTAAAAATCTAGAAATATAAAATAACTACGGCAAATACTAAGTTTAAAACTAATTACGAACGATAAAAATACAAATTACGAATTAAACGTTAAAAATATACAATTTAAAAAGAAACTAAAAATGATAAAATTACTAATTTTTATAAAAATATTATTTTTATATTATTATTTTATAAAAGTATTAATTTTATAATTTAATAAAACTAATTAAAACTAAAAATACAAAATTAATTAAAACTTAAAACTAATTATATTAAATTTAACCCTAATACTAATTAATTAATAATAATAATAATAAAACCTAACCCTAATTCGACTGTCAAAGGTTTCAGACCAGTCTTTTCACCTCATGCGATCGCATGAGGTATCCTTGTTCTGGCCATGCGATCGCATGGAGTCGGGTTCCAGGCCAGATTGTGGGCTGCTACAGTTCTCTGCCCGTTACTCTTTTACTTATTATTAATTTTTTTTTCTGATTTATATTTTCTGTTTTTATTTTATAGAAAATATAATTTAATTAAAACTTAAATTTTAAAAATTACTTATTAGTTTTAATTTTTAACAAAAGAAAAATAAAAATATAAACTTTTTAATTTAAATACTTAAAAATATAGAAATATATTTTTCTCTTTTTTTATGTTTTTATATTTTTAAAACTTATATATTTTTACAAAAATAACTTAAAGACTAAATTTTTTTTTTAAATAGCGTTTCGCTTTTTGTCCCCGGCAGCGGCGCCAAAAACTTGATGTGGTAGCGGAGGTATACGAAATACTATTATAATTACTACAAAATACTATTAAATACGCTACAATTTTATACAAGTTATTTATTTATTTATTGAATAGATATACCTAAACCTTGCTACAACACTTATAGGCAGTGTACCTAATCATAGAGTAGTGTAGTTTTTAGTAAGTCCGGTTCGTTCCACAGGGAGCTCACTAAGTTTAACGCTATATTTTTAAAAACAATATTTGTATAAATATAAATATATAAGTATTATTATTATTATTATTATTATTATTATTATTATTATTATTATTATTATTATTATTATTATTATTATTATTATTATTATTATTATTAAAGGGGGGTTTTACCGTTTAATGACCGGTTTGTCGATTTTAAGTCTTATATCACAGTCAAAACCTAATGCAAAATATTAAATTTAAATATAACTTATTTTAAAGTGTAAAGTAAATGACGATAAATAAA
Source organism: Rutidosis leptorrhynchoides (assembly GCF_046630445.1). NCBI lineage: Eukaryota > Viridiplantae > Streptophyta > Magnoliopsida > Asterales > Asteraceae > Rutidosis > Rutidosis leptorrhynchoides. The sequence continues at coordinate 113,750,492 of NC_092334.1, forward strand.
AGTGCGATAATTAAAAGTGCAATAATTTAAAGTACGATAATTAAAATGACAGGAAATAAAAATGCGATGAGATATAAAATAAAGTAATTATGCTTATTTAAACTTCTGTAATCATGATGTTCGACGTGTTGATTTTAATTTATTATCATGGGTTAATTGTCCTTTGTCCTGGTTTATTCGATAAGTCCATCTAGTTTTTGTCCATAATAGTCCATCGATTATAAATACAAAGTGCGAGCGTCCTCGTCAAATTACCCTTATACCCGAAGTCAAATATTCCAACTAATTGGGGACTTAAACTGTAATAAGGTCTTAATACTTTGTTAATGATTACACCAGGTTATCGACTGCGTGTAATCCAAGGTTTTAATACTTTATTAACAATTACACCAATTTTCCTTGTATGTAATTCACCCCTGTTTCAATAAGTCCATTAGCTATTAATCCATTCCCGTGTCCGGTCAAATGAACAATTATTAGTGTTTATAGATATCCCGCCCATCGTGTCCGATCAAGTGTATGTGGTTATTTATAAATACATCAAATTGTAAATCTCTATATTAAATTAACGAACTATCATTCAGTTAAACAAATATAAAGCCCATTAATAGCCCATAGTCCAATTTTCACAAGTGTCGGTCTTTTGTCCAAACCCCAATTATGGTCCAAAGCCCAATAACCCAATCTTTAATATTTAGTCCAACATCACGATTACTTCGGCTTAAATAAACATAATAATAATTTAGCTACGAGACATTAATTTAAAAAGGTTGAACATAACTTACAATGAGTATTTATCGCGTAGGTATACACGGACAGAATTTCAACTTACAAACTTAAAACATTCGCTACTATAATCTTATTATTATTAACTTAATATTAAAATTATAATTATAAAATATAAATATATATATTGAGGGAGAGACAGAGAGTAATTGATGATGAAGGTGTACTCCTCTCGTCCGAATTTCGTTCCAATTTATAGACCTGACCAAAGTTTTGGGGCCATGTGTGATTCCCATGCGATCGCATGGTGTCTGGCACCAGCTCACATTTGTTTGTTTTTTTGTTTGCCGACAAATTTATTTAATATATAAATATAATATATATATAATTTATAGAATTATTTATATATTATATTATATTCATGTGCATAGTTGACTTGTAATTTTAGGCCCATTGCGTCGCGCGTTGATAGTTGGCTCCGGTCCCGGTTCCGGATTTTCGAACGTCCTTTCGTACGATTTAATATCTTGTACTTTGTGTTTCATAGCTTGTACTCTTGTAATTTTGAGACGTTCCTCATCAATAAACTGAACCACTTAGATTGTATCTTGTACATTTGAGCTTTTTGGTCATTTGCATCTTCAAATCACAGAATCTGTCTTTTGTCTTCACCTTTTATTATTTAAACGAATATCACTTGTAAATAGAACAATTGCAACTAAAAGCTTATCTTTCTTGAAGGATAATTCTATGAAATATATGTTCGTTTTTAGCATTATCAAGCTGGTCTGGACGACAACTTCCTGACCTAAATCAAGAAGTGCATTTCTTTTTCGGAAGACTTTACTTCTTTTTAATGATGGAATTGATTCATCGTGTATATTCATCTTTTCTTTCAAAATGTATTAAAATAAACCGGGTAAAAAAGTTAATTTAGTCCAGAATGAAAGCACCTGCAATAACTTTACAAAAACATGTGATAGATAGTTTTTAATTGAATAACTTGGTACATTCTCCCCACACTTTGCTTTTTTCCTATGTCTTTTATTTCTAATAAATAAATTCAATCGTTTTAGGTGTTTCTCAATTTATGTCCTTTCCGAGATAACGACAGTTTCTTCATTAACACCTAGTTTTATCGTTCATAAATATGTATAAACATGATTTTGAATTCATTTAGTTGAAAATTTTTCAAATTTTCATAAAATTTAGAAAATAAACCAAGTATAAACCCGAGAGAATTTATAACCCTTCCCCACACTTGAGATCATGCAATGCCCTCATTTGCATGAAATCAGACTATAATTATAAAATCAAGAGGGTGATTAGTGTAGAAAAGTGATTAAAAATACCCAATTTGTAATTTCAAAGCTCGTCGAATGATAGATGGTGCACCTCATCGTTCATTCCTTTTGTTGTTTTATCACACATGTTTTTCTTCAAAAACTGTTGCTTTTCTGAACTGTTTGCTAATCTTTGAAAATGCGTATTTTACCCTAACTTATCATGCATTTTTATTAACGAGTTATGCACCAACCCGAACCCCCAATTTAACGTTAAGTGGGGTTAGACTTCCCCACTCTTAGCTAACGACATGTGAAGTCGGTAGAATAAGTTCCAAGAATTAAAATAGTGAGACAGTTATTTACATCTCGGGTGGTATAAAATATATCAATGGGTTTAAAGTTTAGACCCACCCGATTGTCACTACTTAATACTTTTTTAATTGTAGCTTTCAGTAAATGGATATGTCTCTTTTCTGGTTCTTGGTCAAATGGATCGATATACACCGACATACATATTTCTATAGGGTAGACAATTTCTAACATTTCCTTCCGTTTATTCTCGAGATCAAAGTTTTCACCTCTATTACCCAATTGGGTGAAATCCGAGGTGTCAATATCTATTACAGCTCGTAGTTCATCTTCGGTAGATGACTCGTTTATTGAGAATATTGGGTTGGAAGGTTGTGGAATTGTGAATTTCGGGATCGAAGCAAATTCTTCTTCATTAACGGTCCTTATCGGTCCCACTACTTTGGTCTTGGGGGTAAAATTTTCAACGTTATCGTTTTCCCAAGAGTACCAATTTGTCACCCTTACTTCTTCTTCATCCATCGATGGATCGATGATTTCGTCGGTAGAGGCTAATGTGTCGATATGTTGTGAAATTGGTAAAACTGAATAAAAAGTATCATTGGGATAATTGGTGATTTCGAAGCTCTCGAATTCAACAAAATTCGATGATATGAGATTTTTTTGCACACGACTCCTCAGATCAACAGGTGTGTAGTCTGATAGAGTTTTAGCTTGCCAATTTGCAAACTCTCTCATTTGTTCATTTTGAGCGTCAAATTCTTCGAGTTTGATTTTCATATAATCTAAAAATTTTCAGACACATAATTTTCCTCGTCCTCTGGTTGTTGAGTTTGGATATATTCTTGGGAATAATCCCAATTTGAATTGTATTCCTCATAATCATTCCATTCAGGTTCCATGGGTACATAATTTTCCATAGGAACATAATAATAACATTCCCATGTTGAATGATAATCTCCACAGATTTCACAATTAATTATTGTTTCGTCATTCGTGATCCAAGATTGACCGAACGAATTGTCATCAACACCCATTTGAGAGTATTGATGTAATTGATTTCGTATGTCATAAAGAGTTTCCAAAATATTTTTGATATTTTCCATAATACGCTTATTATCAAATTTTAGCTACAATGTGGTGCATTTATTAATTATTCTATTAGTTATAAAACTAAAAATTATATAAGTTATCAAATTAATAGACTTTTCTGCTTTTGCCCACGTTTCGAAAAGCCAATAGATGCAGCAGGTAGCCAGGACCCTTTAAATCGGAAGCCCACAACTCGCCACTAACAAATCCAACTATTACTACGAACCAGAAATTTGGCGTCTATTAATTTAATCGCTTACAATAATTTTTCATCGAAATTTAAAGAAAATTCTATGTCCTAAAAACTAGAGCGTAGAAATGAAAAAGAAAAAGAACGTCGAAAAATGTCGAAAAATAAAAATGAGAAAGAAAAACGTCGAAACTTAAAAGTCTAAAAATTAAATCTAAAAAGTTGCGCCTAAAAGTATTAAAGCTTAAAAGGAATTCTATATCCAAAACGACAATAACTTAATTAGGCACTAAAATCTAAAAACTGCGTCGCAAAATTCTAAAGCGTCTAAATTCTAAATCTAAAGAAAAAGCACTTAAGGGATTTTACGGCAAAACCTAAAAATATAAAAATTCTATGGCAAAAACTAAGCTTAAAACTAAATACGAACGATACGATTAAAAGGATACAATTAATAAAAAGATATAATCTAAAAATAAAATTTATATAAAAATATTATTTTTATATTATTATTATATAAAAATATTAAACTATATAATTAATAATAATAATTAAACTTAATATTACAACTTATAAATTAAAACTAGAAATAAAAACTAATTAAATAAATAAAACCCTAATTAATATTAATAATCAAATTATAAACCCTAATTCAGCATTTATTACTTCAGTATTTATTACGTCTGATGATTGATTTGTCAGATTATCTCATGCGAACGCATGAGATTAGGCCTTCCGGGTCATTCGATCGCATGGCCTGCTGGTCCAGGTCAGTTTTGGGCTTTTAACAGGCTCAACCCAAATTAAATTTTAATAATTAATATTTATATGATTTTAATTTTACAAAATATATATTTAGAATATTTATAAAATAAAATAAGCTTATATTTTAAAAACTAAAATTAAAAATAAAAATACTTTATAATTTTATATATTTTAAACAAACTCTTAAAAATATATATATTTTTTTATTATTATTTTTATAATTATATTTTTACAAATATAAATTAAAAATATAACGTTTTAGCGCACCTCGGCAGCGGCGCCAAAAACTTGATGATGCAGCGGAGGTGTACGAAATATACTATATTTTTACTATGAAATACGATACAAATTACACAAGTTTTAATTATTTATTTACAAATGGGATATACCTAAACTCTGCTACAATACTATAGGCAGTGTACCTAATCGTAGAGTAGTATAGTTTTTAGTAAGTCCGGTTCGTTCCACGGGGAGACGACTTATTTTACACTATATTTTTAAACAACTATATGTGTACAAAATATATATATTACAATTATTATTATTATAGAAGGGGGTTTTACCGTTTAATGACTGGTTTGTCGATTTTATATTTTAAGCTTAAAGATAAATGACGATATTTAAATGACGATATATAAAATTGCGATACAATATGAAATAAAATAATTATGCTTATTTAAAATTTCGTAATCATGATGTTTGACGTTTTGATTTTAATTTATTACCCTGAGTTAATTGTCCTTTGTCCTGGATTATTTTCATCGGTCATAATTATAAAGTGCGAGTGTCCCCGTTAAATTAACCTTATTCCCGAAGTCAAATATTCCAACTAATTAGGGATTCAAACTGTAACAATGTTTTAATACTTTATTAATAATTACACCAGGTTATCGACTGCGTGTAATTCAAGGTTTTAATACTTTGTTAACAATTACACCAATTACCCTTGTATGTAATCCACCCATGTTTTAATGAGTCAATTGACTATTAATCCATCCCCGTCTCCGGTCAAATGAACAATTATTAGTATTTATAAATATCCCGCTCACTGTACCCGATCGAACGTATGTGGCTATATATAAATACGTCAAATTATAAATCTTTATATTAAATTAATAAGGTATCATTTAGTTAATCAAATATAAAGCCCATTAATAACCCATAGTCCCATTTCCACAAGTGTCGGTCTTTTGTCCAAACCCTAATTATGGTCCAAAGTCCAATAACCCCATCTTAATATTTAGTCCAACATCACGATTACTTCGGTTCAAATAAGCATAATAATAACTTAAGTATGATACATTAATTTAAAAAGGAAGAACAAAACTTACAATGATTATTTATCGCGTAGCGTTACACGGGCAGAATTTCGACTTTAGAACCCGTAAAATAACCGTTACATTACCCAAACTAACTAATATAAAACTAAACTAATATATATTATATATATAAATATATATTGTGAGATATCAGAAGAAAGAAAGAGTGAAGGGTGTGCTGAGTTCATTAAGCAAACTGGCTATTTATAGGACTTGGCCCAACTTTTTGATCCATGCGATCGCATGGAAAACGTGCTTCCTGGCCATGCGATCGCATGGACGCCTGATCCAGCTCATATTGATTTGTTTGCTAGCTTGTCAGCATTATATTTAATTATATAATATAATATATATAATTATATATATTATATTGTATTCTTGTGCATAGTTGACTTGTAATTTTAGGTTCGTTGACTCGCGCTTTGATGCTCGGTTTATGTCTCGGTTCTGGATTTTTGAACGTCTTTTCGTACGCTTAGATATCTTGTACTTTATGTTTCGCAATTTGTAATTTGCACAAAAAATTATTTTCCTTAACTCCCAAAATCCGCGCAAATCTTTAACTCACTTTTAGTGACGCTTTTGAGTGCACTATGGCTTTAGTGGCACTTTTCAAGCTTTAGTGATACTTTTTATTCAATTCTTTAATCTTCGTGCTTCGTCTTCACATTTATTTATTTAAACGATTACAAATTAAAAATAGAATAATTACAACTAAAAACTTTACATATTGGGATGATATTGCGACTAAATATATGTTCATTTGGAGCACTATCATGCTCATTTTAAAGATATTACTTGGAGTCATTCATGGCATATTTCAAAAGACGTTGCATTCGAGTTATTGAGTTCAACAAGATTATTATTAAGTCATTTATAGCTTGGATATATTATGAAGTGGTATGCATGTCTGTCAACTTTCGATGTAATAAAAGTTTGTCTTTTAAAAACGAATGCAATGTTTGTAAAATGTATCATATAGAGGTCAATTACCTCGCAATGAAACCAATTATTATGTAATGTTTATAATCGATATGAACGGGGCATTTCAGTTGGTATCAGAGCGGTGGTCTTAGCGAACCAGGTCTTGCATTAGTGTGTCTAACTGATAGTTATTAAGATGCATTAGTGAGTCTGGACTTCGACCTTAACTGCATGTCAAAAAGTTTTGCTTATCATTTCTTGTCGAAAATTACCTGCTTATCATTCTTAAGTCTAGACACATTTTCCTGCATTTATTGCATAAATAGTGTACAGGCGAATTCATATCTTAGTATATCTGTTACTATAAACTTTACCTGACATCTTCCAAAGATTCCTCCGTGATTTATGGAATATTGGTATTATATATACATATGTAAATTATGTATTGAAGAATATCAATCTAAATCCTATAATCTATTTCATATCAAAATCATTTCTCTGATTATACAAGCTGGATCCCGTATCTAGTTCAAATTCCTTAGATTCCGACAGATATTCCGATATGGATTTCCACTCGAGCTCTGAAAGCAGTGTTACCAGAATGGATCAACCAATTAGCCATCATCTATTCTGGATGAATTGGGGATGGGTTCGTAGCCTACTTAATCATTGGAGACAAGAAGAAGATGATCCCTTCCATCCACCACATTTCCCTCTTGGCGAAGAACCTGAAGCACTTACCGGCGAACCTGTTCGAAGCACCATTTTCTCTCTCATTTCCAGAGTATCTCGTCATGATTATATACTATCTCAAATTCTGAATCATATTCGTCCGCTCGTCCTAACCGACAATCATCCCGGTGTAATAGAAGAAGTCAACGAGCTTCGCGCTAGAGTAGTGGCTTTGGAGAATATGGTGCAGAGATTACAAGCACCAACAGCATCACCAGCATCAACAGTACCATTACCACCACCAACAACATACACATCCCAAGTTTCAACATCATAAACTGTTCCACTAGCATCAACGTCATACGCACCATAATTACCAAGGAGTACCAACAACAATAACTGATGAAGTATTAATTCATAACTTCATTGGAGAAACATTCTGCGGCGATTATGTAATCTCTAAAGTCTTAGAGATTATCTATTCTAGCCTTAACCATAAATCATATGAGTGGACCGAAATGATAGAAGGAAGAGTAGAAACCCTGACAAGAATGGAGCATGATTTACAAGCTAGACTTGTTATACAAGCGCCACCGGTAGTACCACCAGCATCACCATCAGTATCGCCAACACCAACAACACCTATAGCACCACAAGCTACACCAGCTCCATAATCATCGACGATATCGACATCATAATCATCAATGGGTATATTGAAATAACGAGTTATGAAGTATTAACCCATTTCCACTGAATAATTTATATGTATATCTTATATATATAAATTTTGAAACCATAATATATCTTTTCGTACTAAGCTATTATGTATGAATTGTAAAAAGGGTAGTTACTACTCGGTTAAATTCATATTACCAATATGCTATAATCCTTCGATTAACAACTTAACCATCATTAACTACAATCTCTGTTTCAATTCAATGAATTTCGTTTCATAATAAACTAAGTGTATTATTCAATTACAAGTTTGATTTTACACTTTCGATATACTCGAAACTTTCTAGAAAACATCATTTATATCTTGCGAAGTTCATAAGAATTTCGCGAGCACCCACATCATTTACCAAGGAATTATCAATAAAAATGAATAATGAAGTATTAATTCATAATTTCATCTATGTTGAAGAGATGATCCTCGAAGTTTACGAAAGTTCTAAAGTTTTAGAAGTTATTCATTTCTAGTTCCAGCCGAAAATCAAATTAGCTTAATTTAATATTAACTCATTAAATATGTATTACATCCGAAGAAAATATACATATATTTTCATAAAGACTGTGATAAAAATTCTTTTGTACAAAATATTACTTGTGAAACTTTTAACGGGTAGGTAATACCCGAGAGATATATAAATTCACAATTAATATGTTACATTCTTCGATTCTGATTCAGCAATCATCAACTATACTCACTACCTTCACAACGATATACATTCTTTCAAAGAAATCAAAACAACCATTCTCATCCAAATTTGATTACATATTCTGATTTTGACAGAACAGAATCCAAGTTAAAACTTTAACCGGTGACATCACTCTTAAATCCCTACATCTTTCAAAGCTATATTTTGACTTCAAAACCGTGATAGAACATCATTTCTATTCATAAAACCCAGAAAAATATTTGTATCATTCAAAATTCTAGAACATCATATGTATATTGACAATTACAATCTGCATTCAAACCCTTCATGATTCTTGAAAACACCTCAATTAAAAAAAAACCCGAGAGGATGATCCAACCACACGTTACCTAAAAAAAAAGACTTATGCTTATAGTCATACACCTGGAAAACTCCCGGAACCTAAGTAGAAGTATAAAACGAATCTATGATCCATTGGCGTTGTTATTATCGAAAATAACTTTGCAATCCCTCTTCAAAGTAGCCAATTTTGTCACACCACCAGCAAATAAACTTCGACTTTTATTTGGATTAGCCTTATTATAACCTTGATATATACGTTGCCCTGTATGTCATTGTTACCGGGGAACCTTTTACATTCCACCATATTAACAGTAAATGTACCAACAACTTCATTACCCTTTGAATTAAGCCTCTCCGAAAAGTCAATATATTTATTTATTGAGGCCCTATCATGTACTCATCTGCATCTTGTAACGGTAATTGCCATACCAAAAAGCTTCAATCATTATTCTCGAATTTCGCCGCGATTCTACGTCAACAATTATATATGTACATATAACATTTA